>NC_064868.1:67391423-68118171 GCF_024139225.1 Suncus etruscus | reverse complement strand
CGGCCTACCAACTACTACTCAGTCTCTCAGATAAGGAGTTTAGAGAAGAAATATAAAAGATGCTCAAGCATCAAAGAAACCATGGATCGAGGGGCTGGCGAGGTGGAACTAGAGGTAAAATGTCTGCCTTACAAGCACTAGCCAAGGAAGAACTGCGGTTTGATCCCCAGGTGTCCGATATGGTCCCCACAAGCCAGGGGGTAATTTCTGAGTGCTTAGCCAGAAGTAACCCCTGAGCATCAAATGGGTGTGGCCCGAAAAACAAAAGAAAACAAGAAATACCATGGATCGAGTTGAACAGAACACTAATAATAACCAAGAAAAAATGAAGACAGAAATCAGACAACTCCAAACTGAAATAACAGGTCAAAAAGCAGGCCTAAAAAACTCAGTAAAGGAAATAAATGACAAAATGGATAAGCTCTCCAACAGAGTAACAGAAGCTGGAAAGAGAATTAGTGCTGTGGAAGATGAGCTAAATAACAACTCCATACAGTGGGAGAGATTGGGAAAAAAAACTTAAAGCAAATGAACAGACAATGGAAAAAGTAGTCAAAGAATGGGAACAGATGAAAATAGAAGTCTATTATAAGCTCAACAGAAACAACTTAAGAATCATTGGAGTCCCAGAGACCCAGGAAGAAAATTTCCAGGAAGAATCAATGGTCAAGAACATCATTAAAGAGAAACTTCCAGAGCTAAAAATATATGTGATCAAATCCTGTATGCCAGAAGAGTACCAACCAAAAGAGACCCCAGAAAAATACCCCAAGACACATCCTAGTCATAATGACGAATCCCACAGATAGAGACAGAATTCTGAAAGCAGCAAGATCAAAACAGGAAATTACATTCAAGGGAACATTCTTGAGATTTACAGCAGACCTGTCACCAGAAACATTCAAGGCCATAAAGAAGTGGTGTCACATAGTGACAAAACTCAATGAAATAAATGCTTCGCCTAGAATACTGTACGCAGCAAAACTCACTTTCTTGTTTGACAGAAAAATACATGGTTTCACAGACAAACAACAGCTCAGAAACTTTACAGACTCAAAACCAGTCTTTTTTAAAATATATATTTTACTTAAACAACATGATTACATATATGATTGTGTTTAGGTTTCAGCAATATAAAGAACACCACCCATCACCAGTGCGACATTTCCATCTCCAATGTCCCAAATCTACCTCTTCCCCACCCTCCCACACCTGTACTCTAGACAGGCTTTCTATTTCCCTCATACATTCTCATTGTTAGCATAGTTCACAATGTAGTAGTTTCTCTAACTAAACTCATCCTTGTTTGTTGTGAGCTTCATGAGGTGGGCTGTAACTTCCAGCCCTCCTCTCTTTTGTGTCTAAAAATTATTATTGCAAGAAAGTCTTTCATTTTTCTTAAAACCAGTCTTAAGAGAAAAACTGAAAGACCCAATTTAAGACAAGACTGACCAAAAGAAACACCAAAATTTGATATAAAGATGGCATTAAATCCCAGGACAATTCTTTCAATGTCAATGGACTAAATGCACCAGTTAAGAGACACAGAGTGGGTAAGTGGATCAAAAAACTAAATCCAACCTTCTGCTGCCTACAAGAAACGCACCTGAATAGTGAGAACAAACATAGACTCAAAATAAAAGGCTGGAGAAAAATTATCCAAGCAAACAACACCCATAAAAAAGCTGGAGTGGCCATACTAGTATCAGATAATGCAAACTTTATACTCAGGAAGGTAGTAAGGGACAAAGATGGACATTTTGTATTAATCAAGAGATATGTACTGCAGGAAGAAATCAATCTCCTAAACATATATGCACCAAATGAGGGGCCAGCAAAATACTTAATACAATTGTTGACAAATCTAAAAAATAATATCAATAACAACACAATAATTGTGGGGAACCTCAACACGGCTTTGTCAACACTGGATAGGTCAACCAGACTGAAACCCAACAAGAATATACTAGACATGAGAAGAGAAATAGAAGAAAGAGGCCTAGTAGATATGTATAGGACACTCCACCCACAGAAACCTGGATACACATTCTTCTCCAATATACATGGGACATTCTCCAGGATAGACTACATGCTGGCACATAATACATACCTCCATAATATCAAGAGGCTAGAAATTTTGCAGGTTATCTTCACTAACCACAATGCTCTGATATTATATGTGAATTTCAAAAGGACACAGAAGAAAAACTTTAAAAACCTGGAAGTTATACAGCCTCATACTGAATAACCAGTGGGTCTGAGTTGAAATCAAAGAGGAAATCAAGGGCCCGGAGAGATAGCACAGCGGTTTTGGCCTTGCAAGCAGCCGATCCAGGACCAAAGGTGGTTGGTTCGAATCCTGGTGTCCCATATGGTCCCCCGTGCCTGCCAGGAGCTATTTCTGAGCAGACAGCCAGAGTAACCCCTGAGCACTGCCGGGTGTGACCCCAAAACAAAACAAAACAAAGAGGAAATCAAAACTTTTCTGGAAACAAATGATAATAAAGATATAAACTCTCAGAACTTATGGGACACAGCAAAAGCAATACTGAGAGGAAAATTTATAGCTTTCCAAGCATACATCAGAAAGGAAAAAGGGGCCTACCTGAATACCTTAATGACGCAGCTCATAGAATTAGAAAGTGCTCAACAAAAGGACCCTAAAATAGGGAGACAGAAGGAAATAACAAAGCTGAGAACAGAAATCAACGAAGTGGAAACCCTAAAAACAGTCCAAAAGATCAACAAAAGCAGAATATGGTTCTTTGAAAAAATAAACAAGATTGATATACCGTTAGCAAAACTAGCAAAGAAAGAGAGAGAGAGAGAAAAACTTGATAACTCATATTAGAAATGGAAAAGGAGAGATCACTACCGATATTGCAGAGATTCAAAGAGTAATCAGAAACTAATTTGAGAAACTCTACGCCAATAAAAATGAGAACCTGGAAGAAATGGATAAATTCTTGGACTCCTATAACTTCCCATGTTTGAATAGAGAGGATGTAGCATATCTAAGCAACCCCATCACTATTGATTAAGTTAAAACAGTAATCAAATGTCTGCCCAAAAATAAAAGCCCAGGCCCAGATGGATTCACTAATGAATTCTTTCAAACTTTCCAAGAGGAACTACTACCAATCCTGGCAAGACTTGTGAAATTGAAAAAAATGGGAACACTTCCAAATAGCTTTTATGAAGCGAACATCACATTGATACCTAAACCAGACAGAGATGCTATGAAGAAAGAAAATTACAGACCAATATTGCTGACAAATGCAGATGCAAAGGTCTTCAACAAAATCCTGGCAAATAGGATTCGATGCCTCATTAAGAATATTATTCACTACGATCAATTAGGTTTCATCCCAGGAATGCATGGATGGTTTAACATCCATAAATCTATCAACATAATAAAAAACATCAACAACAAGAAAAATATATATCACATAAAGATATCAATAGATGCAGAGAAAGCATTCGATAAGGTCCAACACCCATTCTTGATCAAAACTCTCAGCAAGATGGAAATGCAAGGAACCTTTCCCAATATAATTAAGGCCATCTACCACAAGCCAGTGGCAAATATTGTCCTCAATCGAGAAAACCTAAAAGCCTTCCCTCTAAATTCTGGCAAAAGACAAGTCTGTCCTCTCTCACCACTCCTATTCAACATTCCACTGGAAGTCATTGTTATAGCTATCAGGCAAGAAAAAGATAGGAATGGAATCCAGATAGGAAAGGAAGAAGTCAAGCTCTCACATGCAGATGACACGATACTCTACTTAGAAAACCCTAACGTCTCTACCAAAAAGCTTCTAGAAACAATAGACTCATATAGCAAGGTGGCAGGCTACAAAATTAACAAAAATCTATGGCCTTTTATACACGAATAGTAAGAAGGAAGAAATGGACATTAAGAAAACAACCCCATTCATATTAGTGCCACACAAACTCAAATATCTTGGAGTCAACTTGACTAAAGATGTGAAGGACCTATACAAGATATCTATAAAAATCTGCTCCAAGAATTAAGAGAGGACACATGAAAATGGAAACACATACCTGCTTATGAATCAGCAGGATTAACATCATTAATATGACAATACTCCCCAAAGCAATGTACAGATTTAATGCGATCCCCCTAAGATACCTATGATATTCTTCAAAGTAGTGGATCAAGCAATTTTGAAATTCATTTGGAAAAATAAACACTGTTGAATAGCCAAAGCAGTTATTGGGAAAAAGAATATGGGAGGCATTATGTTCCCCAAATTTAAACTGTATTACAAAGCATTATTTATCAAAACAGCTTGGTATTGGAATAAAGACAGACTCTAAGATCAGTGGAATAGACTTGAGTACTCAGAGAATGCTCCCATACAAGTATCTAATCTTTGATAAACGAGCATGAAGTCCTAAATGGAGCAAAGAAAACCTCTTCAACAAGTGGTGTTGGCACAACTGGATATCCACTTGCAAAAAAAAAGGAACTTAGACCCCCAGCTAACATCATGTATGAAGGTAAAATCCAAATGGATTAAAGACCTCGATATCAGACCTGAAACCATAAGGTATATAACAACACTTAGGTGTAACACTCCGTGACATTGAGACTAAAGGCATCTTCAAGGAGGAAACTGCACTCTCCAAGCAAGTGAAAGCAGAGATTAACAGATGGGAATATATAATTAGCTGAGAAGTTTCTGCACTTTGAAGGAAATAGTGCCCAGGATACAAGAGCCACCCACTGATTGGGAGGAACTATTTACCCAATACCCATTAGATAAGGAGCTAATATCCAAAATATACAGGGCACTGACAGAACTATACAAGAAAAAAATCTAATCCCATCAGAAAATGGGGAGAAGAAATGGAAAGACACTTTGATATAGAAGAAATACAAATGGCCAAAAGGCACATTAAAAATGTTCCACATCACTAATCATCAGGGAGATGCAAATCAAAACAACTATGAGGCACCACCTCACACCACAGAGACTGGCACACATCACAAAGAATGAGAACAAGCAGTGTTGGCGGGGATGCGGTGAGACAGGAACTCTTATCCACTGTTGGTGGAAATGCCAGCTAGTTAAACCTTTCTAGAGAGCTATATGGAGATTTCTCCAAAAACTAGAAATTGAGCTTCCATATAATCCAGCTATACTACTCCTAGGAATATACCCTAGGAATACAAGAATACAATACAAAACCCCCTTCCTTACATCTATATTTATAGCAGCACCGTTTCCATAGCAAGACTCTGGAAACAACCAAGATGCCCTTCAACAGATGAATGGCTAAAGAAACTATGGCACATATACACAATGGAATATTATGCAGCCATCAGGAGAGATAAAGTCATGAAATTTTCCTATACATGGATGTACATGGAATCTATTATGCTGAGTGAAATACATCAGAGAGAAAGAGAAAGATGGAGAATGGTTCCACTCATCTATGGGTTTTAAAAAAAATGAAAGACATTTCTCAACAATTTTCAGAGACAAAAGAGAAGAGGGTGAGACGTTACAGCCGACCTCATTAATCTTACCACAAAGAGTGATGAGTTTAGTTTGAGAAATAACCACATTGAAAACTATCCTAACAATGAGAATATGTGAGGGAAGTGGAAAGCCTGTCTAGAGTGCAGGTAAGGGCGGGGAGGGGAGGAGGCATATTTGGTCATTGGCGATGGGAATGTTGCACTGGTGATGGGGGGGTGTCATCTGATATGACTGAAACCCAACCACAATCATGTTTGTAACCAAGGTGTTTAAATGAAAATATTATTAAAATATATAGAGAGCATTTAACTTTTTAAAAACAATTTGTTAAATATTTTGAATGTATTCAAAATACTTAGCAAAATAATGAAAATATTACATGTATAAAACAAAATTTACATGTATATTTTATTGTCATTCTTGCGGAATAAAAGAATTCATCTTTCTAATGGGACAACACTCACTGTAGGCTCGGAGGAGCATTTATGGTACAAGGCATTAAATCCTGGTTATTTGCAATCTAGGTAAATGTGCTACTTGCTTTACTATTGTTCCATCCCCAGCCTTTATTTTTAATACCTTATTGTTTACTTGTGTGAATATAGAGTTTATGAATTAGCATAATGGTGAGTTATTAAAGTGAAACAATTTTTTTCTGTTGTATTTGAGGATAAGGTAGATATCTTGACTAATTATCTTGAGTAGATACATTTTTAAAGAGCTGATATTACAAAATTAAATATTGAGATCTATTCATTACATTATAAAGAATTTGACCCCAACTTCTCTAATCTTTATGTCTTTAGTGGTACCAAAAATCCTTATTTTTTAGTTTTCAAATATATTAACTAGAAAAATATAAAAATAATTCACCTGCTGATAAAATTGTTCCCCTTTGAAGTTTTTGTTTGATTTGGGCTACAGTCAGGATTGCTGAGGTCTTACTCCTAGAACTGTGCTTAGAAATCTGCTGGTTATAATATTAAAATAAATAATAAATAATCTGCTGATGCTCTGGGGACCACATAGGGTGCCAGGGATTAAACTGGGGATTAAACTGGAGTCAGCTGCATTTAAGAAAATTATCTTACCTGCTGTACTATCACTCTGGCCAAGTTTCTACCAACAGCTTTTCTCACAACCTGATGCTAGTTTGTCCTTCTTACTACCAAACAATATTAATTTATATGCTTCTTTATGTTATCATAAAACATTTTGATTCTTTGTTAAAGTCAGTAGATTCTGTAAAATTCTATTTAAAGAAAACATAAAAATAAATTCTGAAAAATTTATTTTTCAGTTTGAAGTAATTACCTACCATTCTGGTGTGTACAGATACGGGGGTCTTGAAGGTTGTCACTGGATAGCTGCATTCAGAAATACTATAAGGATCAGAACAGCCAGATGAACACTTGGAGATGGAATCACATGCCACAAAGGTATTATCCAGTGGTAGTTCTTGTATGATATGATGCTTTGAATTCAGAGGAGTTTCAGGCTGGATCTGGAAAGCAGGCTGTGGAGATGCGGATTTGTAGTGCTGAGCCAAATCAGGGCTCTCATGCTTGAAAGTCATAGGTTTAGTACCCCAGTTGTACTTGCCCATGGTTTGCTCTTCTAATTCAATAGGAAGGTCCAGTGTGACACTGTTTCTATTGTTGGCAGTATGTTCTGTCTTAATTTCTTTAATACTAACAAAGTTGAGCAGCAAGTTCTTAGGGGCACTGTTTTTCTTTTTCTTCATCATTATTATCTGCTTGTTTTGTGGGTTTGGACTAACCCATTCAGAATTCTGCTTCTTTTTCTGAGCAGCCTTAATATGTGGTGATTGGCAGCATCGTACTACAGCTGTGATAAAGATAACAAAAACCACAGTTATAGTGCCTACAACAATGGCAAATATGATCTTTACATAGTCACTGTTTGGTAAGGATGCATCAGCTATCTCAATATTTTGGATCACTGGTGTCTGAATGTTTTTGTGTACCAGTTCATGAATCAATGTAGCATTAGATACTGACTCATTAATGAATACATTAACAATTACAACACTGAACAGAGAATCAGGTTGTCCTAAATCCTTAGCTTTGACTGCCAGTCTGTGTAAGCCACGATCTGCAACAACACATCTTTCCTTCAGTGTAATATTCCCTGTTTTTTTGTCAATTATAAACAAATCTTTAGTGTTTCCTCCTACAATGCTATATTGAAGTTCTGCATTCATGCCAGTATCATTGTCAATAGCAACTACAGTAAAAATCACTGTGCCTGGAATAGTGGATGGTAGAACTAATTCATAAGAATAGTTGGAAGAAGGTACAACAAAAATTGGCTTGTTGTCATTAACATCGACAACATTTATGGTAACTTTGGAAGTTGAAGAACATGGTACAATACCACCATCCTCAGCCTTTACATAGAAAGTATAAGATTCTTGTTTTTCTCTATCAAATGAAGTATTTGGCCTGATGACACCAGTTTGTGGGTCAATGGTGAATTCTTTATTCACATCTAAAATGGAGAGAATGACTGCAGAATTTTCTCCATAATCTGGGTCCGTTACAGTGATTAGTCCTACTGTACCATGTCTTGGAAGGTTTTCTGGGATATAGAAGTTATACTCATTATGAGTGAAAACTGGACTGTTGTCATTCTGATCAAGAACAGTCACTACTAGAGTGGCATTGGTCATTATGGGAGGTGTCCCATTATCTCTTGCAAGAACTGTGAATGAATATTTTTCCTGTTTTTCTCTATCCAGTTTCTTCACTGCAGTTAGAATACCTGTATGATGATCCAAGTTAAATTCAGATGGAGCATCAACACCTAGTAGGTAATCAATTTCAGCATTACTTCCACTGTCTGTGTCTGTTGCACTTATTTTTGTCAACTGAATGCCAGGAGAATTATTCTCGGGGATAGAAAGACTTATAAAAGACTGGGTAAAAACAGGAGCATTGTCATTTTCATCTTTCACTTTAACAAAGAACATGGATGATTGATTTAAAGAAGGTTTGCCAGCATCTGAAGCCAGTAACTTAATGGCATATTCTCTTGTGTATTCATAATCAAGATACGCAGCAGTCTCCAACAGAAATTGATTGCTGAAAACTGGCCTTAGTCTGAAAGGTACTTCATGATCAGTGAAGCATGTTACCTCACCATTGTGGTCAGCATCTTTATCTGTCACAGTTATCAGAGCAATTTTTGTGTTTAGTGGAGCATTTTCAGAAAGAGTCACAGTGCCATTGATTGGATTGATGATGTATCTTACATCAATTGATGGTGCATTATCATTGATATCTGTAACATTTATTATCACCATTGCTCTTGCTGGTTCCAATCCACCATCACTTGCCAAAACAAGTAACTTGTGGTTTGGCGATTCCTCTCTATCTAGTGGTTCTTTGACTGTGATAAGTCCAGTGGTGGTATTGAGATGAAATAATTTTTTGGCTATGTTGGAAACTAGATTACTGAAATAGAAATGTATCTTGGCATTTTCACCTATGTCAGCATCTGTGGCGTGGAGTTGTGTCACTGAAGTACCTACAGGAGTATTTTCTGGTATACTAACTGTAATTTCATTTTCCATGAAGACTGGGTGATTGTCATTTGTATCCGCAACACTTATTTGCAAAATAGCAGTACTGGATTTTTGAGGAAAGCCACCATCTTCAACCTTAACTTTTATGACATATGTATCCTTCTCTTCCCTATCTAACTCATTTTGAACAATCAGTTGTGGCATCTTGAATCCTTCTGTTGTTTCAACAACATCAAGCCCAAATATACTTTGGCCCTGGAAAATAAAATAATCATATATAAATTATCTCAGTACAGTATAAAAACAACTGTAACTTTTTTTTACAACTGTAACTTTTGAACCAAAATCATAAAATAAGATCAACTGGGAAAAAATTGTTAGAAAACTTAGTTTTAAGTACTAATGTTGCCTTTTACTAACATTGTAAACAGAAAGTTATTTAGCATTTCTAAATATCAGTATAGTTAAAGAATTATGTTAGAAGAGGTTCTCTACACTTTTAGGCTCTAGTAATTAATAGTAATATATGTAATTAGTTTATGTAAATTATCAAATGTTTTAAAAAAGAAGAAATATGTAGTAATTTTTTTGTTTTCTTTGGGGGGGTCCATGCCTGGTGCTGCTCAGGGCTTACTCTTGACTTTGTGCTCAGAAATGACTCTTGGCAGGCTCATGTGACCATATGGGATATCAGGAATTGTACACAGGTTTGCTTCATGTAAGACAAATTTCCTACCTTCTGTGTTATCTATCAATTCAACAAAAAATGTGTATAATTCTTTTATGAAATTATAGTCAATTTATACTCAATAAAGTATTTGTTTAATTTAGATTTCATGGTTTAATATAATGTTAAGATTTATGTTTTAGTAATTTAAAAATATTTCACGACTCCTTAAATTAAATATGTATTCCCAGACTTCCAAAGCGACCTGCACCACTCAGCCTTTCCCCAACCTAGGCCCCAATTTTGCCAATCCTGACCTTGATGTGCCCTCTCTTCCCAGGTACTTCATCACAGAGACAAGAGATGTACTTCTGGAGAAGAATCTGTTTGTCCATCTTCCGAATTATACCTCTGCTACTCTCCCTTCCCTTCCCTAGGCCCAGAAAATTGCCTGACCTGATGTCCCTCTTCCTTGTGATCCCAAAACTGCACATATATTAGCTCTTTCACACAAATACATTTTATTTTATACTTTTACTTTCCAAGGAGATGGTGGGGCTCAGCAATTTTTTCTCTTAGTATAGAGCATCAAAACTCTGTTAACCAAACCAGTAACTAAAGACGTGGAGAAACTCTGATACCCTGAATATAGAAAACATGCCACTTAATAACAGTTGTATAAGAGAGGAAATCAAAGACAAAATAGATTCCTTGAGACTAAAAACAATGAAGAAACAAGCTACCAAAATCAAGGGAACACAGCCTAAGCAGTAATTAGGGTGCAACTCAAAGCGTTATATGCCTATATAAGAAAAGGAAAACAATAAAATAATACCTAGGGCTCACTTTAAATATCTTAAAAACCAACAACAAAGGAAATAAAACATAACAAACAAAAATAAAAAAAAGAACAAAAATTTATATAGAAACCAAGAAGAAACACAATGAATAAAATAAAAATAGGAGCCAATTTTTGAAAAAATAAACAAGATAGACAGTTCATTGGCAAAATTCACAAGGAAAAAAAGAGAATATGCTCAAATAAATTTGGGGCTGAAGCAGTGGTGCAGGGCATAAGGCATCTGTCTTGTGCATGCTAGCCTAGGATGGACCGTGGTTTGATTCCCCCTCTGTCCCATTTGGTCCCCAAACAAGGAGCTATTTATGAGTGCATAGCAAGTAGTAACCCGAGTTTCACCAGGTGTGCCCCTCAAGAAAACCAAAAACAATAAATCTATAATTAATGAAAGGGGAAAATTGTAACAGACTCTCCAGAATTCCAATACAGCATGAGTACTTAATCTGTACTCTTTTAATCTGTAATCTGTTACAACTGTATTTCTAGAAGAAATAGACAAATTTCTGAAAACATATTATCTCCCAAAACTGAATGAGGAAGATGTACATAGCCTAACCAGCAAAATCACAAGCAAGAAAATTTAAACACTAATTAAGAATCTCCCCCAAGAGGCCAGAGCGGTGGTGCAAGTAATTAGGCATCTGCTTTGAAAAAGCTAGCCTAGAAAAGATGGAGTTTTGATTCCTGGTGTCTCATATGGTCCCCCAAACCAGGAGCAATTTCTGAGCGCATATCTAGGAGTAACCACCCTTGAGCATCACCAGGTGTGGCTGAAAAACCAAAATAAATAAAAAACATTCAGATGAATCTGACTGAATATTGATGTAAAAGTCCTCAACAAAATCGTAGTAAACCAAAACCAACAGCATGTTAAAACATTATACATCATGAGCAACTCAGTGCCATCCCAATAATGCAAGGATAGTTCATTATACACAAATAAATCATTATATATCACAATAGTAAAAGGAAATCAAAAATTATATGATCAGGGGTCAGAGCAATACCAGAGTGGGTAGGTCTTTTTCCTGGCATGTGGCTAACCTGGCATGAACCCACTTTAATCCCCTGTTTCTCTTATGGTCCTCTGAGTCTTCCAGAAGTGATTTCTAAGCACAGAGCCAGGAGTAACCCCTAAATGTTTATCACTGTGGTTCAAAAACCCAAATATCATATGATCATATCAATTGATGCAGAGATATCATTTGACAAGACTCAACACCTATTCATAAATAAAACCCTCAGAAAATATGTGTGAAAGGAACCATTTTCAAGACAATATCTATAAAAAGCCCATAAGCAGTATTATTATTAATAGTGAAAAAATGAAAGCATTCACAATGAGTTCAGGCATAAGGCAAGGATATGAATTATCTCCACACTTACTCGCATGGTATACTAAAAAATCATAGCAAAAGCAATCAAGAGAGGGAAGAAAATAAAAGGGACCTAAATTTAAAAACATAAAGTCAAACTATATATGCAGATGACATCATGTTATATATTGTATGCCATAAAGAGTGCAGAAAGTTGCTAGAAACAATAAAATAATACAGCGAAGTAGTTGGCTACAAAGTCAATAGAAAAAATTAGTTTTATTATTTTATACAAATAGTGACTCAGAGGAGAAAGAGATTAATATTTCTATCACATTTACAATCCTGTCAAAGTCTAAGATATGTAGACCTATCAATTTAACAAAGAGTTAAGAGACTTGTACCAAGAAAAATGTAAAATGTTTAAGAAAAACAGAACGTCCTCTCACCTGCCTCCCATCTTGATCGCTGCATGTCTGTCATCTCAGTCTGTCATCTGCATCTACCGGAGAGGGACTTCTTGGTTTCTACTACATCTGAAATGCCTGGCACCAACTTCTTCCCCCCAGAGCTTTGTCCTACCCACTTCTTGACTTGACAGCCATGCATCTGCCATCTCAATTTAGGTGAGAATAATAAGAATGGGACTTTCTGGTTTCTGCTACATCAGGACTCACTCAGCATTCAGTATCATCTCTAATCTATCCACTAAAGTGCTGATATACCCTGACTGGCACCTCTCTTGATTCCCACAGTCTACCATCTCAATTCAGGTGTGTTTACCAAGAGATAAACTTCCGGGTCCTTGACACACCAGGACACCATCTGCTGCCAGAATCACCAACAATCTCTTCACTCCAAGGCTTCCTCCACCTGCCATTTGTCTTGATTCGAGTTGGCCATCTCAATTAAGTGCTTGACCCTGCCTACTACCTGTAGTGATTCCCACATGTCTGCCATCTTAATTCAGGTCCATCTACCAAGAGAGGAACTTTATGGTTCTGGATATATCAGCACCCCTGTTGTGTTACTGATCCTACCCTAATCAATTATTGTACCCCACCCTAAGGTGTGACCTGGTGATAGTATATTGGATTACTCCTTACTTGGTATTCTGCTCACACCCTAGGGTGTTACCAGATTCTTGTCAATAAAAGCAAGGGTCTTAGGAAGGCTGGGGCTCATTCTTCAGTCTTTTCCACTGAGCTGCACTCCATCTTAGGTGCAGAAAGCTTTTGTGGTCAGAATTCCTTGCTTGAGCACTGGATTTCCTGAACCCATTCTTGTACCTTTTCACAGTGCGAATTATTTTCTGTGGATCTCTACAACTGGAACTGTTTCCCCTGACCTAATTAGACAGGGGAATGGGAACCGTCTTTCCTGTCTGGAAACTCTGTGGAAATCAAACCTTAACAAATCTCCTAGAGAACATGACACTTCATACCCCCTCAGCTGTCAGAATCACCACAAATCTCTTCCTTCCAGAGATTCCCACTATTGCCTTTTTTACTTTTGCTTTGGGGGCCACACCTGGCAGTACTTAGGGGTTACTCTTAGCTGTGCAATTAGAAATCACTCCTGGCAGGCTTGGGGTGGTGGTGGGAACATATGAGATGCCAGGAATTGAACTCAGGTTCATCCTGGGTCAGCCACATGCAAGGAAAATGCCCTACCTCTGTGCTATCTCTCAAACCCATAGCCCATTTTTATTTTGGGGGTGTGGGCATGGCCGGCAATGCTTAATGGTTCCTCCTGGCTCTGTGCTCAGGAATCGCTCCTGGCAGTGCTCAGGGGACCCTGTGAGGTGCCAGGGATCAAACCCGGGTTGGCTGCACACAAGGCAAATGCCCTTTCCACTCCATATCCTATTTTTAATCCCTTTTGTCTACTATCTCAATTCAGTAGTTCTTCCTGCCTACTGCCCCCTTGATTGTTGCACATCTGCCATCTCAGTTCAGGTGCTTCTACCAAGAGAGGGACTTAGTGATTCCTGCTAAATCTAACCCACCTCAAATATTAGTATCACTGGATATCTCTGCTCCAGTGCTTCTTCTGGCCCACTACCCATGTGATTCCTGAGTATCTGCTATCTCAGTTCAGGTGAGTCCCGAGAGGGACTTCCTATTCCTGCTATATTAGGACACAGTAGTCACCAGTGTAACCACTAATCTCTTCTTCCAAGCATTCATGTGCATCTGCCACCTGTGTTGATTACTGCTTTTCTGCCATCTTCATTCAGTGCTTCAGCAAACCCACCACCCATCTTAATTGATGCATGTTTTCCATCTAAATTTAAGTGCATCTACCAAGAAGGCAACTTCCTGAATTTTGCTATATTAGATTCCTCTCAGCAACCAGTATAACTAACAACCTCTTCCCACCAAGGTTTTCCCCTCATCCACTGCTCTTCTTGATTCCCATGTCTGCCATCTCAATTCATGTGCATCTAACAAGAAAGCAACTTCCTGTTTCTTGCTTCATTAAGATCCCTCCAGACCCCAGAAACATGACCAAGATCTTTACCACAATGCATCCCACCTGCCACCCATATCGATTTCCACATGTCTACCAACTAAACTCAGGTGATTATATCAAGAGAAGAGATTCCTACTTACTTCGACATCAGGAATCTCTCAGCCATCAGTGTCACCATCAAACTTCCCCCCAGTGCTTCTCTCTGATTGCTGCACATCTTGATTCACGTCTTTCATCTCAATTCAGGTCTGTCTACCAAGAGAGGGACTTACTGTTTCCTGCTTCATCAAGGGCCCCCTCAGGCTTCAGTATCATTGTAAATCTCATCTCCACAATGATCCCCCTTCACTCAACACCCTTAATGATTACCACTTGTCTGCCATCTCAATTCAATACTTTCCCCTAGTCCACCACTTGTCTTGATTACGATTTGTTTTCTATCTCAATTCTGGTGTGTCTATCAAGAAAGTGACCTTCTGGTTTCTGCTACATTGGGACTCCCTCAGCCCCAGTATCACCGCCAACTTCCTTTTTATAATATCTTTATTTAAACATCTTGATTACAAATATGATTGTGATTAGGTTTCAGTCATGTAAAGAACACCCCCCTTTACCAGTGAAACATTCCCACCACCAATGTCCCAAATCTCTCTCCATCCACCCCACCCCCAACTGTACTCTAGACAGGCTTTTCAGTTTCCTCATTCATTCACATGGTTATGATAGTTTTCAGTGTAGTTATTTCTATAACTGCACTCACCACTCTTTGTGGTGAGCTTCATGAAGTGAGCTGGAAGTTCCAGCCCTCCTCATTGACTCAGGACTGTTGCAGAAATAAATTTTATTTTTCTTAAAACGCATATATGAGACTATTTTGTGTCTCTCTCTCCCTCTGACTTACTTCACTCAGCATAATAGATTCCATGTACATCCATGTATAGAAAAAATTCATGACTTCATCTCTCCTGATGGCTGCATAATATTTATTGTGTATATGTACAAGTTTCTTTAGCCATTCATCTGTTGAAGGGCATCTTGGTTGTTTCCAGATTCTGGCTATTGTGAATAGTGCTGCAATAAATATAGGTGTAAGGAAGGGATTTTTGTATTGTATTCTTGTGTTCCTAGGGTATATTCCTAGGAGTGGCATAGCTGGGTCTAATGGGAGCTCAATTTCCAGTTTTGGGAGGAATCTCCAATCGCTTTCCATAGAGGTTGGACCAGACAGCATTCCCTCTAAAGGCGCCCATGAAATTCTTCAAAGAAGTGGATCAAACACCTATGAAGTTCATCTGGAACAATAAACACCCTCGAATAGCTAAAGCACTCCTAGGGAAAAGGAATATGGAAGGCATTACTTTCCCCAACTTTAAACTGTACTACAAAGCTATAGTTATCAAAACAGCATGGTATTGGAATAAAGACAGGCCCTCAGATCAGTGGAATAGGCTTGAGTTCTCAGAGAATGTTCCCCAGACATACAAGCACCTAATTTTTGACAAAGGAGTAAGAAATCCTAAGTGGAGCAGGGAAAACCTCTTCAACAAGTGGTGCTGGCACAACTGGTTAGCCACTTGCAAAAAAGTGAACATAGACCCCCAGTTAACATCATGTACGAAGGTAAAATCCAAATGGATTAAAGACCTTGATATCAGACCTGATACCATAAGTTATATAGAAAAACACGTAGGTAAAACACTCTATGACATTGAGACTAAAGGCATCTTCAAGGAGGAAATTGTACTTTCCAAACAAGTGGAAGCAGAGATAAACAGATGGGAATACATTAAGTTGAGAAGAATTAGTGCCCAGGATACAAGAGCCACCCACTGAGTGGGAGAAACTATTCACCCAATACCCATCAGATAAGGGGCTAATCTCCAAAATATACAGGGCACTGACAAAACTTTACAAGAAAAAAACATCTAATCCCATCAAAAATGGTGAGAGGAAATGAACAGGCACTTTGACAAAGAAGAAATACAAATGGCCATCAGGGAGATGCAAATCAAAACAACGATGAGATACCATCTCACACCACAGAGATTGGCACACATCACAAAGAATGAGAACAATCAGTGCTGGCGGGGATGTGGAGAGAAAGGAACTCTTATCCAACTTCTCTCCCCAGTGCCTCCACTCACCTTCCTCCCATCTGAATCCCAGGTGTTTGCCATCTCAATATAACTCTTCCCCCAATCTGCTGTCTTTTTTATTTTCATGCATTTGCAATCTTAATATAGTTGCAGTACAAAAAGAAGGATTTCATGTTCCTGCTACATCAAGACAACCTCACTCACCAGTAACACCAACAATCTATTTTCCACAGCGGTTTCCCCCAGCTGCCTTCAGTTTTGATTCCTGCAATTTGCCATCTTAATTTAGCACTTCCCCCAGCTTCCTGATTCCATGCATCTACCATTTCAATTCAGCACTTCCCCCCTGGCTTCTGCTCTTCTTGATTCCCAGGATCTGACATCTCAATTAAGGTATGCCTACCAAGAGAGGGACTACCAATTTCTACTACTTCAGGACCCGTAGCCATCATATAAACAATTATTACTTTCACCTGTGATTCTACCCACCAAACACACATCATAATTTCTTTGTGTCTGCCCTCTCAATTTTGGTGCCTCTACCATAAGAGGGATTTCTTGGTTCTTGCTACATGAAAAACCCATCAGTTCAGTCACAGGAATCACTACAATTTCCTCTCACCAAATCTTGCCCCTGCTCACTGCCCATCTTAATTCCCATGCATCTGCCATCTTAAATTAGGTTTAACTATCAGGAAAGGAAAAGTCGTCCTTCTTGCTACATCAGGATCCACTCAGCCACTAGAATTACCAACAATCTTTTCCCTCCAGCGCTTTTTCTTGCCATTGCATGTCCTTATTCTCAAGCATTCTCACATCAATTTAGATGCATCAACCATGAAAGGGATTTTCTGGTTGTTGCTATAGTAGTAACCTCTCAGTCACCAGAATCACTTACAATCTCCACCAGAGTTCATCCTCCTGCCTGCCACCCTTGTTGATTTCTGTGTGTTATCCACCTAAATTACAGGCGAGTTTACCAGGAGAGGGACTTCATAGTTCTTGCTATATCAGGATTCTCTTGTCACCTGAATCAGCACCAATCTCTACTCACCAGCGCTCCTGTCCTTCTGAATTCTGATGCAACAACCGTCTCAATTCAGTGCTCCCCAGAAAGTGGCCTATCTTGATTGTTGGCATTTGCTACTTCAATTCAGGTGCATCTACCAAAAGAGGGACTTCCTGGATCCAGCTACACCAGGACCACCTCTGCCGCCAGTATCCCCTCTGATCTCATCCCCTCAGAACTTTATTTCTCTCACCATGGTTGTTGATAACCATAGTCTGCCATATAAATTCAGGTGCATCCAAGAAGAGAGGGATGTCCTAATTCCTACTACATCAGGACCAAGTAGCTACAAGTAAAACCTCCAATCTGTGCCCCCCACTCATTCCCCTATCTGCCATCTGTATTGATTGTTGCTTTTCTGCAATCTCAATTTACCCATCCCACTGTTCATCTTAATTCCAGAACTCTGCCATCTCAATTTAGTTTCTTATATGAAGATAAGTACTTTCTGGTCCTGCTACATCAGAACCCCTTCAGCAAAAGTACCTCTTCAAATATCTACCCCAGTTCTTCTCCGTACACCTTGCTCATCTTGATTCTTATGTTTCTTCTCTCTCAGTTCAGGTGTATCTACCCAAAGTGGTACTTCCTGGTTCCTGTTACATAAGGATGCCCTCATTTGCAGTATACCAAAAACCTCTTTCCTCCATTGCTACCCCTGCCTGTTACTCATCTTGATTCTCATGCATCTTCTATCTCAATTCAGTTGCATCTGTCAAAAGGGGGACATATTTTTCCTGTTACATTGTGAACCCCTCAGCCGCCAGTATTACTGCTGATCTCTTCACTCCTGCACACCCCCTCATAAACCAGCCACTGGTCTTGATTCCTGCATGTCTGCCATTTTAATTCAGGTCATTTACCAATTTTGGGAATTTGATGATTCTCCTACATGAGAACCCCCTCAGTGAGAAGTATCACCATCAATTGCTTCCAGTAGCACTTCTCACCAACTGCCCCTCTTGATTTCGACGCCTTCTCAATTACTTTTTTAATTCATTACTTGTCCCTGCCTTATGCCCATCTTAATTCCACTCACTTGCCACCTCATTTCAGGTGCTTCTACCAAGAGAGAGAGACTTCCTGATTCTTGCTACATCATGAACCCTCAGCCATCTGAATCATAACCAATCTTCCAGGGCTTCCCCCAACTCTCCTCCTGTCTTGATTGCCATTCATCTTTTGTCTCAATGTATTTGATTTTACCAAGACATCCTGATTCCTGCTACACCAGGACCCCATCACCTGCAAAAATCACAACCAATAGAATTAGAAAGTGCTCAACAAAAGGAACCAAAAATAGGGAGGCAGAAGGAAATAACAAAGCTGAGAGCAGAAATCAATGAAGTGGAAACCCGAAAAACAATACGAAAGATCAACGAAAGCAGAAGTTGGTTCTTTGAAAAAATAAACAAGATTGATAGACCACTGGCAAAACTAACAAAGAAAGAGAGATAAACTTGATAACTTGTATTAGGAATAAAAAAGGAGAGATCACTACTGATATGGTAGAGATCCAAAGGCTAATCAGAAACTACTTCGAGAAACTATGCCACTAAAAATGAGAACCTGGAAAAAATGGATAAATTCTTGGACTCCTATAATCTTCCACGGTTGAATGAAGAGGATGTAGCATATCTAAACACACCCATCACTATTGAGGAAATTAAGACAGTAATCAAATGTCTGCCCAAAAACAAAAGCCCAGGCCCAGATGGATTTACTAATGAATTCTTTCAAACCTTTCAAGAGGAACTACTACCAATCCTGGCAAGACTCTTTCATGAAATCGAAAAAACAGGAACATTTCCAAATAGCTTTTATGAAGCCAACATCACCTTGCTACCTAAACCAGACAGAGATCCTACCAAAAAAGAAAATTACAGACCAATATTGCTGATGAATACAGATGCAAAGATCCTCAACAAAATCCTGGCAAATAGGATTTAATGCCTCATTAAGAAGATCATCCGAAGACAGACTCTGCTGGGCCCCTTATGATTGGCAGACATTTTGGGGCTTTCCCCGGCTTGCTTCAATCTGGGAACTTTGATTTTCTCTGTTATTAATCCCCTGATGGCTTGCCTCAGCTGAGGTGAGTCTTTCTGGGCCAGAATTGCTGATAAAGCTGACTCTGCTGGCCCCCTTAAGCCCACCTATAAGGGGTCAAAGCAGAGGAGTGCAGCCACTCTGCTTCGTTTGCAGCTGCACACTCCACCTAGCCACTGAATACCACCACAACACTTAGAAAAACTCACAGCATAAGCGGGACAATAAGGAAACTACACAGACCAACATCAGCCATAGAGAATGAAGATGGAAACTCTGATGACCCAAAAATGGCCAACCACCTAAGCAGTCTTTCAGAAATGGAGTTTAGAGAAGAAATATGGAGGATGCTCACAGAACTCAAAGAAAGTATAGGTCAGAACACTAATAAAAATCAAGAGAATATGAACATAGAAATCATAAAACTCCAAACTGAAATAGCAGGTCAAATAACAGGTCTGAAAAACTCAGTATACAAATTGAACAACATAAAGGATGAGCTTTCCAAAAGGTTAAAAGCAGCTGAGGATAGAATTCGTGCGCTGAGATGCAATGCATAACAATTTAACACAGCAGAAGAGATTGAAAAAAATTTTTTAAATGAAATGATTAGACAATGGAAAAACTACTCAAAGAATATGAGCAGATGAGAATAGAAGTCTTTGATAAGCTCAACAGAAACAACTTGAGAATCATTGGAGTCCCAGAGACCGAAGAAGAAAATTCAGGAAGAATCAACAGTCAAGAACATCATCACAGAGAAACTACCAGAGCTAAAGAAAACATGTGTCCAAATCCTGCATGCCCGAAGATTACCAGCTAAAAAAGAGCCCAGGAGAAACACCCTAAGACACATCCTAATCACAATGATTAATCCCACAGATAGAGATAGAATAATGCAAGCAGCAAGATCAAAAAGGGAAATTACATTCCAGGGAGCATCCTTGACATTTACAGCAGACCTGTCACAAGAAACACTCAAGGCCAGAAGGCAGTGGGGGTATATAGTGACAAAACTCAATGAAATAAATGCTTCGCCAAGAATACTGCACCCAGCAAAACTCACTTTCAGGTTTGAAGGAAGTATACATGGCTTCACAGATAAACAACAGCTCAAAAACTTTACAGACTCAAAACCAGCCTTAAAAGAAAAACTGAAAGATCTATTCTTAAAGACAAGACAGAACAAAAACACACCAAACTTCTACACAAAGATGGTAATAAATCCCATGACAATTATTTCTCTCAATGTCAATGGACTAAATGCACCTGTTAAGAGGCACAGAGTGGCAAAATGGATCAAAAAACTGAAGCCAACGTTCTGCTGCCTACAAGAAACACACCTGAATAGTCAGAATAAACATAGACTCAAAATCAAAGGCTGGAGGAAAATCATTCAAACAAACCAAACAACACCCTTAAGAAAGCGGGGATGGCCATACTAATATCAGATGACACAAAATTTATACTCAGAAAAGTTGTAAGGGACAAAGATGGATTTTATGTACTAATCAAGGGATATGTACAGCAGGAAGAAATCACTCTCCTAAACATATACGCACCCAATGAGGACCAGCAAAGAATGTAATACAATTGTTGACAAATCTGTAAAAGGATATCAATAATAACAAAATAATTGTGGGAGACCTCAACACAGGCTTGTTAGCACTTGATAGGTCAACCAATTTGAAACCCAACAAAAATATACTAGACCTGAAAAGAGAAATGGAAGAAAGAGGCCTAGTGTATATATATATATATATAGGACACTCTACCCTCAGAAACCTGGATACACATTCTTTTCCAATGTACATGGGTAATACTCCAGGATAGACCACATGCTGGCACATAAAACATACCTCCATAAAATCAAGAAGATAGAAAATTTGCAGGCTACCTTTGCTGATCACAAGGCTCTGGAATTTGATGTTAACTACAAAGGGACACAGAAAAAAATTTAACACCTGGAAATTAAACAGTTTACTACTGAACAACCAGTGGGTCTGAGATGAAATCAAAGAGGAAATAAAAAATTTCCTGGAAACAAACGACAAGGAAAACACAAACTATTAGAACCTATGGGATACAGCAAAAGGAGTACTGAGAGGAAAATTTATAGCTTTGCAAGCACACATCAGGAAGGAAGAAGGAGCATACATGAATAGCTTAATGACACAGCTTATAGAATTAGAAAATGATCAACAAAAGAAACTAAAAATAGGGAGACAGAAGGAAATAACAAAACTGAAAACAGAAATCAATAAAATGGAAACCCAAAAAACAATCCTAAAGATCAAAGAAAGTAGAAGTTGGTTCTTTGAAAAAATAAACAAGATTGATAGACCATTGGCAAAACTCACAAAGCAAAAGAGAGAGAAACTTGATAACGCATATTAGAAATGAAAAGGGGGAGATCACTACAGATATTTCATAGATTCAAAGGATATTCAGAGAATAATTTGAGAAACTCTACGCCATTAAATATGAGAACCTGGACGAAATGGATAAATTTCTGAACTCATATAACCTTCCAAGGTTGAATGAAGAAGATGTAGAATATCTAAACACCCTGTCACTATTGAGGAAATTAAAACTGTAATCAAAAATTTGCCGAAAAAGAAAAGCCCAGGCCCTGATGAATTCACGAGTGAATTCTTTCAAACCTTTCAAGAGGAACTACTACCAATCCTGGCCAGGCTCTTTTATGAAATCAAAAAAAAGGAACACTTCCAAATAGCTTTTGTGAAGCCAACATCACCTTAATACCAAAACCAGATAGAGATACTGCCAAAAAAGAAAATTACAGACCAATATCCCTGATGAACACAGATGCAACGATCCTCAACAAAATCCTGGTGAACAGGATCCAGTGCCTCATCAAGAAGATCATTCACTTTGATCAAGTAGGTTTCATCCCAGGAATGCAAGGATGTTTTTAACATCTGTAAATCTATCAACATAATACACTGTTGTGTTAAATAAATAACGATGGGGCTGGATGGTGGAGGATGCCATCCAGCCCACGTGGCTCTGTAACCTCCATGCAGCCGGCGAGTTCCAGGCCCAGGTGAAATCACTCACACGCAGGCTTCAGGAAGAATCATCTTTATTTATGCCCTAGCCACCACAGGTGTGTGGCCTATGTCAACCTTTTAAGCATTCAGCTATATTTTGCTAGCCCTGCATCTTATCTCCTGTTAGCCATCTTCCCTTTGGGCTCCATGCGGCCCAAAGATCCAAAAGCCAGGAAGCCAAGCCGGGCCAAGAGAGAAACGGCAAAAAAGCCCGAATCCCCTGGCTCAGAGGTTTATCTATCCTTTTCCAGACCCCTCCCAGAAATGGGAGGTCTTGCAGGTAGTTACACCTATTATCCGGTTCCCAAGACCCCTCCCAGATATGGGTGGGTCTTAGGGTTTTTGCACCCAACTTCAGGGTTTTAGCTAGGTACACCAACATTTCCTCCTTTTCTTAATATTTTTATGCACCAACGTAATAGAGTGAAAATTAATATACCAGCCCTTTTCAAAAACATATCATTTGCAAAATATACTTTACACCTGTAACCTAAAATTCTATTAATGCTTTTTTACCAAGCACTATTTTGGAACTTTCATGTTCCTATACTTTTAAACTATATTGGGGGAACTTTATTGTTCCTATAACTTTTCTATACACAAGTACTGCAGCATACATGCATAACATACATTTTAAAAACAGGCTAAGTACATTAAAATACACAGTAAAACATTTTGCAATTGAAAATATTAACTTTGAAAGACAACAAAACACATTTAAATCATAAAGAAAATGACTAAGACAAAGATGCAGGTGGTTAGAAATTAGATGTTAAAATGGGCTAATCTGTATTACCTCCCTTATATTTTTATTTTTTAACCACTAACTAATTAAAACTTATCCCATTACCAACTATGAGTAAAATATTACTACCCACTAATTTTCTACACCTAAAACCATAGTTTAGATTAATTTGTCCCACGCTGATCTCACCACGTGGCTTTTGTAAACTTTTAAAGTTCAGATGTTGGTTTGTCCCACGCTGATCTTACCACGTGGCTTTCCGAGCTGCTTGGAGCTTGCCGCTTGGAGCTTTTTGCCGCAGGGGCTTCACCGCTGCCTTTTTTCCCCTCTGGGAGCACTTTGGATGTTCAGAGTTCCAAGTGATTTAAACTAAAAGTTCAGTTCGAAATTTCCAAAGTTGAAATCCAAATTCAAGCCAAAGGTCATTTTCAGAAAATTAGTCCACTTTAAATACAGTCTTTTTTCTCCTCCGTTTCCAATTTAGACTTTTAATAAGTCTTTGAAGAGGCCCAGGTTTTTGTTTCTTGTAACAAAGTTTCAGTTTTGGGCCTGGGCCTGGGCTGGAGGTGATGCAAGCTTCCACCTCTTTTGTTTTAATTGCCCTTGTTTCCCTAGAAGGGGTCACGGCCATGTTTGAACATGGCTGCACGTGGCCCAGTGTTTTGGGCTCAGTGCACCCGAAAAGAGCCAAAATGAAACAGAAGAGCAGAAATCTCACCATTTTCGCTGTTTTGTTGGGTTCAGGATTCAGGTCAAAGTTCGGAGCGCCAGATGTTGTGTTAAATAATTAACGATGGGGCTGGATGGTGGATGATGCCATCCAGCCCACATGGCTCTGCAACCTCCATGCAGCCGGCGAGTTCCGGGCCCAGGTGAAATCACTCACACGCAGGCTTCAGGAAGAATCATCTTTATTTATGCCCTAGCCACCACAGGTGTGTGGCCTATGTCAACCTTTCAAGCATTCAGCAATATTTTGCTAGCCCTGCATCTTATCTCCTGTTAGCCATCTTCCCTTTGGGCTCCATGCGGCCCAAAGATCCAAAAGCCAGGAAGCCAAGCCGGGCCAAGAGAGAAACGGCAAAAAAGGGCCGAATCCCCTGGCTCAGAGGTTTATCTATCCTTTTCCAGACCCCTCCCAGAAATGGGAGGTCTTGCAGGTAGTTACACCTATTATCCGGTTCCCAAGACCCCTCCCAGATATGGGTGGGTCTTAGGGTTTTTGCACCCAACTTCAGGGTTTTAGCTAGGTACACCAACAATACACAACATAAACAACAAGAAAATAAAAATCACATGGTCATATCAATAGACGCAGAAAAAGCATTTGATAAGATTCAACACCCACAAGCCACAAGCCACAAGCCAGTGGCAAATATTATCCTCAGTGGAGAAAAATTAAAGCCTTTCCTCTAAATTCTGGTACAAGACAAGACTGTCCTCTCTCACCACTCCTTTTCAACATAGTACTGGAAATACTTGCTATAGTGATTAGGCAAGAAAAAATATCAAGGAAATCCAGATAGAAATGGAAGAAGTCAAGCTCTCACTGTTTGAAGATGAAATAATACTCTACTTAGGAAACCCTAAAGATGGGGAGCTTGCAGTTGGACCCAGCAGAGCACACATGCCAGGAAAGCCGTCCATCTTTTTCTCTGGTATGTTAGGGTCGCTGGTTGGACAGCGGGCCACAGATCTCCTGGACTAAACACTTGGTCCAGGAGACTGGGACCCCCACGCCAGGTGGGTCTTCATGGCCAGCCCTGGCAACTCGTGCCCTGGGGGTTGGGCGGAGGAGGAAAACCCCTCCCGTATGTATATTGGACCCCCTGTTTTGTATGCTAGTAATACTATTTTTCAAAGCGCAAATGCGCCCGCGCGACAAATATACTTTTTAAGCATTATCCAAAAACATTCCTGATCCTAGACTGTTCCTAGGAATAAAATCAGGATGCCCAAGATTCTGATAAAACACTCAAATTGACCTTTATTGTCTAGTCTTTTATGTATTGCCTCTCTTCTCACCCCTTTGTCTCTCCTACCTCCTCATACCCAAACCCTGAACCATTATCTTCCCCTTATTCAACCCTCCTTATCCTCAGTTCCTAATTGGGTAGACACCAAGACTGACCTTCTGCCCAAACACCACCATCCAGCTCCTCATTGAATGACACCCTCTCGGTCCCCAGCTCATGCCTACACAAACAACTACAACCAACACGCCTGTTGACCCATGCTTGGTGGCCCCTCATGCCCCCATCAAACTATGGACTGTTGCATAATACCGGAATCAACTGCAGCATAACCCCTAGTTCAAGGACAATATAGGATTCCGTATGCCGCAAAACATGTCTCAAACCCAACTATCACCTCTTGTCTTCAAATACCCTTGTTTTCTTTTTTTTTTTCTTTTTTTTTTTTTTTTTTTTTTGGTTTTTGGGTCACACCCGGCAGTGCTCAGGGGTTATTCCTGGCTCCAGGCTCAGAAACTGCCCCTGGCAGGCACAGGGGACCATATGGGATGCCGGGATTCGAACCGATGACCTCCTGCATGAAAGGCAAACGCCTTACCTCCATGCTATCTCTCCGGCCCCTCTTTTTTTCTTTTTAAAACATAAAAGGGTCACATGTATCTCTTTTGCATATCTCAGATGTATTCCCTTAGCATCTATAACACTTTTCAAATATCCTCATTTGTGACAATTTTGCCCACTAGATTAGTTATTTGATTGTTTGATTTTTTCCCCTGTGAGATCTGTTTTATAAGCAATACTGGTAGAAGAGTAACTCTGTATAGATTTCACGTTTATACCAAGTTATGGGAAATGTTGGACTTTATTTGTTGGCCCCCAGATGCACCAACAATATCTTGTGGCATTGCTTCTCTTTTGCATAGGCACATTAAAATGGGAAAATAATACATATGCAAACAAGTTCTTATCTAATAGAGATGGGAACAAAAATTTGGTAATGTAATTAGGCCTTTTACCCTGAACATTGGCATAATGATTTGGCTCAGGCCTCAGAAGAATGGGCATCGTCCACACACACCTGAACTATGGAAACAACCACAATTGTCTTTAACATTCCCAGGATCCAAGCCTCTACCAGAGAATACCTACTACTGCTTTGGCATTGACTTACTCCAAAGAGTACTCCCAACATCCAGGCGACTCATCAGCAGTCTGCATGCAGGGCAGATCGCTCTACATTTAATGATATGCTGAAACTAGAGGATGCTCCACATCAGCCTGACATCAACGAAAGAAATGCACAGAATCCAGAGTCTTTAAAAATAAGAATCTGATACCAACTATAGCTAAAGTGTGAAAAAGTTTCACCGGGAACTTGAGAATGACTAGAGTTGGATAGACTGGTATGCCTGGAACCTAGAGTCTGTCTTATGCCAACAAACTTCTTGGGTGAGGCCTTTTTGTAATCAGGTCAAGGATTATTTTCTCCATTTTCTTTATTTTTCTGGACCTATGCAAACATTGGCGATTGCCACTATCACACCTTTACTATATTTTTTTTCTCTTATCCTTTAAGAAAAAAAATACAACTTACTGAACTTAAAAACAAATTACTGTAGTATAATGCCTGTCTCAAATACAGGCATGGGATGGGAAGGGGAGGGGTAATGTTGCACTGGTGAAGGGGGGTGTTCTGGTTATGACTGTAACCCAAATATGATCATGTTACTTAAATAAAAATATATTTAATAAAAAAGAAAACCCTAAAGACTCTATGAAAAAGCTTCTAGAAAAAAATAGACTCATATAGCAAGGTGGCAGGCTACAAAATTAACACAAAAAAATCAATGGCCTTTTTATACACTAATAATGATAGGGAAGAAATGGACATTATGAGAACAATCCCATTCACATTAGTGCCACACAAACTCAAATATCTTGGAGTCAACCTGACTAAAGATGTTAAGGATCTATACAAAGAAAACTATAAAAAAAAACTGCTCCAAGAAATAAGAGAGGGCACGCGGAAATGGAAACACATACCCTGCTCATGGATTGGCAGGATCAACATAATTAAAACGGCAATACTTCCAAAAGCATTGTACAGATTTTATGTGATTCCTCTAAAGATACCGATGACATTCTTCAAAGAAGTGGATCAAACACTTCTGAAATTCAATTTGGAACACTAAACAAACTCGAATAGCTAAAGCACTCTTTGGGAAAAGCAATATGGGAGGCATTCCTTTCCCCAGTTTTAAGCTCTATCACAAAGCAATAGTTATAAAAACAGCATGGTATTGGAATAAAGACAGACCCTCAGATCAGTTGAATAGGCTTGAGTACTCAGAGAATGTTCCTCAGATATATAACCACCTAATTTTTGATAAAGGAGCAAGAAATCCTAAATGGAACAAGGAAAGCTATTCAAGAAGTGGTGTTGGTACAACTGGTAAGCCACTTGCAAAAAAGTGAACTTAGACCCCCAGCTAACATCATGTATGAAGGTTAAATCCAAATGGATGACAGACCTCAATATCAGACCCAAAACCATAAGATATATAGAACAAAACATAGGTAAAACACTCCAGGACATTGAGACTAAAGACATCTTTAAAGAGGAAACTGCACTCTCCAAGCAAGTGAAAGCAGAGATTAACAGATGGGAATATATTAAACTGAGAGGCTTCTGTACCTCAAAAGAAATAGCGCCCAGGATACAAGAGCCCCCCACTGAGTGGGGAAACTATTCACACAATACCCATCAGACAAGGGGCTAATCTCCAAAATATACAAGGCACTGACAGATATTTACAAGAAAAAATATCTAATTCCATCAAAAATGGGGAGAAGAAATGGACAGACACTTTGACAAAGAAGAAATACAAATGGCCAAAAGACACATGAAAAAATGCTCCGTATCAGGGAGATGCAAATCAAAACAACTATGAGGTAGCACCTCACACCCCAGAGATTGGCACACATCACAAAGAATGAGAACAAGCAGTGTTGGCAGGGATGTGGAGAGAAAGGAACTCTTATCCACTGCTGGTGGGAATGCCATCTAGTTCAACCTTTATAGAAAGCGATATGGAGATTCCTCCAAAAAGTGGAAATCGAGCTCCCATATGACCCAGCTATACCACTCCTAGGAATATACCCCAGGAATACAAAAATACAATACAAAAATCTTGTCCTTACTCCTACATTCATTGCAGCACTCTTTACCATAGCAAGACTCTGGAAACAACCAAGATGCCCTTCAACAGACGAATGGCTAAAGAAACTGTGGTACATATATACAATGGAATATTATGCAGCTGTCAGGAGAGATGAAGTCATGAAATTTTCCTATACATAGATGTACGTGGAATCTATTATACTGAATGAAATAAGTCAGAGAGAGAGAAAGACGCAAAATGGTCTCACTCGTCTATGGGTTTTAAGAAAAATGAAAGACATTCTTGCAATAATAATTTTCAGACACAAAAGAGAAAAGAGCTGGAATTTACAGCTCACCTCAAGAAGCTCACCACAAACAGGGATGAGTTTAATTAGAGAAATATCTAAGTTTTGAACTATCCTAATAATGAGAATGTACAAGGGAACTAGAAAGCCTGTCTAGAGTACAAGCGGAGGTTGGGTGGGGAGGAGGGAGATTTGGGACATTGGTGATGGGAATGTTGCACTGGCGATGGGTGGTGTTCTTTACAATACTGAAACCCAAACACAATCATGTATGTAATAAAGTTGGTTAAATAAAAAAAATCACAATCACTTCCCCCTAGTTCTTTCTACATTCACCACCCTTCTTGATTCCAGCACATTTGCTATCTCAAGTTAGCACTTCCCCTGCCTGCTGCCCATCTTGGTTTTCTCAAGAATATATCTCAATTCCGAGCTTTCCCTGGTCACCCTATGCCTTTATTCCAGGTGACTGCCATTTCAATTCAGCACTACCCTGGCTGCCATGCTTCTTGATTCTCACACATTTGACATCTAAATTTATCTATATGTAACAAAAGAGGGTCTTCTAGTTCCTGCTAATTTAGGACTCCCTCAGCTGCCAGTATTACCACCAGTCTCTTCCCCACAGTAATTAACCTGTACACCCATCTTTATTCCCATGAGCCTGTAATATCAAATCAGATGTACCTACAATGAAAAAATATCCTGGTTCCAATTACATTAAGATCCCATCAGCCTCCAGTATTACCATGTAATGTATCTCTTTACTACATTGATTCTCTATCATTGTCCATCTTGACTCCCTTGTGCCTATATTTCTCAATAAAGGTATTTCTACCAATACAGGGATTTGCTGGTACATCTGGACACACTAGCCACCAGTATCACTGCCAATTTCTTCCCTCAGCCCTTTTAAACTGCTTATTTTGATTGCCATGAACCTGCAATCTCAATTGCAGCGCATCTACAAGGAGAGGGACATCCTGATTACTGCTACATCAGGACCCACTGAGAAATTAGTATCACCACCGATATCTTGGCTCAGTGAATCTCCCCGCACACCACCTATCGTATTACAATGTGTCTGCATTTCTTAATTCAAATGAGTCTACCTGAAAGGGACTTTCTGGTTCCTGCTACATCAGGACCCACTAGCCTTCAGTGTAACTGCGAATCTCTTTCATCCAGTGCTCCCCACACCTGCCACCTGTCTCAATTACTGCTTTGCTGCCAGTTCAATTTGGCACTTCAGCCTACCACAGCACATCTGTATTCACTCTTGTCTGCCATCTCAGTTTAGGTTCATATAAATTGAGAGGGAATTCCCTGGTTACTGCTACATCAGAAATGAATCAGCCACGAGTATGACCACCAATCTCTTTGCCCTAGTTTTTCCCCTTGCTGGCTGCCAGACTTCCCTCTCATCTCATCTCCAATCGCATTTCAGCACTTCTCTCAACCAATAGCCATCTGAATTTTGAACTCAGGTGCATCAACAAAGAAAGGTACCTCCTCTGCTTCATGCTATAGAAGAACCTTCACAGTTTCTAGTATCAATGGCAATTTTTCCACAGTGCTTTCAACCTCCTGCTGCCAATATTGTTTCGTGCATGGCATCCCTCTCAATTCAGGTGCAGTTACCAAGATATAGACTTCCTGGTTCCTGTTACAATAGGATCACCTTATACAAAGTAGGTTACAAATCTCTTTTCCCCATTGCTTTTCATGCCCAATTTCACGACTTGATTATCATGTGTCTAACATCTTAATTCAAATGCAACTACAAAGAGAGGAGCTTACTATTTTTGTTACATCAGGACCACCTTATCCAAAAGTATCACCACCAATCTGTTCCCCCTGTATATCCCCTCAAACCACTCTTCTTCCTTCCAAATAATCTGCCATTTCAATTCAGAGCGTATGACTAACAGCCTCCTTTCTAATTCCATGCATCTGCCGTCTTAATTCATTGTATCTACCATAAGAAGGATATTCTTGTTTCTGCTACAACAGGATCTCTCAGCCACCAGTATCACAGACAATTCCTTTCCCCTAGTGCTCCCACCAGCACATTGAGTGTCTTGAATCCCAGCGCCTTTGCCCTCTCAAATCAGATGCTCTACCAATAGAGGAAATTCCTAGTTCCTGTTATATTAAGACCCCTTCAGATATCAGTATCACTGACAATCTCTTTGCTCCATCACTTCATCCTGCCAGTAGCCCATGTTGATGTTTCAATTATAGGACATCTACCAAGAGAGTGATTACCTTGTTCCTAATACATAAGGACACACTGGATGCCAGAATAACTGCCAAAGTCTTATCCCAGTGCTTCCCCCACCCATCGCCCATCTTGATTTTTGCTTGTCTGCCAACTCATTTCAATGTTTGACTCCACTCATCACCCTTCCTGATTTACATGCATCTGCCATCTCAACTTATGTTCATCAATAAAAGGGACTTTCTCATTCCTGCTACTCAGAAACACCTCAGCTGCTAGAATCACCACCAATCTTAGCCCCAGTGCTGTTACCCATATTGATTTCTGTGTCTGCTATCTTAATTAAGGTACATCTACCAAAAAAGGGAATTCCTAGTTTCTGCTACATCAGGAAGCATCTAACAATAGTATCACTGCCAATTACTCTCCCCACCCATTCATCTCCCTGCCCACTACCTTTCTTAATTCCTACATCTCTGCCATCTCAATTAAGGTGTATATACCAAGAGAGATAATTTCTGATTCTTGCTACATCAGGACCCCCTACCCAGAAGAATCACAGCCAATCTCTCTTCCCCCTGGGCTTCTCTCTGTCTGCCACCCATCTTGATTTTGCAACTTCTGCCATCTCAAGTCAGCACTTCCCCCATCCATTGCTGGTCTTGTTTCCCATGTTACTGCATCTTAATTCTATGGTTCCTCCTGATGCTGCCTTTTTGATTTACCATCTCTGCACTCTCAATTCAGGGTTTCTCCTACATGTTACTCTTCTTGATTTTCTCTTATCTTTCATTTTAATTTAGGTGAATCTAATAAGAGAAGAACTTCTACATCCTATTACATCGAGACTCACAGAGCTGCCAGTTTCACTGCTTATCTTTTCCTAAAGCACTTCCCTTAGACCACCCACCACTTAATTCCTGCACGTTTGACATCTCAATTTTAGGTGCATCTAGCAAGATAGGGACTTCCAGGTTCCTGCTACTTCAAGAGGCCCTCAACCACCAGGATAACTGCCTATCTCTTCACCACAGAGCTTTCCCTCAGTCCAGTCTTGAGTCCTGAGCACCTGCATTTCTCAATTCAGATGCATCTAAATAGAAATAGACTTCCAGGTCCTCCTACACCAGGATCCAATGGCCGCCAGTATAAACCCCATTTATTACTCCAGTGTTTCCTACTGTCACTGCACATCTTAATTTCTGGGCATCTGCCATCTAATTTCCGGAGCTTCTACCAAGAGAGCCACTTCCTGATTTTTGCTATATTAGGACCACTCCGACACCAGAGTCACAATCAATCTTTTTCTCCCAAGGTTTCCACACCATCCACTCATTTTGAATCACTTATAACTGCCACCTCTAATTCAGCGATTTTCCCAACCCACTGATAGTCTTAATTCCAACACTTCTGCATTTCATTTAATCACTTCTCCCTACCTATTGCCCAACTTAATTAATTGACTCCATGTCAATTCTATGCTTTCTTTTGTCACCCTTCTCATCTTGAGTCCACATATCTGCTATCTTAATTCTGCACTTCATGGGGACACCACCTGTTGTATTTACTAGGCCCTACTCTACTCAGTATTTGTTCTCCACCCCAGGGTGCTGATTTAACAAGAGCCACAGAAAAAATCTAGACTTTTGTCCATTTCAATACTTGGGCTTGGGGCCAGAGAAATAGCATGGAGGTAAGGTGTTTGCCTTGCATGTGGAAGGTCGGTGGTTCAAATCCTAGTATCCCATATGGTCCCCTGAGCCTGCCAGAAGCTATTTCTGAGCATAGAGCCAGGAGTAACCCCTGAGTGCTGCTGGGTGTAATCCAAAAACCAAAAAAATGCTTGAACTTTGTATTGTAGCATATTTCAATGTGTCCCAAAAAGATTTCTATTTATCCAAAAAGTCGAAGGACACATAATGACTTTTAAAAATTATTAGATGTTAAAAATTGGAACCTTTCCACCCTGAAATTTCCAAACTCAGAACTCAGTAACTTATTTAGTTCTTTGAAAGAAAATCCAGACTTAAATAGCAACATGTGTTAACTCAAAAGTATCAACAGCAATTCGAATTTTGAATGGAAACATCTCCACAAGTTCTATCTTTTTGGGTTCATACCTGTAGAGAAGGTGTGGCTTTTCATTTTTCAACACCTCATTCTCCTATGTATGTAATTGCTCATCTTTCTGGGCCTCTAGAATGGGGTTATTTACACAAAAAGAAACATTGCACATTTGTTGCTTAATTGAAATTGATCACTACTCATCAAAACAAGAGTCAGAGGACTTTCTTTGTTAGGTTTTTGATTCCAAAATAATGGTACTGCTGTCAAAAAAAAGATAAGATAAGATAAGAAAATGAATACTGCCTCTAGTGAACCCATTCAATGAGCCCTATCTAATTTTTCAGGAGAGGTTTTCTCCCATTATCCTGCTGGAAAAGCCTGTAACTTCTTTAAGAGTACACATTTTGTGATTTTTCTCTTATTCGTTCTTTCCCTATTTGTGAAGCCTCTGTGGTTTACATTGATGGGTGGTCATCAGAAAAAGGTTATATTACTGGCCCTTCTCTGAAGACAACAGTGTAAACTGATTACAAGTCTTGATCAACAAGTGGAATTTTCTACTTTAAATTACTTACTATCACATGTTTTTGTTTTGTTTTGTGTTTTGTTTTTCGGCTACAACCTGTGACGCTCAGAGTTACTCCTGGCTATTCATTCACAAATCGCTCCTGGCTTGGGGGGCCATATGGGATGATGAAGAATTGAACCGCAGTCTGTCCTAGGCTAGCATGTGCAAGGCATACACGTTAACTTTCCAGTGATCCTCAAACTATGGCCTGCGGGCCACATACTGTATTTGTATCATTTTGTTTCTTCATTGCAAAATAAGATACATGCAGTGTGCATAAGAATTCGTTCATAAGTTTTGTTTTTACTATAGTCAGACCCTGCCTTACCCCTTGAGCCACTGTTTCAGCCCTTGCCACATATTGTAGAGCCATGCACCATAGTAAGCAATTCAGCTTATATAGTAGGATTGTCCCATACCATTGTAACCACCTCTTTAAATACACATAATTAAGTTGTTTAATATTTGTTTCAGCAATTACAATTTGAAAAATTACAAATTACAAAAACATTTAAGCCAATAAGAGCCCACTCTGGCCTTCCAAGGGAATGAAACTGTTAATTGTATGGCCATTATGATATTTAAGTCACCTACAAAAGAACATGCAGTGCTACATATAAACACACTTTGCATGCAAACCACCATTTTCCATGGAGCCAAGCCAGAAAAATAGTTGATACCATGTACCATTTGTGTACCCTTGAATTAAAGAACACTTGCAGGTAGGGCCAACTCCCAAGGTTTACAGACTAATGATATTACACATGCTGATTTATTTCCAAAGAAATCCTATATCCGTGTAGTGGTGAATACATATTTTTATTTCACATGGGAATTTCCAATGACTTCTGATGAGCTAAAGCTGTTTGAACCTTCATGTTTCAATGTTTTTTTCTGTTATGGATGTTCCCCAATTCATAAAAAGGGACAATGGCCTTGCTTACTGCAGTAAATATTTTGATTCATTTTGCAAAGATTGGCAAATTAAGCATCACTGGAATCCTCTACAATTCACAGGCACAAGCCATAGTTGAAAGAGCACACATAACCCTCAAAACTCAATTATTAAAATATAGGAAAAGGGGCATACCACCCATGTCCATTTTATCCTTAATATTATTTTTACTAAACTTCTTAAAATTACCCTAGATAGAGCCCTATACTCCTGCATAAAATGTCTTTGAAGAAGTTTTTTGGTACAAAAATCAATTAATACACCTATTTTGGGTAAAATGGATAATGAATGGAATTCTGGTAATCTCCTCATTCAAGGAAAAGAATATGCTTATGATCTACAAATGGCAAACTGAAATTTTGGTCACACTATGCATTGTCAAAATCGGGGTTCTCACAAATGAAAATACTCAGACACAATTGCATGATTAGACTACAAACCTCCCATAAGAACCAACACAAAACATTCAAAAGCAGTAGAGTAGGAAACAAACTGCTAGCTCAAAAAGGTAACCAGAACAATAAGCTGACTCTACAAAATGAGGTAGAGACTATCAGGAGAGGAAACAACCAGTACAGGAATCTGAATTCTATAGGAGAAGCAATTGGTCCTGCTCTCACTGAATTTCATAACTTAAAAAACACTTGTCACATGAACTCAGTATTAAAATGTCTGTATAATATTCACAGTTTTACTTATTACTTTAACTATAACCATTATAAGTAGGACAATAAATGACCAAATCTGTTGGGACATAAAGCAAACGTGGCAGAAAAGTTTGTTAAGGTTATAAATGCCTTGTGGGCAGGACAACACAAGCATATCAACCTAAGAGACTTTAAGATGACCACTGGAAAGCTACAGGAAAAGTTTGCAGAAGAGAGTCAACAGAATTCACATGAATGACTTCTATTCTTGTTTCAGGTTCTTCATCAGACCTTGAACAAAGCTGATAGAATAGACATATAGAGGAAACTGGTGATCATATTGTTGATTCAAAAGCCATGAAGAAAGCTTTGCAGAGACACATGCATTTTAATAAGTCTATTATTGCTACACTTTCCATGGCCAGCATAAATCAACAATAAAATGAACCATCTGCCACCACAAGTCTAAGACATTAGAGTTCTTTACTCAGTTATCCTTCCCTCTGACATCTATATAAAAACATGTTGCAAGTTTGCCTTACCTTGTTTTTCAAAAAGGAAGAATGGAGAGACAATCATATGGTTTATTGAAACCATTGTAACATAGGGAAGGATTCCTTAAAAAAACAGATATTTGGAAAGTGCCATCTGTGCTCTTAAAACTTTTGAAATGATTCTTCTGCCATGTAAAAATGGTAAAAAAAACTACAGACCTACATAAACTTTCCTTTAGAAAACCTTGACTTATCATAGTACCTTATAAACTCTAAGGAAATCATGAAGAATACAATTTAATATCTGTTTTGAACCATTGTGGTAAAATGAAAATGTGCATTGCACAGCCTATTGTAGAAATACATACAGCAAGACAACATTGGTTTAAATTTGGTGGTGAAGAAGTTTCAGAAACTACACCTGCCCAGTGGGGCCTGACTGTGAAAAATTGTGAGTGCTGCCTGTGTGTGTCTGTATCCTGTCCTGTCACGTGAAACTTTTGGGAGTGGGCCAAAAAGAGGCTCCAGAAGAGCACAGCTGCTCTGCTTCGCTCTGTGGCCATGCGCTCTTTCTATGGAAAGAAAACCATTGCAACAAGAAGAAAAAAATCACACTAAGAAATGTGCTGGATCACTGAAGCCCAGCATTTCTCTTCAGACTGTCTTCTCTGCTGCATGCTCAGGCCCTAAGATTTGATCCTGTGAGAGGCTTCATCCATGGAGGACTCACCTCCCTTGGAGGCAAGTCGACCCAACCAGAAAGGGTGGAGCCAGAGGAGTGTGGCTGCGTACATCATTTAGCCAATGAATACCACCACAACACGTAGAAAAACCCACAATACAAGTGTGACAATGGGGAAAAAACGCAGGCCAGCATCAGACATAGAGAATAAAGATGACAATTCTGATGACCAGATAATGACAAGCCAACTAATCAACCTCAGAAAAGGACTTTAGACAAGCAATATGGAAGATGCTCAAAGAACTCAAAAAACCAATGATCGAGTTGAACAGAACACTAATAAGAACTAAGAAAATATAAAGACAGAAATCAAAAACCTCCAAACTGAAATAACATGTCAACTAACAGGCCTGAAAAACTCAGTAAACGAAGTGAATGACAAAATGGATAAGTTCTGGGACAGGGTAACAGAAGCTGAGAATAGAATTGGTGCTGTGGAAGAAGAGATAAATAACAATTCCATACAGCGGGAGAGATTGGAAAAAAACTTAAAGCAAAAGAACTGACACTGGAAAAATTAGTCAAAAAATGGGAACAGATGAAAATAGAAGTCTATGATAAGCTCAACAGAAACAGCTTAAGAATCATTGGAGTCCCAGAGACCCAGGAAGAAAATTTCCAGGAAGAATCAATGGTCAAGAACATCATTAAAGAGAAACTTTCATGCTAAAGAATATATATGATCAAATACTGCATGCGCGAAGAGTACCAACCAAAAGAGACCCCAGAAAAAATACCCCAAGACACATCCTAGTCACAATGACGAATCCCACAGATAGAGACAGAATTCTGAAAACAGCAAGATCAAAAAGGGAAATTACATTCAAGCAAGCATGCTTGACATTTACAGCAGACCTGTCACCAGAAACACTCAATGCCAGAAAGCAGTGGTGAAATATTGTGACAAGACTGAATGAAATGAATGCTTCACCTAGAATACTTACCCAGCAAAACTTACTTTCCAGATTCATGGAAGAACACATGGTTTCACAGACTAAAAACAGCTCAAAAACTTTACAGACACAAAACCAGTCTTAAGAGAAAAACTGAAAGATTTAACTTAAGACAAGACTAACCAAAAGACACACCAAATTTCAATATAAAGATGGCATCAAATCCCAGGACAATTCTTTCTCTCAACGTCAATGGACTAAATGCACCAGTTAAGAGACACAGAGTGGCTAAATGGATCAAAAAACGCAATCCAACCTTCTGCTGCCTACAAGAAACGCACCTGAATAGTCTGAACAAACATAGACTCAAAAGGCTGGAGAAAAATTATCCAAGAAAACAACACGCATTAAAAAACTGGAGTGGCCATACTAATATCAGATAATGCAAACTTTATACTCAGGAAGGTTGTAAGGGACGAAGATGGACATTTTCTATTAATCAAGGGGTATGTAGAGCAGGAAGATATCACTCTCCTAAACATATATGCACCGAATGAGGGGCCAGCAAAATATTTAGTACAACTGTTGACATATCTGAAAAATAATATCAATAACAACACAATAATTCTGGAGGACCTCAACACAGCTTTGTCAACACTGGATAGGTCAACCAGACTGAAACCCAACAAGAATATACTAGACCTGAGGAGAGAAATGGAAGAAAGAGGCCTAGTGGATATATATAAAACACTCTATCCCCAGACCTGGATAGACATTCTTCTCCAATGTACATGAGACATTCTCTAGAATAGACTACATGCTGTCACATAAAACATACCTCCATAATATCAAGAGGATAGAAATTTTGCAGACTACCTTCGCTGACCATAAGGCTCTGAAATTATTTGTGAATTCCAAAGGAACTCAGAAGAAAAACTTTAACATCTGGAAGTTAAACAGCCTCATACTCAATAACCAGTGGGTCCGAGATAAAATCAAGGAGGAAATCAAAAGGTTCCTGGAAACAAATGACAATAAAGACACAAACTATCAGAACTTTTGGGACACAGCAAAAGCAGTACTGAGAGGAAAATTTATAGCTTTGCAAGCACACATCAGGAAGGAAGAAGGAGCTTACCCGAGTAGCTTAATGACACAGCTAAAAGTACTAGAAAGTGCTCAACAAAAGGACCCAAAAATAGGGAGACAGAAGAAAATAACAAAGCTGAGAGTATAAGTCAATGAAGTCGAAACCCAAAAAACATTTCAAAAGAACAACGAAAGCAGAAGTTGGTTCTTTGAAAAAATAAACAAGATTGATAGTCCACTGGCAAAACTAACAAAGAAAGAGAGAGAAACTTGATAACTCGTATTAGGAATGAAAAAGGAGAGATCACTACTGATATTGCATAGATTCAAAGGGTAATCAGAAACTACTTTGAGAAACTCTACGCCACTAAAAATGAGAACCTGGAAGAAATGGATAAATTCTTGGACTCTTATAATCTTCCATGGTTGAAGGAAGAGGATGTACCATATGTAAACACCCCAATCACTATTGATAAAATTAAAACGGGAATCAAATGTCTGCCCAAAAACAAAAGCCCAGGCCTAGATGGATTCACTAAGGAATTCGTTCAAACTTTCTAAGAAAACTACTATCAATCCTGGCAAGACTCTTTCATGAAATTTAACAAGCGGAAACACTTCCAAATAGCTTTTATGAAGCCAACATCACCTTGATACCTAAACCAGACAGAGATGCTATGAAAAAATATTACAAACCAATAACGCTGATGAATGTAGATTCAAATATCGTCAACAAAATCCTGGAAAATAGGAATCAGTGCCTCATTAAGACGATTATCCACTACGACCAAGTAGGTTTCATCCCAGGAATGCAGGATGGTTTAATATCCGTAAATATCAACATAATACACAACATCAAAAAAAAGAAAATAAAAAGAAACAATAAAATAAAAATAAAAATCACATGATCATATCAATAGATGCAGAGAAAACATTTGATAAGGTCCAACACCCATTCCTGATCAAAACTCTCAGCAAGATGGGAATGGAAGGAACCTTTCTCAATATAGTTAAGGCTATCTACCAGAAGCCAGTGGCAAATATTGTCCTCATGGAGAAAAATGGAAAGCATTTCCACTAAATTCTGGCACAAAACAAGGCTGTCCTCTCTCACTACTCCTATTCAAAATAGCACTGGAAGTACTCTCTATAGCGATTAGGCAAGAAAAATATACCAAGTAAATCCTGATAGGAAAGGAAGAAATCAAGCTCTCACTGTTTGCAGATGACATGATACTCTACCTAGAAAACCTTAAAGTCTCTACAAAAAAGCTTCTAGAAACAATAGACTCATATAGCAAGTTGGCAGGCTACAAAATTTACACACAAAAATCAATGGCCTTTCTATACACCAATAGTAATAAGGAAGGAATGGACATTAAGAAAACAACCCCATTCACAAAAGTGCCACACAAACTCCAATATCTTGGAATCAACTTGACTAAAAATGTGAAGGACCTACACAATGTAAACTATAAAACTCTGCTCCAAGAAATAAGAGAGGGCACGCAGAAATGGAAGCACATACCGTGCTCATGGATTGGCAGGATTAACATCATCAAAATGGCAGTACTCCCCAAAGCATTGTACAGATTTAATGCGATTTCTCTAAAGATACCCATGACATTCTTCAAAGGAGTGGATCAGGCACTCTTGATATTCATTTGGAACAATAAACACCCTAGAATAGCTAAAGCAATTATTGGGAAAAAGAATATGGGAGGAATTACTTTCCCCAATTTTAAACTGTACTACAAAGCAATAGTTATCTAAACAGCATGGTATTGGAATAAAGACAGGCCCTCAGATCAGTGGAATAGGCTTGAATACTCAGAGACTGTTCCCCAGACATACAATCACCTAATTTTTGATAAAGGAGCAAGAAATCCTAAATGGAGCAAAGAAAGCCTCTTCAACAAGTGGTGTTGGCAAACTGGATAGCCCCTTGCAAAAAATTCATCTTAGCCCCCCAGCTAACATCATGTACCAAGGTTAAATCCAAATGGATGACAGACCTCGATATCAGAGCCAAAACCATAAGATATATAGAACAAAACGGAGGTAAAACACTCCAGGTCATTGAGACTAAAGACATCTTCAAGGAGGAAACTGCACTCTCCAAGCAAGTGAAAGCAGAGATTAACAGATGGGAATACATTAAACTGAGAAGCTTCTGCACCTCAAAAAAATAGCGCCCAGGATACAAGAGACCCCACTGAGTGGGGAAACTATTCACCCAATTCCCATCAGACAAGTGGCTAATCTCCAAAATATACAGGCACTGACAGATATTTACAAGAAAAAAACATCTAATTCCATCAAAAATTGGGAGAAGAAATGGACAAACACTTTGACAAAGAAGAAATACAAATGGCCAAAAGACACATAAGAAAATGCTCCGTATCAGGGAGATGCAAATCAAAACAACAATGAGATACCACCTCACACCCCAGAGATTGGCACACATCACAAAGAATGAGAACAAGCAGTGTTGGCGGGGATTTGGATAGAAAGGAACTCTTATCCACTGCTGGTGGGAATGTCATCTAGTTCAACCTTTATGGAAAGCGATATGGAGATTCCTCCAAAAAGTGGAAATCGAGCTCCCATACGACCCAGCTATACCACTCCTAGGAATATACCCTAGGAATACAAAATTACAATACAAAAATCCTGTCCTTACACCTATATTCATTGCAGCACTATTTACCATAGCAAGACTCTGGAAACAACCAAGATTTCCTTCAAGAGATGAACGGCTAAAGAAACTGTGGTACATATACACAATAGAATATTATGCAGCCGTCAGGATAGATGAAGTCATAAAATTTTCCTATACATGGATGTATATGGAATCTATTATGCTGAGTGAAATAATTCAGAGAGAGAGAAAGACACAGAATGGTCTCACTCTTCTGTGGATTTTAAGAAAAATGTAAGACATTCTTGCAATAATAACCTTCAGACACAAAAGAGAAAAGAGCTGAAATTTACAGCTCACCTCATGAAGCTCACCACAAACAGGGATGAGTTTAGTGAGAGAAATAACTACATTTTGCACTATTCTAATAAAGAGAATGTATGAGGGAAATAGAAAGCCTGTCTAGAGTACAGGCAGGGGTCGGGTGGAAGGAGGGAGATTTGGGACATTGGTGATGGGAATGTTGCACTGGTGATGCATGTTGTTCTTTACATGACTGAAACCTAAACACAATCATGTATGTAATAAAGTTGTTTAAATAAAAAATAGAAGTTTCAGCAATCTCCATCTAGTCTGTAAAATCTTCAACAGCTAATCTGTTTTATGCTTCAAAGAGACATGACACACTGGATACAGCTATGTAAATTAGCGTAATTCTAACTGAATACTCTTTAGCAATGTCTATAATAATGTTCTAATGTTTTTCACTGTATTTTATTTTATTTTATTTATTTTTATTATTATTTTTATTTTCATTATGACAACAAAGATGCAAAGAAAGAGGACAGGGTAAAGTTACAGTGGAAGCCCAATCACCCATAAACAAAATTTACGGTATTCCCATCGATGATATCCCAGCCTTGAACTTTCAGCCAAAGAACATTAAGAAAAACAAAACTGAACCCATGTACAATACAATTACTTTGTCCCTCAAATCCCCAGTTGTAGTACATACTATTTCTTAGCAGCACACAATATAATCTAAAGACATTAAACTTATGTAACTCCTTAAACATTGAGGGCAAAGTACATTTCTCTAGTTCCATGCACATGCTTACTAGTTTAAGTTAACCTCAAAAGTTTTAGTGGGTTATTTTTCTTAAGGATTAGCGTCAAGGGAACTTAGTAAAAAACGGTATTAAAGTGGCATTTGTTTGCATAGGCCCACCAAAACATAAGGGACATGGAAAGACAAATTATGGTCTAAATACAAGGAGACCCTACCCCTGAAGTTTCCTGGCACAGGACTGACTCTAGGCTCCAGGCAAACTAGTTTGTCCAATTCAAGTCATCGTCTGTAGTGGCAATACACCTCCATTCCTCACATAGTCTCTGTTTTTGGTATCATGCTTCTGTATTAAAGATCCTGGAGTCTGCATATCCCATATTGCAGTCAGGATGGTGCAGAGCATGCTCTCGTTTCACCTCACACTTAAGTGGCACTAGAGAGAACCATGTCCTGTAGAGCAGGTCACTGATGTTGTCAAGTCTTCTCAGTGTAAACGGAAGTCTCTTTTTAGGGGGTCGATGTCAGACCCTTGGTAGTTTCTTTCCTGGTAGAGGACTGCCTCCAGCTGTTGCTATAAAAGACCTTGGATGTTTTGTAGATAGCTTGCCTGGTTCTGGCGTGAATGGAGGATGCCCATTCTTCTGAGGCCTGTGCCAGGTCATTATATCAATGTTCAGGGTGTAAGGTACATTGTACTGAGATTTATTAGATAATAGCTTATCTATATGAATGGTGTTTTCCCATTTTAATGTGTCTATGCAAACAAGGATCAATGCCATGAAGCGTTATTGGTGCATCTGGAGGCAATAGGAACAAGACCAGCAATTTCCATGACATAGTTCAATCACAGGCATCAAACTGAGGGACAGTTCCAACAACAATCCTTACTATACAGCTTACAAAGAAAAGACAAGATGAAAAGTGGATAGAAACATCATGGTAGAAAAATATATAGAAAGTTACATCAGTTAAAGAAAATACCCATAAAATATTCAAAAGATATATGTGTTCAATATGTGTTCAATTTGTGTCCTTCTAAATAGTTCTGGGATTTGTTAGAACTACTGTATGTCTTAGGTCAGAGATTAAAACTATGTGTTACTAAAGTTAAGAAGGGTAAATCTGGGGTACTGATTGATGGTTGGGAGGAGCAAATGTTCGCGCGCGGTTTGCAAAATGTAGACTGGTATAAAATTTCCAGTGACAGCCTGAGTATAGCTGAGCAGCTATCTGCCACCCACCAGATCAAACTCCACCCCCTAAGCCCCACCCTAGGCCAGTGTCCGGGCCTGGCCTGGGAGCGGGGAAAACCCAGGGTGCCCCGTCAACTCCTTCCAGGAACCCACCTGGAGATCCGGAGGAATGGGGGAGAGGGGGGTCGGGTGACCCAGGTCCGGGCCCCCCTGACCCTAGGCCGGACCAAAAGGCCGCTGGCACATGGGGAGGCCTGCCAGCTGCCCGTCTGTGCCGGCTAAAAATCCTGCTCCAGGAAGCAATGTTCTAATGTTTTATCCAACAAGAAAACAGCTGAAGGATATATGCAGACTCCCACTACTTTTATTGATCTTTCGGATTTTTTTGAGGTTTCCACTTTAGTGATTTCTGCTCTAAGCATTGTTATTTCTTTCTGTGTACATACTTGTGGTTTCTTTTGTTGATCATTTTCTAATTTTATAAGTTGCGTTATTATACTATTGAGGTATTCCCCTTCTTCCTACCTGATGTGTGCTTGCAAAGCTATAAACTTTCCTCTCAGTACCACTTTTGCTGTCACATAAATTCTGATAGTTTGTTTCTTCATTGTCATTTGTTTCCAAAAAAGCTTTGATTTCCTCTTTAATTTTATCTTGTACCCAATAGTTTTTCAGTAGCAGACTGTTTAATTACCAGTTACTAAAGTTCTTCTTTGTCCCTTTGTAGTTCACATCTAATTTTAGAGCCTTGCGGTCAGCAAAGTTAGCCTTCAAAGTTTCTATTCTCTTGATTTTATGGAGCTATGTTTTATGTAACAGCATTTTGTATATCCTGGAGAATGACCCATGTACATTGGAGAAGAATGTGTGTCCATGATTCTAGGGATGGAGTGACACACACACAGACACACACATACATACACAGACACACACAGACACACACAGACACACACACAGACACAGACACACACACACACACACACATATATATATATATACATACATGCTAGGCCTCTTTCTTTTGTTTCTCTTTTTCAGGGCTAGTATATTTTTGTTGGATTTTAGTCTGTTTGACCTATCAAGTGTTGACAGGGTCATGTTGAGGTTTTCCCACAATTATTGAGCTATTATTGATATACTTTTTCAAATTTGTCAATAATTTTTTAGATATTTTGCTGGTCTCTCATTGGGTGTGTATTTATTTAGTGGTGCGATTTCATCCTGTTGCACAGATCCTATGATTAGTACGAAGTGTCCATCTTTGTTCCTTACAACTTTTTTGAGTCTAAAGTTTGTGTCATCTGATATTATTTTGACCACTCCAGCCTTTTTAACGGTGTTGTTTGCTTGGATAATTTTCCTCTAGTCTTTAATTTTGAGTCTATATTTCTTTTGAGAATTCGGATTTGTTTCTTGTAGGTAGCAGACAATTGGATTCATCTTTTTTTTTTATTAATTTAGTCACTCTGTGTCTCTTAATTGGTGCATTTAGTCCACTGACATTTAGGGATATTATTGTCATGGAATTTAATGTCATCTTTGGAAATAGGTTTGGTGTGTCTTTTGGCCTGTCTTTTCTTCAAGTAGACTCTCAGTTTTTCCTTTTAAGGTAGTTTTGCATCTGTAAAGTTTCTGAGCTGTTGCTTATCCATGAAGCTATGTATCCTTTCTTCAAATCTTAACATGAGTCGGGCTGGGTGCAGTGTTCTAGGTGAAGCATCTATTTTTATTCAGTCTTGTCACAATTTCCCACCACTGTCTCTGGCCTTGAGCATTTCTTGTGATATGTCTGCTGTAAATCTTAAGGATGTTCCTTTGAATGTAATTTCCCTTTTTGATCTTGCTGCTTTCAGTAATCTATCTGTATCGGTAGGATTTGTCATTGTGACTAAGATGTGCCTTGGGGTGTTTTTCTTCGGGTCTCTTTTATTTGGTACTCTCCGGGCATTCAGGATTTGGTTGCATGCAGTCTAGCTCTGGGAATTTCTCTGTGATGGTGTCTTTGACTTTGATTCTTCCTGGGGATCTCCTTCCTGGGCCTCTGGGACTTCAATGATTCTTATGTTATTTCTGTTGAGTTTATCTAGGACTTCTATTTTAATTTCTTCACATTATTTGAGTACTTTTTCCATTGTCTGATGATTTGCCTCAAGGTTCTTTTCCAATCTCTTCTGCTGTATGGAGTTGTTCTGCATTTCATCTTCCATGCAGTTCACTAATTCTGTCCTCGGCTACTGTTACCCTGCTAGAGAGCCTTTCCATTGAGATTTTCAGTTCAGCTACCGTGTTTTTCAGATGTTATTTAAGTTTGAAGTTTTCTCGTTTCTCTCTTTGTGTTCTGTTCAGCTACAGATATGTTTTCTTTGATTTCCATAAAGATCCTACATATTTCTATTCTAAACTCATTATCTGAGAGATTAATTAGATGGCTGGTATTTTTTGGGTCATCAGAGGTATCATCTTCATCCTCTGTGCATGGTGTTTGCCTGCCAGGTTTTTCCATTGTCATGCTTGTAGTGTGATTATTTTTCTGTGTGTTATGGTGGGGTTTATTAGATAGAACGTGCGGCACTTATTCCCACCTACTTCATGTGTTGATTTCTTCATGTCTGCTATCACAATTCAGCTACATCTAGCAAGATAGGAACTTTCTGGCTTCTGTTCAATTAGGATCCTTTAAGCCACCAGTACTACTGCCTATCTCTTTCCCCTAGCTTTTTCCTCATCCCTCCACCCACCATAATGTGTGTGCATCTGCCTTTTCAATTTAGGTGCATCTACAAAGAGAGGGAATTCTTGGTCATGATATATAAGTAAACCCTCAGAAACCTGTATCACAGTCAATCTCAAACACACTATTTCCACACATCACCTTGATTCCAATGCATATTTCATCTCAATTTATGTGATTTTACCAAGATACTTTCTGGTTCCTGCAACATCATGACACCTGTTGGAGTTACTAGTTTGTATTTTATTCAGGATAATTCTTCTTTGCAATTACTTGTCCCTAGTAGGCGATAAGTACCTCTGAGCTAGCCCCCTTCTCCTACTTGTTCTCCACCCATGGAGGTGGTCATACTTTTCCCAATAAAGACCTCAGGTTAGAGAGGCCTCTGGTGGTTTTTGCTTCCACACCTAGCCTATCTGCCTGCCAGTATACTTTGTGTGCTTTCAGATAGCTTCTGGTGGATGTTCCTGAACCTGTCTTATCTCCCTAACCTTGTGTGGATAATTTCCTGTGTTAGCATTGCTTCCAGAGTTGTTGCTTCCTAGTCCCTCCGAGATTAGGGCATGAGGCTTCCACTACACCAGTCGCCCAAACAGAGACGATTTTCATCTATGGAGTTGTTGTTTCCTGGCTGGATATCATGATTACTCAAGTGGATTTCACATTGGATGAAGAATCTAGTTTCAGTTTGACTCAAAGCTATAAAAATGGCTTGGTTTTTGATTGAGGGACACTTGCTCTTCTTTATGTATATTTCTACCTTCTCTCTTCCAAAATTTATATAACATATATCAGTGTAGTGTTTTGCCTATTAGTCATTTTGATATTGCTCTGAGTGGGCATTATAATTTTTATATACTGTGCATTATGGGATGCTCAGGCCAAGACTTCCAAAATGCCCCCTACTTAGGAAATAATAGTGCCTTCTCAGTAGTAATACATGCTTGAGAAAAAGCCCTGAGACCAATAACCTACAGCACATAACTAGCAGTAGGCCAGAGGAATCACCAATTGCTGAGATTAATATACCTGATGAAACAAATACAAAAAATGAGCCTGTCACAGCTTTCTCAAATGCTGTGTCTAGATGCAGCTCCATAAGAATACCCCTCTCCCACTGCAACACATCAGAGGGTATAAATGATCTAATTACCCTGATCTGTCCCATCAGAAGTCAACCAACCCCTAGTCTATGTGTGCATGAGCATGGACTTTCTTGGCCTATTCAACAAGTTCTGTTCAGAGAATGGGCCCATTTTAGCATTTTGTATTGAACTTTTACTACATAGAGTAATGTTGGACTTTGAACTTTCCAGGATTTTTATACCATGGCAAAATTATTCACATGTGTTTCTCAAATTTTTTTACAGTGGATAATCTAGTTTTTCAAAGCTAAAACCAAGCTTCATACTTTAGGTTGTGCTAGAAGGTCTATTTCTGAAATTTACCTGTCCTCTGAACATTTGATAGAGAAAGAGACTTATTCAGATACCACAGGCAGGAATATTTACCTCATGCTGTTTTAAAAATGTTCCATGAGTTTGTACTGTGAGCTTGGGAGAAAATCGACATAGATGCAGAAATGATTGGTAGTTTTTCAAATACTTTTAGGCCACCTCAGAGCCTTATGTAGATTGTTTTGAAAAGTAATTGATGCTGTCCAGAGATACATAAAGAAAGATACGTTAAGAAAGCACAGCAGTATCTGACAAAAGACGTCAGCTTTTGAGACTGCCAGTCAATCTAATGTCCCCTTAGACAAAGACTAGATGTTATGGGATTTCTGCAGACTTGAAAGAATGTCAGTTCCATAGAGAATAGGGCATGCATGCAAATTTGTTTATATGTTTTGGCAGACTATCCTCTGCAAACACTAACTCAAGGAAACCAAGATGTACCAGAATAGTTCTCTAGAGGACACAGAGGCCCCCACAATGCTCCCTTTATAAGAGAACCACCTGGACTTTGTCCAAGATATGGTAAAGAATTTACCTGGAGAAACGATAGTTTCTCATCTTATCATGTCTTAAGAAACTTGTAAAGAGGTTAAACCCCAGCTCCATGAGTTCAGGCCAGGTGTTTTAATTGTGAAAAGTGGAACATTTATATATAGAGAGTAGGGTTCACCCTGCAGCTGCCCTATTGAGACTGAGATTATATCAACTGATCTCAGGAAACTGGGCGAGGGTCTAGTTCCAGGCCTCAAAAAGTCAGCAAATATTATCATTAGTAATTCTGTTTCCAAGCCCAAGCTGTGAGCTGTGATCAATAGTCTCACTAAAATATGCTACTTATATGATCTTTGCTTTATATATCCCCCTCCGTGATATGCTGTCTATAACAACAGGCCAGTGCCCTTACAAGTTATAAGATATGGCATAAAGGGGACAATTCCTTCAGGCACTGTATGCATGTTAATGGGGAGAAGCAGTCTGATTATCAAAGGTATTTCTGCTCACCTGGGGATTATAGATTCTGATCATATTTAAAAAATAATAAATGTTATTTTCATGCTGATAGTTTGGACTTTTGAAAAAGGAGAAAATATGGTTCAGATGGTATTACTTCCTTTTGTTATGCCTACCCACTCTGATAAGAATAGGTAGGAAGATTTAGAAGTACATATCCCCATGCTTCCATTAACCTTTTAATAGCCTTTACTGCTAACCATACACAAGAAGAGCAACCAATGAAACCCTTGATTTAATGAAAAAAAATTTAAAGGAGTTTGTGGGACAGAGGTTTCTGTGATAACTTTACAACAATGGATCCATAATTGGGCCTTACAAAAAATAACTATGGCCTATAGGGAATAGTATATCATAGCCTAGCTGCAGAAGATGGGTCTTCTTTTTTTAGTACCCTCCATTATTTCTTCCTCAATTTGAGAGGTGGAACTAGATGGATCAAGTTATATGGTTCTGCTTGAAAAAAAAGAAAAGAAATAAAATGGGGTAAAAGTCAAATAAGCTGGAAATGGGCGGAGTCCTTCTAGAGGCTCTCAACCTCATTTGAGAGAAGGAAAAGGAAAAAGGAAGCAAAACACCACAACAATACAAAAGGAAATATCAAACAAAAAAATCTAGTGAGCACTACAGCAATAAAGACAAGCACCACATAATAACTACGGTCCTGAAATAAAAACATAACAGAGTATAAAAAGAAAAATAAAATAAATAGATATATAAATAAGTAAAAAAGAGTATATTGTGCTTTTTTTCCTGCATAGGCACAATAAATATTGGGGACATTAGAAAGAGAATTCCCTTGGCCTGAGAGATACAGGGTTTCTCTACCCCTGAAGTATACTGCCATGGGAATAACTACAGACTTCTTGCATGTTCATTTACTCTCCCCTAGGTGCTTTTGTGGTGTATGAAAGATTTCTGCTCCGTCATGGGAGATTAATCAGACCTCTGTATCTAGAGATCTTGGTATCTTCACAGGTCAAGGTATGGAGCTTATGATGAAGTCTTTCTTTGATGTTCTAGAAGTTCTGTTCCTTCACTGTCATTTTAATCCATCTACTTTTGTTGGTGGTCTTGGTCATTCCACTGATCCTAGGATGGAGCCTGGGATAGAGTCTTTCGTTATGTTTCCAGAAGACCCATTCAGTTACAATGGTCTCAGTCAGAACTTTGGAATTAGGGATCTTGGTTGTTATACAGATCATAGGCCAAAACCTAGACTAGGGATATTTTTATTGGTCCCAGGATATGTTCTGCCCAGTCATGGTTGTCACGGTCAGTCATCTGTAGATAGTGATCTTGCTTTTGCACATATCAAAGGATGACAAGTCTTCTGATTTTGTCTTATTGCTAGATGGTGAGGTAAGACAACCTGCTCTTTAATCAAGTTATTTCCATTTCCTCGTTGTCAGGATATTAGATCAGAACAGGCACATGTTGGTGCCAGAGCAGTATTAAGGATATCCCGGAGGGGATTTGGTTCCTAGAGCTGTTGTGAAGAACTGTGTCCTTTCTATGTCTGGGATCCAGGATTCTAGGTTGGATGGTCAGTGTCTAATCCCCCAGGGTCTAAGTCAGGTCCACATGACATATGTTCAAGGTGGGAGGTGATATGGGCTTTCTTATGCTGTTGGTCTCAGTGGCCTTGCAGGCAAGGCTGACAAATATCTTAATCATTTTTATTAGAGAAGCCCAATATGCAAGGCAGCTGCAGTGCATTGACTCCAATGGCGAGCAAACTACTTTGTTACAATATGTAGCTCTAGTTTTTATAAACCTCTGGGGCTGATATTTAGATAGAAGGCGGAGCTGATTACCACATTCTGTGACCAGCACCCTTATAGGCTATTAGCTCAGAGTTTATATTTTAATTAGGAAATCATTGTTGCAGCACCTGGCACCTATTCCTATCCAATAGAAATTCAATGCTCATTTAGATTCCACAGTGGTCCATGAACAATACAAAATTTGAGGCACTAAAATAATTGGTAGAGGAACAGTTTAAGTCAGAGCACATAGTAACATTATTTTCTGACTGGAATTCTTTTTTTGTCATTCAAAAGAACTCAGGTAGATGGAGATCTCTAATGTATCTATAATCTGTTAATACAATCTTGGTTCCCATGGGAACAATCCAGCCCAGCCATCCTTACCCTGCAGCAATTTAGAAAGTCTGGCCTATAGTGGTAATTGACTTAAAAGACTGTTTTTACAATAATCCTATCCATCCCAATGACATAAAAATGCTTTGCATTCTCAGTCTCTTCTCTCGACAATAGCACTCCATGTGGCAATTTCAATGGACTGTTTTTACCTCATGGGGCTAATGGCCCCACTATAAGACAATATTTCATTGAAGTGGTCTTGTGCACCACTTGCACAAGGTTTCATCAAAATATATTATTAACTATATAGATTATATTTCATTAGCATGTTCTATGGACAGAGAGCTTCCATTTCTGTATGACTATGTAATCAGTTGCCTGCCAGCCACTAGTTTAAAAATATCCATAGGCAGTATGATTCAATGGGGGAGAAACCCTGTATCCCTTAGGCCATGAGAATTCCCTTTCTAATATCCTCTATACTTACTGTGCCTATGTTTAAAAAATAAGCACAAAACCTTGCCACAGCAGCTCACCTGCCCTCCTTCCTTTTTTCCATTCTCATCATTATTATTTGAAGTTATTGTTTCTTGTTGCTGTTGTGATTCTTTGTAGTTGCTGGGGGTTTTTGTTTGTTTTTCTTCTTTTTCCCCTTTCTTCTTTAAAGTTGATATTTATAACCTCTAGATAAACTCCTCTCAGGCTTTTCTCTTTTTTTCTTCAAACCAAACCGCATAACTTAAATCATCTTTTTCTGTCTCACATATTGGGGGGGGGGAAATGGATGGTCCCAAGACCAAACAGTCATATGAACATTGAGTAGAAATAAAAAGTGATCAGACTTAAACACTAAACCCAAAGTCAACGACAACAGAATTAATACCCAATCTACAACAAGCTATACACAGAGGAGACCAGTTACACTAACAATCTGAAGGCAAATGAATGCTGGGAACAGGGGTGGAGGAAGGATAACACTGGTGATGGGAATGGCCCTGATTCATTGTCACTATGCCTTAAATATTACTGTGAAAGATTCATAATTCACTTTGGTCACAATAAAGTTTATTAAAAAATAAAATCAATATCCACAGAAAAATTTCAGACTCTACCTCAATTTTAATATTTTCACTAGCTTTTGGAATGCACCTTGTTGTACCCCCAGAAAATCTCTATCAGAAATACTAAGAACTCTTAATTTTCAAAAACTCTTAGGTGACTGAAATTAGATCTATCCTTCCAGTGGGATTCCAAACTTTGAGCTCAGCAATTTATTTCACAACCTGGAGAGTGACTCAGCCTTAAATAGGCTCAGGCACTTAACACAAGCAGCTCAAAATAATTGGCTTTTTTCACGGGCCAGCTCCAAAAGTTCCATCTTTCCAGCCTGGAGATAAAGTCGGCTGCTAATTTTTGCTACACCCCACTTAACAATGACAGATATTGCTCAATTACTGGGACCATTAGAATGGATTTATTTACACAACAACCAACCTTGGATATTAGTGCCATACTTAGAGTTAATTGCTGCTCTTATAATCAAAGCAAGACTCACAGCTGTTACATTAAGTTTTAATCCTGAAATTATAGTCCAAAAACTGAATGACCCTATGTTTTATCTTGACAGATCATAATCAGGGAAAGAGAAAATCACTGGCCCCTAACTGACCACAACTGTGTCTACAAATTACAAGTCCGCTCAATAGGAGGACAATGCTACTGTAATATACTTACTTCCCATATTTCAGAATCATACAGTGTGTGATGATGACTCAATTTATGTGGTTAGATTTTTTCCTGGAATTGTCATTTTATCTTTAAATGCCCATAGTCAGGTGATTCAGGTTTTGCTTTATCAATTATAAGTCCTTTTACAAAAGTGTTTTGAGCCAATTTTAATCACTCATATAATATCTCATCTGGCCTCCAGGAGCTGAAGACTAAAGGAAATAAAACTGCTGACTCTTTAGCCATTTAGGTCACCTATATGACTGTGAGCCATTTAAGTCACCTACAGAAAAACATGTAATTCTTCATACAAATGGCTGCCATCTTTAAGTGCACTATCATATTCCATGGAGGTAAGCCAGACATATTGTTGATAAATGTACCAATTTTATGCCTTCTAATAAAATTCACATGCAACTGGGTCAAACTTTTGAGGTTTGCAGACAGATGAATTGTGGCAAATGAGTATTACACATATTAACTTGTTTTCAAAGAAACCCTATCTCCTTGTGGCTGTGCATACTTACTGTCATATTATGTTGGTCATACTTATGACTTCTGAAAGAGTTAAGGCTCTTTCACCTTTCACTCTTTGTACTTTGCTACTACAATGTTTCTCTGTCATGGACATTCACCAATTCATCAAAATGGAAAATTGCCTACACCAGAAAAAAAACTTTCAATAATTTTGAAAAAAGAAAAAAAAGGCAAATCAGGGGCCGAAGAGATAGCATGGAGGTAAGGCATTTGCCATCCATGCAGAAGGTTGGTGTTTCGAATCTCGGTATTTCATATGGTCCCCTGTGCCTGCCAGGGGCGATTTCTGAGCATAGAGCCAAGAATAACACCTGAGCACTGATGGGTGTGACCCCCTAAAAACCAAACCAAAACAACAACAAAAAAGGCAAATCAAACCCATACTGGGATTCCCTACAACCCTGAAAGACAAGGCATAGTTAAACGAGCTCACAGAATTCTTAAAACTAAATTATTAAAATCAAGAACAGGGGCATGCTATCAACAGACATTTTATTCTTAACACTATTTTCACTAAACTTGAATTTACATCAAGGAGAGTCCCACACAGCTGTAGAAAGACACCTTCAAGAGGATGATCTAGTTCAAATATAATACGATTAATTAACATATCTGGATAAAAATGATAATGAATGGATTTCTGTACTCTTCTAAATTGAGGAAAAGGATATGCTTATGTTTCCACAGATAGAAACCCTGTGAAAAATCTCTTGACTCCTCTACAACTACACAGATGCAGCATTCTCACAAAAGGTGAAACCGTTTACTGGGGCATACAAAAGAATTCTCCAAACCAAAGTGCTCCTGCCTCCCCTCAGATTCAAAACAAAATACTTGAGTGGAAAAGAGTAGGAAACCTACAATGACTTCACCAGGTAACTGGGAAAACAAGCCAAAACATCACACTAAGGTAGAGACCAAAGGGATTGGAATTGATGAGTTCCAGAACCTTGTTTCTGTTGATGAGAGAACTGTCTATCTCCCAATGGAATTCATAATTTAGGAAACACTTGTTACATGAACTCAATATTACAAATCCTGTGCATTATTTTAGGCTTGACTGATTATTTTAACCAGAACTTTTATAAGGATAATGTTAATATGTCAAATAAAATGGAAAATAAAGGCAAAGTTACATAAGAACTTGGCAAAATTATGAAATCCCTATGTGTAGAACAGCACAGGTATATCATCCCAAAAGACTTTAAGATAACCATTGGGAAGCCAAATGACCAGTTTGCACTGCACAGTCAACAAGACCCACTGACTTCTGATAAATGGTCCCCATGAAGAACTGAATGAAGCTGATAGGCAGAAAAGACAGAAAAAGAAAAATAGTAATGATCTTGTTGACTTAAAAGTCACAATATTTATATGTGTATTTCTTTAAGTGTAGTTCTTTAATATGTGCCATTGACCCCAGCCTACATGCACAATAGCTGAATACAAGCAGGACTATTTTGGTATAGGCCTAGCACCCTAAAAATGTGGGTGCAGTCGTGGCAAACACTGCTGAAAAAAGGCCAGTTGTGCCCTAGATTAGCATTTGGCATGATAGCAACAATAAGCTTATTAAACATTAATGCATAAGAAGAATGAACAATTCTGAGCAGCTAACGAAATGTGTGCATTTGCCCTTGCAGTAAAAATGAAGTTCTGGAACACACTTTATAATCTGCCTTTCTGAAGCTGGTAGAATCTACAATAACATTTTTCCTAAACTGGTATAAATTATGATAATATTTTTGGCTGGTTACTGAGTAATATGTAGATTATGAGACTGTTTGGTCTTTTTAGGAATTACATCTGCTCCTTTTCACTAGTCTTTAGTTTAGCATTAATATATACTGAATTTGGGGGGCTAGAGCAGTGGCACAAGTGGTAAGGCATTTGCCTTGCACATACTAGCCTAGGACAAATTGCAGTTTGATCCCTCGGTGTCCCATATGGTCCCCAAACCAGGAGCGATTTCTGAGTGCATAGCCAGGAGTAACCCCTGAGCATCACCGGATGTGGCCGAAAAATCAATATATGTGTATATATATATGTATATACATACTGAGTTTGTATTTTGTTGTATATATATGTATTTTTATATATGTATATATACACACACTCACTGAGTTTGTATTTTGTTGATTCATAGTTTACTAGTAAAAATGATAGCCAAGAGAAAATAAAATTTTGATTTCTGTTTAGGGTAAATGAAACTGACAATTTATAGAATACATATAATATCTAGATGGCTATCTAATGATTTTACTGATGCATAATCTCTAACCCTGTATCTAAATATTATGCCATGCTTGATATATCATCAGTGCCTGTTATAGATAATTTTCTGCTTAAATATAAAAGGAAATTTTTGAATAGACAGTTCCAACTGTTTTTGAGTGTGCCTCATCTCTAAGTACTCAATTGTTGTCACATCCTAGCTCCCATCCTCCTACTGAAGCCTTTCTCAGTGCTGCCTGACTCTGCTGGCTTACAGCAAATGTGCATGATTTTTTATTGTTTCCTTATTGAGATATAATTTTACCACCTTTTGGACTTGTTTAGTAGGAACTTTAAGAGATATTTACCTCCTGGGATCTATACTTCTGCTGGAACCAAGTATTAGGGATTGCTCATCTGGTTATTAGTACTGTTAATGCACCAATAGTACCCTGTAGCATTGTTCTTTTTAACATAGCCACAATAAAATGGGGGGGGGAATTAGGGATAGAGAAATGTTTCTACATAATAGGCATAGAAATTCCAAATTTTGAGGTTGCAGGTGGGCCTTCCACCTTGAATATTTGTCACAGTGACTTGATATTTACTGTTGCTCAGACATTTACCATTCAACCCTCAACCTTGGGTCCCATCTTTAGAACTGACATGGTTTCTGCACCATCACCACGAATCCACCTTTAACTGGAGCAGAACTTTATACTTTCCTGTACCAACTTGCATCAGTCTGGGCTCCTATGCCAACATGACAACATCTTTGAAACAGCGACAACTGGCAGCCAGTGCAGGTCTCCTGTTATGTGATCTCACATTCTCCAGGATAGACTACATGCTGGCACATAAATCACATTGAAATGAAATAAGGACAAGCTTCGTGACACTCTGACATCAACATAGGGCTGATACAAAACACAAGATCTCTAATTACAAAAGCCTGACTGCAAAATATTTTCATGGGCCTGAGAATAAAATCATTGGTATTAGACATATTAGTCTGCCTAAAGCCTGTATTTGGTCTTAGGGCAAGATGCTTCCTGAGTAAGGACATTCTGTTTTTTAGCTAAAGGGTTTTCCTTTCTTTTTCTCCAACTTTTGCTGTGCCTATGCAAAACACTGCCAACTTTTTATCATTCAGGTAAGTGTTCCAAACATTTGTATAGAACATTGGGTCATGATTTACTTTATTTTATCTCTTATTTTTGCATTTTCTATGAAATTAAAAAGGAGATGTTGGAGAAACTGGTTGCAACTTTATTCTGGATAACTCTTCTTTGCCTGTACTTCTCCCATCTGGGTGGGAAGTACTTCTAGATTGCCCCCTAACGCTATCAGTTTTCCATCCATGAGGCTGATTCTGCTCTTCCTAATAAAGACCTCAAATCAGAGAGACTTCTGGTGGTTTTCTCTCCCACACCTAGCCTGTCTTCCTGCCGGTATCCTATCCCACACCTAGCCTGTCTTCCTGCCGGTATCCTATGCCTGCTTGCAGACAGCTTGTGTTGGATGTTCCTGAACCTGTCTTATCTCCCTAATCTTGGGGGGATTATTTCCTGTGTTGGCATTGTTTTTAGATCCACATTCCACTATCATCCTAGAATTGGGGCAAGAGGCTTCCAATACAGACACCCACAGGTGCCAGTATCACTGCCAGCCTCTTTCATGCAGCAATTTACTCCACATCCTGCCTGTCCTGATTCCTATATGCCTGCCTTCTCAATTCAAGTGCATCTACAATATAGGGAGTTCCTGGTTTCTGCCACATCAGGACACCCTCAGCCACCAGTATCACCAATAATCTCTGCCCCTCAACACCTCCCCTGCTCATTGTCCCTCTTGATTCCTGTGAATATGCCCTCTCAATTGAGGTGCGTCAATCAAGGCATGGAATTCTTGGTTCCTGCTACATCAGGACAACCTCAGTCACCAATATCACCATCAATAACTCCCCCCTCAAGCAGTTTCCCGCATCAACTACTTGTGTTGATCTTGGTGCTTTTACCATTTCAATTCAGATGTATATAACAAGAAAGGAAACCCCTGGTTTCTGCTATATAAGGACAACCTTAGATACCAATGTCATCACCAATCTCTTTCCCACAGTGCTTTTGCCAAAGCACCGCCCATCTTGAATCCTGTACAAATGACATATCAATTCTGGGACATCTGATTTCTGCTAAAACAGAACACTTCATATGACAATATCACTGCCAATCTCTTCCCCACAGTGCTGCCTGTCTTGATTCCTGCTCTTCTTCACTCTTCAATTCAGGTGCATCTACTGTCCAGTACTTCCACACACACACACACACCTGACACCCATTCAGATTCCCTAGTATTTTTTCATCTCAATTCAGGTTCATCTACCAAGAGAGGGCCTTCCTGGTTAATGATACATCAGAATCCATTCAGCCACCAGTATCACCACGAATTTAGTTTATGTAGTGCTTCCTACACCACTGTCCTTCTTTACTCACAAGTTTCTGCTATCTCAATTCTGATGCATCCACCAAGAGAGGGGTTTCTGTTTATTGCTACTTTAGGACCTGCTTAGTTGCCATATCATAACAAATTACTTTCAAACATCAGCTACCCAACTTGATTCCTATGCATTTTTATCTTAATTCAGGTGTGTTTACCATGAGCACTTCCTGTTTTTTTTTACATCCAGATCTCCTCTGCTGCATACATACATACCACACCATGGAATATTTAGAGCTGCAAGTAATGTGACAATCATGTAATTTGCTGCAAGATGGATGAACTGGGAACTATTATATTAAATGAAGTATGCAGAAGGATAAATACAGAATGATATCACTTATATGTGGTATTTAGAATAACTGCATGAAGAAATCCAATGGCTTAGATGGGGTTGTCAAGAACATTTTAGGCTCCAGATAAGAAGGAAATAATTTGTGTAGAAAAGAAGAAACAAAATGTTTATAATTTTTGAGGATGGGGACAAGGGATATCAAGAGCATTGGTGGTGTTAAAAAATGATTGAACTAAATATTCAATTCAGAGCTGACACCATGCAATGATAACACCCAAGCTTTAAGGACAATCAAACAGAAATAGACATGTATAAAGCCTTATTCTGAGTTGAATAAGATCAACATTGTTGTGCTGGTTAATTGAGATGTAATGTTGACTTCCTCTCTGGTTTAGTCTTATCTAATAGTCTTCATAGGTATTTGAGTTAAACGGATATGATTAAGATAAAGGAAAATAAAGTTACTGTACTGACAGCAAAAATCTGAGATGACATTAAATTCCTACAGGCTTTGAATCACAGTTAAACCTTGTGTTATTTTTTTGAACTTCACTTGTACTGTTTTCACTCTGTCTTATATCTAAGTCAATGTACAAGTTACACTTTCTAGTCTTGTTCTTCAGTCATTCTGAGATCAAAGATAAAAGGATACAAATAACAACAGAAAGCACAGGAATATGAAGGGAAAAAAGAGGTTTCTATGAAAAACTATATTCTACTAAACTGGGAAACTAAAGAGAAATGGATGAATTCTCATGTTCAAAATTTATTCAGGAAAAATTAGAAAACCCATATACAACAATCATAATTACAATGAAACATCAATTTAAAATCTCCTGAAGAATTGATGAGTCCCCTGCCTAGAGACACAAAAGCGGCAAAAATTCCAACTCAGGCTGAGGCTGTCAGAAACCCTGATAAACAGAGGAGTAAGTGCCCCCTCTACCAAAAGACAAATTTAACCAGAGAGGTGATGCCCCTCTCAGGTTGGGGCTGGGAGGGGAAAAAAGAAGAGAAAAAATAAAATATATATACAAAAGAGAAAATAAAAATCATATGATAATATCAATAGTTGTAGAAAAAGCATTTAATAAAGTCCAACACCTTTTCATGACAATATGGGAATGGAAGAAACATTTCTCAATATATTCAAGGCCATGTTTTTCTCATTAATGTCAAATACTATATTCAGTAGGGTAAACAAAAAAACTTTTTCTCTAAAATCTGGCACAGAACAAGGATGCCTCCTTTTGCGACTCCTATGTAACATAGGACTGAAAAAAGATATCAAGTAAAAGATATCAGGGGCATCGAGATAAGAAAGGAGAAGCCCAGATTTTATTGTTCACAGATGACATTATACTACATTTAGAAAACCCTAAAGACTACCAAAAAGCTACTAGAAACAATAGGTTTTTAAAGGAAAGTGGCAGGATACAAAATTGACAACAATCAGTGGTCTTCTTATACACAAATAACGAGAAGAATGGACATTAAAAAGTCAATATCATTCACAGTAGTAAAATAGAAACCCAAATACCTTGGTATCAACTTAACTAAAGCAGTCGAAGACCTATACAAAGAAAACTACAAAATTAACATAAAATAATAAAAGAAACAAAGGAAATAGAAGCATATACCCTTTTCATGGATTGGTAGGATCAACATTATTAAAATGGCATTGTACACTTTACTTCAATCCCACTAAGGACACCCTATGACATTCTCCAAATAGGTGGATCAAACACTGCTGAAATTCATTTGGATAAACAAACTCCTACGAATTGCTAAAGCAACCCTTAATAAAAAATGGAGACATTAATTTTCCCAACTTTAAATTGTATTGCAAAATAACAGTCAACAAAAAATCATGGCATTTGAACAAAGACAGAATCTTAGATCAATGAAATAGACTGCAGTGTTCAAAAATGAACCCAGGCATACAATTAATCTTTAACAGAGAGGCAAAATGAAGGCAGTTTCAACAACTGGTGCTTGGACAACTAGTCAGCCACCTCAAAAATTTGATCTCAGACCTCTATCTATCTAACACCATACACAAAGGTCTAATCAAAATGGATTAAAGACCTTGATACCAGACCTCAAATTATAAGGTATATAGAAGAAAATTTAGGCAAATCACTTGACATTGGGGCAGGCGAAGTGGCGCTAGAGGTAAGGTGTCTGCCTTGCAAGTGCTACCCAAGGAAGGACCGTGGTTTGATCCCCCGGCATCCCATATGGTCCCCCCAAGCCAGGGGCAATTTCTGAGTGCTTAGCCAGGAGTAACCCCTGAGCATCAAATGGGAGTGGCTCGAAAAAGCAAATCACTTGACATTGATACGAAAAGCATCTTCAAGGAAGAAACACCGCTGTCCAAATAAGTGGAAGTGAGATAAACAAATGGAACTATGTTAAATTAATAGGCTTCTTCACCTCAAAGGAAACAAAAACCATATGGTAAGGTGCTAATATCCAATATATTCAAGGTAATAAAAGAACATAACAAGACAAAATATCTAACCTCATCAAAAAATGGAAAGAAGAAATGAACAGATATCCTTAACAAATAAATACAGATGGTCAACAGGCATATGAAAAATGCTCCACACAAATAATCATCATGGGGATGCAAATCAAAACATCAATGAAATATCAACTCACACCAGAGTCTGGAACACATAACAAAGAACAACAACAACCCATGCTGTTTTGGACGTGGTGCAAAAGGTACTTTCATTCACTGCTGGTTTCATTCACTGCTCCTTCAGCCTCTCTGTAAAACAATATACATATTCCTCAAAAGGCTGGAAATAGAGCTTCCAATCCAGCAATAATACTCCTAGGGGTATGCCACCGAGACTCAAAAACACAATATATATCTACTAGACCTCTTCCTTCCATTTCTCTTTTTAGGGCTTGTATATTTTTGTTGGGTTTCAGAAAAAAACACAATATAAAATTTCCCTCTGTGCTACTATGTTTATTGCAGCATTTGTTACAGGAGCCAAATTCTGGAAACATCACAGATGTTTGACAACAGATGAGTTAATTAAAAAACTGTGGTATGTCTACAAAATAAAATATTGTGCAGATGTTAGAAAATAAAGTCATAAAATATTCCTATACATGGAATGGACATGGAGAATATTATGCTGAGTAAAATTTACAGAACGAAAGAGGATGACACTCATCTGTGGAAATAGTATGCTAATAATATCCAGAGACAATAGAGATGAGGGCCACAGGGACCAGGCCATAATATGAAGCTTCCCACAAAGAATGGGGAGTGCAATTAGAGAAATAATTGCACTAACAACGACCACGACAATGGTATTGAAAGAGAAAAATAGAATGCCTTTCCTGAAGACAGGCATGGTGTGGGGAGAAGGGAAATGGGGAACATTGGTGACAGGGAAGTTACATTTTTAGACCAAGTATATAACTTAGGATGTTACTTGAGAGTGTGATGAGGCAGGAAATGGTATAATGTTCCTTATAATAATTAAACATCTCCAAAATTGAACATCTCAAAAGGCAAAAAATATTAATTAAGTTCTCAAAGAAAACACAGAGCAACAATACTAAATAGTTAACAGAAAAGATCAACATCAAAATCTTATAGCCATAATGTGTATTTAACTGGCATAAGAACTTTTGTTTTATATTTATTTGATTGTTGAAGTTAGTTTAATACATGAGAGTTAAGAAATAATTTGTGAGAATTTTATGTTTCAGAATTTTTAATTATATGTCACTACAAGCTCATTTATAAATCTATTTAGAGTTTAATAAATTACTAAAAATAATTTTTAAAACACTGAAGAAATAGAAATCCACGCAAGCAGCTTCTGTATAATGAAATTTTCACCATTATCCAAAATATATATTATTTCCAAATAAAACTTTTCTGGCCATTTTTGCTTATTAATGTCATCCAAAAACCCTCAACAAATCTTAGCAAACAAAAACATCAACATATAAAAAGATTTATATACTATACTCAAGTGAGATCAATCCCAATCCCATAGAAATGCAAGATTGGCTCAACGCACTCAGATCAATTAAGGTCAGACATCATATCAATGAAATCAATGATAAAACCATTTACCTTTATTCATAACTGCAGAGAAAAGTTTTCATAAAGTATAATACCTATTCATAATAAAAACCCTCAACAAGATAGGGGTTAAAGAAAACTCTCAAAATAATAGCAGCCTATAAATAAAATCAACAGATAATAAAATGGGGATAATTATATGGGAAATAAAAACATTTTCTCTGCAATCAGCCACATTCCATGGTTTCTATTAATATAGACAGTAATGGAAGTTCAAGTGGAAAAAATGTCAAGCAAATAAAATAAAAGGAATCAAACTGAAAAAGAAACAGAATGTTCACTATTTCTAGGTGATCTAATGTTATAAAGAACCATAATGATTCTCTAGATATTTAGAAACAATAAGTGAGTACAAAATCAAAGCAGACTACAAAATCAACACAAAAATATATATTATTTCTTTTTATGTCATAGTTGCTTTAGTTTTAGGACTATACCTGGCTCTGCTCAGGGATTACTACTAGCCCAATAATTATTCCTGGCAGTGTTCAAGAGACTATATGGGATGAAATAAATTGAACCTGGGTAGGTTGAGTGCAAAGCAGATGTATTACTCACTGTACTATTGCTTCAGGACAAAGTATGTTGTATTTTGTATTCAAGTAGTGATGTAGAAGAATAAAAATTAAAAGAGTATCAAATTCAAAATGATGTCCAAAATAAACAATCAAGAACTTATTTTAACAAAAGAGGTAAAAGATCTTTAATTGGAGAACTAAATGACACTTAAGATTCAGAAGTGACATATCTATATATAGGAATAAAAATAGCATGTTTTCTGGCTTCAAACTATAAGATGAAGCCCTAGTAATCAAAACACTGTGGAACTAGAATAAGAATATACATTAAGATCAAGGATAATAAATGAATATTTATATAAGAGCCCCTACACATGGCAAGCAAATATACAACCAAGTATCTGTCTCCATAAAATTATCTTTTTAACAAATGGGTATGAGAAAACTGGATAACCATATATAAAAATGGAAGCTAAATCCCCGTGTGTCAAATTACAAATTAAAGCAGAACCAAATACCCCATTTTTGTTTTGTTTTGTTTTGTTTTGGGGGGTCACACCCGGCGAAGCTCAGGGGTTATTTCTGGCTCTCTGCTCAGAAATTGCTCTTGGCAGGCTCAGGAGAACATATGGGATGCTGGGATTTGAACCACAATTCATCTGCATAAAAGGCAAAACCCTACCACTGTGCTATATCTCTGGCCCCCAAATACCCCAATTTGATTTGACTAGAATCCATTAAAAACATTTAGGAAATATAGAAAAAATGCTCCAAGATCTGGATACCAAAGATAATTTCACTTATAAGTTCCCAATGACAAAATCAATAGTAATAAAATGTAATTCGGGCTAGATCAAATTAAAGAGTTTCTATATGGCATAAGAAACAAGAGGTAAAGAACTCTGCTGAAACTCAGATGCCATCACCCCTATCTGCCTGTCTTCTGTGCTGTGCTGCATTTTCAGCCTGATTTCCTCCTGTGTGTGGCTCCTCTGCAGACGGCTAGCCTTCCCTGGAGGTGAGTTTACATGCCCAGAAAGGGGAAGCTGCTGAACTCTGCTGGAACACAGATGCCAGCACCCCTATCTGCCTGTCTTCTGTGCTGTGCTGCATTTTCTGCCTGATTTCATCTTGTGTGTGGCTCATCTGGAGACAGCTAGCCTTCCCTGGAGTCTTCCCTGGATGTGAGTTGATATGCCCAGAAAGGTGACCGAGCACATCATTTAGCCAATGAATACAACCACAACACACACAAAAACCCACAATACAAGTCTGACAAAAGGGAAAAAATGCAAGCCACCGCCAGACATAGAGAATGAAGTTGGCAACTCAGATGATCAGAACATGGCCAACTGACAAGTCAGTCTCTCAGATAAGGAGTTTAGTGTCAAAATATGGAAGATGTTCAAAGAACTCAAAGAAAGTTTAGAAGAGAATATTAATAAGAACCAAGAGAATATGAAGATAGAAATGAGAAAACTCCAAACTGAAATTTCATGTCAAATAACAGGTCTGAAAAACTCAGTAGATGAATTGAAGAAAAACATGGATGAGATTTTCGACGGGTTAACAGCAGCTGAGGATAGAATTAGTACACTGGGGGTCCGGAGAGATAGCACAGCGGCATTTGCTTTGCAAGGAGCCAATCCAGGACCAAAGGTTTGAATCTCTGTGTCCCAAATGGTCCCCCATGCCTGCCAGGAGCTATTTCAGAGCAGACAGCCAGAAGTAACCCCTGAGCACCGCCTGGTGTGACCCAAAAACCAAAAAAAAAAAAAAAAGAATCAGTACACTGGAAGATGAGATGAATAACAACTTCATACAGCAGAGGAGACTGGAAAAAGCCTTAAAGCAAATGACCAAACAATGGAAAAATTACTCAAAGAATGGGAACAGATGAAAATAGAAGTCTATGATAAGCTCAACAGAAACAACTTAGAGAATCATTGGAGTCCCAGAGATCCAGGAAGTAAATCTCCAGGAAGAATCAATGGTCCAGAACGTCATTAAAGAGAAACTACCAGAGCTAATGAATACATGCGATCAAATTCTGCATGCCCGAAGAGTACCAACTAAAAGAGACCCCAGAAAAAACACCCCAAGACACATCCTAGTCACAATGATGAACCCCATAGATAGAGACAGAATTCTGAAAGTAGCAAGATCAAAAAAAGAAATTACATTCAAGGGAACATCCTTGAGATTTACCGCAAACCTGTCACAAGAAACACTCAAGGCCAGAAGGAAGTGGTGGGACATAGTGACAAAACTCAATGAAATAAATGCTTCACCTAAAATACTGCACCCAGCAAAACTCATTTTCAGGTTTGAAGGAAGAATACATGGTTTCACAGACAAACAACAGCTCAGAAACTTCACAGAATCAAAACCAGTCCTAAAAGAAAAACTGAAGACCTACTTTAAGACAAGACTGACCAACAGAGACACCAAACCTCAATAGAAAAATGGCACTAAATCCCAGGACAATTCTTTCTCTCAATGTCAATGGACTAAATGCACCAGTTAAAAGACACAGAGTAGCTAAATGGATCAAAAAACTCAACAAAACCTTTTGCTGTCTACAAGAATCACACCTGAATAGTCAGAACAAGCATAGTCTCAAAATAAAAGGCTGGAGGAAAACCATTCAAGCATACAACACCCATAAAAAAAGCTGGAGTGTGGGGCCGGAAAGGTAGCACTAGAGGTAAGGTGTCTGTCTTGCAAGCGCTAGCGTAGGATGGACCGCGGTTCAATTCCCCAGCGTCCCATATGGAACCCCCAAGTCAGGGGCGATTTCAGAGTGCATAGTCAGAGTAACCCCTGAGCATCAAACGGGTGTGGCCCAAAAACAAACAAACAAACAAAGAAAAGCTGGAGTGGCCATACTACTATTAACATGGCATTGTCAACACTTGATAGGTCAACCAGACCGAAACCCAACAAGACTGTACTAGACCTGAAAAGAAAAATGGAAGAAAAAGGCCTAGTAGATATATATAGGACACTCCAATCACAGAAACCTGGATACACATTCTTCTCTAATGTACATGGGACATTCTCCAGGATAGACTACATGCTAGCACATAAAACTTACCTCCATAATATCAAGAGGATAGAAATTTTGCAGGCTACCTTCACTGACCACAAGGCCCTGAAATTATATGTGAACTACAAAGGGACACAGAAGAAAAACTTTAATATCTGGAAATTAAACAGCCTAATACTGAATAACAGTGGATCTGAGATGAAATCAAAGAAGAAATCAAAACCTTTCTGGAAACAAATGACAATAGAGACACAAACTATCAGAACTTATGGGACACAGCAAAAGCAGTCTGAGAGGAAAATTTATAGCTTTGCAAGCACACATCAAGAAAGAAGAAGGGGCATACCTGGATAGCTTAATGATGCAACTCATAGAATTAGAAAGTGAATTCCTTTTCGAATGACCCCAATATTTACTGTACCAGTGCAGGAAGGGAAAAAAACAAAAAGCACAACACATTTCTTATTTTTATATATTATTTTTTATCTTCATTTATTATTATAATTTTTTTATTTTTATATACCTATCTACTTTTTGTCGATTTCTTTGTTTTGGTGTGGTTATTGAAGTTGTACTCCCCATATATACTTATTTTTTTCTCTTCTTTTCTTTCTTTATGTGCTCTGCCATGTTTCTTCTCTCAAGACCTTGTTTTTTTTTTTTTTTTGTGGGGTTTTTATCGTTATTGTTGGAGTCCTCACTGGATATTTGACACTTCTTTTTTTACTGCTGGGATGTTTCACCTTCTTTTTCTCCTGCATCTCTCAAACCAATGATGAGAGCCTCTAGAAGGATTCTGCCCATTTTTGGCGCATTAGACTTTTACCCTAGTTTATTACTTTTCTCTCTTCAAACAAAACCACATAACATAAACTAGCTAGTCCTGCCTCCCAGTTAGAGGGGGAAATAAGGGAGGCACCAAGACCAAACAGGTGCAAGACTACTAAGTAGTATGCTAGGTACAGAGGGGACCACATATTCTAGCAGCGCGGGTGTGAGGGAGGAGAATATGGGAAGTAGGACAAAAACGGAGGTGTAGGGAGGACAAATCGGTGATGGGAATCCCCCCTGATTTTATGTAAATATGTACCAAAATATTATTGTAACAATATGTAAGCCACTATGATCAAAATAAAAATTATATTATTAAAATAAGAATTAGAAAGTGCTCAACAAAAGGAACCAAAAATAGGGAGACAGATGGAAATAACAAAGCTGAGAGCAGAAATCAATGAAGTGGAAACCCAAAAAACAATCTGAAAAATCAATGAAAGTAGAAGTTGGTTCTTTGAAGAATAAACAAGATTGATAGACCACTGGAAAAACTAACAAAGAAAGAGAGAGAAACTTGATAACTCGTATTAGGAATGAAAAAGGAGAGATCACTACTGATATGGCAGAGATTCAAAGGATAATCAAAAACTACTTTGAGAAACTCTGTGCCACTAAAAATGTGAACCTGGAAGATTTGGATAACTTCTTGGACTCTTATAATCTTTCACGATTGAATGAAGAGGATGTAGCATATCGAAACATACTCATCACAACTGAGGAAATTAAGACAGTAATCAAATATATGCCCAAAAAACTGCCCTGACCCAGATGGATTCACTAATGAATTCTTTCAAAACTTTCAAGAGGAACTGCTACCAATACTTGCAAGACTCTTTCATGAAATCGAAGAAACGGGAACACTTCCAAATAGCTTTTGTGAAGCCAACATCACCTTGCTACCTAAACCAGACAGAGATGCTACGAAAAAAGAAAATTACAGACCAATATTGCTGATGAACACATGCAAAGATCCTCAATAAAATCCTGGCAAATAGGATTTAATACCTCATTAAGAAAATCATCTACTATGACCAAGTAGGTTTCATCCCAGGAATGCAAGGATGGTTTAACATCCGTAAATCTATCAACATAATACACAACATCAACAACAACAAAAAAAAATAAAAATCACACGATCATAGGCTTGAGTACTCAGAGAATGTTCCACAGACATACAGTCACCTAATTTTTGATAAAGGAGCAAGAAATCGTAAACAGAGCAAAGAAAGCATCTTCAACAAGTGGTGTTGGCATAACTGGCTAGCCACTTGCATAAAATTGAACTTAGACCCCTAGTAACCTCAGGTACAAAGGTAAAATCCAAATGGATGAAAGACATCGATATCAGACCCGAAACCATAAGATATATAGATCAAGACGTAGGCAAAATACTCCAGGACATTGAGACTACAGGCATCTTCAAGGAGGAAATTGCACTCTCCAAGCAAGTGAAATCAGAAATTAACAGATGGGAACATATTAAGCTGAGAAGCTTCTGCTCCTCAAAGGAAATAGCACCCAGGATACAAGAGCCACCCACTGAGTGGGAGAAACTATTCACCCAATACCCATCAGATAAGGGGCTAATCTCCAATATATACAAGGCACTGACAGAACTTTACAAGAAAAAACATCTAATCCCATCAAAAAATGGGGAGAAGAAATGAACAGACACTTTGACAAAGAAGAAATACAAGTGGCCAAAAGACACATGAAAAAATGCTCCACAACACTAATCATCAAGGAGATGCAAATCAAAACAACCACAGAGATTGGCACACATCACAAAGAATAAGAACAAGCAGTGTTGGTGGGGATGTGGAGAGAAAGGAACTCTTATCCACTGCTGGTGGGAATGCCATCAAGTTCAACCTTTATCAAAAGCAATATGGAGATTCCTCCAAAAACTGGAAATCGAGCTCCCATACGATCCAGCTATAGCACTCCTAGAAATATACCCTAGGAACACAAAAATACAATACAAAAATTCCTTCCTTACACCTATATTCATTGCAGCACTATTTACCATAGCAAGACTCTGGAAACAGCCAAGATACCCTTCAACATATGAATGGCTAAAGAATCTGTGGTACATATACACAATGGAGTACTATGCAGCTGTCAGGAGAGATGAAGTCATGAAATTTTCCTATACATGGATGTACATGGAATCTATTATGCTGAGTGAAATAAGTCAGAGAGAGAGAAAGACACAGAATGGCCTCACTCATCTATGGGTTTTAAGGAAAATGAAAGACTTTCTTGTAATAATAATTTTCAGACACTAAAGAGAGAAGGGCTGGAAGTTCCAGCTCACCTCATGAAGCTCACCACAAACAGGGATGAGTTTAGTTAGAGAAATAACTACATTGTGAACTATCCTAATAACAAAAATGTATGAGGGAAATAGAAAGCCTGTCTAGAGTACAGGCGGGGGTTGGGTGGGGAGCAGGGAGACTTGGGACATTGGTGATGGGAATGTTGCACTGGTGATGGGTGGTGTTCTTTACTTGACTGAAACCCAAACAACACAATCATGTATGTAATCAAGGTGTTTAAATAAAAATGTATTAAAAATAAAGAAACAAGTTGTAAAAATAATAGACCCACAAGTGAAATGGAGGGAATATTAACACTCAGATAAACATCACATTAGATGAAAAGTCAATATCCAAATTATTTAGAACACTCACAAAGATCAATAACAATACAAAAATAAATAAAAAAAATTCTGTCAAAAACCCTGTCATAAAATGAGTCATAAAATGTCATAAAATGACTAGAGACACATCTTTGACAAAACAGCTGGCCAGTAGTACATGAAAAGTGTTCAACACAAAAAAATGTGTTCATGAACCACATATGGTATCATCTCATTCAGTAAAAATAGTATATGCTAAATCAAACCTGAAGTGTGTTTGGGCACAAAAATAAACAAATAGAGCAGCTGCTTTGTCCCCTGCCTGGTTTTCTTCTTTGTCCCCTGCCTCATTTTCTACTATCTACGTGAGAAATCCAAGAAATACCATACACTCTTCAGGGCCCAACACAAGCCAAGAAAGGCCCCAGGAGACACGATTTTTTCAGGGCTCTGCACAGGATAGGCTGACACTACTCAAGAAGGGTGGAGCCAGAGGAGCGATGCAAGTCTGCTTCACTTTGCAGCATGAATCTTCTAGCCCATGAATCTCAGCACAACATGTAGTAAAATACACACTACCAGGCCTCAGCAGTGGCACAGCACTAGGGTGTTTGTGTTGAATGCAACTGACTTGGGACTGACTGTGTTTCAATTCCCCAGTGTCTCTCATGTTCCCCCAAGCCAGGAACAATTTATGAGCGCATAGCCAGGAGTAACTCCTGAGCATCATTGGGTGTGCCCCCCCCCAAAAAAAATAACAAACAAAAATTCACACTACAAGCATGTCAAAGGGAAAACAATGCAGGACAATATCATGAATAGAGAAGAAAAATGGCAGTAGTTATAAGGGACAAAGTTGGACATTTTGTACTAATCAAAAGATATGTTCAACAGGAAGACATCACACTCCTAAACATACATGTACCCGATGAGGAACTATAAAAATATTTAATACAATTACTGACAAATCTGAAAGAAAATATCAATAACAATAAAATAATAGTGGGAGACTTCAACACCTCCCTGTCACCCCTTGATAGGTCAACCAGAGTTAAAACAAAGAAGAATATACTAGCTCTGAAAAGAGAAATGGAAGAAAGTGGACTAATATATATATAGAACACTCCATCCCCAGAAAATTGGATACACATTCTTCTCTAATTCACATGGGTCATTTTCCAGGATAGACCACATGCTGGCCCATAAAACATATCTCCATATGTTTAAATTATTTTTACCATATTTACTTATTCTTCTTTTCTCTCCTCCCTTATCCTTTGTTTTCCCCCATCCTATGGCTTCATCCTATGACCTGTGAAAATACCAAGTTCTCTAGTTACAGAAGGCCTGATTTTATCATACATGACTGAGCAGAAAGTTTCCAGACACCACAAAAAGACCTAGGGGAGAGTAAAAGAGCATGTACAAAGACTGTAGTTCTTCCCATGACAGAGAAACCCTGTATCTCTTAGGCCAAGCGAATTGCCTTTCTAATATCCCCAATATTTACTGTGCCTATGCAAAGAGGGGAAAATGGAAGCACATTTTTTCTTTTTCTTTATTTTCTTTTTATTTTGATTATTGCTTGGTTGTTGTTTGTATTGCAGTGGTGTTTTTTGTTTGTTTTTGTCAGTGTAGTTTTGGTTTTTTTATGGTTTTCTTGTTTGTCGTTCTTTTTTCTTAATTATTATATTTTTTGTCTTTTTGTGAGTTTTTTCCCTTATCCCCCTCTCTTAAATTGATATTTTTAACCCTGTAATTGAACCCTCCCAGATTTTTGTTTTGTTTTGTTTTGTTGCTTTTTTGGTTTTTTGTTTAGCTTTTTTGTTGTTTGTTTCTCTTTTGTTTTTCATTTGCTTCAAACACAACCACATAACTTAAATCATCTTGTTATACCTCATAAATTGAGGGGGAAAATGGATGGTACCAAGACCAAACAATTTTATGAACATTGAGTAGAAATAAAAAAATTATCAGTCTTAAATATCAAATCCAAAGCCAACGACAACAGGATTGAGACCCATACAACAAGCTAGACACAGAGGGGACCACTTATACTAGTAGCCTGGGGGCAAAAGGAGGGGAATATGGGATGTATGCTGAGAACAGGGTTGGAGGGAGGACAACACTGGTGGTGGGAATGCCCTGGGTTCAATGCCACTATGTACCTAAAATATTACCGTGAAAGATTTGTAATCCACATTGGTCACAATATAAATTATTAATAAAAACTGTTTTTGGTTTTTGTCTGCTCTTGTAGATGCTCACAGACAACTCTTAGCTCTTCACTCTTAAAATATACCTGGAAGAGTAGGAATTCATATGGGATATTGGTATTGAACACAGGATGTTTGTACGCATAGCAAATGCCATCCAAGTTGTACTATTGTTCCATTTTTTAAAAAAAATATTTGTCAAATAAGTAATTTCTTGGAATTTAGTCAAGCTTCCCTCAGAAAGCTAAAATTGGTCAAGAAAGAGATACTAAAATCATCAGATTAGAAGTCAAACTTATATTCTGCAAATGACATACTATATTTAGAAAACCCTAAAAATTATACATTTACTTAAAATATTCTTGTACTGTAAATTGGCAGGCTACAAAATGAATATATAAATTTATGGCTTTTTGTATTAATATGATATAAAAGAGAGAAAATTAAATATACCATTCAGAATTGTCTTAGAAAATCATATAGCTAATACTTAACTTAATTAAAGAAGTGAATGACTGGTACAATGGAAACAATAAATTACTTCTACAAGAAATAAAAGAAGACATAATGAAATGGAAGGACAACCATTGTACATGAATTGGAAGGAACAATATTTTTAAAATGGTAATCTTGCCCAAAGCATTATACAGATTCAATGCAGTACTAATAAAATTATCCAGAACATTTTCTTAAAGACAAAGCTCAATTCTCTTAAAATTTATGAGGAATAATAAAATCTTCAAAATATCCAAAATAATCCTCAGAAAAAAAGAAGGCTTCTTCTTTCCCAATTTTCAATTGTACTATAAAGCTGTAGTAATAAACATGGTGTGGTATTGAAATAAGGGCACAATCTCTGAAAAAAAACCAACAGAATTTAAAATCCAGAAACTGTAAGGAAATAACAAATACCCAAAAGCAAAAAACAAATAATAAAAACAACTAAGAATTTGTCATTGTAGGAAGCATAGTACCGTAGAGGGGCAGAGGGGGCTGTGAGGGAAGATACTGAGAAATTGGTTGGGGGAATCTAACAATATATTGGTGAGTATGGTGTTGGACTACTGTATGCAAAAAGCTTGGTATCATCAATATTGTAATTCATGGTGCTAAAAATAAAATAGAAAAAATGACAGTCAATAAAAAATTCAATAAATTTAAAATAAATTGATAAAATTATTACCTGAGTAAAGCACTACATTTCAAATCTCCATTTGTCAGGATGTTTGGGTAATAAATATAATCATTAATACTTAAGTTGGGTAAGGTATCATTTTACTTTCCTGTTAATAATTTTCTGTTAATAATTTCAATAAAGTTTTATATATTTATTAGACTGTGTTGTTCAATATGGTAACTACCATCCACCTTTGACCACTAAAATTAAGATTAAATAGGGGCCAATGGATAGCTTGGTGGTAGGGTATTTCATTTGCAAGAATGAGGTTTGTTTCCTTCATTTTCTTAGCACTGACACACAACTCAAGTGCAATCACACAAAATTCGCCATTTGAGATCCCTCACACTACAACATAGGTCAGCAGTCTCTGCTACACCACAACAGAATTTTATGATATACAGACACAACAACCGAGTTTTTTAATGCATTGCAATCACACGTAAGTGTGTGAATACTTTAGTCTAGTGGATGACCATTAGTGAGCATGACAACTGAAATCATGCAAGCAAGGTGGTCCACAATGTACAATTAATATAAATATTCCAAGCAGAACAACCAAGTGTACAACTCTGCTAATCATAGAACAGCCAATGAATAGGGGAGTATTTTCTGTAAACTAAGATAAAATAAAATTAAAAAATAATTTTTTTGGGAATCACATTTTGAATAGTAATGTGTATCCAGTAGCTGGCATATATGATAACATAGGTTACAGAATATTTATCATTTTAGAACTAGACAGTATTACAATATTTATCCACTATCTTTACACTGTCAAGCAAATTACTCTTTGAAATCATACATCTCACATTTCTATCCATGAGAGGGATAACTCAATGTTTTATAATGTTGCGTAAAAAACTTAAAGTTAGAATTGTATCACCAGTGCACCACACACATCCACATGATTTTCACATTTCTATAGTCTACATCCCTCATTTTTATAAATAAATTCTAGTTGCACCAGAGCCAGGTGTGTGAGTGTAAATACTAAAACTTCAGAGGTGAAAGTCTCAAAAAAATCAAAATTAAAAGAAGTATACAAACACTACAGCCAGGAAGTGCAACCTCTAAAAAGCACATTTATGAGCACAATAGTCAGGAAATGCGACAGCAGGTGAGCATGTATGTGGACACCAAAATAATACCCACTGAGCACTACAACCAGAATATGTAAACGTGTCTTAATTAAAGAGTAGGAATCATGATAATTATATGGTTTTTTGGTTTTTTTTTTTTTTTTTTTTTTGGTTTTTGGGCCACACCCGGCGGTGCTCAGGGGTTACTCCTGGCTATCTGCTCAGAAATAGCTCCTGGCAGGCACGGGGGACCGGGGCACTGTATGGGACTCTGGGATTCGAACCAACCACCTTAGGTTCTGGATTGGCTGCTTGCAAGGCAAACGTTGCTGTGCTATCTCTCCGGCTGATAATTGTATGTGTTTAATCACCACAAAGAATTATAATTCTTGTTGAGCACTAAGGCCCAGTATGCGATCCTATCGACCACATCAACAACAGCAAAAAGATGAAGGTAGGAAAGTTAGGATAAATCTCTGATACAGGTGTTGCTTCAATGTTAATCTTCCAAATTCTGCAACTGTGTCATTTGTATCATCATCCTCATATTATATCAGAATAAACTAAAGTTCAGAGTGATACAATTTGAGGGAAATATCTAGACAGTAGTAACCATAAAATTATGATTCATGTCTTCCTGTCTTTTGCATATTTTATCATTTCATCAAATGAGAAATCATTACAAAACTTAAAGCTAAAATATTCATCCATATATAATTTAGCCTTCTTTTTCTACTCTTAAACTTGTATCACAGTGTGCATTTCAATTCATCAAGACCTATAGCTTTAAATTTCTAAATTCTCTTATAAACAAATTTATACTTATGTATATTAAAACAAAGTGTGTATCAACAAGACATGCATTAATTGAACTATTTTTGAATATCATACATTTTTAAATAACTTCATATGATATACATCAAAATATCTATGGTTTACAGAATGTTCTTAGCATTGGTCATTACACAAATAATAATAATATGGTAGTGAAGAGTCAGTTAAATATATAGTTATTAAAATGCCATGGCACTGTTTATAGGAAAATAATATACTTTTTTTAATACATAGGTCATTGATGTGCACTATATTATGTCATATACTATGCTATATAGTCAACTTAGAGCCTCCTATTAATTCTATACATCATATACATAAATATAAAGAATTGTCCACTTTCTTGCTAAATGTAATCCTTCTGAATGTTCTAAATAATTTATATTTCTCCTTTATTTTCTCACCTATACACCCAATTCAAGGCTAAATAATTTTTTCAGGTTAGCTAAAATATTTTAGATAAAAGACATATGTATTTTAATAGCAAATGAAACATTCTGTGTTATCAAAGAATATGAAAATAAGAAAAGTGGTTGGCGTTAAATTTACTTTATTAATACAATAAATGTTATGTTAAGAACTTACCTTGCTTGATATAACTATACATAATAAATTTGAAATAGTAAAATTAGTATTATTAATGTATTAAATAAAATTATTATTAAAATAAGCTCTTAATAATATTTAAAGTATGATATTAAACTTAATCTATTGATACCTAATGCATGCATTATCTTTTAAACTAATCTTTTAAACTAATTATCTTTTAAACTAAACTATTACTATAAAAATGAAATATAATTCTATATATTCATTCTTATTTCGTTCATTATGTTTTGGGGCCATATCAGTAGCTCTCAGGAATTATTCCTGGGTCTGTACTCAGAAATCACTTTTGGTAGGCTTGGGGGAACCAATGGGATACTGGGGATAGAACTCGGGTCATCCACGTGCAAGATAAACACCCCACTAGTTGTGTTATAGCTCCAGCCTCTGGATTCATTCTTAATAGTTAAATTTTCTTATTTATATCAAATTGTGTCATAAATGTGACTAGACCTTCTAAAAGTAAAATACTGGATAGGTTATTGATTTGTAAGTAGCAGGTCTAGTAAACACTTTATAATAGATTTTAAGGTAAACACAAATAGCTTTTTGATAAATATGTATATTAAACCTCATTCAATTGCAAACATTGTATGACTAATTTTCAAATATAGTAGAGGTGATGACAGTCTCAAAATATCAAGAACAATAAAATATTCTTTGTTTTTTTTAATTATGTCATTGGCAAAGTATTTTTAAAATACACACCTTAATTAGTTGGTAATTTTGAACTCCATTTATTCCTATGTCAGGATCAATGGCACCTGGCAAAGCATATCGAGAGTTTATAGCTGAGTTTTCTGGAATTGATATGTTCATAACCGTGGCTGGGAATAAGGGTGCATTGTCATTTATGTCTTCGATCATAAAACGTATCTTAAACAGCCTAAATATTTCATCTGGCAAAACGGCAACCTCCACTTCATAAAAACAATGAGCTTCCACCAAAATACCAGCACATAATTTCTCACGATCTATGCGAGCTCCTGTAGTGAAGATCTCACCGGTACCCTCTTGGATCCTAATTAGTGGCACATCTCCAGTCTTATACACTAACTTGAACTGCATGGGTGACGTTAAGGACTTGTCTGGAATCAGCGATAGGTTGAGATCTTTCAGCAAATCGCCTATCAGGACATTTTCTGGCACTTCTTCTCGGATGGTGTAGTTCTTCTCCTGGGCGCCAGATTGAAACACTACACATGCTAACAAGACTGCAGATATATACGTCCCAGATAACAAGTCCATACCAGGCACAGGTGAAACAGTTCTTTGTATCAACCCACAGAAAACTGTCAAAGAGAAAAGAAAAGAAACAAAAAAGTTTAGAGTTCATTAAATGCATATTCACTAAACAATTTCAAATTAAAATAATTAAATAAAAATTTAGCACAATTGACAGCATGATATAAATAATGGCAATTTTTAATTTACTAATATTCGTTTATGTTAAGATAAAAATGAAGCAAGTTACCTCCAGTAATTAAGAAACAATGTATTTAAGGTGTTCACCTCGATTATATATAGTTAATAATATTATGTATTTCCAATATTAATAAAAGACAATAAAATTAATTTAGATATTTGATTTAATAAAGAAGAATAAAAGGATATCTGCAATAAATAATAAAATCATTATGCATTATATTTTCTGTGGCTTTTCTATTAAGTATTGTTTGTAGAAAATCATTTTCCATATCTTCTGTGTATAATTCTATGCATGATAGTAAGTATTATTTACAGAATAAGTATTATTTACAGAGACAAAGACCAGACAAGTGGAAGCAAATGTAAACCAGTGGGACTATATTGAACTGAAAGCTTCTGCATATTAAAAGAAACAGTGACTAGGATACGAAGACTACCCACAAAATTGGAGAAACTACTCACACAATACCCATCTGACAACAGGTTAATATCTAAGATATACAAGGTATTGGCAGAACTCAACAGGAAAAAAAAATCCCACCTAGACCCATAAAAAATAAGAAAGAAACATTTCCTCAAAGAATAAATAAAGATGACCAAAAAGACATATAAAAATATTCCACATGACTAATTATTAGGAAAACTCAAAATCAAAACAACAATGAGGTATCATCACACACCGTAGAAACGGGTATACATCACAAAGAATGTAAGCAGTGCTAAAACACATATGAGGAGAAAGAAACTTTCATTTATTGCAGATGGAAATGCCTTCTAGACTAGCTTTTCTGCATAAAGATATGGACATTTCTCATAACTGGAAATTGAGCTTTTATATAGCAATACCACTCCAAGGGAAATAGCTTAGAAACATAAAAACCCAACACAAATATGCCCTCTTCTCCCATGTTTATTGCAGCACTATTTACATAAGAATCTGAAAACAACTCAGGTAACTGACAGTAGATGAGTAACTAAAGTGTGGTATATTATTGTGCAAAAGAAGGTCATTGACTTTTTTGTGTTAATTTTATAGCCAGCCACTTTGCTATATAAATTTATGGTTTCTAGAAGCTTTTAAGTAGAGTTTTTAGGGTATTCTAAATATAGTATCATGTAATCTGCAAACAGTGAGAACTTGACTTCTTCCTTTTCTATCCAGTTGTCCATGATATCTTATTTTGCCTAATTGATATGCAAGAACTTTTAGTAGTATGTTGAATAGGAGTGGTAAGAAGGGCTGTCTTGTATTGGATGAGATTTTAGAGGAAACACTTTTAGTTTATCCCCATTTAGGATTATACCTGCCATTGGCTTGTGATAGATGGCCTTGACTATATTGAGAAAAGTTACTTTCATTTCCATTTGAACAGAGTTTTTATCAAGAATGGGTGTGGGGCCAGAGCTGTGGTGCAAGCAGTCGGGCATTTGCCTTGCATGTATCAACCAAGGACAAGCTGTGGTTTGATTTCCCAGAGTCCCATATCGTCCCCCAAGCCAGGACGACTTTTGAGCGCATATCCAGGAGTAACCCCTGAGCATCACCGGGTGTGGCCCAAACAAAGCAAAAAAATGGGTGTTGGACTTTTCAAATGCTTTTTCTGCATTTATTGATATGATCGTGTTTTTTCCTTTTTGTTGATATGTTGCATTATGTTGACTGATTTATGTATAAAAATCCATCCTTGCATTCCTGGAAAGAAACCTATTTGGTTGTGGTCTATATGACCTTCTTGATGAGGCGTTGGATCCTATTTTTGAAGATTTTGTTGAGGATCTTCTCATATGTGTTCATCAAAGATATTGGTCTATAGATTTCCATTTTTGCAGCATCTCTGTCTGATTTTGGTATCAAGGTGATGTTAGCTTCATAAAAAGTATGTGAAAGTTCTCCTATCTCTTCAATTTCATGAAAGAGTCTGAAAATGATTTGGTAGTAGTTCCTCTTGAAAGGTTTGAAAGAATTCATTAGTGAATCCATCTGGACTTGGGCTTTTGTTTTGGGGAAATTTTTGTTTTTGTTTTGGGAAAACTTTTGGTTACCATTTTAATGTCCTCAGTAGTGATATGCTAGATCACCCTGATTCAGCCGTGGGATATTATAAGAGTTCAAGAATTTATCCATTTCTTCAGGTTCTCATGTTCTGTGGCATAGTTTCTCCAAGTAGTCTCCGATTACCTTTTGATTATTTGCAGTATTTGTAGTTTTCTCCCCTTTTCATTTCTGATCCGGTTTATTAATTTTCTATCTCTTTTATTCTTTGTGAGTCTTGATAGTGGTTTATCAATCTTGTTTACTTTTTCAAAGAAACAATTTTTGTTTTTTGATCTTTTAGGTTGTTTTTTGGATTTCCACTTCATAGATTTCTGCTTTAAGCTTTGTTATTTACTTCTGCCTACCTACTTTTTTTTCATTTTGTTGATAATTTTCTATTTTTAAGCTGTGTCATTAAGCTATCTATCTAGGCCCTTCTTTCTTCCTGGTGTGTACTTGAAAAGCTATAAATTTTCCTCTTAGGGCCTGGAGAGATAGCACAGTGGCGTTTGCCTTGCAAGCAGCCGATCCAGAACCATAGGTGGTTGGTTCAAATCCCGGTGACCCATATGGTCCCCTGTGCCTGCCAGGAGCTATTTCTGAGCAGACAGCCAGGAGTAACCCCTGAGCACTGCCGGGTGTGGCCCAAAAACAAAAAAAATTTTTTTTCCTCTTAGTACAGCTTTAGCTGTGTCCCATAAATTCTGATAATTCGTGCCTTTGTTGGCATATGTTTCCAAGAACCTTTTTATTTCCTCTTTGATTTTATTTCTGACCCACTATTTGTTCAGTAGTGAGCCATTTAATTTCAGATGTTAAAGATTTTCTTCTGTGTTCCTTTGTAGTTTATTTCTAATTTCAGTGCATTTTGATCTGAGAAGGTAGTCTATACAATTGTTACTTAGCCTCTTGATTTTACAGAAGTGTCCTGGAGAATGAATCATGAGTATTGGAGAAGAATGCGTATCCAGTTTTCTGGGGATGGAGTGTCATATATATAGTCCACTTTCTTCCATTTCTCATTTCTTATTTAGTACAAATTCTACCCATAGAATGGCTGCTGCTGGTCAAGAGTTAGTTGTGTTTGCTTTTTAGTTTATGGTTCATACTGAGCAGTGCTCAGTGATTTTGCCTGGATCTGTACTCAGAAATCACTTCTTGCAGGCTTGGTGGATAAGAAAGGATAGCAGAGATCAAACCTGTGTTGGCCGCATGCACGACAAATGTCCTGCCCTCTGTGCTGTCACTCTGATCCCTGAGTTAGTATTTTTTAATTCTGGCTCTGCACTTGGCTAGGTTCACACACCTCATTTCAATTCAGAATGGCACCTTTTTAATCCAAACCTAGACCAGCCCAGAGCCGCTCCTGCTACTGTTGATGAACAGTCTATTTAACTTTTCCCCCAGCTACATTCTTACCTGGGATAACACACCCAATTCAGAATGGTGCTTATTTATTTCAAACTCGGCCCAGAGCCAAGAGCGACTCTGATGCTATAGGTATACATTCCATTTATTTTTCTCCTGGCTATGCTCTTAGTTGGTTCACACCTGCTTAAGTGATTTTCTCAAACTTTTTCAGTCAATCAAATTTTTAAAAATTTAGTATTGGGACTTTATTTGTAAACAAAATTTTTATTTATTTGTTCTTTTGGGGGACCACATGTGGTGGTGTTCATGGGCTACTCCTGGCACTATGCTCAGAAATCAAACCTGGCAGGCTCAGGTTCTAAGCATAGTGCCAGGAGTAAACCCTGAATGCCACCAGGTGTGACTTCCCCCCAAAATAAAAATAAATAAAAATTCAGTTTACACACACAAAATGTAAATATTTCGAGTAAAAATATTAATGTACACCCAATAAATAGCATGGACACACAACACAAAAGGACCATTAATCTTCAGTGAGGGAGAAGTTTCAGGATGTGGGAGGCATTTTACTAAAAAGTCCCATTTTGAACTGAACTTAATTGAGTGTACCCAGGATAGACCATGGCTTGGATGAAAAGATCCTGATTACCTGAAATGGCAGAAGATGCTGTGGACTGTGAGTAGAATTTGGTCTAAAAAGTATGATTTTGAACTGAAATTATGTTGTAGACTGTAAATGGCATTTGGACTAAAAAGTATCATTGCCTATCGCAAATACAGGCAAGGTTGGAGGAGGAGGGCATAGATGGTGGAAATGTTTCACTGGTGAAAGGGGGTATTGTTTATGACTGAAACCCAACTACAAACATGCTCATAATCATGGTGCTTAAATCAAGATTTATTTTTTAAAAAAGTATCATTTTGAAGTAAAGTGAGGTGATTCACTTCACTTGTCACTAGAAAAGAGCAGAGCTGCTCTGATTTTCTCTGAAGCACATTTATTCTAGTAAAGGAACTCCACCACAACATATAAAAATCACATCACAAAGTTTACAATTAAAACAATGCTGACTCTCAACAAATCTAGTGAATGAGAAGGTTCCATATTATCTGGCATATAACATGACTTTTTAACCCATGAAAAGCTTCTTAAAAGTCGAAGGTCTGGGGCTGGACAAATAACATGGAGGTAGGGTGTTTGCCTTGCATGCAGAAGGATGGTGGTTCGAATCCCGGCATCCCATATGGTCCCCTGAGCCTGCCAGGAGCAATTTCTGAGCATAGAATCAGGAGTAATTCCTGAGTGCTGCCAGGTGTGACCCCCCCCCAAAAAAAAAAGTCAGGGATCTCTGACCTAGGATCTGAGCAAAAACCAAGTCCACTAATCACAGAAGACTGATTACAACAACAGTGATGAAACAGAAATCCTAGAACCATAAAAAAAACCAAGGAAACAAAGAAACAAACAAAAAACTCTCTCCTAGACTTCGTTCTGTGACCTATACAAATAGCAAGATCTTCAGCTACAGAGGTGGGATGTCATTGCCCACACCTGCGAGCAAAGTCTTCTGGCACCATAAAAAGATCTTAAAGTCTGTAAAAGAGTGAGTACAGAGCCTGTAGTTGTTCCCATGGAAGTATTCTTCAAGGGCGGATAAACCATGTATCTCGTAGGCCAAGGAAATTCCCGTTCTAATTTCCCCAATGTTTACTGTGCCTATGCAAAAAATAAATAAATAAATAAACACTACCCCTTTTTATCATTTTATTTTGACCAAAGTGGCTCACATATCTTTCACAGTAATATTTTAGTACATATTAACAATGTATCAGGAGAATTCCCATCACCAAAGTTGTCCTCCCTCCACCCCTGTTCTCATCTTGCATCTCATATACCCCACCCTCACCCCCTGGGCTGCTAGTTTAAGTGTTCCCCTCTGTGTCTAGCTTACCACTTAGTGATCATACAACTGTTTGGTCTTGATACCCTCCATTATTTCCCCTTCTATTTAAGAGGTGGAACTAGATAGTTCAATTTATGTGGTTTTGTTTGAAGAAAAGAAAAGCAATAAAATTGGGTAAAAATTAAATAAGCCCAAAATGTCCAGAGTACTTTAAGAGGCTGTCAACCTCAGTTGAGAGAGGAAAGGAAAAAGGAAGTGAAACACCACAACCATACAAAAAGAGATATCAAATAAAAAAATTCAGTGAGCACTATAGCAATAAAGACAAGCACCACATAATAACCGCAGTCCTGAAATAAAAACATAACAGAGTGCAAAAAGGAAAAAAAGGAAAAAAAATAAAAAATAAAAATAAAAATTGGAGACAACAACTTCAATATTCAAACCAAAACAAAGAAATCAAAAAATAAATAGATAAATAAATAAAAGATTATTTTGTGTTGTTTTTTTTTCCTGCATAGGCACAGTAAATATTGGGGACACTAGAGAGGGAATTCCCTTGGCTTAAAAGCTACAGGGTTTCTCCACCTTTGAATTATAATGTCATGGGAATAACTACAGACTCCTTGCTTGTTCATTTACTCTCCCCTCAGTGCCTTAGTGGTGTATGGAAGGCTTGAGCTCCATCATGGGGATAAAATCAGACCTCTGATCTAGAGATCTTGGTATCTGCACAGTCCAGGAATGGAGCTTATGATGAAGACTTTCTTTGTGGTTCTAGAAGTTATGTTCCTTCACTGTCGTTTTGATCTGTCTTCTGTAGTTGGTGGTCTTGATCATTGCGCTGATCCTAGTATGGAGCCTGGGATAGAATCTTTTGTTATGTTTCCAGAAGACCCGTTTACTTGCAATTTTCTCAGTAGATCTCTGGAATAAAAGATTTTGGTTGTTGTACAGATCATAGACCAAAACCTAGACTAGGGCTTTTTTGTTGGTTCCAAGATACGTTCTGCCCAGTCATGGTTGTCACAGTCAGACATCTGTAAATAGCTATTTTGGCTTTTGCACAGATCAAAGGGTGACAAGTCTTTTGATTTTGTCTTATTGTTAGATGGTGAGGCAAGACAACCTCTTCGGAGATCAAGTTGTTCCCATTTCCTCGTTGTCAGTATATTATATTAGAACTGGCACATGTTGGTGCCAGAGCAGTATTAAGGATGTCCTGGAGGGGTGGTTCCTGGAGCTGTTGTGGAGAACTGTGTCATTTCTATTTCTGGGATCCAGGGTTCAAGGATGGACGGTTGGTGTCTAATCACCTAGTTTATAAGTTGAGTCCACATGACATATGTTCAAAGTGGGAGGACCCCCTCTATTGTAAAAAAGTATGAGTTCTTATCCCTAGTAGAAAAGAGCTTGTTTTTATATGTAAGATTTCCTCTTTTTTTAGTATGCCTTTGCAAGAGGAAATGGTGCTACATTATATTGCTGGTATATTTGGGGGTGGAAAGAGAAGGAAACAGAAACTAGAGAAAAAATAAAAATATATGCTTACATATATAAAGAAAAAATAATTTTAAAAATGAATTTTAAAAAGTAATTAAAGGAACAGAGTGATGCAGGAGACTACCTTACATTTGAGGAAAAACAGATTAAGAGGTATTATTGTATAGGTCTTAAACTTATGAAGGAATTATAGGCTTCCCCATTGTCTTTTGAGATTTTTTTGTGGGCGCATTTTCATCTCACATCCTGGCCTTCTTGAGATTGAGAAAATATTTGCAGCAGAAAGGTCTTGAGTAGAGTTCTTGCAGTAGGGATCCTTTTAGAACTAAATCTGGTATTGAACAACAGTTCATGTTAGGGAGAGGTGATAAGGACGACCACACAGCATGAGTCAGCAGGGGTCTTGTTTGTATTTCTTGCCAGGGACAAGGTGTGGATTTGAGTGGTGTCCCTTCACTTGGGTGCTGGGTACTGGCTCTTAGGGGTAGGAGGTCGGTCTTGATGCCTAATGGATTAAGAACTGAGAACACAACCCCTTTTTAAGAAGTTTCTGGTCTTTTTTTTCTTTCTCTTTTCTTGTTTTTGCTCTTGCTTTTGTTTTTTATTTTTTTGGTTTGTTTCTTCGTAGCAGATTGTTTTGGTTTTTGGTTTACTCTATTTTCTTAATCATTTTGTACTTCATTACTCCCTTATTGGATTTTTTGTTTGTTTTGTTTTTGTCTTATCTCATTTTTATTTTGTTTAGTTACTTTCTTCTTCTTTTTTCTCTTTTCCCTTTCTTCTTCCAAAGGGATACTTATAGCACCTAGACAGACTCCTCCCATATCCCTTCATATATCTCAGATAGAGCCACATTACTGGAATCACCTTGATTAACATCATATTTGCAGGGAGAGAAATAGATGGTACCAAGTCCAGAGAGTTGTATGTCTATTTGCTAGAAATAAAAAATGATCAGGCTTGAACACAAAATCCACAGTCAACGACAACAGAAATGATACCCATTCTACATCAAGATGTACATGAGGGGAACAGATGCAGTAGCATGGAGGGTGGAAGGGGGAAAAGGGATGCATGCTGGGAACAGGAGTGGAGGGAGGACAACTCTGGTGGTGGGAATGCCCCTCGTTCATTACTACTATGTGTCTTAAATATTACTGTGAAAGATTTGTAATTCACTTTGCCCACAAAAAAAAAGTCAGGGGTCATCTTATACGCTGGTGTATGGCATCCATCTTCAGAGACAAGTGATCTTTCCACCCTCTTACCATCACATCTCACCTAGATGCCAGGCATCATCACTCAGTCCTCTGCTACCTCTGATTAATTTTTCAGGGCACACAGAGTAGCTGCATTACCAAGTGCTGCATTTCATCCAGCTACTGGGTAACATCACTGGTATGTAGCTTTCTGGTGCTCAGTCCTCAGTTCAGCTTTTATGGAACACAGAGGAGAGGCTCTATCTTCCTCTAGCTGTGCTATTAATCACTGCACCCCAGCCAGCTGCTCTTGAGGAGCCCCCTCTCCTTGCCCTCAATGTTGATTACAATTAAAAAATCACAGTCACTCACTACAAATGACAAATGTAAAAAAATTGTCAGCACTACAAAATATAGCTTTATTAAATATATACTGTTAAACTTTGATGATTCTACTCTTTTTTCATATGCTTTTTATTTCCATTTGGTGTGTATTAAAGAGAGCTAGTCTTATATGGCAAATATAGCCCAAACTCAATATTTTAACAAGAAAAGTAGGGAGGTAGTCCTTTATGCCCAGTTGTCTTATATGCCAAAAATTGAGTTCTGAAGATTCAACTAATATTAGCCACCTATGTATCCTTTCTGATCAGCATTTTAGAGAGGGAATGTTAATGTTGTTCAAAGAATTAAAAAACATTGAGGATATGAGAGTGGGATTTAGAAAACATCAAATAAATATTGAGATTGAAAACAGTTCTGAGGTGAAATGGCGGGTAAACAGCTCGCAGACAGTCAGGCTTGTGGAAATATTAGCTTTATTTGGTGGACAAGACTGAAGTCCAAAGACTCAGCATAAGTTCCAGCCAAAAGCCTCTCGTCTTCCACAGACCCTTGTTTTTATCCCCGAGAATCAGGTACCACCCAATGGTGGGATTAGATACCACCCAATGGTGGAAGCAGAATCAGGTACCACCCTAAGGTGGGGGCAGAATGCCAGGTCACACCCTAGGGTAAGGCACAATCACCGATCAGGGTAGGGTCAGTAACATAATAATTCCCTAAAATATTTACATACACAACAATTGTGGTTTAAATAAAGTAATTAATAACAAAAATATTAATGTTAGTCAAATTAGACAAAGTAGTTGTCTTAAAATGATGTATTTGCAAAATGGGAGGACAGACTAATATAAGATATAAAGAAAATAAAGAAAATATTTTTAAAAAGAAAATTGGAAAATAATCTGTTATCAAAATAAGTAAAACCTAATGAATTATTGGAAAAATTTAAATTGATTTTTAAATTTTTTTAAATAATTGACTAAATTCTTATTTAACATTCCTTAGCTTACAGTATTATATTATTCCTCACACAGCTCATTTAGATTCAAAATTTTTAAATAGTTCACCTGATAAATAATAATATATGTTCATTAAATAACTACCTATTTTGTACTGGTTTTATAATAAGACCTTTAATTAAGTAAAACCAACCTTGATTTTAAGGGAACTTACTCGTATTTACAGTTTAAAATTTTGATATTTTGATTAAATAGTTAATTCAATATTGATTCTTAGAAAATGCGTATTATAAATCATAGAATATATATGAGTTAAAAAGTAAAAAATAAGAGTTCTAAGGAACAAACGTAAATTTTTTAAAGATAAGTAAATATCAGATATCATAGAAGAGTTCTTAAAATGTTTCACAACAATTAATTTCTTCATGTATAGAAAAAAGAATCCACAAGAATTTTATTTTATTTGGTATGTAAAAACTTCATATAAAGGAAGCTCAGTTATATTAGAAAAGCATGACTAATGTTCTTAATTATAAACACAAATACGAGTTTTCTAAGTTTGATATAAAATATCTGGTTTTAATATAATTTGATATTTTCTAGGCATTACTATGAGATATTGTATGTCATAAATTTGTTCAAACCACCCTGGCAATTATTGAAATAAGATTTTAATTGTAAACTTAATATTTTGGCATCTACAGAAAACATTGTGCTAAGTAGTCTATATATAATGACTTTGACAAAAGCAACAGTGTACAGTATATTCAGGATAAAACAGATAATAATTTTGTAGTCTACAATAGACATAACCATAAAAATGATCAGATAGTAAAATTTTCTATTTGAAAGTAAATGGATTATAGAAAGCATGCAAATTTTAAGCATTTTGTTTTTGGTTTAAATTTACAGATTTACATTCGGTCCTTTTTTTTTTTTAATAGAAACCAAGTGTTCTTAAACTGTTTCCACTTCTGATATTTTTTGTCTTTGGATGATAACACTCAAATAGATCTTTAAAGTCAGTCTTTATGGGGACGTGACTTTTCGTACTGACTCCAATTCATATATATATATATATATATATATATATATATATATATATATATATATATATATATATATATATATATATATATATATCCCCTGTCATGTATTGCCTCTCCCCTACCCCTGTGTCTCTTCTACCCTCATCTCCCAATCCTAATCCGTTATCTTCCCCTAAATTAACCCTCTTTACCCTCAGTTCCTAACTCGGTAGGCACCAAGATTGACCTCCTGCCCCAACAGATCACCTTCCAGCCCCTCAGTGAAAGACACCCTCTGGGGCCCCGTACTCATGCCTCGGCAAAGAACTGCAACCAACACGCCTGCTGACTCATGCTTGATGGCCCCTCTCATCCCCACCAAATCGTGGACTGTTGCACGATACAGGAATCGGCCTCAGCAAAACTCCCAACTCAGACACTATATGGTTTCATAATGCAGCAAAACATCTCTCAAACTCAATTCCAAGGCCTGTGAATCGAAAAGTACCTTAGCTTTAACTCCCCACAAGAATATATCAAAAGACCTAATTGGGAGTCTTATATTGCCTATGGAAGCTCAATACCTGTATAACAATACATCTTAAGATGGGTATTCCTAAATATACAAGTAGCGTCCTCCACCACTTGTTTTATTTGAATACCTTTTCTTTTAAACTCAGTTTTATTTATTTGTTCTATTTTAATATATACATTTTTCTCTATCCTTACTATTTTTGGTGCTGTTTGGTACAAAAAGCCTTGACTGGGATAAAAGCTCAGAACAAAACCAAACGACAGAGACTGTCTGTGCAGCCTGTCATCCTTACCCAGAATAGCACCAACAACACAGTATTACACTGTATGTATTTGTATGGGCACAGTAAAAAAGGGGGAAACCATAGACACAGAAACAAGATCTTATCTTCTAGGGATAAGAACTCACTTTTTATAGCAGAAGGGTGCCTCCCATCCTGAACATGTGTCATGTGGATACAACCAGTCCCCAGGAGATTGGACAGTGTTAGTCCAATCCAAAACCCCAGATCCCCGACATAGAAATGATACAGCTCCGGGCAACACCACCAGGAACTAAAATCCATTGGGAGATTTATAACACTACTCTGGCACTAACTTGTGCCAGTTTTGATATGACAATGAGGAAAGGAAAACTTGACCTAAGACCAGGCTGTCCTATGACATCACCTAGCACTAAATGGAAATCAAAAGAGATATCGTCCTTTGAACTGTGAAAAATAAGAGCACCAACAACAGAAAACTGACTTTGACAACCGTGACTGAACAGAGCCTACCTTGGGACTAATAAGGAAAACCCTACCCTAGGCTGTAGCCCAGGACACATAAAACAACAACAACAAGATGTCTTATTGCAGAGGTCCAACTGGACAATAGACTGAGCAGAAGATTTGGATCCATAATATCCTAGGCTTCAGCTTAGGGACTGAACTAAAACAGGGAGCAAGTGTTACAGAAGACGGAACACAACAACAATGATGGATAGGAACCTCTAGAACCTAGAGATCTATCCTAGACCCTGACCTATAACCCGCTCAAATATCAAGATCGCTAGCTACAGTGGCTTGATTTTCTCACACACAACCAAGAGGAAACTTTCCTGGCATTACAAAAAGCCTTTTGGGATGGGGTAATGAGTCTATATTGAGCCAGGGGTTGATCCCATGATGGTATGCTTCAAGAATGGAGAAACCCTGAATGTCTTAGGCCACGGGAATTCCCTTTCTTCCCCAATGGTTACTGTGCCTATGAAAAAAAAGTGGGGACATCGCCAAACACTGCCACTCCAGCACACATACTTTTTCTTGTTTTGTTTTGATTTGTTAGTTTTTTACTTTATTTTCCTTCTCTTTTTTCTTCCACTTTCCTCTTTCTTTTTCACTCTTGTGGTTATTATTTAGAGATTTATTTTTATTTTTATTTGCCGGGTCCATTTTTTCTTTTTTCTTTTCTTTCTTTTTTTCTCTCTCTTCTTTTTTTGGTAGTTGTCACAAAATATTTTTCTTCCTTTTTTATTTTTTTTAATATATTTTTATTTAAACAACTTGATTACATACATTATTGTGTTGTTTGGGTTTCAGTCATGTAAAGAACACCACCCATCACCAGTGCAACATTCCCATCACCAATGTCCCAAGTCTCCTTTTTTCTTATCCTTTTTATCTCCAATGACGGTGGAATGGATGCTCAATCTACAACAAGCTGTAAAGTGGAGACCAGTTGTACTAGCATTCTGGGGGGTAAAGGAGGGAGATGCATACTGGGAACAGGAGTGGAGGGAGGACAGCACTGCTGATGGGAATGCCCCTCATTCATTGTCACTATGTACTATAAATTATAAAGTGAAGGTTTTGTAATGCACTTTGGTCACAATAAATATATAAAAAGAAATATTTGTGTGACTGTAACAGGTATGTAAATTTAGCAAATAAATCATTTATAAATTGTAAATAAAATTGTATTGAACTAAGCCCCAACAGTGCTCAAAGTGTACTCTGCTGAGGATTCACTTCTGATAGAGCTAGAGGATGATTTGCAAAGCTAAGACTCAAACTAGAGTCAGCCACATGCAAACTACATGTTTTAAATTCTATTCTTCATGCCCTAAAATAAAACTTTTAAGGCAATGGGCCACTAAAAATGAGAGTTGAAAATAATCACTCAAGACAAAAACATGATGCTGAAATGAGATAAAATGATAGGCATGATATCCCTTTACTAACAATATTGAAAATCATGGTGTCTAAAAGAAAAAATGGCAAAAAGAGAGGGAGAAGAAAAATGTCTGCTCTCAAGGCAGGCAGAGTAGTCAGAGTAGTGGGGAAGCTGAGAGGAGGCAAGAACAAAATCGGGGACATTGGTGGTGGAAAATGTGAACTGTTGAAAAATGTGTACATTGTATAAGTAAAATCATAAACAACTTGGTAACTGTGTAAAGAATATCCCAAATTATTGTAAATAACCTTGTAACAATGGTGTTTAAATAAAAATTGTTTTAAGCAATGAAATATTTCCAAACTTTTAGGTGATAAAATATTTTCATACTTGTGTATGGAAACACAATTAGAAAAGCTAGGACAGAGTCATTTCTGCCCAGAGACTGTGGAATTAGCCGCTCTGCTGTGTCTATCAAGCACAGCATCCATCTTTGGCCTTCACTCTGCTTGCTTCAGCCTGAAAATTTGATCCACTTGGACATCCTTCCCTGAGAGCATGCCTTCTCCTAAGGTGAGTTATCCCACCCACAAAGGGTGGAGCCAGAGGAACACAGTCGCTTTGCTTCACTTCTCAGCTGCACATATCATCTAGCCAATGAATATCACCACAACACGTAGAAAAACCCACAATATAAGTGTGACAATGTGGAAAGAATGCAGACTAACACCAGGTGTAGAGAAAGAAGAAAACAACTTTGATGACCGAAAAACAGCCAACAAACTAGTTTGTCTCTCAGATATTGAGTTTAGAGAAGAAATATGGAGGATGTTCACAGAACTCAAAGAAAGCATAGATCGAGCTGAACAAAACACTAATATGAATTAAGGGAATATGAAGATAGAAATTAGAAAACTTCAAACTTAAGTATCAGGTCAAATAACAGGTCTAAAAACTCAGTAGATGAATTGAAAAACTCAATGGAAAGCCTCTCAAACAGGTTAACAGCAGCTGAGGATAAAATTAGTGAGCTGGAAGATGAGATGCATAACAACTCTATACAGCAGAATAGATTGGAAAAAAGCTTTAAAGCAAATGTTCAATGGAAAAATTACTCAAAGAATGTGAATAGATAAAAATAAAAGTCTTTGATAAGTTCAACAGAAACAACTTAAGAATCATTGGAGTCCCAGATACCCAGGAAGAAAATCTCCAGGAAGAATCAACAGTCAAGAACATCATCACAAAGAAACTAGAGACTCTATCCTAGACCTGCGCAAATACCAAGATTGCTAGCTACAGTGGCTTGATTTACTCACACACAACTGAGAGGAAACTTTCCTGGCATTACAAAAAAGCCTTTTGGGATGGGGTAATGAGTATATATGGAGCCAGGGATTGATCCCATGATGGTATGTTTCAAGGATGGAGAAACCCTGAACCTCTTAGGCCATGGGAATTCCCTTTCTTCCCCAAATGCTTACTGTTCCTATGCGAAAAAAGTGGGGGGATCGCCAAACCCTACTACTCCAGCACCCATACTTTTCTTGTTTTGTTTTGATTTGTTAGTTTTTTACTTTATTTTCCTTCTCTTTTTTCTTCCACTTTTCTTTCTTTTTCACTCTTGTGGTTATTATTTAGAGATTTATTTTTATTTTTATTTGCCAGGTCCATTTTTTTCTTTTTTCTTCCATTTTTCTTTTCTTTTTTTCTCTCTCTTCTTTCTTTCTTTTGATAGTTGTCACCAAATTTTTTCTCCCCTTTTTCTTATCCTTTTTATCTCCAATGACGGTGGACTAGATGCTCAATCTACAACAAGCTGTAAAGTGGAGACCAGTTGCACTAGCATTCTGGGGGGTAGAGGAGGGAGATATGGGATGCATACTGGGAACAGGGGCAGAGGAAGGACAGCACTGGTGGTGGGAATGCCCCTCATTTATTGTCACTATGTGCCATAAATGATGCAGTGAAAGATTTGTAATGCACTTTGGTCACAATAAAAATTTTAAAAAACTGAAAAAGTATATCAATAACAACACAATAATTATGGGAGACCTCAACATGCCTGTCAACACTTGATAGGTCAACCAGACTGAAACCCAGCAAAAAATATACTAGACCTGAAAAGAGAATTGGAAAAGAGACTTAGTAGATATGTATATAGGACACACCACCCCAGAACCCAGTATATATATATATATATATATATATATATATATATATATATATATATATATATACACATATATATGTGTGTGTGTGTGTATGTGTATACATATATATGATCCACCTCCCCAGAACCCAGTAATGACCCAATGCAATTGGATCATTCTCCAGAATAGACCACATGCTAGCACATAAAGTATACCTATATAAAATCAAGAGAATAGAAATTTTGCTGGGTACCTTTGCTGACCACAATGCTCTGAATTTAGATGTGAACTACATAGAAATACAGAAGAAAAACTTTAGCACCTGGAATGTAAACAGCCTGCTAATGAACAACCAGTGGGTCAGAGATAAAATCAAAGAGGAAATCAAAACTTTCCTAAAAACAAATGACAATGAAGACACAAACTATCAGAATCTATGGGACAGAGCAAAAGGGGTACTAAGAGGTAAATTTATAGTTTTGCAAGCACACATGAGGAAGGAAGAAGGGGCCTACTCGAATAGCTAATGACACAGCTGATAGAATTAAAAAAACGATCAATAAAAGGAGCCAAAAATAGGGAGACAGAAAGAAATAACAAAGCTTGGAGCAGAAATCACTAAAGTGAAAATCCAAAAAAAAAAAAAAAAAACAAAAAAAAACCAATCCAAAAGATCAATGAAAGCAAAAGTTGTTTTTTAAAAAAACAAAACAAAACAAAACAAAAGAAGATTGATGGACCATTGGCAAAACTCACAAAGAAAGACAGAGAAAGAAAAATGATAACCAATATCAGAAATAAAAAGGGGAAAGTCACTAAAGATATTGCAGAGATTCAAAGGGTAATCAGAGACTACATTAAAAAACTCTATGCCACTAAAAATGAAAACCTGAAAGAAATGAATGAATTCCTGGAATCATATAACATTCCACGGTTGAAGAAGGAGGATGTAGCATATCTAAACACCCCTATCACCATTTAGAAAATTAAAACGGTAATCAAATGTCTGCCAAAAAAACAAACTCCCAGGCCCAGATGGTTTCACTAATGAATTCTTTCAAACCTTTCAAGGGGAACTACTATCAATCCTGGAAAGACTCTTTCATGAAATTGAAAAAACAGGAACACTTCCAAATAGCTTTTATGAAGCCAACATCACCTTGATACCTAAACCAGACAGAGATGGTGCCAAAAAAGAAAATTACAGACCAATATCCCTGATGAACACAGATGAAATCATCCTCAACAAAATCCTGGCAAATAGAATCCAATGCCTCATAAAGATCATTCACTATGATCAAATAGGTTTCATTCCAGGAATGCAAGGATGGTTTAACATCCATAAATCTATCAACATAATACACAACATCAACAAAAAGAAAAAGAAAAATCACATGATCATATCAATAGACTCAGTGAAAACATTTGATAAGATCCAACACCCATTCTTGATAAAAAAAAAACTCTCAGCAAGATGGATATGAAATTAACCTTTCTCAATTTAGTTAAAGCCATCTGTCACAAGTCAATGGCAAATATTATACTCAGTAAAGAAAAAATAATGCCTTACCTCTAAATTTGGATACAAGACAAGGCTGTTCTCTCTCACATTCAACATAGTACTCTAAATACTTGCTAGAGCGATTAGGCAAGAGAAAAAGATGTCAGGGAGTCCAGATAGGAATAGAAGAAGTCAGGATTTCACTGTTTGCAGACGACATGATACTATATTTAGAAAACCCTAAAGACTCTACTATTCTAGAAAGAATATTCTAGGAACAACAAATTTATATTGCAATGTGTCAGGTTAAAAATTAACACACAAAATTCAATGGCCTTTGTAAACACCAAAAATAATAGGAAAGAAATTGACATTAAGAAAACAACCCCATTCACATTAGTGCCATACAATCTCAAATTTCTTGGATTCAACTTGACTAAATATGGGAAGGACCTATACAGAGAAAACTATAAAACCCTGCTCCAGGAAATAAAAGAGGACACATGGAAATGGAAACACATACCCTGCTCATGGATTGGGAGGATTAACATCATTAGTATGGCAATAATCCCCAAAGCATTGTAAATATTTAATGCAATTCCTATAAAGATACCCATGACATTCTTCAAAGAAGTGTATCAAACACTGCTGAAATTCATTTGGAACAATAAACACCCTCGAGTAGCAAAAGCAATCCTTGGAAAAAGGAATGTGGGAGGCATTATTTTCCCCAATTATAAACTGTATTACAAAGCAATAGTTATCAAAACAGCATGGTATTGGAATAAAGACAGGCCCTCAGATCAGTGGAATAGGCTTGAATACTCAGAGACTGTTCCCCAGACATACAATCACCTAGTTTTTGATAAAGGAGCAAGAAATCCTAAATGGAGCAAGAAAAGCCTCTTGAACAAGTGGTGTTGGCACAACTGGTTAGCCACTTGCAAAAAAGTGAACTCAGACCCACAGCTAACACCATGTACTAAGGTAAAATCCAAACGGATTAAAGACTTTGATATCATACCTGAAACCATAAGGTATATAGAACAACATGTAGGTAAAACACTCCATGACATTGAGACTAAAGGCATCTCCAAGGAGGAAACTGCACTCTCCAAACAAGTGGAAGGAGAGATAAACAGATAGGAATATATTAAGCTGAGAAGCTTCTGCACCTCAAAAGAAATAGTGCCCAGGATACAAGAGCCACCCACTGTGTGGGAGAAATTATTCACCCAATACCTATCAGATAAGGTCTAATATCTAAACTACATAAGGCACTGATAGAACTTGACAAGAAAATAAAACATCTAACCCCATCAAAAATGGGGAGAAGAAATAAACAGACACTTTGCCAAAGAAGAAATACAGATGGCCAAAAGGCACATGAAAAAATTCTTCCACAACACTAAACATCAGGGATATGCAAATCAAAACAACTATGAGGTACCATCTCATGCCACAGATGTTGTCACACATCACAAAGAATGAGAACATGTAGTGCTGGCGGGGATGTGGAAAGAATGAAACTTATTCACTGCTGGTGGGTATGCCATCTAGTCCAACTTTTATGGAAAGCTATATGGAGATTCTTCCAAAAAGTGGAATTTAGTCTCCCATATGATCCAGCTATAGCACTCCTAGGGATATACCCTAGGGACACAAAACTACAATACAAAAATCCCTTTCTCACACCGATATTCATTGCAGCGCCATTTACAATAGCCAGACTCTGGAAACAAAAAGATGCAATTCAATAGATGAATGGCTAAATGTGGTACATATACACAATTGAATATTATGCAGTCACCAGGTGAGATGAAGTCATGAAATTTTCCTGTAGACGAATGTACATGGAATATATTGTGCTGAGTGAAATTAGTCAGAGGGAGAGAGGTAGAACAAGATTAGTCTCACTCATTTATGTTTTAAGAAAAATAAAATACATTCTTGCAATAATTTTCAGAGACAAAAGAGAGGAGAGTTGGAAGATCCAGCTCCCATCATGAAGCTCACCACAAAGAGTGATGAGTGCAGTTAGAGAAATAACTACTTTGAGAAATATCATAACAATGTGAATGAATGAGCAAAGTAGGAAGCCTTTCTAGAATAAAAGTGGGGGTGAGTTGGAGGAGGGAGATTTGGGACAGTGGTGATGGGAATGTTGCACTGGTGAAGGGGGTTGTTCTTTACATGACTGAGACCCAACTACAAACGTATTTGTAATCAAAGTGTTTAAACAAAGATGTTAATTAAAAATAAGAAAAGCTAGAACATGGATAACTTGTTAAATTGGATCTAATTTGTGCTGAACTGAAACATTTGCATTCATTTATTTGTAGCAAGCTTAGTATCTTTAAATGGCAAATGTGTTTGCTTACAGAAATTCAAAATTATATCCTCTCTTTTGTAAATAATATAAAAATTTGTAATATAAATGGCCTTTTTTCTAATATGTGTAAGACAGTATTACTTTAGGAACTAAGCTGAACCTAAACAAAGGGAAAGTAATAATGCCATTCTTACAGAAACAAAGTAGCTCATTGCAAGTTTTAGAGAATCAAAGATGCTTTGAAACCTCAAAGGTTGAGGAACTAGCCTCTAAATACTAGCACCAATGGCATAGGTCAAAAACTGAAAGCAAGTGTTAGTGATGAGAGTCTGAAAATATAATCTTTTAATACTGGTGAAAGTTTCACCTTTATTATAGTTTTTATTGAAAATATTTAATAACATAATAGAGTTTCCATTTGACCCAGTTATCGCATATCTAGGTTATCTATCCACAAAATACAAAAACATTAATTCAAGAAGATATACACACACCTGTTTATTGCTGCCTTTAGTACAATAACCAGAATATGGAAGTAATATATTCAATTGCAGATGAATGCTAAAAGTTATGTTATCAGAAGAATGGGCATCGCCCACACACACTGAACAATGGATACCATTTATGGAAACAACCACAATTGTCTATAACATTACCAGGATCCAAGCCTCTACCAGAGAAGACCTACCACTGCTTTGACATTGACTTACTCCAAAGAGTGCTCCCAAAACCCAGACGACTCAGCAACAGTCTGCATGCAGGGCAGATCCCTCTGCATTTAATGGCATTCTGAAACTAGAGGATGCTCCACATCAGCCTAAAATCAATGAAAGAAATGCACAGAATCCAGAGTCTTTAAATATAAGAATCTGATACCAACAATACCTAAAGTGTGAAAAAGTTTCACCGGGACCATGGAGAATGACTCGGGTTTGATGGACTGGTTTGCCTGGAACCCAGAGTCAGCCTTATGCAAATAAACTTCTGGGGTGAGGCCTTTTTGTAATCAAGCCAAGGATTTTTTCCCATTTTTCTGGACCTATGCAAACAACAATGATTGCCACTATCACACCTTTACTATATTTTTTTACTCTTATCCTTTAAGGAAAAAATACAACTTACTGAACTTAAAAACAAATAACTGTACTAGAATGCCTGTCTCGAATACAGGCAGGGGATGAGAAGGGGGGAGGGGGCAATGTTACACTGGTGAAGGGGGGTGTTCTGGTTATGACTGTAACTCAACTATGATCATGTTACTTAAATAAAAAATATATTTAAAACATAAAAATAAATAATAGTTATGTTATATACATACATATCACACAATAATGCAACCACTAAAACATATAGTCATACAAAAACTTTGCAGCAACTTGGATGAAACTGGAGGACATCATGGCAAGTGAAATAAGCCAGAAGCAGAATGACAAATATATAATGATCTTACTCATCGGTCAAATAAAGAGAAACAAATCAAGAGTGCAGACAAAATCAACCGATAAAACTGTGGACACTAGGTTATGAACTTGCAGTGCCATGTTTGAAGCAGAGTGAATAGAAAATTAATAGATTGACTGGAAGTTATGTGGGGACATAGGTGAAAGTTATGGAACATACAGGTTTTTGCATCAAATCCATAATTGTCATTAATAAATAGTAGAGGATTATGTGAAGGAACGCAACATAAAAATTGAGGTGACATAAGATTTTGGGGCAGGGTCATGAGCTTTTCAGCAGTGGGGATATTTGGTACCTTTGGAATTTAATATCATAAACATAAGGATAGCTATAATCCAAATATCTAAACTATAATTTGAAATTTAAAAAGATGCATATGTGAGGTGAATTTTTAAAAGCTTCACAAGCTTTTTATTTTACCCTTTAAAGCAGGGGTCCTCAAACTTTTTAAAAAGGGAGCCAGTTCACTGTCTCTTAGACCATTTTACTATAGTAAAAACAAAACTTATGAACGAATTCTTATGCACAGTGAATATATCTTATTTTGCAATGAAGAAACAAAACAGATACAAATACAATATGTGGCCCACGGGCCATAGTTTGAGGACCACTGCTTTAAAGGTTTAATCATTTGTTACAAACAAGGAGAGCAATCATTCACCAGTCCTAGTTGATGGCTGAGAGAACTCATGAACATTAAAATATCATTATAATAACTTAAGTTGTCAAAAATAATGTCTACCTTGTAACAGTTATTCCCAATAAATTCCTGGCCACTTAAGCACATTAATACTGATCAAACAGTGGGCCAAATATGAACCCAAAAATGATTCAACGATGAGAATATATGAGATACATTAAACGTTATGTTAAGATGGAAATTCAATCAACAAAGGGACTACCGTATTTGTCGACATATAAGTTGACCCTCTAATTTTGCAGTTAAAACATAGGTTTAGGCCTATATACGCTGTATCAGACAGAACGTTCCTGTGCTGCAAGTGTATGTGCCACAGTGAGCCAATCACAACAAGCAAGAGTTCAAAGGTTATACTGTAATAGACTTCCTCTCTGACTCTGGCCAATCTGAGCAGGCTTTCTACAGTGTAGATTCGGGTCCAGAACATTGTCTAATTTGCATGCATAAAAAGTCTGCTTGGATTGGCTGAGTTAGAGAGGCAGTCCGAGCAGCCTTGCTGTGATTGGTGTAGGATCAAGTTGGAAAATTCGTTTTGTGGCAATTTTCAGACAATTTTCATTTAGCGGCATATTGAAACATTTTTCGGGATATACTCAGCGTATAAGACAACCCCTGATTTTCGGTTGACTTTTTTTGTTTCAAAAGTCGTTTTATACAGCGGAAAATACGGTATATACCAGAACAGAGTCAAGGTGAATACAGACCCAAAGTTTGCACAGAACAAAGTGAAGTGTATGTACCAGGCACCTTGAGAGCAGGATCCATCAACAAAGTGACTCCACCAGATATGATGGGACAGCAGGTATCAGCCACAGCAAGAGAACAGTGCCACCAACAAAGGAACTCCAGATTTGTTCATATACTAAGCGATGACACATCTGAGATCAATATAGTCTGGAGGGGAGTAAAGGCACTGACCACTACTAGAACAGCCCCATCAACAATTGCACTTTAGAAGAGTCCAGGGGAGCTTGGAGATTAACCACAAAAAGACTGTCCACAGTAATAGAAATGGGCCAGAAGAGATCCTCAGGGAACTCGGGCACCAGGTGTTGGACACAACCTTGAAAAAGGTACCAATAGAAAAGAAACCTATGGCCTACTCATCCACATGAGTCACAGGCCACATTCAGGGACACATCCTTCCAAGCAAGCCAAATCTTACACTACAAAATAACTTCACACAACATAAACTTCAGTGAGGAATATATACAGTCACCTAGAAAAAAGAACCTTGAAAGAAAGGAAACATGGTAAAGCAGTACAATACCCCACCACAACTTGAGGATGAAGACTGAAATCCACAAGTTTAATCAATAATAATCCCCTATTTAATCTATGTGAAATAGAGTTCAGAGTAGAACTGCTTAAGATGGATATTCAACAAACTCAAGAGAACGTGGAAAAGTCATTTAATAAAATACAGCGGGCCATGAAAACAGAAATGAGAAAAATACTTACAAAAAAGTCAAAACTGAAAACTTGGTAAGTGAAACAAAAATTCACGAGAGGATATCACCAGGAAATTAACAATTGCTGAAGACTGACTCTGTGAGCTAAAAATAAAATGCAGAAAATATCTCAGTAACAAGAGATAATGCAAAAAGAGTTTCAAAATAAACAAATAAAAGATGGAAAATCTCAAAATAGATAAAGGGATGAAATTAAAACTTTGGAATAAGTTTAACAAGAGAAGAATCATTGGGGTCTCAGAGAGACAGGGAAAAATCATTTATGAAGAAGTAACAATAAAAGATTTCATTGCTGAGAAGTTATCAGGGCTATAGAGTGCATGCATGAACATCCCTGGATGCCCAAAGAATGTCAGCTAAAAGAGATCCAAAGAAAAACACCCCTATACATATTGTACTTACAATGACGAAAAAGTAGAAAGATAATAGAATACTTAAAAGTAACAAGATCTTGGGGTTTCTCCTGCCCCCAGAAGTTTAGGAAAGCTCCGTCTACCCATGCCGGCCGCGCGAACAGCCAAGCCCTGCCCTCGCTGGGTTTCTCTTGACCCCTGAGGGTAGGGAAGCTCCGCACACCCACACCCCCGCCTGGTTTCTCCTGCCTCCCAGCACTAGCTGACAACAATAGGGCAAAGCAATGAATCAGGCCACAGAAAGAGCACAGGAGGAGCCAAACCTCAGCAAGCTCACCCAACAGTACCCCTAGAACCATCCTCAGGGAGGGGACCCATTCCCACACCACAGGGGATCAAAACAGGCTGAAATTGGAAGGAACAGCACTCCAAAGCACACCAATAAACACAAAAAAATATGGGTAAATCAAAGAGAACCCTAAGTTCTGAAGATATGGCAACAAACCCTAACAAGTTTCCAAGTCCGCCAAAACGCACAGATCCATGGGAAGGCGACCTAAAAGCAGCAATGAGGAAGGAAATGCAAGAATTAATAAAAGAAATGAGAGAAACCTTAGCTAACGAGTGTAAGATATCTATGGATGAATGAATCAGCCAAATTAAAGAAGAAATGTTAAAGAGCATGAGAGAGTCCATACAAAAAGAAGTGAAGGAATTAACAGACAAAGTAACAAGCCTTACTAGCAGAAACACAGAGTTGGAGAAACACATAGAAGAACTCGAAGGAAAACTGCAAACAAAAAATGACCAAGAAAACAACAAAGAAATAAAAGGCAAAGCACTGGAAGGAAAAGTCCAGTACCTAATTAACAAGGACAAAAGAAACAATCTAAGAATCGTGGGTATACCAGAAGGGGAGGAAATAGGGAAAGGGGAAGAACAAGTAGTCAGAGAGATAATAGCAGAGAACTTCCCCACCCCCTGGAATGAAACTTCAGGGCAAATCCAGGAAATCAAGAGAGTCCCTAATAAAATAGACCCTAATAAACCAACACCAAGACATATAGTAATCCAAATGGCAAAAAAACAAAGAGAAAGAGGAACTTCTTAAAGCAATAAGAGAGAAAAAATACCTCAAGTACAAAGGTAGGGACATAAGAATCAAACCAGATATCCCAGTCAAAATTATTCAAGCAAGAAGACAGTGGAATGACATATTTAAACGACTGAAGGAAAGAAACTTTCAACCTAGAGTCCAATACCCAGCAAAACTATCATTCATATGGGAGGACAGACTAAAAACATTCTCAAACAAGACTGAACTAGAATTATTTGTGCAAACAAAACCGATCCTAAACGACCTACTTAGAGATGAATTACACAATCCAAACCCCCGATTTAACAAAAAACCACCCTACACAACACAACTCCACAACAGTCCTCTCTCTCAATGATCTCCCTAAATGTGAATGGCTTAAACTCTCCAATTAAAAGACGCATAGTAGAGAACTGGATTAGGAAAAATAAACCGGACTTCTGCTGTCTGCAAGAAACACACCTACAGCTACAGGATAAGCATAGGCTTAGAATAAAAGGATGGAAAGTAATTATTCAGGCCAATGGAAAACAAGAAAGAGCAGGGACAGCCATTCTTATATCAGACCAAATTACATTCAATCTCAAAAAAGTGATCAGAGACAAAGAGGGTCACTACATAGTGATCAGAGGAACATTAGATCAAGAAACACTAACCCTGGTCAATATCTATGCACCTAATCTAGAGTCAGCAAAATATGTGAGGCAACTGCTCGAAAACCTGGAGAAACACATGAAGGGAAATATGATAATAGTAGGGGACCTCAATACTCCACTATCACCACTGGACAGATCCACCAAACAGAAAAATAGCAAAGAAATAAGAGCTCTGAATGAAAAATTAGAAGATTTAGGGCTAATATACTTATATAGAGCCCTCCATCCTCAGAAAGCAGAATACACATTCTTCTCAAGCCCACATGGAACCTTCTACAGAATAGATCATGTCTCAGGATACAAAGCCAACCTATATAAGACCACGAAGGTAAGGATCATTAGAAGTACCCTTTCAGATCACTATGCAACAGAGCTCAAAATTGGGGTCAAGAAGAAGCAATGGAGAAAAACTAATACCTGGAGATTAAACAACATGCTGCTCAAAAACAGCTAGATAAAAGAGCAACACAAAGAATAAATTAATGGGGCCGGGCGGTGGCGCTGGAGGTAAGGTGCCTGCCTTACCTGCGCAAGCCTAGGAGACGGACAGCGGTTCGATCCCCCGGCGTCCCATATGGTCCCCCAAGCCAGGAGCGACTTCTGAGCGCATAGCCAGGAGTAACCCCTGAGCGTTACCGGGTGTGGCCCAAGAACCAAAAAAAAAAAAAAAGAATAAATTAAAAGATTCCTTGAGACAAATGATAATGAAGAGACAACATGTCAAAATTTATGGGACACAGCAAAAGCAGTAATTAGGGAGAAACTCATAGCAATACAGGCCTATGTCAAAAAACAGGAAAATAACAAAACCAACAGTTTAAAAGATCACCTCAAAGAATTGGAACAACAGCAACAGAGAAATCCAACCACAACCAGAAGGCAAGAAATAATAAAAACCAGAGCAGAAATAAACAACATCGAAACTAAGAAAACAATACAAAAAATCAATGAGACCAGGAGTTGGTTTTCGAAAAAATAAACAAGATAGACAAACCACTGGCAAAACTCACCAAAAAAAGAGGGGAGACACCCAAATCAGTAGGATCACAAATGGAAGGGGAGAGATTACAACAGAACCCCAAGAAATACAACATATCATGAGATCATATTATGAACAACTATACTCAGCTAGGATAGAGAACCCAGTAGAAATCAACAGATTCTTGGAGAAAAACCCTCTTCCAAGACTGGACAAGAAATAACTAGAAAGCCTAAACAGACCAATCACCTCAGAGGAAATTGAAGATGTAATTAAAAAAAATCCCTAAGAACAAAAGCCCAGGCCCAGATGGATTTACAGGTGAATTCTATCAAAAAATATCAGGTACATAGGAATCAACCTTACAAGGGAAGTGAAAGACCTATACCAGGGAAACTTCAAAACGCTTCAGAAAGAAATTGAAGACGATCTAAAGAAATTGAATAACATCCCATGCTCATGGATAGGTAGAATTAACATAGTCAAAATGAATATCCTGCCCAAACTACTATATAGATTTAATGCAATCCCTATCCAAATCCAGACACCATTCTTTAAAGAAATAGAAGAATCAATCACAAAATTTATCTGGAACCACAAAAGACCTAGGATAGCCAAACACATACTGAAAAAACAAAAAGCTGGGAGGCATATCCTTACCTAACTTGAAACTATACTATAAAGCCATAGTAATCAAAACAGCATGGTACTGGAACAGAGACAGGACCTCAGACCAGTGGCTCAGAACTGAATTCCCAGACATAAACCCCAAGATATACAGCCAACTAATATTTGATAAAAGAGGCAAGAACCTGAAATGGAACAAAGAAAGTCTATTCAACAAATGGTGTTGGTACAACTGGAAAACCACATGTACGAAAGTGAAGATTGACCCATAGCTCACCCCTTATACAAAAGTTAACTAAAAATGGATTAAAGACCTTGAAATCAGACCCGAATCTATAAAGTTTATCGAGAATAAAATAGGCAGAACACTCGAAGACCTATATATCAAAAAGGTCTTTGAGAATGGAGCACCAATGGCAAGAACGTTAGCATCAAATATAAACAAATGGGACTACATCAAACTAAAAAGCTTCTGCATGGCAAAAGAAACCCTACTTAACGCAAGAAGACAGTTAACAGAATGGGAAAAATTTTTTCACTCGACATATCAGATAAACGGCTGATATCTAGAACATACAAAACACTCAGAAAGCTGAGCCCCCCTAAAACAAATAAAGCCATAAAAAATGGGGAGATGAAATGAATAGACACTTCTCTGAGGAAGACAGAAGGATGGCCAACAAACATATGAAAACATGCTCACCTTCACTCATTATCAGGGAGATCCAAATCAAGACAACAATGAGATACCACCTTACACCAGTGAGGATGGCTCACATCAAAAATAATGGAAACAACCTTTGTTGGCGGGGATGCGGTATGAAAGGAACTCTCATCCACTGCTGGTGGGAATGCCCCCTAGTCCAACACCTATGGAGAAAAGTCTGGAGAGTGCTCAAAGAACTCAGAATTGAGCTGCCATTTGACCCAGCAATTGCTCTCCTAGGTATATACCCCCAAGTTGAAAGGATATTCATTCCAATATACATGTGCACCCCACTATTTATTGCAGCACTCAGTAAAATAGCCAAGTCTTGGAACCAACCTCGATGTCCAACAACAGATGAATGGATCATTAAGATGTGGTTACATATACACAATGGAATATTACATGGCAGTCAGAAATGATACAATCACAGACTTTGCAGCAACGTGGATGGACCTAGATCATGTTATGTTAAACGAAGTAAGTCAGAAGACAAAAGATAAATACAGAATGGTAGCACTATTCTGAAACACCTAGAACATATATTTTATACACAACTAATACCTAACAATCAAATAACAGGGTTTAACAGGGTAGAAACTCCGAACACTGTAATAGTCAACATATACGTGAGAGCAGTGTCCAAAATACATGAAAAAGGAACAACGCAAACTCTTGACTACACATTATACCACAAAGAAAACAGCAACAACAGAAACAGCAGCATAGAGAGAACAGGTACATAATCACACTTCTACAACAAAGGCCCACAATAATCTCTTAGAGATCGTATACAGGAACGCAAGTATAGAACACCACGGGAAATCACTGACTGCAATGGAAACATACCATAACACTATGTTTTAATGCCTTTATCTTACTATATTTTAAATAACCTCTCAGCTTTTCTGTCCACAGGTGCCCTTGGATACAAAGGGCGGACAAACTAAGATGGCAACTCGGGATACCACACGAGATACCATACCTTGCTTGCACTACGAGATGGCCACGAGAAAACTCTTTAACAAACACTTTATCTCTAGGTTATATCTTCTTTTAGGAATTGTAGAACGTGACCAGTCAGACCACCGAAGCAGTACCTGCGATGTACAGACTTAAACCACAGGCTCTATTCATCGAACACATTCAACCAAACCAGCATTCCCTTGCTATTCTCTCCTCTCTTCTCACTACTTTTTTTTCTTTCTATTCTTCGATTTACTTTTTTCCCTTTCTCTTCTCCCTTTCTTTCTAAGGTATTTTCTCTTTTCTCTCCCTTCATACCCCTCCCATATACCTTCCCCTTTCTCCCCTCCGGAAATCTAACTATCCCTTCACCCCTCAATCCCATCCAGATCTCCCACCATATTAAAACTCTTCACCCTCAGTCCTTAATCTATTAGGCATCAAGATCGACCTCCTACCCAACGAACCAGTACCCAGCACCCAGGCGAGGGACACCCAGTCAAACCCACACCTCGTCTCCTGCAAGAAAAGACAGCCAACTCCCCTGCGGTCTCATGCTGCAAGGCCCTCCCTACCAACTCCCCCTAACGTGGACTGTTTCTTGAAACCGGACCTAGGTCCAAAAGTATCCCTAATGCAAGAACTCTTCCAAGACCTCCCTGCCGCAAATTTTTACCAAGCTGAAGAAGGTCAGGGGGTGTGTAGGAAGATGACTGGGAACCCACACACCACAAGAAAAACCCAAAAGACAATGGGAAAAACTGTACTTCCAACATAGGCATAAGACCCGTAATACACCACCTCTTTACTTGCTCTCCCCCAAATGTAAGGTAGTCTTTTGCACCACTTTGGTCCTTTAAAAACTTCGCTAACTCATTTTATTTCTTTTTTTTACATTCATTTATTTATTTTTTAAATGTCTGTCCTACATATACATTTGTGAGCACATACATTTTTATTTCCTTTTTTATATCGTTTTTGGGTATGTGACCTGTTTCTGTTATCCCCTCTGTGCACCCCCAAATACACCGACAATATAATGTAGCACCACTTTCCCCTGCAAAGGCACACTAAATAAAGGGGAAATCTTACATATAAAAAAAAGAGCTCTTATCTACAAGAGATAGGAACTCATAGTTGTTTACAATACAGGGATATCTCCTACCTTGAAAATATGTCATGTGGAATCAACTTAGACCTCAGGTGATTAGATACCATTCATCCAGCCTTGAACCCTGGAACCCAGACATAGAAACGGCACAGCACTTCACAACAGCTGCAGGAAACAAATTCCATCCGGGACAGCCTTAATACTGCAGGGTCAACAACAAGGGCCAGCTCTAACGTGATATCCTGACAACGAGGAAAATGTGAACAACTTGACCTTAGAGCAGATTAGCCTACCTTACCAGCTAATGACAAGACAAAACCAGAAGACTTGGCACGCTTTGGTAGGTCCAAAAGCCAAGATCACGATTAAAGATGACTGGCTGCTAGAACCACGACCAGACTGTATACATCTTGGGACCAATAAAAAAGCCCTAGTTTTGGATTTGAACTATGACCCGCACAATACTCATGATCTCCAGTCCCAAAGGTCCGGCAGAGACAATTGTAACAGAATGGGGCTTCTGGAAACACAAAGAAAGACGCTATCCTAGGTGCCATCCTAGGCTCAGTGCAAAGACCAAGATCACCAACCACAGAAGATGGATTAAAATGACACTGAGGTAACAGAACCTCTAGAACCACAAAGACTGACTTCATCATAAGTCCCACCTCAGGATCTGTGCAGATACTGGGACCTCTAAACACAGAGCTCTGATTGTATCACCCTGGACAGAGCAGAAGTCTTCCAAACACCACAAAAACACCACTGGGAGAGTAAAAGATCCTGAGCAAAGTCTAGAGTTGATCCCATGACAGTATACTCCAAGGACAAAGAAACCCCATATTTCTTATGCCAAGTGAATTCCTTTACGAATTACCCCAATATTTACTGTGCCAGGGCAGGAGGGAAAAAACAAAAATACAAAAAGCACAAAACCTTGGTTATATATATATATATATATATATATATAAAAACCTTCATTTATTATTGTTATTATTATTTTTATTTACCTATCTATTTTGGTCGATTTTTCTGTTTGTGTGTGATTATTGAAATTGTTGTCCCCAATTATACTTATTTTTTTCTTTTCCTTTCTTTTCTTTCGTTATGTGCTATGCCATGTTTCTTATTTCAAGACCATGGCGTGTTCTTTGTTTGATTGTTTTTGTTTGTTTTTTTGTTTGTCTTGTTTTGTTTTTTGTTTGTTTTTGTGGTGCTTATCGATATAGCTGGAGTCCTCACTGGATATTTGACACTTCTTTTGGTACTGGTGGAGTGTTTCACCTTCTTTTTTTTCTTCATCTCCCAAATCGATGATGAGAGCCTCTAGAAGGATTCCACCCATTTTCGGGGTATTAGACTCTTACCCCAGTTTATTTATTTTCTCTTTTTCAGGCAAAACCATGCAACTTGAACTAGCTAGTCCTGCCTCCAGTTAGAGGTGGAAATAAGGGAGGCAGCAAGACCAAACAGGTGCAAGACTACTAAGTAGTAGGTTATATACAGAGGGGACCACATATTCTAGCCGCCCTGGGGGTGAGGGAAGAGGAAATGGGAGGTAGGACAAAAACGGAGGTGTAGGGAAGACAATTTGGTGATGGGAATCCCCCCTGATTTTATGTAAATATGTACCTAAAATATTATTGTCAACAATATGTAAGCCACTATGATCAAAATAAAAATTATATTAAAAAAAGTAACAAGATCTTAAAAGAGAATTACATACAAAGGAGCATCTTTATGATTACAGATATTTTATCATATCAAATCTCCATGCTTGAAGGCAGTGATGGGATATAGTTAAAACCACAATGACATGAATGCCTCACCAAGAATATTCAATCATACCCTCATTTAGGTTTAAAAGAATACAGAGCTCCAAGGAAATTTAGAAACTCAAAAGCAAATTTAAAAGAAGAAATAAAGGGAGCAGGGTGTCCATTAAGGTAACAGAAATCCCATAAAGACAAAACATTTCTAAAATAACATGGCAAAAAAACTTGATGACTACAATTTCTCGAAGTTAATGTACTAAATGCAGCAATTGAGAAACAGAGTGCAAAATGGATCAGAAAATTGAATATGACATTTTGCTGCCTGCAAAAATACATTTAAATATTCAAATCAAACACAGACTCAAAGTCAAAGGTTGTAAGACAATCCTTTCAGCAAACAACTTCCTTAGAAAGGAAAGGGTTAGAATTAGAAAGGCTAGAGTGGTGATACTATTATTATCAAAGGACAAAAACTTCAGGCTGAAAAAGGTTATAAGAGACAAAAAGGGTCATTTTTAGCAATCAAATAAATTTCTATCTGGAAGAAATCACAGTTATATATGCATCCAATGAGCATCCAGTTAAATAATTAAAACACATGTTAAAAGATTTGTAAATGATAAATAGCAGCACAATATTAGTAGGAGATTTGAACACTGCATTTTCACCTCAAAAGATCAAGCAATCTAAAGCACAACAAGCATATAGCTTTGAAGGAAGGAATGGAAGTGGAGATGCTTAGTGTGTGTGTATATACATATATAGTGATATATAATGCATTTCATCCCAAAAAGTCATATATATATATATATTGTTCTTCAGTGTATATGGAACATTCATTAAGATAAACTGTATAATGTGCTACCAAAAAAATAAACCTCAAAAAAAGGATAATAAAAGGCATCAACTATATTCTCAGATCATGATGTAGAATATATGAATAAATTACAAACAGAAAGAGAAATAATATTAACACTATTATTACAACTATTATTAACACTATTATATTATTAACACTATATTTTCAGATCACCACTAAATCACTGTGTCAGAGAAGAAATCCAAAAACAAATTAAATGATTCCTGGAAACAAATGAAAATGAGGACACTACCAGAATTTGTGGGATGCAACAAAAACAGTATTAAGAGTAAAATTTGTAGCTTTTCAAGCATTCATCAAAAAGGAAGGCTCTACTTATATCTCAGAGCAGAAATTAATGAAGTGAAAACCCAAAAACAGGGGCCCAGAGAGACAGCACAGCGGTGTTTGCCTTGAAAGCAGCCGATCCAGGACCAAAGATGGTTGGTTCGAATCCCGGTGTCTCATATGGTCCCCCGTGCCTGCCAGGAGCTATTTCTAAGCAGACAGCCAGGAGTAACCCCTGAGCACTGCCGGGTGTGACCCAAAAACCAAAAAAAGAAAAAAAGAAAAACCCAAAAACAATGCAAAATATTTATCATGGCAAGAGTTCTTTCTTTGAAATAATAAACAAGATCAATAAACCATTACTAAGATGCACACGAAAAGAGAATCACTAATAAAACCAAAATGCAATGTGGGATGTTACAGCATGCATCACATAAATATTTAAAGAAAAATCAAAGATTACTTGGAGAAACTTTATAACACAAAGTGTGAGAGTCAGAGGAAATGGATATATTCTTGGACTCCTATCCTCCAAAGATTGAAGAAAGTTGATGTGGAATACCTGAACATAACTACTACTTTCGAGGACATTGATATGTTAATCAAAACACTTCCCAAAACAAAAAGGACAGATCCAAATGGATTTACTAGTGAATAATTTCAGAACTTCAATGAGGACATGCTGCCAAAACTTTACAAGCTCTTCCACAAAATTGATAAAACAGAAACTCTCTCAAAGAATGTCTATAAAACGATCATCAAACTGGGCTCTGAGAGACAGCACAGTGGTAGGGCATTTGCATTGCACACAGCTGATCCAAGACTGATGGTGATTCGAATCCCAGCATCCCATATGGTCCCTGTGCCTGCCAGTAGTAACCCCTGAGGGCCGCTAGGTGTAACCCCCTAAAACAAAACAAAACAAAACAAAACAAAAAAAACAACAGCAACAAAACAATGATCATCATTCTGATTCCAAAAGCAGGGAAAAAAAGCACAAAAAAAAATGGCAGATCAATATCCTTAATAAATGTAGATACAAAAATCCTTAAACAAAAATCCTAAGCAATAGAATCCAAAACTTTATCAAAATGATTATACACCATGACTGTTGTGGATTTATTACAAGGATGCAAGGACGGTTTATTATATGAAAATCAAATCACATAGCATTCAGCATCAATAAAAACTAATTATCATATAATCATAATATTAGATGTACAAAAAACATTTGAATAGATGCTGCACCCATTCATGATAAAAAATTCTAAACAATATGGACATTGTGGGAATTTTCATCAGTATGTTTAAAGCTATTTGCTACAAGCTCATAACGAACATTAACCTCATAACAAACAAAGCTAAGAGCCTCTTCCCTAAGATCTGGCACAATACAAAGTTGCTCACTCTCACTATTTCTATTCAGTATAGTACTGGAAATACTTGCCTAAAAATTTGGTATGAAAAATTATCAAGGGCATCTAGATACAAAGGAAATAATTCCAATGCTCATTAATTGTAGATGATATGAAACAATACTTAGAAAACACTGAAGTGCCCACAAAAAATGGCTTCTAGAAACAGTAGATCTTTATAATAAAGTGACAGGCTACAAATTTAACATGCAAAGGCCTATGATTTTCCTGTATACATATAATAAAAAAGAAAAATACTCCATTTATAATTTTACCTCAGAGTAAAGCATCTTAGAATCAACATCAATAAAAAGGTGACATACCTATATAAAGAAAAGAAGACAAAGCACTTCTTCAAGAAACAAGAGAAGATACAAGGAAATGGAAATATAACCCCTACTCATAAGAAAGATTAAAATTAATAACATGGCAATACTCTCCAAAACTTTAAACAGATTTAATGAAATTCCTATCAGGATATCCATGACATTTTTTAAAAAAAAAACAATCAAGTAATCTTGAAATTCAAATGCATCAGTAAGCTTCCACTAATAACTAATGTAATCTTTGAGGAAAAGAAGATTGAGCATATCATATTTCTAAGTTCAAATTGACTACAATGTGCTAGCAATTAAAATAGCATGTTATAAAATTTTCCTATACATGGATGTACATGGAATCTATTTTACTGGATGAAATAAGTCAGAGGGAGTGACACACAGAATAGTCTCACTCATCTATAGATTTTAAGAAAATAAAGACATTATTGAAATAAATCCCAGAGATATGGGTCAGAAAGACCAACTCACCATATGAAGCTCACCACAAAGAGTGGTGAGTGCAGTTAGAGAAATAACTGCACTGAGAACTATCATGCTAATGTCAATGTGTCAGGAAAGTAGAAAGAATGTCTCAAATAGAGGTGGGGGGAGAGGAAGGAGATGGGGTCATTGGTGATGGGAATGTTGCACTGGTGAAAGGGGGTTTTCTTTTTATGATTGAAACCCAATTACAATCATGTTTGTAAAGACCACGTTTAACTAACGATATTATTTATTAATAAAATAAAATAGCATGTTATTGAAATAAATGCACTTAGTTCAGTGGAATAGAATTAAATATTCCAAGAAATCTCCAGGTGTATGACAAGATATTTTTGATAAAGAAGCAAAATCTGTAAAGTGGGTCAAGTAAACTTTCTTTAACAAGTGGTACTGGAAAACCTGATCAGCTATGTGCAAGAAAAATTAATTCAGACCACTTCTTGCCACCATGTAAATGGTTCAAATAAAAAATGAACTAAAGACCTAAAACCATAGGGTTCATAGAGGAAAATGCATGACATTGAAACTAAAGCTATCTTCAAGGATGAAACTCCATTGACCACCCAATGGAATCTGTTATCTTGAAACACAGATAACAAATTGGACTACAGAAAGTTAAAAAGCTTCTGCATCTAAAAGAAAATGGAGACTAGTATACAAAGACCATCCATGGATTCACCCAATATTTATCTAAAAAGTGGCTAATAAATAAAATATATAAGGAACTAGTAGAGCTCAACAAGATAAAACACCTAAACCTATCTAAAACTGGGGAGAATAGGTAAACAGACGTTTCCTCCAAGAAGAAATACATATAGTAAAAAGGCACATAAAATGCTTTATGTCATAAACCATCAGGAAGAGAGAAGTAAATCATAACTACAATATGGTATCATCTCAAACCACAAAAACTGGAACAAATCAGGAGAAATAAGAACAAAGAGTGTTGATGCAGATCAGGGTGAAAGGAACTCTTATTCACTGCTGGTAGAAATGTAAACTATTTTAGCCTTATTGGAAAGCAATATGATCATTACTCAAAAAATTAGAAATTGAGCTCCCATATAGACCAAGTAATATCATTCCTGGGATATATCCTAGGAACCAAGAAAGGCAAGGCATAAAAGCCCTTTGTATTCCTATGTTTATTACAACATGTGTTACAATACATAGAATCTGGAAACAACCCAAGTGTCTGAGAATAGATAAATGAATATAGAAACTGTAAAACTGCATAATAAAATAATACACACCTTTTACAAAAATTGAAATCATGAAACTTACACATTAATGGATATGGAGTGTATTATGCTGAGCAAAATGAGACACAGGGGTAAGGTTATACATAGAATGATAAGACTCATTTGTGTGATATAAAACAAAATATGGTAATGATATTCAAAGACAACAAAGATGAAGGCCAGGAGGTCTGATCAATTATGGGAAAGTTTCCAAAAAATAGCAGGGGAGTGCAGTTAGGTTCATGAAGGTGCCATTATGCAATGTTAGCTGCATATAATCATTCAGACCAGAACTGAGTGCTGAAAGGATATAAATTAATGTATATATACAATTATATATAATTAATAATATATAAATATTATAATAAAATATATTATATATAATATATTATTAATTATATATAATACTATTTCAGTAACCTCATTGTAAACCATGATGTTTAGAAGGGAAAAGGAAGAAAGAGAGAAGGAAGATAGAGAGTTAGAGAAGATTGTCTGCTATAATGAAGGGTAGGGTGTAGGCAGGGGGAAAAGTGGAAAAGTAAACTGGGAACACTGCAGTACCTCATATAATTAAATTAAAATTATTTTTAAAAATAAGGAAAAAGTAATTATTTATATCAATGCAAGCATTAATTATGAAGAAATAAAGGTCCCATCCAATACCCTAAAAGCATAATAAATTAATTAACTAGTAAAAGGCTGCTAATAGGAACCTAAAGTAAGCAGAAGGAAGGGAATAGTAAAACTTAGAGTAAAAACTGTAACCCCAGCCACCCAACAAAAATTCAAAAAATTAACAAAGCTAAAAGTAGCCTTTTTAAGGGATAAAGATTAAGTAAACATTATTGAGACTAAGAAAAAAGAATATTTAATAAACAGAATCAAAATTTAAAAAGTAAGAATAGATACAAATAAAATACAACTAAAATGATTAGGGGTTACTATTAAATTGTTATGCCACAAAAAAACCTGAAGAACCTAAAGGAAATGGACAAGTTTGGATGCACCTATAGACAAATAATACTAACTTATGATGAAATAAAATATATAAATAGGCAAATTATTATCAAGGCTATCTATCAAATAGTAGTCCTTCAAAATTAAAGTATGCTCAAAGTAAAAGATTGAGACCAAATGGTTTTCCTAATGAATTTTCACAAATCTTTAAAGATTTGCTTCCAATCAATTTATGGTCATCCAGAATATTGGAGATAGAAAATATTACTGGTTTCTAAGAAAAAAAACATTGCCCTGATACCAAAAGCAGACAGGTGTGTCACTAGAAAAGAAAATGATAGTCCTATAGACCCTTGATGAATATATATTCAATGGTTCTCAATAAAATATTAGCAATCTAAAGGCAGCAATATACAAATAATATACCATAATAAAATAGAATTTATCACAGGAATGCAAAAATGGTTAAATATGCAAGATAATCAATGTATCAATACAAAATAAAAAATTATGATCTTATCAATAAATGCATTGAGAGCATTTGGTAGTATTCAATATCAATTTTTATAAAATTCTCAAAAGTGAGGGTACAATTATCTTTCATTAATTTAGCTCAAGTCACTTACCAAAATTACAACAAAAACATATTCAATTATAAAAAAATAATGTATTCCTCTGAGATCAGGCTTAAGACAAGTTGCCCACTCTCACTATTATAATTCAATACACATATTATTATAAATACAATCATATAAATCATGGAATAAAATATTAAAGTGTAATGACTAGAAACTATAACTCTATCACTATTTGTAGGTGATGTGATACCTTACTTACAAATTTCTAAAGATAATTTTTTATATTTTATTTAAACACCTTGATTACATACATGATTGTATTTGGGTTTCAGTCATGTAAAGAACACCACCCAACACCAGTGCAACATTCCCATCACCAATGTCCCAAATCTCTCTCCTCCCCACCCAATCCCCACCTGTACTCTAAACAGGCTTTCTATTTCCCTCATACATTCTCATTACTAGGATAGTTCACAATGTAGTTATTTCTCTAAACTAAACTAAACTAAACTACACTAAACTCATCCCTGTTTGTGGTGAGCTTCATGAAGCGAGCTGTAACTTCCAGCCCTTCTCTCTTTTGTGTTTGAAAATTATTATTGGAAGAATGTCTTTCATTTTACTTAAAAGCCATAGATGAATGAGACCATTCTGCGTTTCTTTCTCTCTGACTGATTTCACTCAGCAAACTAAATTTCATATACATTCATGTATAAAAAAAATTTATGACTTCATCACTCCTAACAGCTGTATAATATTCCATTGTGTATATGTACCACAGTTTCTTTAGCCATTCGTCTGTTGAAGGGCATCTTGGTTGTTTCCAGAGTTTTGCTATGGTAAATAGTGCTGCAATGAATATAGGTGTAAGGAAGGGATACTTTGTACTGTATTTTTGTGTTCCTAGGGTATATTCCTAGGAGTGGTATAGCTGGATCGTATGGGAGCACGATTTCCAGTTTTTGGAGGAATCTCCTTATCACTATCCATAAAGGTTGAACTAGACGGCATTCCCACCAGCAGTGGATAAGAGTTCCTTTCTCTCCACATCCCCACCAACACTGTTTGTTCTCATTCTTTCTGATGTGTGCCATTCTCTGTGGTGTGAGGTTGTTTTTATTTCATCTCCCTGATGATTAGTGATGTGGAACATTTTTTCATGTGTCTTTTGGGCATTTGTATTTCTTCTTTGTCAAAGTGTCTGTCCATTTCTTCTCCCCATTTTTTGATGGGATTAGATGTTTTTTCTTGTAAATTTCTGTCAGTGCCTTGTATATTTTGGAGATTAGCCCCTTATCTGATGGGGATTGGGTGAATAGTTTCTCCTACTCAATGGGTGGCTCTTGTATCTTGGGCGCTTTTTTCTTTGCGGTGTAAAGCTTCTCAGCTTAATATATTCCCATCTGTTAATCTCTGCTTTCACTTCCTTGGAGAGTGCAGTTTCCTCCTTGAATATGCTTGTAGTCTCAATGCCCTGGAGTGTTTTGCCTACGTTGTTCTATATATCTTATGGTTTCGGGTCTGATATCGAGGTCTTTAATCCATTTGGATTTTACCTTCATACATGATCTTAACTAGGGGTCTAAGTTTAATTTTTTGCAACTGGCTAGGCAGTTGTGCCAACACCACTTGCTGAAGAGGCTTTCTTTGCTCCATTTAGGATTTCTTGCTCCTTTTTAAAAATTAGGTGATTGTATGTCTGGGGAACACTCTCTGAGTATTCAAGCCTATTACACTTATCTGAGGGCCTGTTTTTATTCCAATACCATGCTGTTTTGATAACTATTGCTTTGTAGTAAAGTTTAAAGTTGGGGAAAGTAATGCCTCCCATTTTCCCCCTAGGAGTGCTTTAGCTATTCGAGGGTGTTTATTATTCCAAATGAATTTCAAAAGTTCCTAATCCAATTTTTTTAAGAATCTCACAGGTATCTTTAGAGGGATCACATTAAATCTGTATAATGCTTTGGGGAGTATTGCCATTTTGATGATATTAATCCTGCCAATCCAAGAGCAGGGTATGTGTTTTCATTTCTGTGTGTCCTCTCTTATTTCTTGGAGAAGAGATTTATACTTTTTTTTTGTATAAGTCCTTCACATTTTTAGTCAAGTTGATTCCAAGATATTTGAGTTTGTGTGGCACTATTGTGAATGGGGTTTTCTTTTTTTTTTTTTTTTTGGTTTTTGTGCCACACCCGGCAGTGCTCAGGGGTTATTCCTGGCTGTCTGCTCAGAAATAGCTCCTGGCAGGCACGGGGGACCATATTGGACACCAGGATTTGAACCAATCACTGTTGGTCCTGGATCGGCTGCTTGCAAGGCAAACGCCAATGTGCTATTTCTCTGGGCCCAGATGGGGTTGTTATCTTAATGTCCATTTCTTCCTTATTACTATTGGAGTATAGAAAGGCCATTGATCTTTGTGTGTTAATTTTGTAGCCTGCCACCTTGTTATATGAGTCTATTGTTTCTAGAAGCTCTTTGGTAGAGTCTTTAGTGTTTTCTAAGTAGAGTATCATGTCATCTGTAAACAGAGATAGATTGACTTCTTCCTTTCCTATCTGGATTCCCTTGATATATTTTTCTTGCCTAATCGCTATAGCAAGTACTTCCTATGTTGAATAGGAGTGGTGAGAGAGTACAGCCTTTTCTTGTGCCAGAATTTAGAGGGAAGGCTCTTAGTTTTTCTCCATTGAGGATAATATTTGCAACTGGCTTGTGGTATATGGCCTTAACTATATTGAGAAAGGTTCCATTCATTCCCATCTTGCTCAGAGTTTTGATCAAAAATGGGTGTTGGACCTTATCAAATGCTTTCTATCATATCATTTGATATGATCATATGATTTTAATTTTTCTTGTTGTTGATGTTGTGTATTATGTGGATAGATTTATGGACGTTAAACCATCCTTGCATTCCTGGGATGAAACCTACTTGATTGTAGTGGATGATCTTCTTAATGAGGCATTGAATCCTATTTGCCAGGATTTATTTGAGGATCTTTGCATCTGCATTCATCAGCAATATTGGTCTATAATTTTCTTTTTTAGTAGCATCTCTGTCTGGTTTAGGTATCAAGGTGATGTCGTCTTCATAAAAGCTATATGGAAGTGTTCCCTTTTTTTCAATTTCATGAAAAAGTGTTTCAGGATTGGTAGTAGTTCCTCTTGGAAAGTTTGAAGGAATTCATTAGTGAATCCATCTGGGCCTGAGCTTTTGTTTTGGGGCAGACATTTGATTACCGTTTTAATTTCATCAATAGCAATGGGGGTGTTTAGATATGCTACATCCTCTTCATTCAACCGTGGAAGATTATGAGTCCAAGAATTTATCTATTTCTTCCAAATTCTCATTTTTAGTGGCATAGAGTTTCTCAAAGTAGTTTCTTATGACTCTTTGAATCTCTGATATATCAATAGTGATCTCTCCTTTTCCATTCCTAATACTAGTTATCAAGTTTCTCTCTTTCTTTCTTTGTTAGTTTTGCCAGTGGTCTATCAATTTTGTTTATTTTTTTGAAGAAACAACTTCTGCTTTTGTTGATCATTCGGATTGTTTTTTTGGGTTTCCACTTCGTTGTTTTCTGCTCTCAGCTTGTTACTTCCTTCTGTCTCCCTATTTTTTGGGTCTTTTTGTTGAGCACTTTCTAATTCTATGAGCTGCATTTTTTAAGCCATTCAGGTTGCCCCTTCTTCCTTCTTGATGTGTGATTGCAAAGCTATAAATTTTCCTCTCAGTACTGCTTTTACTGTGTCACATAAGTTCTGACAGTTTGTGTCTTTATTATCATTTGTTTCCAGGAAAGTTTTGATTTCATCTCGGACCCACTAGTTATTCAGTGTGAGGCTATTTAACTTCCAGGTGTTAAAGTTATTCTTCTGTGTCCCTTTGAAATTCACATATAATTTCAGAGCCTTGTGATCATCAACGGTATTCTGCAAAATTTCTATCCTCTGGATATTATGGAGGTATGTTTTATGTGCCAGCATGTAGTCTATCCTGGAGAATGTCCCATGTACATTGGATAAAAATTTGTATCCAGGTTTCTGGGGATGGAGTGTTTTATATATATCTACTAGGCCTCTTCTTCCATTTCTCTTCTCAGGTCTAGTATATTCTTGTTGGGTTTCAGTCTTGTTGACCTATCCAGTGTTGACAAAGCCATGTTGAGGTGCCCTACAATTATTGTGTTATTATTGATATTCATTTTCAGATTTGTCAACAATTGTATTAAATATTTTGCTGACCCCTCATTCGGTGCATATATGTTTAGGAGAGTGATTTCTTCCTGCTGGACATATCCCTTGAATAATTTCCATCTTTGTCCCTTACAACTTTCCTGAGTATAAAGTTTGCATTATCGTATATTAGTATGGCCACTCCAGCTTTTTTTAATGGTGTTGTTTGCTTGGATAATTTTCCTCCAGCCTTTTATTTTGAGTCTATGTTTGTTCTGACTATTCAGGTGCAGCAGTAGGCAGCAGGTTTTTTTATTTGGGGGGGGCCACACCCGTTTGATTGCCCCTGGCTTGGGGGGACCATATGGGACGCCGGGGGATTGAACCGCGGTCCTTCCTTGGCTATCACTTGCAAGGAAGACACCTTACCTCTAGCGCCACCTCGCCGGCACCTGGATTGAATTTTTTTGATCCATTTAGCACCTCTGTGTCTCTTAACTGGTGCATTTAGTCCATTGACATTGAGAGAAAGAATTGTCCTGGGATTTATTGCTATCTTTATATCAAAATTTGGTGTGTCTTTTGGTCAGTCTTGTCTTAAATTAGGTCCTAAAGACTAATTTTTAAATAAAACTCCTAGAAACAATAAAGTCATATAGTAAATGACAGTCTACAAGATCAACACATAATAATCTACGGTATTGCTTTGTGCATCAATAAAATAGAAGCAATGAGATACCATGTCACACCATGGACTGTCCCACATTACATGGAATAAGAACAACCATTGCTGGAATGAATATTGTGATAAAGTGACACTTATTCACTGTTGGTGAAAATGTCTACTGGTTTGAGCCTGTTTTGAAAACAAAATATCACTTAAAAACCTGAAATTGAGGGCCTGGAGAGATATCACAGTGGCGTTTGCCTTGCAAGCAGCCGATCCAGGACCAAACGTGGTTGGTTCAAATCCCGGTGTCCCATATGGTCCCCCGTGCCTGCCAAGAGCTATTTCTGAGCAGACAGCCAGGAGTAACCCCTGAGAATCGCCAGGTGTGCCCCCCTCAAAAAAACCTGAAATTGAGCCCCATATGAGTCCCAATACATAATATAGTGAAGCCCTCTTCATCATTATGTATATTGCAGCACTATGAAAGATAGGCAGAATTTTGAAATAACACAACTACCCGAGAACAGATAAGTGGCTAAAGAAACTGGAGCATATCTACACAATGGAATACTTCTCAGCTCTTAGGAAAATTAAATTCATGAAATTTGCTGATATATGGATGTACTTGGAAAGCATGATGCTGAGCAAAATGAGTCAGAGGGAGAGAGTAGAGGGATAGACATAGAATAATCATGCACATTTGTGGAATATAAAAATGATAGTGCTGTAATTATGTCCAGAAATTATAAAGAGCCAGGAGAAACAGTCCATGGTAGTAAGCTTCCCACAAAACTTAGGGGAGTGAAGGAAGGGCAGAGAAATGACCACTATGAGAATGATAGTAGGAAATGTTCACTCTGGACAAGAATTGAGTGCTGGAAGGAGAAAAGGTGACATGAATAATACCCCCTCAGTAACAATATTACAAGGCAGTGTATAAGAGGTGGTGGGAGTAAGAGAGAAGAAAATTATCTGACCCATGGTTAGGCATGCGAGGAGAGCCAGAGGAAAACTGGGGATATTGGTGGTGGGAAACATGCACTGGTAAAGGGTGTTTTGTAAAATCATCCCACACACCATATCTCCAAATTCAGGTGAACGAGTCTAAATCAGGGTCAAGCATGAAATAATGCAAACAATATTGAGGGTGAACACGTATATTTTGGCAGTCTTCTACCTTGTCTCTCCTCAACTGCCTGCCATTACTGTTTTTATTGAGTACAGGAGGCACCCCCCAGGTGGAGCAGTAAATACATAGTAAGGGAAGATAGCTCAGGCTATTCCGAGCCTGTCCCACCCAGGTTTACATATCAGATAATCTTGTTTTGGGTGAAACCAATTTTTAAATAGATACAAAGAAACCAGGGATTATTTTTGTTTTAGGTAAAATAAGCTATAACCTAACAGTGTTGTACATTGTATGACTGAAACTCTATCATAAATAATCTTGTATCTGTGAAAAAAACAACTTTATTATGAACAATCTTGTAACCACAGTGTTTAGAGTAATTAGTAAACTGAAAAAGAGAAATATTTTTAAAGAACTATTCAAAATCTGGGGCCTGTGCGATGGTACAGCGATAGGGCATTTTCTTGCACGCAGCTGACCTAGGACTGACCACAGTTCGATCCCATATGGTTCCCCTAAGCCAGGAGCTATTTCTGAGCACATAGTCAGGAGTGGCCCAAAAATAAAACAACAGCAGCAGCACCACCACCACCACCACCACCACCAACAACAACACACACATTCAAAACCATTCAAAATCTTGCCTCAAGAAATCAAGAACCTGGGGCCGGGCGGTGGCGCTAAAGGTAAGGTGCCTGCCTTGCCTGCGCTAACCTTGGACGGACCGCGGTTCGATCCCCCGGTGTCCCATATGGTCCCCCAAGCCAGGAGCAACTTCTGAGCACATAGCCAGGAGTAACCCCTGAGCGTTACTGGGTGTGGCCCAAAAACCAAAAAAAAAAAAAAAAATCAAGAACCTGACACTTGGCCCTGTAAGAGATGTCAAAAACTTATACACTAAAAACTTTTTGTTTCTAAAGACCATGAAATACACCAAAGAGAGAACAAAGAATGAATGCATTCTTGCATACATTAAACTCCAGTTTGATCCTCAGGATGGCATATGGCCTGAGCACTCTCAACATTGATCTTTTGAGAACCAGAAATAAACCCTGGTTTATAAACCCAAAGATTATAATTAAATTAGTTCTATACTAAGCTCCTTTTCAGTTGGGGAATTCTTTTATCTTCTACTTTACAATAAACTTTTCTATTTTCTAACTTTAAATCTGAGCATCTTTATTACCCAATATTTTTATTCTTAAAAAATTAAAGATCCTGGAATTATTGATGAGAACATAGACACACAATTCACTGCTCCTGCATTAATTCCAAAACTTCCCTAGGAAAATATCAGGAAACTCACTTTCTAGTTTAGGATGAATACACATCGATGCTACTTCCTTTTATATGGAGGTAGCTATAATGCGAGTATTTATACCATCTAATATCATTTATGCAGTCAATTGAAAGTGTTATTATACAAATTATGTCTACAATAACTATCCTGCTGTAAACAAGTTTCATCAAGCTTTTACTTGCCTTTTTAACCGTTATAACACAAAAATCAGTTTATTTTCTATAACCACAAAAACACAAAAAATCCTAAGAAAGGAATTTATAAAAATTTGTACATCTTAATTTTATTGTCATAAAATTTTCCATGAGCTCAATGGAATAGAAACGATGATAAAAATGGTAGTAATATTTTCTTACAAATTATGGGTTGTTCATTAACATTGATACCTAGATAATTGATGTAATCTTTAAATAAATTTTAATGGAATCATAGTGAAATACACAGTTACAAAGTTGTTCATGATGTTTTCAGTCATACAATGTCCAAACTTATCCCTTCCCTAGGGCACATTTCCATGCAGACACATAGATCAGCCTCTGATTATTAAGCATAAAACAACATTTTTACCTAAATTTGGAAAGAATGCATATTAAACCTGATCCATAATTTAAAATATGCCATACTTAGCATCTTAAGTGTTGAATGTCTGACCACAGGGAGAAATTGTAGAATGTTATTTTTCCCAAAGGTTTTCTTTCAAAAGTAGAATGTTTGAGACCAGAGCAATGGTATAGCAGGTAGGATGCTTATCTTCTGGTTTGCCTAGCTGGTTTCCATTACAAGAACTCCATATGATCCCCAAGCACAACCAGGAATATTCACTGGGAACAGAACTAGATGTAAGAATTGAGCAACTAAACAACCAAAAAAGGAGAAAAAGAAAATTTTCAGTATAGAATCGCTTAAACCTTTACCCAAACTGTAATTTTTGACTTATGTAAAATAGTCTTTTTTAAATAACTAGACACTAGATTCTGGCATACATTGTAACATATATTACAATATTATTAATATTAAGTTTGTATCCCAAAGATTACATTGTGCTCATATCTAGGGTATATTGTCTCTCAAAACCATAAAATTTAAATGCATTCTGATCAGCATGTATGTTGAAATGAGCAAGATTCTGCCAAAAGTTAAATATTATGTCCAATCTATTATAAATTTAAATCTCCATCAATTTAAGATAATCTTGTCAAAATTATTAAAATTTTATATTTGTGGCTGGAACTTCCAGCTCACTTCAAGAAGCTCACCACAAAGAGTGGTGAGTGCAGTTATAGAAATAACTGCACTGAGAACTACCATAACCATGTGAATGAATTAGGGAACTGGAAAGCCTGTCTAGAGTACAGGTGGGGGTGGGGTGGGATGGAAGGAGATTTGGGATATTGCACTGGTGAAGGGGGGTGTTCTTTACATGCCTGAACCTAATCACAATCATATTTGTAATCAAGAGGTTTAAATAAAGATATTAATAAAAATAAAATTAAAAAATGTATATTTGTGCTAAAATGACAAAGAAGCTAAAGTATTCACTATGTCACTTCTATAGGTTGGCACTGTTAACTCTGAAATAATTTATCATTTTCATTAAAGTGAAAAAATTATTTAAGTCATCATTTTTGTAATGGTTGTAGACTATTTGGTTAACAAATATGATGACCCTTCCTCAAAAATATGTGAAGAAAAATTATTGGAGATGATAGAGTTTTCAAAGTTTGAGGGTTTTTTTTTGGGGGGGGGGCCCACACTCGGTGATGCTCAGAAATCGTCCCTGGTTTTGGGACCATATGGGACTCCTAGAGATCAAACCGAGAATCACACCTTTCTGGTCTTAGGAAATCATATGGGAATCAAGATTGAACTTGAGTTCTAAACAAGACAAATGCTTAACCCACTGTAATATCACTCATGACCCTACAAACACTGTTTTGGGAACAACTCTGAAAAGAGTTGACAATGATTATTTTGCAATCCATCCTAGGTTAGCGAGTGCAAAGCAGATGCCTTATGCTCTGCGCTACTGCTCCGGCCCCAGTTCTAAAAGTTTTATACTTTAATTAATTACTTATTATAGAATATTTGGCAGATTTACATATTTTGTCAATACACTTTAAAGCTAGAAGCTTTCAGAACCTTTCCATGTTGGTATGCCTTCTCATAAGAACATTGTAAATCCTGGATAAGAGATATTCTGGACAGCTCACATAAATGAAAAGGAAAAATTCTGGATTTTTTAATTCTGATAAAATTTTTACGTCCCACCACCATTATGAAAGTCATACAGGTTGTTTGATTCAGTGCATGTGCACAGAATCAAATGCATGTAGTCTCCAGTCATCTCTGCCCTGCTGGAGGGGGCAGTGCTTGAGCTCAGTCCACAGGTTGCAGCTGAGCTGAAGAGGTAGGCGGCTGAACTGAACTGTATACCACTGAACTATTTAACCCACAATATTCAATGGAACATTTCAGTGAAAAATCCATTTAAGGCAGTAAAGTCGTGTAAATAAATGTTTATAAATCGTGAACGCTTATAATCAAGGTTTTGGAGTATAAGGATTCAGAATTTTTAACCATTTATTTACAATGCTTTACTGTCTTAAATTCACTTGATTAAATTGCCATTGAATACTTAGGTTAATGTGGTATGTTAATGGTCTACACTCTACAGTATATCAAAATCATGTATTGTAAATGTAATATTTTTACTTATTTATTACTGAATCCTCAATTATTCTAATTGTTTTGGGTATATATTTTTATTTTTGAAAGTTGCCAGTGACTGCTGCGTTTTCCACCTCGGCTTATATTCCAGTCACTATGTTTTCCCAGTTTTTAGGGTAAAATTAGAGGGGGTTGGCTTATACTCGAGTATATATGGTAATATGAAACCTTCTTTTCATCTGAGGTGTTTACACATACTGGCACTTAACATTATTTTTGTGTTTATCAGAATCACAACCAGGAGAACTTAAATATTTTTTTGTTTTGTTTTTTGGGCCACACCCTGCGTTGCTCAGGGGTTACTTCTGGCTGTCTGCTCAGAAATAGCTCCTGGCAGGCACGGGGGACCATATGGGACACCGGGATTCGAACCAACCACCTTTGGTCCTGGATCGGCTGCTTGCAAGGCAAATGCCGCTGTGCTATCTCTCCGGACCCGAACTTAAATATTTTAATAATAGATTAACACCCGAAAATTTTAAGACTCCTTTCAACCCAAAGCAAATGTATAAAACTGTATGTTGTGTTTTTAATATGTGTTTGTGCCTTCCCAATCCTGTTTTTCAAATGCACACTAGTTGTAAATTTGCTGCCCACAATGTTATGTATCTTGTAAGGAAAACTTCCTCAGGAGGAAAGAAGCAAAAAATTGTTTAAAAAAAGATCATATTTACAAAACAGATGAATTACTACCAAATCAAACACCCTTTTTCAAACCAAAATACATTCAATGAGTTGTTTGTAAACAACCCCTTTAGGGGCCCTGAGATGTAATACAGAGGATAAAGCTTTGAATTGCATACTGCATGTGGCCGATCTGGGTTTGATCCACTGTCACACCTTATGGTCCAGAACACAGCCAGGAGTTATTCCTGAGTGCAGAGCCAGGTGTGGCCCAGAGCAATGTCAGGTGTGACCCAAAACTAGTCAACCAAACTAACAAAAAGATCCCTCTTAAGCCTTTGGTAACATAAATCTATATGCAGCCTTATTGGCTTGGCCTCCATTTCCTCTGCTACATAGCCCTTGCACTTGCCTTAGACACAATTTCTAACTGTACGCTGAGGTCCTCCATCAATACAATCTAAAAATAAAAATGGTCTGCAATAAAAAAACAGATTAGTCTCAAACTCTGGGAAAAATTGTGCTACTTTTTAAATCAAAATGAAAAGGCACGACAAAAAGCCATATGCAAATATTGTAATAGCTGAATCAGAAATCTTTCTCACTCTTACTCTCCTTCAGTTTGATTCTTCCTCCCTCTTTCTATAATATTAAAGGTTACATTGTTACATTTAATAATGGGGCCTAAAAAAGAGCTGTAACACTAGTGGCTATTAATATTTCATCTGAACAACTTCTCCTCTATAACGTGCATATTTAGTAAATAGGAAATGTGCAAACTGAAAATTAAGGTGACAGAAATAGCTGTGAATAAGAAAGCCTCAATTTTCCTTGCCAGCACATCTCTCTGTCCCTATTGACCTAACACATACCTCATCCTCAAGGTCCTGTCTCATACTTTAAACAACCCTCACTGAAACATAGAATTCTGCCCCATCAAGGAGGATAACAACCTAAAAACACATGACCAAATATGACCCAAACAAGCTAAGACCACTCTATAACCTTGCATTCTCTGTAACATTTTTGCTAATTGATAAAAACCACAAAGGGCTTTTAAATTTGCCCACACAGTGCCTCTTAAATGTAAGTTTGTACTATACTAAGTTCCTCACCATGCAGTTACTTTTCCTTCTCCTTTACTTTTCAATAAACTTTTCTACATTCTAACTCTGAATGTGAGCATCATCACTATTCAGTATTATCATTCTTGAAAATACTGAAGAACCGAAGATGTGAAGGTGACCACAGCGACTTGCCATCATTCCTGCATCATCAGTTGCAGGAGGTAAGGATTTCCAGAAGTATTCACATTTGTATAATTCCTAGCGATCTAATAAAATGTTACAGCCTGGTCTATAGTATTTATCTCTCGGAGCACCTCTTAGCAATTTTAGGGAGCAAATAAACTGCAAGAAGTGCCATAGAGTTAGGTTGATATTGCTAAAAAATGGATCAAAGGAAGTGGGGGTGGCTGCTCAAGGCAAGGACGCCAGGCAGGTTAGCTCTCACTGTTGCTCATATCTTCAGTTAGACCTCCATTAAACATATTGAGCCTCTGCAGTGCTGACAGTGTTGCAGAAGATGCTGCTTGTGCAAAAGAAATAGGAGAGCAAGGTTCTCTAACCTTGCTGGCAGAGGCACTCCTTCTTGGCAAATAGCTGTTAGACTCAGGTTTCCTGAGCTGCATAAGGCAATTCTTAATTGAGTAGAGGGATAAAGAAATGTTAAAATATTTTCATGCCTATTTTTCAGCTTATATGTCAAGCACACTCTTCTCATTTTCTTCCATAAAGCACACAGATGCACACAATTGTACTACTTAGATTTTTTTCAATTGTTCTGCTTAGACTCTCACTCTCCTCACAGACAACCATGCTTTTTAGTTTCAATCAAGATTTATATAAGAATTCCATTTAGTCTTTACTAAATTCAGAATTATGTTTAAAAGTGCCTCCTCACCTCTTTTTTTAGCAATATCAGTTTTATATATGGGGGATGGACAGAGGGTGTATCCTAGATATTCTCTGGTTTCTTCTTTACTTATTTTGGCTTTAAAACATTTCTTCTAGGCCCTGAGTACAGTGGATGCATGCTTGCCTTGCAAGCAACTGACCCAGGTTTGATTCCCTGCAACTCAATATGATCAAGCACCCAATCATGAGTAATTACTGAGGTCAGAGCCAGGAGTAACCACAGAGCATTATCAGATGTGGCCAATAAATAAATAAATAAATAAATAAATAAACAAATAAATAAATAATAAACACTTGCTTTCACTTACTTTCCTTAGTACAGAAAGAGGCATGTAGTTAAGATTCAACTCCACTGTGGGATGTTTCGACGCAAACTCTGATTTTGCTTTGTTCTTACTGTTTGAAATGGACTCCTTTCCTATAACCCTTTCTTCCCATGGTCATAGCTTTATATTCATAAGCCTTTGTAAATCTCAGCCCCCCTCTGTTAATCTTTTGAAGGAACACTCTTATCTGAAGCTCTAAGATGGAAGATGCACACAGAACATGCATGTCACACAACACTTTTAGGGACTCCCAATTAATTGTTTTTGCCTTGTTTTGCATTGCTTTGCTTTTTTTTGTTTTTTGGGGGGAGCGCCACACCCAGTGGTGTTCAGGGCTTCCTACCTCTGCACTGGGGATCATTCCTGGCATGCTCCAGGAACCATACCAATACCAGAGATCTAACAATTTATTCTGGAAAAGAGGAGGCCATTTCCAAGTAGAGCTCTAAGTCTTTACTTGAGAAAGAAAAGGATGTGTTTCTAAGAATAAAGACTGTAATGGAGAAGCTTGCTGTTAAATACTCATGTGCAAGTCTTGTCCATACCAAGACTGCTTGCTAATCCTCTTTTTTAAATTCTAAAGGGAACATTTGCAGTTATGTGCTTTTAATAAGTCACTTTTCTAGATGAGACTATCAATAAGAGACACGTCTTTTCATTAAAAGGGGCAATTGTATGTTCATGACATTAAAAATAGTTTCTCTGTAGAAAGAGAGACAGTTTCTGAGTTCTCAGAAAATGTCTTTCATTGAAGTAATGGTGAGAGAGATGGGGGTGGAGAGGGGACTAGAGAATTCAGTCATGTCTATAGAAAAAGACAAAGCATCTGCTTAACAGTAAACTCTTTTCTTAGAAATAGTCATTTTTAATTAGCAAAAAGAAGAGTCTCAGAATTTTGGCTACAGGATTATAAATTCCGTTAGGAAAAGCTAGTCAGAATGTTCCGTATTTGTCACCTTCACATTCAATTGGCAAGACTGCATAGCTGCCAATGTAGAGTGGGAATAAACTGCAGGGAGGTATGGGCAGAGCAGAATAGCAGGGAAGCCTGCACTTCAATGACAGACTGTACTCTCCTCAGCTTTGAGACTAGGGGAAGATTCCAATGGCCCTGGAGAAATCCAATCTCCCAAAGCCCCAAGATAAGTATGCAGTGGTTGGTCCAGCCTAATGCCAGGACTGGAGCACATTCTCAGCTTGGAACATTGCCCTTCAATTCTGAGTACTCCTTCGGGTACCTCACTGAGATGTGATGTGTAATTTTGGCCACATCACCTGCCCCATGCTTTGTTTGTCTCAGCTTCTCATGAAGCTGTCTGTGCACATTAAAATAATAACCCCTTTTACACGGTCAATGTCAGATACATTCTTGGCGCTTTTCTGGCATAAGTGAGAATTTCCACAGAACAATCTAGCCAAGCTGGCGGCAGCAGTGTCCAAGAAATTATTTTACTGGGCTCACCTCCGAGGCTTGCTCTTTCTCTCACATACAGGGAAAAGATAATGAAAGAGGGCAAGGGAGGGAGCCTGCTAAACACCTCGCTAATGCTAACCACTCTGTGGTTTTATCCAAACCTCAGGAGCTGACAGCAGAAAGCCTCCCCACACTAAGTAAGGACTTCTACTAAATGCCGCAGCAGCGGAAAGGATACTTACCCTGTGAAGGAAGCCTCAAGAGTAGAAATATGATGGTAAGAGAAAAAAAGGTTCCACCCAGCTCCACTGCAATAGCTGTAGAGGGCTTTACTAACACAACTGTGGAAGTTGTCTTTGAGGCTGTTACGCTGTTCGGGCCTACAGGGCTCCTTGAAATGCCCGGTGTCACCACTACAACTCAGCACGTATTGTTCAGCTTGACTTGTGCTTTGCTGAACACGCAGCTGTCAGCAGCTGCTCAAGCTCACATCTCCACCCGCCCAGCCAACTCGCAGACAGCAGTCTGTGCTAAGCACGCCCCTTTCAATGGCGAGGAGGAGGGACTAGAGAAAAGGGGAGATGGGGGGATTACAGGGGGGTGAGCGAGTGGAGGGAAGGTAGGAGAGAAGTGAGATAGTGTCCGTCCACCTGCTGGGAGGGATGGCTCATCACCCAAAGCTGGATACCCCCTCTGGTCCCCACTCTGCATCTCACAACCTCACTGCTTTGGGGGGAGGTTTTCCTCTCTAGCAGAGAGCTCTGAGGATGGAGGCGACATGGAGGTTAGCTTTAGGAAGCTTGAAAGGCCTACTGGCTGAGCACTAGCTGCTCTGAAAAGCACACCAATTCTGAGAGCCTTTCTTTTTTCTTTTTTTTTTTCTTTTCTTTTCTTTTCTTTTTTCTTTTCTTTTCTTTTCTTTTCTTTTCTTCTTCATTTTCTTCATCTTCTTCTTCTTCTTCTTCTTCTTCTTCTTCTTCTTCTTCTTCTTCTTCTTCTTCTTCTTCTTCTTCTTCTTCTTCTTCTTCTTCTTCTTCTTCTTCTTCTTCTTCCTTCTTCTTTCTTTTTTGCTGCTATTTTCAGTTTTCCGTTAAGTTTCAATCACATTATCCTGCATAAGTTTTCCTTTTCCTTTGTTAAGTCTGCTTTTCTTGATAGTCCCCTCGCTGCACAAAGCATCCATTTTCTTTAACAAAGAAAATTTAAGTAACGCTAGAGGAATTAAAGGCAGTAACCCAGCAAATCCGCAATTGAAGCCAAAGGACCGTGTACACTTACCTGATGTAAGAATCTGATGGCTCTCCTGTCTTTCAGACAAATTGATTAGAATCATCTGAGAAGGGGGTGACGGAGTTGGTCCTCTATTTGACGACTCCAGAGAAGAAGTACAGTAAGCATATGCAGATATGTGCTTTATTATGACTGCTCTGTTAGGTATTCAGTTACATGACTGCCTGGGACAGGTCAGTATTGGGTGGTGGGTTGTGCTTTGGGAGGTAGGAAAGGACACAAGAAAGGGAGAAATTTGGAGAAATGTGAAAAGTTGAATAAACAGTTGTGCTTGAGAACTGCTCTGGCTGCCTAATCTATGACATTGGGAATATTTCATGAGGGAACAGGTCTTTGGGTGCCAGGTCTCCCAATACCAATAGAACCTATATGGTCTGTATGAATCAGATACAATGAGATCTGTGAATATCCAGAAGCAGTGAATCCCTTGACTCTGTCATGAAGTTGAAAAGCAAAAAAGGCAACATGATCCAAACTCTTCTGGGCTGCTTTATTCAGATGCTTGGTCCTTTAAAAGGTTTAAGAATAAAAAAGCTCATTTCTTTAAATCTTCTCCAGAAAGTTGTGCAGTGTAGGGAAGACATAGGGTGATGATGGAAGGTAGATTCATTTTCAATACTTAACACAAAAACTTAACATTCTAGTGTTCTAGTCTTCTGCCTGTTTTTAAAGATAGAACTGCTTTTGTTTTTAAATTTATTGTTATAATTATGAGTATTTGATTTTAGGACCGCATTTTGCTATTTTAGGGTTTCTGGGAAGGAGAATTTTTGTCCTGGAATAAAGGAAATAGATACTGTTTTATGAACCAAAGCCACAGTTTAGTTTGCTTTTAATATAAATTTAATTGAAGAATCATGTCATATTTACAAATATATTCATGACTAATTTTCATTCAAATGATGTTAAGACACATCTCCTCACCAAAGTAAAATTTCCAACAATGTCCCCAGTTTCCCTCCCATTCTACAACTTCCCTCCCTGAATGACTCTATGGCATTTTCATCTCTCTGTATCTATCTCAGTCTTGATTTATTTCCTTTTAGACACTTTTTTGCATTATTTTTACTGAGATAATGTTGAACATATAAAATATTTTCCTCTCAGCACCCAGTTTTGCCCAGAGTAATAATAAATGATAATAAATTATTGTCATAGCAGCCTCTTCTGCCCTTACTGTACTCCTCCACACATTCTACATAGTAAGCTTTCTATCATGGGCCCTGTCTATTGTTTGGGGGGTATTATTACCACACTATATTTTTTCTATCCCTCATAAGTACAATGAGTCTATATCTATCCCTCTCTCTCTGACTCATTGTGTTTAGCATAAGTCTCTCCAGATCCATCCAAGTATAAGCAACTTTCATAACTCCATTTATCCTGTGAAGCTGTGAAGTATTTCATGTGTAACTATACCACATTTTCATTATCCAGTCATCTGTTCCCGAATACTTTGGTTGTTTCCAGATTTTAGTTATTGTGAGTAGTGCTGCAATAAATATAGATACCATTTCTATATTGTGTTTTTGTGTTCCTAGGATATATTCCCAATAGTGGTGATACTGACTCATATGGAAGCACAATTTCTAGTTTTTTGAGGAATGGTCATATTCTTTTCCAAAATTGTGGACTAGTTGGTATTCCAACCAGCAATGAAAGACAGTCCCTTTCTCCCTGCATCCATGCCAACACTGGTTGTTCTTATTCTTTTTGTTGTTTACCAGTCTTTGTGGTGTTCAATTTTGGATCATTGTTGTATTGTTATGCATCTCCCTGATGAATAGGCTTGTAGGGCATTCTTTTTTGTACCTTTTGGCCATCTGTATTTCTTCTTTGAGGATGTTTGTGTTCATTTCTTCTCACAATTTTGATGGAGATAGATGATTTTTGTTATGTTCTGACAATATTTTTATATATTGTATCATACATTTTACCCACTTATTATCTGGTTATTTGGTGAACAGATTCCCCCAGTCCATGAGCAGTGTTTGTAACCTCGTTATCATTTCCCTTGAGGTACAGAAGCTTCTTGGTTTAATATATACTGATTTGCTTATCTTCACTTCCACTTGCTTATCAAAAATTAACCTTGAAGATGACTTTAACTTCAGTGTAATAGAGAGTTCTTAATATATTTTCTGCTATGACACTTATGGTTTTAGGCTTTATTCCATTTTAATTTTATTTTCATGAACAGAGTTCCAAGTTAATTTTTTCATGTCAATGACCAATTTTCCCAGCACCACTTGTTTGTTTCATTTTGTATTTCTTGATTCTTTATCAAAAATTACTTGATTATTTACCTGAAGTTATGTCAAAAATTTTGTCTATTCCATTGATGTGAAAACCTGTCTTCATTACAATAAAATGCTGTTTTAATTACTAATGCTTTATAACATATTGAAGATGGGGAAAGTAATGCCTTCCAACTTTTCCTCAAGGACCACTTCACCTATATGTAGAGGTTTATTATTCTATATGAATTTATGATGTTTTTATTTTTTGAAATACATCATGGGTATTAGTAAAGGGATAGTGTAAAATTGTACAATGCTTTTGAGAATGTCATTTTAATTATGTTATCCCTCACAATCCATGAGCAGGGGTGCCTTTCCATTTCCTGTGTTCTCTTTTGCTTTGTTGAAGTAGTATTTTGTAGTTTCCTTTGTATAGAGTTTTCACAACTTTAGTTGAATCTGAAGGACTTGCTTTTCTGAGGCACAAATGTGAGTGGGATAAATTTTAATAACTCTTCCTTCTCTTTCATTATCTGTTTATAGGAAAACATAAAATTGTATATAATAATTTTTAGTTTTTCTCCTTATTGTACAAATTTATTGTTCTTGGAAGATATTTTAGTCTTTAGGGTTTTAATTTTCAACAAGTTAGTAGCAATTTAACATTTTTCTTTCCCATGTTCATGCACTTGATATGTTTTTCATGTCTAATTGCTATCAACTTTTTCTAGTATTATGCTGAATTGAAGTGGAGAGTGTGCAGCATTGTCTGTGCAAGATCTTAGAGGACATGCTTTTAGCTTTTCCCAATTGCATATAATATTTGCCACAGTCTTGTGGCAAATGTCTTTATATCAATTAAAGTTTCTTCAATTATTATCTTGTTTCAAGTTTTATCATGAATGGGTGCTTGAAAAATGCTTTTCTGCATCAATTTCTATGAATATATCATATATAAATATATGATTTTCTCTTTTATTGATGTGGTGTATTATGTTGATTGACTTGTCCATGTTAAGCCTTTCTTGTATCCCTGAGATTATTCTTACTTGGTCACAGTGTATGATCTTTTTCGATAAATGTTTGTATTCATTTTCACCGTAATTTGTTGATAATCTTTGCTTCTGTGTTGATCAGGGATATTGGTTTATAATTTTCTCCTTTTTGGTGTCTCTGTTTTTAATCAGGGTGGTGATAGCTTCACAAATACACTTTGGGAGTGATTTTGTTTCTTTAATTTCATGGAAAGTCCATAAAAGAATAGGAAGTAGGTCCTATATAAAGATCTGAAAGAATGTACATGTGAATCCATCTGAGCCTGTGCTTTAGTTTTGGGGAATACTTTTGATTAGCATTTTCAATTTCCTTGAAAATGATATGTCTGTTCAGGTATTCCAAATCATCAATTTTATAACTATTTTATATAAACAACATGGTTACAACCCTGCTTATAATACAGTTGTTTTCCCCCACAGGTACAAAGAGTTTAATTTCAGTTTTACAACTTACAACACCTTTCACCAATGCACATCTCTCACCAACAATGACTCCAATTTTTCTCCCACTAACCCCTTTCTTGCCTCTTGGGAAGACATTTTTATTTTCTCTCTGTTATCCCTTTTTCTTTTTTAAGAGACAGTGCTTTGTAAAACTTAACTCAGCAATATCATATTATCTCCTTTCAGTACCCAAATTCTTGTCCAGAGTGATCATTTTCCATTATCAATTCATAGTGGTCTTTTCTCTGCTCCAACTGCAGTCCTCACTCTTGGATGACTCTCCCTGAAAAGGTGAATATCTTTTTAAGAGCAGAGAAATCTCTCAAATTGAAACCCCTGGTAATTAATTGTTAAACAGTTGTTGGGTGAGAGGGAGGGGTTATAAGAACACGTAACTGATGTGCGGTCAGAGTTGGTGGTGGTTAGTTGATTAGTTGGCTGGTGCTCATTGTAGTAGCTGTGTCTTTTGTCGTTCTAATCTGAATATTTCTCCTGGAAGCTGGCTAGATTTCCTAAAGGACTTCTCTAGTGATTTTGGCTAAAAGGACCCTGGCTTTTTTTTTTGTTTTGTTTTGTTTTGTTTTTGTTTTTGGGTCACACCCGGCGGTGCTCAGGGGTTACTCCTGGCTGTCTGCTCAGAAATAGCTCCTGGCAGGCACGGGGGACCATATGGGACACCGGGATTCGAACCAACCACCTTTGGTCCTGGATCGGATGCTTGCAAGGCAAATGCCGCTGTGCTATCTCTCCGGGCCCGACCCTGGCTTTTTCTATCCTGTTTTTTCCCTATTAAATCCGGTCTGAAATAAACCCCTCTCTAGCCAGTGTTATTCCTGCTTGGCCTCAGGAAAAAGGCTATTTCTTTACATTCTGTTATCTATTCTTCTGAACCTAGTCTCTATTATCTCTGTATATTATTGCCACACTATAATTTATATCCCACAAATGAGTGTGATCATCTGTCTGTCTCCCTCTGACTCATTTCATCCAGTTTAATATTCCCCATATTCATCCATGTTTAAGCAAATTTTATGAATTCATTTTTTCTAATAGCTGTACAGTATTTCACTGTGTAGATATACCACAGCTTCTTTATCCACATGTCTGTTCTTGAATGTGTTTGAGGTTCACAGTTTCTGGCTATTGTGAATATTGCTGTAATGAACAAAAGAATGCAGAGGGATTAAATACATTCTGTCTTGGGGTCCTGGAGCATGTGCATCTCTAGGAGTGGTATTGATAGCGGTATTGCTAGTATTATACATGAAGTTCAATTTCTAGACTTTGAGGAACAATAAACTTGTGTAGTAAATTGGCAGGCTAAAAAATCAATACACAAAATTTTATAGTTTTCCCGTATGTAAATAACGAAAGATTAAAATATCCCATTTACAATTGTGCCTTAGAAAATCAAGTGCCGGGGCCGGGCGGTGGCGCTCGAGGTAAGGTGCCTGCCTTACCTGCGCTAGCCTAGGAGACGGACCGCGGTTCGATCCCCCGGCGTCCCATATGGTCCCCCAAGCCAGGAGCGACTTCTGAGCGCATAGCCAGGAGTAACCCCTGAGCATCACCGGGTGTGGCCCAAAAACCAAAAAAAAAAAAAAAAAGAAAATCAAGTGCCATACAAACATGTCTGGTTCTGCCTGCAGGATCTTCCCACTGCCTGCTTTCACATACTGCCACCAGCCCTGATTCTTTGCCATCCCATACCCCATCTTAAGTCTGCATGTGTGCAGAGAGATTTCCTTCCAGTCCCTCCCATAAACCATCCTCTTCCCAAAACATGCAGACACAGACATTTCAATTTATATCATATAATTCTAGGCAGATTGAACTGAGCAATTATTTCTCCTAGAAAATATACAGCCCAAAACTCAGTTGAACAAAGTTATTGGTTTGCAATATTTGTATCATACCCAGATAAAATCACTGGTTTAGAAAAATAACATCTAAAGCAGATATACCTTAGACAACTTTTATACAATAAGTACAATAGATCTCATTCTTAAGCACCCTGAAACTTCAGCAGTCCAACCCAGCAAAAAGAAAGAACAATGGAGAAACTAAGGAAGACATCCGCAGTTGGGAATATGGAGATAAATCCAGGCAAACTTCCAAATCCACCAAAATCCTGAGTCTTATAGTTAAGGAGCTAAAATCAACCTTTAGTGCTTTAGCAAGAGAAATCAAAGAGGCACTAGCCTGCAAAATTAAGCAACCTATAGACTAACAATTATCCAACTCAAAGAACTCCTTCAGATGTGAAAACCATACAAATGGAACTTAAGGAAGTAGAAAACATATGTTAGCAAGTCATAGTAGCAGAATTACACAGGTGTAAATAGCACAAAAAAACTTGAAAAATATATAAGCTGCCATTGATAAAGAAGTCAGAAAAGAAATAAAATAACAATAGAAAATTTTAAGGTGAACAAAGACAAAAATTAATATATTAATTAGATTAGAATACCAGAAGGTGAAAATAAAAGGAAGTGGGAAGAACAAGTAGTGAAGGATATAATAGCAGAGAATTTTTCCATTCTTTGAAAAAAGGCTACTGTAAAAAATCCAAGAGTCAAAAATAGTGCCAAAAATAGACCTCAATATAATAAAACTAAAACATATATTAATCCAAATGGCAAAAAACGACAGAGACAGGTGGACTCCCTAAAGCATTAAGTGAGAAGAAAAACGTTATGTATAAAGGAAAGAACATAACAATTATGCATAAGAAGCACACTCAACTATGGGTTTAGAGAAAAATAAAAGACATTTGTGCAATGATTCTCAGAGACAAAAGAGGGGTCCAGCAAAAAGAAAGAAAGAAAGGAAGGAAGGAAGAAAGAAAGAAAGAAAGAAAGAAAGAAAGAAAGAAAGAAAGAAAGAAAGAAAGAAAGAAAGAAAGAAAGAAAGAAAGAAAGAAAGAAAGAAAGAAAGAAAGAAAGAAAGAAAGGAAGGAAGGAAGGAAGGAAGGAAGGAAGGAAGGAAGGAAGGAAGGAAGGAAGGAAGAAAGAAAGAAAGGAAGGAAGAAAGAAAAAAAGAAAGAAAGAAAGAAAGAAAGAAAGAAAGAAAGAAAGAAAGAAAGAAAGAAAGAAAGAAAGAAAGAAAGAAAGAAAGAAAGAAAGAAAGGAAAGGAAGGAAGGAAGGAAGGAAGGAAGGAAGGAAGGAAGGAAGAAAGAAAGAAAGAAAGAAAGAAAGAAAGAAAGAAAGAAAGAAAGAAAGAAAGAAAGAAAGAAAGAAAGAAAGAAAGAAAGAAAGAAAGAAAGAAAGAAAGAAAGAAAGGAAGGAAGGAAGGAAGGAAGGAAGGAAGGAAGGAAGGAAGGAAGGAAGGAAGGAAGAAAGGAAGGAAGGAAGGAAGGAAGGAAGAAAGGAAGAAAGAAAGAAAGGAAGGAAGAAAGAAAAAAAGAAAGAAAGAAAGAAAGAAAGAAAGAAAGAAAGAAAGAAAGAAAGAAAGAAAGAAAGAAAGAAAGAAAGAAAGAAAGAAAGAAAGAAAGAAAGAAAGAAAGAAAGAAAGAAAGAAAGAAAGAAAGAAAGAAAGAAAGAAAGAAAGAAAGAAAGAAAGAAAAGGAAAGGGAAAAAAAGAATCATACCAGATCTTCCATTTGAAACAAACCAGGCAAGAACAGTGGAATAATATATTAGAACTATGGAATAAAAGATACATCAGGCTAGAGCCCATTACCCAGAAAATATCTTATTTACATATAAGATAGTATAAAAACATTTTCAGACAGGAGCCGAAGTGGTGGCGCAAGTGGTAAGGCATCTGCCTAGCCTGTGCTAGCCTGGGACAAACCACAGTTTGATCCCCGGGCATGGTCTTCCAAGTCAGGAGCGATTTTAGAGCACATAGCCAGGAATAAACCCTGAGCATCACCGGAGTGTGGCCCCAAAACAACAACAACAACAACAATAGTAATAGTAGTAAACATTTTAGACAAAAAAAAAAACTCATGGTATTCATGCTAACCAAACTGACTATAAACTACTTACTAATAAAATATATGAAACAAAATCTCAATTGAAACACCAACAACCCTACACAATATAATGGCACAAAAACTCTTACTATCAAAAGTTTTGTTAAATGTCAGTGGACTAAATCTCCCATCAAAAGGCACAGAGCAGCTAGATGAATCAGAAATCAAACCCCAGCCACCTGCTGCCAGCAGAGAACACACAGAAAAGTTAAGGTTAGACAGATTAAGAGGATAAAAAACAATTATAGAACCCACTGGAAAATACAAAAAAAGCTGGTACAGCCATAATTATATCAGATAAAATTGCATTTAACTTCAAGAAAGTACTGAGAGACAAAGGACACTAATGTATTGATGAGGAGAACATTAGACCAAGAAGTACTAGCTCTGATCAACATTTACACTCCAAATATAGAGTTAGAAAATATATAACAATTTTGAAAACAAAGCTAGAGAAATGTATGGACTAAAACATAAAAGTAGTGGGAGATTTTAGCACGCCATTATCACCACCAGACAGATCTAAGAAGAGCAATAGCAAAAATATAAGAGCTTTAGATGAGAAACTAGAAGAACTAGGACTAATGAATGGATCTATACAGGACCTTTCATCCTCAAAAAGCTGAATACACAGTCTTCTCAATTGCACATAAAACCTTAGAATAGACCAATTAATAGGACACAAGTCTAGTACATAAAGTCACAAATATAAAAATTATGCACAATGCCACAGAGATAAATATTTATTGCAAAAAAGAAGATGTAGAGGAAAATGTAACACCTATAAACTAAACAACATGCTATTCAACAACGGCTCAAAAAGAAAACCAAAGAAATAATAAAAAAAATTTGAGTAGAATGACAATGAAGAAACAATTTTTCATAATCTAAGAGACACAGCAAAAGCTGTAGTTAGGGGGAAACTCATCTCTCACTCTGCAGTTGCACCTGAGTTGAGGCAAGAGACATCAGGGACAACAGGACCAGTGGTGAGACACAGAAACAGCTTGGAAGAAGACCTGGGAGGCGGCATTGGCTGCATTTTATAGAGGAACCAAAAAAATCTCTATCTCCACAGACACACCTGAGATGGAGAAAGAGAGATAGCAGAGAGTCAGGACCAGTGGTGGGAAAAATAAGTTGCATTGGGAAGGCCATGAAGGCAGCACTGGCTGTGTTTGTGTTTGTGTGTTGTGAGCAGGAGGTCCCTGTCTCAGCAAACACCTCAAGCCTGAGTTTTTTTTTAATACCCTTTGCAATTTCTTCAATAATCCGTTCTTCCAAACCTAATGCACTGGTATTTTTACATACCTGGCTCTTTCTCATGGAATAGTGGTATCACTGGTCCCTCTCTGAGCACATCATTGTCTACAAATTATGAGTACACTTAACAAGTGAAACTCTCAACATGAGTTTTCAAAATTTCTCATGTGTTAGATCCATGTGACTTGGTGAGTGACTCCGTATACTCATTAGGCATTTTTCCAAGAATTTTCACTGCTTCTTTAAATGCACATAACCATGTAGTTCAAGATTTGGATAAGTAATTACAAGCCCTTTTACAAAATTGCTCTGAAACTATTTTTATTACTAATTTTTATCTCATCTTGGCTTCCCTGAGCCAGTGGCTCAATGAAATGAAAATATTGTTCACCTGCCAGTGCCTATTTTTATACTACACGTGGAAGACATCAAAGCCTACACACAAATGCCTACTGCTTTCATTTGCATTATCACATTTTATGAAGACAAGCCAGATAAATAGACTAGGCATGACCAGGCATGCCAGGTTTGCACTCCATTACATGCTTTACATGTACCCAAATTTAACCTCCGAGTTCTGAATAAAAATGAATTATGGCAGATAAACATAACACATAGTAAACCTTTTTCAAACAGAATCGTTATGTACTATCTTTTGTCTTTATAAAGTAGTTCACACCTATATTCGCTTTATATAGTCTGCCTCAAGGCTTCTGAAAGAGCTAAATCTGTTCCTTTTTACTACAGTATTTTTTGTATGTGCATTCCCATACCATCAAAATATAATGGTCCAGACTGCACTAGTAAAACTTTTAATAATCCTGGAAAGGATGGCAAGTCAAACATGTTATTGGAAGCATCAAGGTTCGTTTCTTGACAGCAAATTGAGAACAAGGGCAATATGATAGAAAAGTGACTAGCCTGAATTGAAAATAAATGGCAAAAACATAATGAATGAGTACTGTAGAGTCTATGGCATGCAGATGCCTTTACAAGCTTATATATGGCATATCATAAAGCAGACATAATCAAATGGAAAATAAATATTTAGAATATTTGTTAAGACCTAGTGAGTACTGTATTGATTGAATAGAATACAACAATGTAATGTGAAACTAGGGTGTTCAACATAAATCTCCAAGGATCGCTGTGGAAAAAACATAAAAAAAGTTATTACAAACATAATATTAAGATGAAGACACAATGCTTTCTTTATATATATTATTTAAACACCTTGATTACATACATGATTGTGTTTGGGTTTCAGTCATGTAAAGAACACCACCCATCACCAGTGCAACATTCCCATCACCAATGTCCCAAATCTTCCTCCTCCCCAACCGATCCCCGCCTGTACTCTAGACAGGCTTTCCATTTCCCTCATACATCTTATTACTAGGACAGTTCAAATGTAGTTATTTCTCTAACTAAATTCATCACTTTTTGTGGTGAGCTTCCTGAGGTGAGCTGTAACTTCCAGCTCTTTTCTCTTTTGTGTCTGAAAATTATTATTGCAAGAATGTCATTTTTCTTAAAACCCATAGATGAGTGAGACCATTCTGCATTTTTCTCTCTCTGACTTATTTCACTCAGCATAATAGATTCCGTGTACATCCATGTATAGAAAAATTTCATGACTTCATCTCTCCTGACAGCTGCATAATATTCCATTGTGTATATGTACCACAGTTTCTTTTTTTCTTCTTTATTTGAACATTTTGATTACATAAATGATTGTGATTAGGTTTCAGTCATGTAAAGAACATCCCCTTCACCAGTGCAACATTCCCACCACCAATGCCCCAAATCTCCCTCCATACCACCCCACCCCACCTGTACTCCAGACAGGTTTTCCAGTTCCCTCATTCATTCACTTGATTATGGTAGTTCTCTGTGTAGTTATTTCTATAGCTGTACTCACCACTCTTTGTGGTGAGCTTCATGGAGTGAGCTGGTGTTCAAGCCCTCCTTTCATTGTCTCTGAAGATTGTTACAAAAATGACTTATTTTTCTTAAAACCCATAGATGAGTGAGACCATTCTGCATTTTCCTCTCTCTCTCTCTGACTTATTTCACTCAGCATAATAAATTCCGTGTACATCCGTGTATAGAAAAATTTCATGATTTCATCTCTCCTGACAGCTGCATAATATTCCATTGTGTATATGTACCACAGTTTCTTTTTTTTCTTCTTTATTTGAACATCTTGATTACATAAATGATTGTGACTAGGTTTCAGTCATGTAAAGAACACCCCCTTCACCAGTGCTACATTCCCACCACCAATGTCCCAAATCTCCCTCCATACCACCCCACCCCACCTGTACTCCAGACAGGTTTTCCAGTTCCCTCATTCATTCACTTGATTATGGTAGTTCTCTGTGTAGTTATTTCTATAGCTGTACTCACCACTCTTTGTGGTGAGCTTCATGGAGTGAGCTGGTGTTCCAGCCCTCCTTTCATTGTCTCTGAAGATTGTTACTAAAATGACTTATTTTTCTTAAAACCCATAGATGAGTGAGACCATTCTGCATCTCTCTCTCTCCCTCTGACTTATTTCACTCAGCATGATAGATTCCATGTACATCCATGTATAGGAAAATTTCATGACTTCGTCTCTCATGATGGCTGCATAATATTCCATTGTGTATATGTAACACAGTTTCTTTAGCCATTCATCTGTTGAAGGACATCTTGGTTGTTTCCAGAGCCTGGCTATTGTGAATAGTGCTGCAATAAATATAGGTGTGAGGAAAGGGTTTTTGTATTGTATTCTTGTGTTCTTAGGGTATATCCCTAGGAGTGGAATAGCTGGGTCAAATGGGAGATCAATTTCCAGTTTTTGGAGGAATGTCCATATCGCTTTCCATAGAGGCTGTACTAGACGGCATTCCCACCAGCAGTGGATAAGAGTTCCTTTCTCTCCACATCCCCGCCAACACTGATTGTTCTCATTCTTTGTGATGTGCGCCAATCTCTGCGGTGTGAGGTGGTATCTCATAGTTGTTTTGATATGCATCTCCCTGATGATTAGTGACGAGGAGCATTTTTTCTTGTGCCATTTGGCCATTTGTATTTCTTTTTTATCAAAGTGTCTGTTCATTTCTTCTCATTTTTTAAGGGATTAGATGTTTTTTTCTTGTAAAGTTCTGTCAGTGCTCTGTATATTTTGGATATTAGCCCCTTATCTGAAGGGTGTTGAGTGAATAGTTTCTCCCACTCGGTGGGTGACTCTTGTATCCTGGGCACTATTTCTTTTGAGGTGCAGAAGCTTCTCAGTTTAATGTATTCCCATCTGTTGATCTCTGCTTCCACTTGTTTGGAAAGTGCAGTTTCCTCCTTGAAGATGCCTTTAGTCTCAATATCATGGAGTGTTTTACCGCACTGATGCTTTCTTATAATGAGCACTGTAGTGTGAATCATGGCTTCCAAACTCATTCTACAGCTGTTTCTGTGGGTATAAGCATTAAAATATTATTATAGATATCTATAAAATGCAATTAGTAAAACATCTGCTTAGTTTAAACCATTGTATCCATTGTTGCAGACCTCTTTGAAATATAAAATAAAATATAAGCTGCTGAAGATGTCACAGACAAGATGAAGATTTCTGAAACTCCTTGATGATCAGCTTTAAACCAACATCTTGCAGCATTTTTTACTATAGGTGATGTAATGACCTTTTTACATTTCATCATAATGGCTCAAAATAGAATAAACTGCATTCTTCAGGATTGCTCTTAGACTCTTTAGTGTACTGTGACAAGTTAAGTTTTTCTAAAGGAAAGACAAATTAGCTCTGTAGTATTTTATGTTAGCCATAATAGCATAAAAATATATATGTGTTAGAAGCACAGATTACATTTTAAAATTGCTATCCTTTTTAAATAATCATGCTGTGTTTTGTAATGATCACAATAAATCCTGTTATTGTTCTCAATTATTTTTCTTTGAAAAATAACTTAATGCAATATTGAAACATGCATTTATCTGTAAATGTCAAAGGCAAAGATAAATGCATAAAAGTCTTAAATGTCTGAGATTATTGGTAATATCTTAGTCATTGTACTATGGATTTGAAGTGGCCTTGGAAAAGTGCAGCAATAGTAGAATAATTAAACTGATTGTGTCTCTGCCAAGCTTGTTTTGTGGCTTATCAATCAACAAGATGATCATTATTTTTTTTTGCCTTTTCTGCCTATCAGCTTTGTTCAAGTCTTCGTGGAGGACATCCAAAAGTAATAGAAGTAGTTCATGTGAATATTGTTGATTGTACCCTGCAAGTGTTCATATACCTTTTCAGTGGTCATCTTAAATTCTTTTGGGCTGATATACCTGTGGTTTACTGCCAACAAGACTTTTTATAACTTTGCCAATTTTTTTCTGTGACTTTGCCTTTAAGTTCCAATGGATTTGACCTGTTAATATCCCCTCATTTTAATGGCTCTGGTTAAAATAATTATCCAAACTTGAAATATTACATAGACATTGTAATATTTGGTTTATGTAACAAGTGTTTTCTAAATTATGAAGTTCAATGAGAGCTGGACAAGTTTTCTCATCTACAGAACCAATTTTTGGGAACTGAAACTAATTCCAATAGTGTCTCCCTCAGTGTGGTATATGAAGATATTGTCCCAGTAAGATATTAAGGTCACAGTTTGTTTTTTCATCTCATCCTCCTGAGTAGTCTGTGTCGGATCTGAGTGGAGTCTTGCAGTCTTAGGTTTGAGAGTTCATTATCATGTACTGTTGTCTGATGATTTTCATTATTTGTAAAAATCCTGCTTCTGATAAGGCTTAGGGAGACTCAGAGTTTATTGTCAGGGTTGGCACTTGTAGAAATTTAAAAATATCCTTTACCTTACATGAGATTACCAGCATCTCATTCATTATCGATTTTTAACCAAATAGGCGAATTGTTATTAATTTTTGAACCTGTGTATCCTCTTTAAAGTGTCTCTCTACAGCTCCTTAAGACTCGCCTTGAGGTAAATTCAAGAAGTTTACTGAAAATAATGTTAAGGGTAAAAGGTCAATCGGTATTATGCCCCCTTTCCTATATTTTTTATATTTTTTTATTTAAACACCTTGATTACATACATGATTGTGTTTGGGTTTCAGTCATGTAAAGAACACCACCCATCACCAGTGCAACATTCACATCACCAATGTCCCAAGTCTCCCTCCTCCCCACCCGACCCCCGCCTGTACTCTAAACAGGTGGATAAGATGCAAATCAAAACAATGATGAGATACCACCTCACACCACAGAGAATGGCACACATCACAAAGAATGAGAACAAACAGTGTTGGTGGGGATGTGGAGAGAAAGGAACCCTTTTCTATATTTTAATAATTGAGTTTTGAGTTAATTAGATTATTTTAATAATTGAGTTTTAATATGGGAGTTCTGAGAACAGTTGACTATGCCTTGTCTTTAAGGATTATATGGGATTTCTGTAAAACATTTGACTTGTCATTCTCTAAATTAATTGAAAGGTTTTATTGGTGTAGGCAGGGCCATAATCTGATTGTAGGAATTGGAGAATGCCCATGAGAGAAAAACATTGTAGCATGAATTTGCAAAGAGCTTTAAAACTTTGAGAAGTCATCAGATTTGCCCAGATAAAATGAGAATATGTATCCACAGCCACATGGAGATATGGTGTTTTTTTTAAATAAGTCATTAATTTGCCATATTTCTTTGTTAACCACTAGTGTAGGCCCAGATTATGTATTATTTTATGAAAAGGTGCAAAAATGGTACATTTATCAATAATCTTTCTGGCTTGCCTCCATAGAATATACTTTCACTCAAGTGGTGGGTTTTTATATGAACAGTTGCACGTTCTTCTGCAGGTAACTTAAATATTGGCATTAATAAGTGGTCAGCCATTTTATTTCCTTGAGCCATCAGCTCTGAAAGACCAGAATGGGTTCTTATGTGAGTGATGAATATTGGTTTAGAATGTTTTTTTCAGAAGGGCTTGTAATTGCTCTAACAAATCTTGAACAACCTGGTTATGAGCATTTAAAGAGGTGGTTACTGTGCCTAGAAACAATCCTATCATGAAAGCTGAATCCTTACTATGCTGCATGGCCTGAAACATGGCATAGTAAATAATTTAAAATAGCAATGTTCACTCATTGAGCTGATTTGTAAGTTGTAGACTCTATTGTGCTCAGTGAAGGGCACGTGATACAGACTTTTCCTGATTATGACCTATCAATATAAAACACAGAAGCAGCAGGTATGAGGGGGTGAAAAGTATAATTTAAGAATTAAAAATGTGTCTTTTAAAAAATACCAGGTCTTATTCAGCAGAATATTTGGAGGACACTTCTCCTGACAAATATAAGGTTCTTTGAATAGGTTACATTAGAGGTAATACATACTATAATTTCTTTTTTTTTAATCAGCATGAATTAAGTCATGCAGACCCAAATTAGACTCCAGGGGAATAGAGAGACTGTCCAACCCTGAATCCTAGATCCCAGACATAGAACCAACACAGTTCTCCATAACAGCTCCAGGAAACTGTGGGCGACCGTACACCCACATAATCAATGGATTTTTCACCGCTGCCTGATTCAAGCCATAAGTTTGCTTAGCCCCGAGCCAAAAAGAAACTCTGCAAATAAATTTAGCCCGGCACACAGAATCTGGCTTAAACCAGATTCCTTAACCTTTCCATGGAACCTGTTTTTGTAACTGCTCTCAAAAACGTAATTATAGATAGGTTTTTGTAAGGTTTAAACTGTAATCCTTATTGCTTGCACAAAAGAAAGATCTATTAAGGATTTGCTTCCCCTCCCCCCATCCTGCCAGGTTCCTCCTTATCCTTCCCGCCATCAAAATGTGTCTATGCTCCCATTGGTTAAAATCGTTGTACCTGTACAAATCTGATTGGTTTAAGTTTCAATCCTATGTTGCTGCTCCTCCCACTGAAGCAGGGCATAAAAACCCTCCTCTCTCCCTCAATAAACCTCTTGACTGGCTTACGTCACCAGGAGCCATTCTACTAATTTCTACAGCTTAATTTTTTAGGTGTTCACAAAAGAGCTTAACACTCGCGAATTATTTGTAGCTGCTTTTTGCCTTCTGTCCCGGTTGAGAGAAAGCTGCCGGCCGGAAATCTCTCCCATAAAAGGGCAGAAGCGGAGGCGGGTACACCAAACTCCCTCTGGGACATTCTTAATACTGCTCAAACACAAACATGCACCAGTACTGATATGACATCCTGACAATGAGGAAATGGCAACAACTTGATCTAAAAGCAGGCTGTCTTGCTTCACCACCTAACGATAAGATAAAATCAGAAAGCATATCATCCTTTTATCTGTACAAAAGTCATGATCGCTGTCTAAAGAAGATTGACTGTGACAGCCATGACTGGGCAGAACTTATCCTGGGACCAATAAAAAAGACCCTAGTCTAGGCTACAATCTGTACAACAACCAAGATCTCTAATTTCAGAGGTCTAACTGAGACAACCGCAACTGAGCAGATCATCTGTAAACATAATGAAAGACAATACTAGGCTTCATCCTAAAATCTGTGCAAAAACTAAGACCACCAACTACAGGAGACTAATCAAAACAACAGTGACAGAGAAAGACTCCATCCTAGGCTCCATCGGAAACATAATGAAAGACTCTATATTAGGCTTCATCCTAGGATCGGTGCAAAAACCAAGACCACCAATTACAGAAGACTAATTAAAACAACAATGTTGTAACAGAACTTCTAGAACCATAAAGGAAGACTCCATCCTAGGACCTGTGCAAATACCAAAATCTCTAGCTAAAGAGGCCTGAGTTTATCATTCATGACAGAGCGAAAGTTTCCAGACACCACAACAGGACCTAGGGGAGAGTAAAAAAACATGTATGGAACCTGTAGTTATTCCCATGACAGTATACTTCAAGGGTGGAGAAAACCTGTATCTCTTAGGCCAAGGGAATTTGCTTTCTAATCTCCCAATATTACTATGCTTATGAAAAAAAGAAGCACAACATAATTTTTTGGTTCTGGTATTGTTGTTTTTTTCCTTTTCTTTTTTGTGCTTTGTTTTGTTTTTATTTCAGGGCCGTGGTTACTGTGTGGTTGTTGAAATTACTGCTGTGGTGCCTTTTTAAAATTTTTTTGTATTGTTGTTATGTTTTTTCTTCCTTTTTCCTTTTCTTCTCTTAAATTCATATTGATAGCCTCTAGAAGGACTCCTCCCATTTTTTGCTTGTTTGATTTTTGCCCCCATTTTATCTTTTTCCTTCCTTCAAACAGAACCACATAACTTGCCTCACAAATTAAAGAGGAAATAATGGAGGGTACCAAGACCAAACAGTCATATGAACATTAAGTAGAAATAAAAAAAGGTTCAGACTTAAACACCAAATCTAAAGCCAACAACAATAGAATTGATACCCAATCTACAACAAGCTAGACACAGAAGGGACCACTTATATAGCATCCTGGGAAGTAAAGGAGGGGGATATGGTGCATGCTGGGAACAGGGGTGAAGGGAGGACAACGTTGGTGGTGGGAATGTCCCTGATTCAATGTCACTATGTGCCTAAAATAATACTATGAAAGATTTGTAACCCACTTTAGTCAAAATAAAAATTATTATAAAATGAAATGGCATGACTATTATTAAAGTATGAATGAAGAAACCACTCTGAGCCTTGCTTTGATAATACCTGTGATCAATTCAATGTAGAGTACAAATATGCGAGATTGTTTTTTTTTTGTATAAATAAACACATTATATTGGTCCTGACACTCAGCAATAGCTCTTGTTGGTAATAAATGAGCATCAAGTAATCAATAGCAACACTTTATCTCTGTGCATGATCCTGGAAAGTCTTTGTGGGGCATTCTGTGAATAAATCCATTTCTCCTCAGACTTTTTGAGTTAAGTGCCTGACGTTAAGTCTTGATTTCCATCCAGGGTGCTAAAGAGGTTGCTTAGTTCAGAGTTTGGATACTCAAGGGAGAGAAAGATCCAAATTATGCCACCTAGGTGTTTTTTCTTAATAATTAAGAATCCTTTTAATTTTCTGATAGAGTTCTCCTAGGATGTACTGATATATGCTCCAATATGAATCCGAAGTATTGGGAGGCAAAGCATAATTTTTTTCTGTGGCTACTGTTTAATCAGCAGATGGAAAGAAGTTGATGACACATTCATACAAACCTTGTAATTCTCTGTCAGGAAGAGAAGGCAAGCAAGTTAGCATCCATTTAATGAATAATATATGGTTTTCATGGGGCAACTTTGCATGAACAGGGCAAAAACCACACCAACAAAATACTAACATAGTGAAAGTTCACCATGCTCTGAGGTATAAACCATCCATTAAAACCATTGCATGAGAGCACTATTGCTGAGAGAATTCAAAACACTTTTGGTCTTTTGGGTGAATGGAGATGTTATAAAAAACAGTCTTAAGTCAATGACAATTACAGGCAAGTATTTTGGAAATGTTACTGGTGAAGATAAGCTGTTATGTATTTTAACCTATAAAAATCATGCTTGCATTAAAATCTTGTAAATAAAATAAAGTCTCAAGCTGACTGACTTCTTTTAAATAATAAAAGTAGGGAAATTCGATGCTGCAGTGATAGAACAATGGTAGGGCCTTGTACGTGGCTTACCCAGGATGAATATGGTTTCAATCCCCAGCATCCCATATGTTCCCAAAGTCAGGAGCAATTTCTGATAGCATAGCCAGGAGTAACTGCTGAGTGTCACCGGGTGTCCCCCCCCCCAAAAAAAAAGTAGGGGAATTCTATATTCAGTAAAGGACATTTCAATGTGTCCCAATTTTATTTGTTCATCAATCACATTTTTCTTTCTTTTTTTATTTAAACACATTGATTACATACATGATTGTGTTTGGGTTTCAGTCATGTAAAGAACACCACCCATCACCAGTGCAACATTCCCATCACCAATGTCCCAAGTCTCCCTCCTCCCCACCCGACCCCCGCCTGTACTCTAAACAGGCTCTCCATTTCCCTCATACATTTTCATTATTAGGAAAGTTCAAAATGAAGTTATTTCTCTAACTAAACTCATCACTCTTTGTGGTGAGCTTCCTGTGGTGAGCTGGAACTTCCAGCACTTTTCTCTTTTGTGTCTAAAAATTATTATTGCAAGAATGTCTTTCATTTTTTTAAAACCCATAGATGAGTAAGACCATTCTGCATTTTTCTCCCTCTCTGACTTATTTCACTCAGCATAATAGATTCCATGTACATCCATGTGTAGGAAAATTTCATGACTTCATCTCTCCTGACAGCTGCATAATATCCCATTGTGTATATGTACCACAGTTTCTTTAGCCATTCATCTGTTGAAGGGCATCTTGGTTGTTTCCAGAGTCTTGCTATGGTAAATAGTGCTGCAATGAATATAGGTGAAAGGAAGGGGTTTTTGTATTGTATTTTTGTGTTCCTAGGGTATATTCCTAGGAGTGGTATAGCTGGATCATATGGGAGCTCGATTTCCAGTTTTTGGAGGAATCTCCATATCGCTTTCCATAAAGGTTGAACTAGACGGCATTCCCACCAGCAGTGGATAAGAGTTCCTTTCTCTCCACATCCCCGCCAACACTGTTTATTCTCATTCTTTTTGATGTGTGCCATTCTCTGGGGTGTGAGGTGGTATCTCATCGTTGTTTTGATTTGCATCTCCCTGATGATTAGTGATGTGGAGCACTTTTTCATGTGTCTTTTGGCCATTTGTATTTCTTCTTTGTCAAAGTGTGTTCATTTCTTCTCCCCATTTTTTTTATGGGATTAGATGTTTTCTTCTTGTAGAGTTCTGTCAGTGCCTTGCATATTTTGGAGATTAGCCCCTTATCTGATGGGTATTGTGTGAATAGCTTCTCCCACTCAGTGGGTGGCTCTTGTATCCTGGGCACTATTTACTTTGAGGTGCAGAAGCTTCTCAGCTTAATATATTCCCATCTTTTAATCTCTGCTTTCACTTGCTTGGAGAGTACAGTTTCCTCCTTGAAGATGCCTGTAATGTCCTGGAGTGTCTTGCCTATGTGCTGTTCTATATATCTTATAATTTTGGGGCTGATATCGAGGTCTTTAATCCATTTGGATTTTACCTTCGTACATGATGATAGCTGGGGGTCTAAGTTCAATTTTTTGGAAGCGGCTATCCAATTGTGCCAACACCACTTGTTGAAGAGGCTTTCCCTGCTCCATTTAGGGTTTCCTGATCCTTTATCAAAACTTAGTTGATTGTATGTCTGGGGAACATTTTCTGAGTATTCAAGCATATTCCACTGATCTGAGGGCCTATCCTTATTCCAATACCATGCTGTTTTGATAACTATTGCTTTGTAGTACAGGTTAAATTTGGGGAAAGTAATTCCTCCCATATTCTTTTTCCCAATGATTGCTTTAGCTATTCGAGGGTGTTTATTGTTCCAAATGAATATCAAAAGTGCCTGATCCACTTCTTTGAAGAATGTCATGGGTATCTTTAGAGGGATAACATTAAATCTGTATAATGCCTTGGGGAGTGTTGCCATTTTGATGACGTTAATCCTGCCAAACCACGAGCAGGCTATGCGTTTCCATTTCCATATGTCCTCTCTTATTTCTTGGAGCAGAGTTTTATAGTTTTCTTTGTATAGGTCCTTCACATTTTTTTTTCAAGTTGATTCCAAGATATTTGAGTTTGTGTGGCACTATTGTGAATGGGGTTGTTTTCTTAATGTCCATTTCTTCCTTATTACTATTGGTGTATAGAAAGGCCATTGATTTTTGTGTGTTAATTTTGTAGCCTGCCACCTTGCTATATGAGTCTATTGTTTCTAGAAGCTTTTTGGTAGAGTCTTTAGGGTTTTCTAAGTAGAGTATCATGTCATCTGCAAACAGTGAGAGCTTGACTTCTTCCTTTCCTATCTGGATTCCCTTGATATCTTTTTCTTGCCTAATCGCTATAGCAAGTACTTCCAGTGCTATGTTGAATAGTAGTGGTGAGAGAGGACAGCCTTGTCTTGTACCAGAATTTAGAGGGAAGGCTTTTAGTATTTCTCTGTTGAGGATAATATTTGCCATTGGCTTGTGGTAGATGGCTTTAACTAGATTGAGAAAGGTTCCTTCCATTCCCATCTTGCTGAGAGTTTTGATCAAGAATGGGTGTTGGAACATATTAAATGCTTTCTCTGCATTTATTAATATGATCATATGGTTTTTATTTTTCTTGTTATTGATGTTGTGTATGATGTTGATAAATTTACGGATGTTAAACCGTCCTTGCATTCCTGAAATGAAACCTACTTGATCGTAGTGGATGATCTTCTTAATGAGGCATTGAATCCTATTTGCCAGGATTTTGTTGAGGATCTTTGCATCTGCATTCATCAGCGATATTAGTCTGTAATTTTCTTTTTTCGTAGAATCTCTGTCTGGTTTAGGTATCAAGGTGATTTTGGCTTCATAAAAGCTATTTGGAAGTATTTCCGTTTGTTCAATTTTATGAGAGAGTCTTGCCAGTATTGGTAGTAGTTCCTCTTGGAAAGTTTGAAAGAATTCATTAGTGAATCCATCTGGGCCTGGGCTTTTGTTTTTCGGCAGACCTTTGATTACTGTTTTAATTTCATCAATGGTGATGGGGGTGTTTAGATATGCTACATCCTCTTCCTTCAACCGTGGAAGATTATAAGAGTCCAAGAATTTATCCATTTCTTCCAGGTTCTCATTTTTAGTGGCATAGAGTTTCTCAAAGTAGTTTCTGATTACCTTTTGAATCTCTGTCATATCAGTAGTGATCTCTCCTTTTTCATTCCTAATACGAGTTATCAAGTTTCTCTCTCTCTCTCTTTGTTAGGTTTGCCAGTGGTCTATCAATCTTGTTTATTTTTTCAAAGAACCAACTTCTGCTTTCGTTGATCTTTCTGATTGTTTTCTGGGTTTCCACTTCATTGATTTCTGCTCTCAGCTTTGTTATTTCCTTCTGTCTCCCTATTTTTGGGTCCTTTTGTTGAGCACTTTCTAGTTTTATTAGCTGTGTCATTAAGCTACTCAGGTAAGCTCCTTCTTCCTTCTTGATGTGTGCTTGCAAAGCTATAAATTTTCCTCTCAGTACTGCTATTGCTGTGTCCCATAAGTTCTGATAGTTTGTGTCTTTATTGTTATTTGTCTCCAGGAACCTTTTGATTTCCTCCTTGATTTCATCTCGGACCCACTGGTTATTGAGTATGAGGCTGTTTAACTTCCAGGTGTTAAGGTTTTTCTTCTGAGTCCCTTTGGAATTCACAAATAATTTCAGAGCCTTGTGGTCAGCGAAGGTAGTCTGCAAAATTTCTATCCTCTTGATATTACGGAGGTATGTTTTTTGTGCCAGCATGTAGTCTATCCTGGAGAATGTCCCATGTACATTGGAGAAGAATGTGAATCCAGGTTTCTGGGGATGGAGTGTCCTATATATATCCACTAGGCCCCTTTCTTCCATTTCTCTCCTCAGGTCTAGTATGATCTTGTTGGGTTTCAGCCTGGTTAATCTATCCAGTGTTGAGAAAGCCGTGTTAAGGTCCCCCACATTTATTGTGTTGTTATTGATATTATTTTTCAGATTTGTCAACAGTTGTATTAAATATTTTGCTGGCCCTTCATTCTGTGCATATATGTTTAGGAGAGTTATTTCTTCCTGCTCTACATACCCCTTGATTAATATAAAATGTCCATCTTTGTCCCTTACAACCTTCCTGAGTATAAAGTTTGCATTATCTGATATTAGTATGGCCACTCCAGCTTTTTTATGGGTGTTGTTTGCTTGGATAATTTTTTCCAGCCTTTTATTTTGAGTCTATGTTTGTTCTGACTATTCAGCTGCCATTCTTGTAGGCAGAAGAAGGTTGGATTGAGTTTTTTGATCCATTTAGCCACTCTGTGTCTCTTGACTGGTGCATTTAGTCCATTGACATTGAGAGAAAGAATTGTCCTGGGATTTAATGCCATCTTTATATCGAAATTTGGTGTGTCTTTTGGTTGGTCTTGTCTTAAATTAGGTCTTTCAGTTTTTCTCTTAAGACTGGTTTTGTGTCTGTAAAGTTTCTGAGCTGCTTTTTGTCTGTGAAACCATGTATTCTTCCCTCAAAGCAGAAAGTGATTTTTGCTGGGTATAGTATTCTGGGTGAATGAAGCATTCATTTCATTCAGTCTTGTCACAATATCCCACCACTGCTTTCTGGCATTGAGTGTTTCTTATGACAGGTCTGCTGTAAATCTCAAGGATGCTTGCTTGAACGTAATTTCCCCTTTTGATCTTGCTGTTTTCAGAATTCTGTCTCTATCTGTGGGATTTGTCATTGTGACTAGGATGTGTCTTGGGGTGTTTTTTTCTGGGGTCTCTTTTTGTTGGTACTCTTCGGGCATGCAGGATTTGATCACCTATATTCTTTAGCTCTGGAAGTTTCTCTTTAATGATGTTCTTGACCATTGATACTTCCTGGGAATTTTCTTCCTGGGTCTCTGGGACTCCAATGATTCTTAAGTTGTTTCTGTTGATCTTATCATAGACTTCTATTTTTATCTGTTCCCATTCTTTGACTAATTTTTCCATTGTCTGCTCATTTGCTTTAAGTTTTTTTCCAATCTCTCCTGCTGTATGGAATTGTTATGTATCTCATCTTCCACAGCACCAAGTCTATTCTCAGCTTCTGATACCCTGTCCCAGAGCTTATCCATTTTGTCATTCACTTCGTTTACTGACTTTTTCAGGCCTGTTAGTTGACATGTTATTTCAGTTTGGAGTTTTGTGATTTCTGTCTTCATATTTTCTTGGTTCTTATTAGTGTTCTGTTCAACTCGATCCATGGTTTCTTTGAGTTCTTTGAGCTAGTCTAAAGTCCTTATCTCAGAGGTTGATTAGTTGGTTGGTCATTATCTGGTCCTCAGCATTGTCATCTTCATTCTCTATGTCTGATGCTGCCCTGCATTGTTTCCCCATTGTCACACTTGTATTATGGATTTTTCTACGTGTTGTGGTGGTATTCATTGGCTCTATGATGCAGGCAGCACAGTCCTCTGGCTCCACCCTTTCTGGATTGGCTGACTTGACTCTGAGGGAGGGGAGTCCTCCGTGGATGAAGCCTCACACTGGATCAAATCTTAGGCCCGAGCATGCAACAGAGAAGACAGTCTGGAGAGAAATGCTTGCTTCTGTGATATAGCACAGTTCTTAGTGTGATTTTTTCTTCTTGTTGCGATGGTGTTCTTTTCTTAGAAAGAGCGCACTGCTGCGTAGGGAAGCGGAGCTAAGTGCTCTGCTGGAGCTTCTTTTGCCACACTCCCAAGAGTTTCACACAAGAGGACAGTAGACAGACATGTACAGGTAGCACTCACAGTTGGGCCCCACTGGTCAGGCGTAGATTCGTGGCTTTTCCCCGCCTGATGTCCCAAACAGGGCACCTGGCGTCTGCGACAGTCTGCCAGTTTTTATGTTCTGGAGTCCCGCCCTGGAAATGGCCTCCGGGAGAGCAAGTTTATGGAGCCTCTTTTGCCCCACTCCCAAGAGTTTGGCAAGAGGACAGTAGACAGACATTTACAGGTAGCACTCACAGTTGGGCCCCACTGGGCGGGCGTAGATTCGTGGCTTTTCCCCGCCTGATGTCCCAAACAGGGCACCCGGCGTCTGCGACAGTCTGCCGGTTTTTATGTTCTGGAGTCCCGCCCTGGAAATGGCCTCTGGGAGAGCAAGTTTCTGGAGCCTCTTTTGCCCCACTCCCAAGAGTTTCACGCAAGAGGACAGTAGACAGACATTTACAGGTAGCACTCACAGTTGGGCCCCACTGGGTGGGTGTAGATTCGTGGCTTTTCCCATCCTGATGTCCCAAACAGGGCACCCCTCAATCATATTTTTCAACATCTCTAATTTTGTATTGTTCATAGGCCACTGAGAAATCCAAATTGGGACATTTTATTTTCATTCAAAAGAAATTGGTGCTGATCACTGTAACCTATTGGCCCCAGTAAAAAGAAGAAACTACTGATCTGGTGGGCTGAAGGAGGTTGGACAAGAAGGGTAAATATCTAAACTGGTGATTTGAGAGAGGATTGGGAAAGGGATATGATACTCATTCCCCTGAAACCTGTTTATAAAATCAGGCCTCTAGTTCAAATAAATTGAAAACATGTATGGCAAAACGTTGCGTGATGATTTTCTGTTCCTATATACCTTATACCTTATACACCTGCTGTTCCTATACACCTTTCTGTTCCTATACACCTATACACCTTGGGGCCAGAACAGCGGAGCTGCGATAGGGCATTTGCCTTGCATGCAGCTGACCTAAACGGACCATGGTTCAATCCCCTGGCGTCCCATTTGGTCCCCCAAGCCAGGAGTGATTGCTGAGCACAGAGCCAGGAGTAAACCTAGAGCATGTCACCGGGTGTGGCCCAACCTCCCCCAAATATATTGAACTTTAACAGAAAATGCTGAAGGCAAAACACCAACTATTCTTTAAAGGCTAATAATTATATCTTGCAAGGCCTGATTATGGGGTATATTTTAAAGCATTCATATAAACTTCAATGCCAGAACCAAACATTTGTTCAAACATTTTACCCCGAATTTCAAGAAACACTGGGTTTCTTCTTTAAGCTTAGCAGTATAACATATTAAAGGATTAGCAAAGGCATTGAGATTTGTACTTCACAAACTCCCTAACCTGCTGTGTTCTGATTTGTCAGGCATAACATAAGGAGGTAATAAAATTTGGGCTATGTTTTACTTTTTTTTAAAAGTCAAAATTGTGAAAAAAAAATAGAAGTCCATACTGTGGACATGGAAATAAGAATTATTATTTCCCCAACCATCCTTATTCCAGATAACAAAGTTTTCAACACAATACAGACAAACTGGACCATACTCTGAGTACATTTTAAATCAAATGAGATATTTCATGTTTAAACCAAAATTGGTTGGAATTTTTTTATTTTCTTGTTAGGAGTAAGCCATTTTTAGATCTGTGCTTGTCAAGTACTACCTGCAGTTTTATTGTGGGGGGTGGTGGTGTGGGTGATAACCTTACGGATACATTTTCTGACAAAACATCGGATTGGATTGCTATTATCTCATTTTTGCATTTGTTCATCTAGTCTATTAATCTCAGCAGATGGTGATTCCTCTGGCCTACCACAAGTGGATGATGGTAAATTACCAGCCTTGGGGATTTGGGATTAAGTACATATCACGACTAGGAAAGCACTGTTGTTTTCTGAAGTGGGATGCTTTTCAGAAACAGTAGAGGGTATTTTAGAAATATTTTGAAGCATTTCAGAAAGCTTTGCCTGTGCCTCTAGTATTGCACAGTACATATAAATTATTATGGCTATAACAATCAATACCAGAATAACCAATATATAAATTACTACTTCAGTATCTTTATCTTGACTGTTGGAATAAAGCAGGTAGTACTATACATGGAGAGTCCAGGGTTCCTTGACCCAAATACAAGACTTTGTCATAACTTTGAACCATATAGGAACAAGATTCAAAATCAAAGGCGAAATTAACCACTTGAAAATCCACCAGATTACCCATGAACATATCACCAGTCCTAGACCAGATTCCTGTTCCAGACACCAGGTGAGGTGGAAGCCATGGTCAAATCCCCAGCAATTGCAGATATGTGGGTCTGTGAGCAAATGGCAACACAGGAAATATTCCAAATAGATTGAAGGAATAAAACAGGTTCAGGAAATTTCTACCACAAGTCTACTGCTAGCAAGATATATTAGCAGGCACTCAGTCCAGCTATGAAAAATAAAACCAAAAGTTTCACCATGAGACATGTGTTCTTTATGAGGAAGTGAAAGACCATCTTCAGGGTTTGAGAACAGGGAGGGAAAGGTGCCAATTCAAAAGGTGTTTCAATCCAAAGGTGCTTCCAGTCTAATGAGTCACAAGCAGAGCATAGAAGAATTATCTTAAATAAAATGAAAACCAGTTTACTCCAATACATGTCTTTATAACTTTTATCAAATGTGACCCTATCCATCATCATAACTGTTTACTTTTGATTTAAAATGTTAAATTTTTTACTCAAAACTTCCTTATATCACTATTTTCCATTTTATTTCCTTCCACTCATTTTAGCACCTAAAAACTGAGAGCATATCCAATGATGTTCAGTGGAGTTTAGAACCAAAAATACACAAGTAAATAATTTAATATTACATTTTCTTTTCCTTTAACTTGATTTTTAATATACCTGGTTCTCAATATATTTTTATTATCCCCTTCTTAGACACTATAAAATACTGTGAAGATAAAACCATAATCTGACAGTTACAGCTTAGAATCATTTATTAATATTTTAATATATATATTTTATTTAAATACCTTGATTACATACATGATTGTATATAGGTTTCAGTCATGTAAAGAATAGCATCCACTACCAGTGCAACATTCCCATCACCAATGTCCCAAATCTCCCTCCTCCCTAACCTACCCTCGCCTGTACTCTATCTAGACAAGCTTTCTATTTCCCTCATACATTCTCATTTTTAGGATAGTTCACAATGTAGTTATTTCTCTAACTAAACTCATCCCTGTTTGTGGTGAGCTTACTGAGGTGAGCTGTAACTTCCAGCCCTCCTCTCTTCTGTGTCTGAAAATTATTATTGCAAGAATGACTTTCATTTTTCTTAAAACCCATAGATGAGTGAGACCATTCTGCGTCTTTCTCTCTCTCTCTGACTTATTTCACTCAGCATAATTGATTCGATGTACATCCACGTATAGGAAAATTTCATGACTTCATCTCTCCTGGCAGTTGCCCTTCAACAGATGAATGGCTAAAGAAATGGTGGCAAATATACACAATGGAATAATTTATTAATATTTTGAGGATTTGCATCCCCTTATTAAAATGTTTTTAAATGTTAAGGAAACATTTTGAAGATTTTTTAATATAAATTTTTATTTTGATCATAGTGGCTTACATATTGTTGACAATAATATTTTAGGTTCATATTTACATAAAATCAGGGGGGATTCCCATCACCAAATTGTCCTCCCTACCCCTCCGTTTCTGTCCTACCTCCCTTTTCCTTTTCCCTCACCCCAGGGCGGCTAGAATATGTGGTCCCCTCTGTATCTATTCCACTACTTAGTAGTCTTGCACCTGTTTGGTCTTGATGCCTCCCTTATTTCCCCCTCTAACTGGAGTCAGGACTAGCTAGGTCAAGTTGCGTGGTTTTGTTTGAAGGAGAGAAAAGTAATAAACTGGGGTAAGAGTCTAATACCCTGAAAATGGGCGGAGTCCTTCTAAAGGCTCTCATCATCAATTTGGGAAATGGAGAAAAAGTAGGTGAAACACTCCACTAGTACCAAAATAAGTGTCAAATATCCAGTGAGGGCTCCAGCTATATCGATAAGCACCACACAGAGCAGACAAAACAAACAAACAAACAAATAGAAAAAAACAAAAACAAAAACAGACAAACAAAAATCACGCCATGGTCTTGAATTAAGAAACATGGCATAGCACATAACGAAAGAGAAGAAAGGAAGAGGAAAAAAAATAAGTATAATTGGGGGCTACACTTTCAATAATCACCCAAACAGAGAAATCGACCAAAATAGATTGGTAAATCAAAAATAATAATAACAATAATAAATGGATGTAATATATATATTTATATAAAAAATAACCAAGGTTTTGTGCTTTTTGTATTTTTGTTTTTTCCCTCCTGCTCTGGCACAGTAAATATTGGGGACATTCGAAAAAGAATTCACTTGGCCTAAGAGATATGGGATTTCTCCGTCCTTGGAGCATACTGTCATGGGATCAACTCTAGACATTGCTCAGGATCCTTTACTTTCCCGGTGGTGGTTTTTTTTTTTTTTTTTTTTTTTTTTTTTTTTTTTTTTTTTTGGTGTGTGGAAGACTTCTGCTCTGTGTTTAGAGGTCTCAGTATCTGCACAGATCCTGAGGTGGGACTTATGATGAAGTCAGTCTTTGTGGTTCTAGAGGTTCTGTTACCTCAGTGTCATTTTAATCCATCTTCTGTGGTTGATGATCTTGGTCTTTGCACTGAGCCTAGGGTGGCTCCTAGGATAGTGTCTTTCTTTGTGCTCCCAAAAGCCCCATTCCGTTACAATTGTCTCTGCCGGACCTTTGGGGCTGGGGATCATGATTCTTGTGCAGGTCATAGTTCAAACCCTAAACTAGGGCTTTTTTATTGGTCCCAAGATGTATACAGTCTGGTCGTGGATCAAGCAGCCAGTCATCTGTAAATCCCGATCTTGGGTTTTTGTCCTACCAAAGGGTGCCAAGACTTCTGGTTTTGTCTTGTCGTTAGTTGGTAAGGTAGGCTAATCTGCTCTAAGGTCAAGATGTTCGCATTTTCCTCGTTGTCAGGATATCATGTTAGAGCTGGGCCTTGTTGTTGGTCTCGTCGTATTAAGGCCGTCCTGGATGGAGTTTGTTTCCTGCAGCTGTTGTGAAGAGCTGTGCTGTTTCTATGTCGGGGATCCAGGGTTCAAGGCTGGATGAATGGTATCTAATCACCTGTGGTCTAATTTGATTCCACATGACATATTTTCAAGGCAGGAGATATCCCTATATTTTAAACAACTATGAGTTCCCATCTCTAGTAGATAAGAGCTCTCTTTTTTTTTTAATGTAAAATTTTCCCTTTACTTAGTGTGCCTTTGTAGGGGGAAGTGGTGCTACATTATAATGTCTGTGTATTCGTGGGTGGACTGATGGGATAACAGACACAGGTCACATACCAAAAAAAAAGGGGGGGGGAATTAAAAATGTATGTGCTCACAAATATATATATGTAGGACAAACATTTAAAAAAGATAAATAAATAAATTAAAGGAAAAAAAAAGAAAAGAAATAAAATGAGTTAGCGAAATTTTTATGGTACCAAAGTGGTGCAAAAAACTACCTTACATTTGGGGGAGGGCATGTAAAGAGGTGGTGTATTACAGGTCTTATGCCTATGTTGGAAGTACAGTTTTCCCCATTGCTTTTTGGGTTTTTCTTGTGGTGTGTGGGTTCCCAGGCATCTTCCTAACCCACCCCCTGACCTTCTTCAGATTGGTAAATGTTTGTGGCAGGGAGGTCTTGGAAGAGTTCTTGCATTGGGGATACTTTCGGATCTAGGCCCGGTTTCAAGGAGCAGTCCGCGTTAGGGGGAGTTGGTCGGGAGGGCCTCGAAGCAAGAGTCCATAGGGGGGTTGGCTGTCTTTTCTTTCAGGAGACGAGGTGTGGGTTTATCTGGGTGTCCTCTCGCCTGGGTGCTGGGTACTGGTTCGTTGGGTAGGAGGTCGATCTTGATGCCTAATAGAATAAGGACTGGGGGTGAAGAGTTTTAATATGGTGGGAGATCTGGATGGGATTGAGGGGTGAGGGGATAGTTGGATTTCTGGAGGGGGTAAAGGGGAAGGTATATGGGAAGGGTTTGAAGGGAGAGAAAAGAGAAAATACCTTAGAGAGGAAAGGGGGAGAGAAAGGGAGAAAGGTAATGAGCAGAATAGAAGAAAAAAAAGTAGTGAGAAGAGGGGAGAGAATAGCAAGGGAATGCTGGTTTGATTGAATGTGTTCGAAGAATAGAGCCTGTAGTTTAAGACTGTACGTCTCAGGTACTGCTTCAGTGGTCTGACTGGTCACGTGCTTCAATTCCTAGATGGAGGTATTACCTAGAGATAAAGTGTATGTTAAAGAGTTTTCTTGTGGCCATCTCATAGTGCAAGCAAGCTATGGTATCCCGTGTGGTATCCCGAGTTGCCACCTTAGTTTGTCCGCCCTTTGTATCCAAGGGCACCTGTGGACAGAAAAGCTGAGAGGTTATTTAAAGTATAGTAAGATAAAGGCATTAAAAGGTAGTGTTATGGTATGTTGCCATTGCAGTCCGTGATTTCCCTTGGTGTTCTATACTTGTGTTCCTGTATATGAACTCTCAGGGATTATTGTGGACCTTTGTTGTAGAAGTCTGATTACATACCTGTACTCTCTAAGCTGCCGTTTCTGTTGTTGCTGTTTTCTTTGTGGTGTAATGTGTAGTCAAGAGTTTGCGTTGTTCCTTTTTCATGTATTTTGGACACTGCTCCCACGTCTATGCTGACTATTACAGTGTTCGGAGTTTCTACCCTGTTGAACCCTGTTATTTGATTGTTAGGAATTAGTTGTGTATAAAATATGTGTTCTAGGTGTTTCAGAATAGTGCTACCATTCTGTGTTTATCTTTTGTCTTCTGACTTACTTCGTTTAACATGACATGATCTAGGTCCATCCATGTTGCTGCAAAGTCTGTGATTGTATCGTTTCTGACTGCCATGTAATATTCCATTGTGTATATGTACCATATCTTAATGATCCATTCATCTGTTGTTGGACATCGAGGTTGGTTCCAAGATTTGGCTATTATACTGAGTGCTGCAATACATAGAGGGGTGCATACATATTTTGGAATGAATGTCCTTCCATTTTGGGGGTATATGCCTAGTAGAGCAATTGCTGGGTCAAATGGCAGTTCAATTCTGAGCTCTTTGAGCACTCTCCAGACTTTTCTCCATAGATGTTGGACTAGGGGGCATTCCCACCAGCAGTGGATGAGAGTTCCTTTCATACCGCATCCTCGCCAACAAAGGTTGTTTCCATTATTTTTGATGTGAGCCAGCCTCACTGGTGTAAGGTGGTATCTCATTGTTGTCTTGATTTGGATCTCCCTGATGATGAGTGAAGGTGAGCATGTTTTCATGTGTTTGTTGGCCATCCTTTTGTCTTCCTCAGAGAAGTGTCTATTCATTTCATCTCCCCATTTTTATGGCTTTATTTGGTTTTGAGGGGCTCAGCTTTCTGAGTGCTTTGTATGTTCTAGATATCAGCCCTTTATCTGATATGTCAAGTGAAAAGATTTTTTCCCATTCTGTTAGCTGTCTTCTTGCGTTAAGTAGGGTTTCTTTAGCCATGCAGAAGCTTTTTAGTTTGATGTAGTCCCATTTGTTTATATTTGATGCTAACGTTCTTGCCATTGGTGCTCCGTTCTCAAAGACCTTTTTGATATATAGGTCTTCGAGTGTTCTGCCTATTTTATTCTCGATAAACTTTATAGATTCAGGTCTGATTTCAAGGTCTTTGATCCATATTGAGTTGACTTTTGTATAAGGAGTGAGATATGGGTCGATTTTCACTTTCGTACATGTGGTTTTCCAGTTGTACCAACACCATTTGTTGAATAGGCTTTCTTTGTTCCATTTCAAATTCTTGCCTCTTTTATCAAATATTAGTTGGCTGTATATCTGGGGGTTTATGTCTGGGAATTCTGTTCTGATCCACTGGTCTGAGGTCCTGTCTCTGTTCCAGTACCATGCTGTTTTAATTACTATGGCTTTATAGTATAGTTTCAAGTTAGGTAAGGAGATGCCTCCCAGCTTCTTGTATTTCAGTATGTGTTTGGCTATCCTGGGTCTTTTGTGGTTCCAGATGAATTTTGTGATTGATTGTTCTATTTCTTTAAAGAATTGTGTCTGGATTTGAATAGGGATTGCATTAAATCTATATAGAAGTTTGGGTAAGATAGTCATTTTGACTATGTTAATTCTACCTATCCATGACCATGGGATGTTCTTCCATTTCTTTAGATCGTCTTCAATTTCTTTCTGAAGTGTTTTGAAGTTTCCCTGGTATAGGTCTTTCACTTCTCTTGTAAGGTTGATTCCTAGGTACTTGATATTTTTTGATACTATCTTAAATGGGATTGTATTTTTAATCTCTCTCTCCTCAACTTCATTGTTTGTATATAGAAACGCTACTGTCTTTTGTGTATTGACTTTGTATCCAGCCACTTTGCTGTATTGGTTGATTGTTTCTAGGAGTTTTACTGTGGACTCTTTAGGGTTTTTGATGTATATCATCATATCGTCGGCAAATAGAGCTAGCTTGTGTTCATCTTTCCCTACTTGAATTCCTTTGATTTCCTTCTCTTGTCGGATTGCTATTGCTAGGACTCTAAGGTTATATTGAATAAGAGTGGAGAGAGTGGACAGCCTTGCCTAGTTCCTGACCTTAGTGGGAATGCTTCTAGTTTCTCGCCATTAAGTATAATGTTGCTGTAGGCTTTTCATAAATAGCTGTAACTATCTTCAGGAAGGTTCCTTCTAACCCTATTTTGCTGAGTGTCTTTAACATGAAAGGATGTTGGATTTTGTCAAACGCTTTCTCGGCATCGATTGATATGATCATGTGGTTTTTGTCTTTCATGTTGTTGATGTGATGTATCATGTTTATTGATTTGCGTATGTTGAACCAACCTTGCATTCCTGGTATGAAACCCACTTGGTCGTGATGTATGATCTTTTTGATGAAGTGTTGGATTTGGTTTGCTAAGATTTTGTTGAGTATCTTTGCATCTATGTTCATTAGTGAGATTGGTCTGTAGTTTTCTTTTTTGGTGGTGTCTTTGCCTTCTTTGGGAATGAGTGTGATATTAGCCTCATAAAATTAGTTGGGGAGGATTCCTGTTTTTTCTATGGTTTGGAAAAGCCTTTGGAACAGTGGTAATAGGTCTTCTTTAAATGTTTGATAGAATTCACCTGTAAATCCATCTGGGCCTGGGCATTTGTTCTTAGGGAGTTTTTTAATTACCTCTTCAATTTCCTCTGAAGTGATTGGTCTGTTTAGACTTTCTAGATCTTCCTTTTCCAGTCTTGGAGGAGGGTGTTTGTCCAAGAATCTGTCGATTTCTGCTGGGTTCTCTAGCCTAGTTGAGTATAGTTGTTCATAATATGATCTCATGATATGTTGTATTTCTTGGGGTTCTGTTGTAATCTCTCCCCTTCCATTTGTGATCCTAGTGATTTGGGTGTTTTCCCTCTTTTTTTGGTGAGTCTTGCCAATGGTTTGTCTATCTTGTTTATTTTTTCGAAAAACCAACTCCTGGTCTCATTGATTTTTTGTATTGTTTTCTTAGTTTCGATGTTGTTTATTTCTGCTCTGGTTTTTATTATTTCTTGCCTTCTGGTTGTGGTTGGATTTCTCTGTTGCTGTTGTTCCAATTCTTTGAGGTGATCTTTTAAACTGTTGGTTTTGTTGTTTTCCTGTTTCTTGACATAGGCCTGTATTGCTATGAGTTTCCCCCTAATTACTGCTTTTGCTGTGTCCCATAGATTTTGACATGTTGTCTCTTCATTGTCATTTGTCTCAAGGAATCTTTTTATTTCTTCCTTGAGTTGTTCTTTGATCCAGCTGTTGTTAAGCAGCATGTTGTTTAGTCTCCAGGTATTAGTTTTCCTCCATTGCTTCTTCTTGACATCAATTTTAAGCTCTGTTGCATAGTGATCTGAAATGGTACTTCTAATGATCCTTACCTTTGTGGTCTTACATAGGTTGGCTTTGTATCCTAAGACATGGTCTATTCTGGAGAAGGTTCCATGTGGGTTTGAGAAGAATGTGTATTCTGCTTTCTGGGGATGGAGGGCTCTATATAAGTCTATTAGCCCTAAATCTTCTAATTTTTCATTTAGAGCTCTTATTTCTTTGCTATTTTTCTGCTTGGAGGATCTGTCCAGTGGTGATAGTGGAGTATTGAGGTCCCCTATTATTATCACAGTTCCCTTCATGTGTTTCTCCAGGTTTGCCAGTAGTTGCCTCACATATTTTGGTGACTCTACATTAGGTGCATAGATGTTGACCAGGGTTAGTGTTTCTTGATCTAATGTTCCTCTGACCAGTAAGTAGTGACCCTCTTTGTCTCTGATCACTTTCTTGAGGTTGAATACAATTTGGTCTGATATAAGAATAGCTGTCCCTGCTCTTTTTTGTTTTCCATTGGCCTGAATAATTACTTTCCATCCTTTTATTCTAAGCCTGTGCTTATCCTTTAGTTGTAGGTGTGTTTCTTGCAGACAGCAGAAGTCCGGTTTATTTTTCCTAACCCAGTTCTCTACTATGTGTCTTTTAATTGGAGAGTTTAGTCCGTTAACATTTAGGGAAATTATTGATAGAGAGGACTGTTGTGCAGTTGTATTGTGTGGAGTGGTTGTTGTTACAATCGGGGGTTTGGATTGTGTAATTCTTCTCTGAGTAAGTCGCTTAGGATTGGCTTAGTTTGCACAAATAGTTCAAGTTCGTTCATGTTTGAGAATGTTTTAGGTCTGCCCTCCCATATGAATGATAGTTTTGCTGGGTATTGGACCCTGGGTTGAAAATTTCTTTCATTCAGTCGTTTAAATATGTCATTCCACTGTCTTCTTGCTTGAATTATTTCAAATGGGAGATCTGGTTTGATTCTTATGTCCTTTCCTTTGTACTTGAGGTTTTTTTTCTCCCTTATTGCTTTCAGGAGTTCCTCTTTCTCTTTGTTTTTTGCCATTTGGATTATTATGTGTCTTGGTGTGGGTTTATTGGGGTCTATTTTATTAGGGACTCTCTTGACTTCTTGGATTTGTCCTGAATAGTCTTTCCAGAGGGTGGTAAAGTTCTCTGTTATTATCTCCCTGATTACCTGTTCTAACCCCTTCCCTATTTCCTCCCCTTCTTAGATTGTTTCTTTTGTCCTTCTTCATTAGATATTGGATTTTTCCTTCCAGTGCTTTGCCTTTTATTTCTTTGTTGGTTTCCTGATCATTTTTTGATTGCAGTTTTCCTTCGAGTTCTTTGATGTGCTTCTCCAACTCTGTGTTTCTGCTCTTAAGGCTTGTTACCTTGTCTTTTAATCCCTTCACTTCTTTTTGTATGGAATCTCTCGTGTTCTTTGACATTTCTTCTTTAATTTGGCTGATTCGTTCGTCCATGGATTTTTTATACTCGGTTGTTAGGGTTTCTTTTAATTCTTTTAGTAATTCTTGCATTTCCTTCCTCATGACCGCTTTTAGGTCTTCTTCCCGTGGATCTGTGCGTTTTGGTGGGCTTGGAAATTTGATAGTGTTTGTCATGATGTCTCCAGTTATTAGAGATCTCCTTGATTTACGCATTATTCTTTGTATTTAATGGTGTATTTTGGAGTGCTGTGGCTTCTAATTTTGGCCTGCTTTAGTCCCCTTCCTGACGGTGTTTCTAGAGGGGCCTGTTGGGTGAGTTTGTTGAGCCTAGCCCTTTCTCCTCCCCTTTGCTACCTAGAGTTCAGCCTTCCTGCTGTGGGTCTTTTCCCTTTTCTGCTCCTTATTTCTGTCAGCAGTGCAGTTCCACTCCTGGCCACAATGGTTACTGGCGCTGTTGAGCCTAGCTCTCAATCCCCCCTCCTTTCTCTGGGAGTCAATGGAGCTCCGCCCCCTCCACGCCTCCCTTGAAGGGTTCCCTCAGACCAACCCTTTGGGCTCTGTCCTCACCCTTGGGGAGTCCCTGGTCCACTCCAGGGTCCAGGGGGGTGGACTGCTCAAGGTCCCCTGCGAGTCCAGATGGCTGGCCCTATCTCTCCCGTGTATTCGGGTAGCTCAACTCGCCTTTCTAGGCATCCACCTGGGGGAAGGGAGTCACTGGACCCTCTCCGGCTGGTACGCAGGGGTCCCTGGGGGGAGGGGCCAGCCCAAACCTTGCAAAGGGGCCGAAATTCACTCAGGCCTCTCCTCACTCACGCCTCCCGCCTGCACGCCGGAGTCCCTGGGGGGAGGTGCCGACCCAAGTCGCGCAAAGGGGCCGAAATTCACTCACGCCTCTCCTCACTCACGCCTCCCGCCTGCACACCGGAGTCCCTGGGGGGAGGTACCGTCCCAAGCCGCGCAAAGGGGCCGAAATTCACTCACGCCTCTCCTCACTCACGCCTCCCGCCTGCACACCGGAGTCCCTGGGGGGAGGTGCCGACCCAAGCCGCGCAAAGGGGCCGAAATTCACTCACGCCTCTCCTCACTCACGCCTCCCGCCTGCACGCCGGAGTCCCTGGGGGGAGGTGCCGACCCAAGTCGCGCAAAGGGGCCGAAATTCACTCACGCCTCTCCTCACTCACGCCTCCCGCCTGCACGCCGGAGTCCCTGGGGGGAGGTGCCGACCCAAGCCGCGCAAAGGGGCCGAAATTCACTCAGGCCTCTCCTCACTCACGCCTCCCGCCTGCACCCATTTTGAAGATTTTTAAGTAACCTTTTCGACAGATTCATGGCCTTGCTGTTTTGTGTTTGTTTTTGGACCACACCCTACTATTCTTAGGGTTTACTCCTGTAGAGCTCAGAGTACCATATTGGATGCTATATAGGCAGCTGCTAGGCAAGCATGCTACTCTGCTATCACTCAGGCCTCCAATTATAATTTTGTTTTTTTATTCTTTTTGGGGGGGGTTGGGCCACACCCGGCGATGCTCAGGGATTACTTCTGACTGTCTGCTCAGAAATAGCTCCTGGCAGGCACAGGGGACCAAATGGGACACTGGGATTCAAACCAAGCACCTTTGGTCCTGGATCTGCTGCTTGCAAGGCAAACGCCGCTGCACTATCTCTTCAGACCCTGTTTTCTTTATTCTTAATATCTTTTTTAAACACTTCGATGACAAATATAATTGTAGTTGGTTTCAGTCATGTAAAGAACACCCCCCTTCACCAGTGCAACATTTCCATCACCAATGTCCCAAATCTCCCACCTCCCCACCCCACCCCCTTCCATACTCTAGACAGGCTTTCTAGTTCCCTCGTTCATTCACATTGTTATGATAATTCTCAGTGTAGTTATTTCTCTAAATACACTCACCACTCTTGTGGTGAGCTTCATATCAAGAGCTGGACCTTCCAGACCTCTTTTCTTTATCTCTGAGAATTATAGCAAAAATGTCTTTTATTTTTCTTAAAACCGATAGATGAGTGAGACTATTCTGCATCTCTCTTCCTCTGATTTATTTTACTCAGCATAGTAGATTCCATGTACATCGATGTATAGGAATATTTCATGACTCCATCTCTCCTGACGGCTGCACAATATTCCATTGTATATATGTACCACAGTTTCTTTAGCCATTCATCTCTTGAAGGACATCTTGGTTATTTCCAGTGTCTGGCTATTATAAATAGCGCTGCAATAAATACCGGTGTGAGGAAGGGATTTTTGTATTATATTTTTTGTGTTCCTACGGTAGATTCCAATAAGTGGAACAACTAGGCTATATGAGAGGTATGTATTCTTTCATCGTTTTTGGTTTCATGGGGGGAACACACCTTTCTTTGTTCAAGACTATAGTCCTTGATCTGTGCTCAGAAATCACTCTACATTGTGCTTGGAGGATTATAAGCAATGTTGGGATCAAAGTGGAATCAGCTCTGCATATGGTAAGATAATAATTTTTCTATTATCTCTCTAAGCTCTATTCTGCCTTATTTCTGTATTTATTAACATTCTTAGTGAAGTACTGGGCTTATGCTACTGTTAATTATATTTTTATTTCATGCATCATTCCAACATTGCACCCATCACTAGGGATCATGCTTCACACCACCAGTGAGTGTGACAATGAACCCTCAAACTTCAACCACTGTATTTCAAGTATAGAGACAAAAGCTTCAGATCTGATGACTTTGACCACTTTTTGTTCTCTTGTATGGTAAAGATCTTTAAAAAATTTATTGTAAACTTGGTAGCATCTACATACATATAGATAAATAGAGCAAACGTATTGAAATTCTACAAAACTGTAAATCAATAAATTGACATATTAAAATGTACAAAACAACATATATTTCTTTACATCTATTTCACTGAATATTGTGAATAATTTTGTGTTAATATTTTTTTGTTTCTTTTGGGGGGGCACACTCGGTGACGCTCAGGGTTTGCTCCTGGCTATGCACTTAGAAATCGCTCCTGGCTTGGGGGACCATAATGGGTGTTGGGATCAAACCCAAGTTCGTCCTGGATCAGCTGCGTGAAAGGCAAACATGCTATTACTGCGCTATCACTCCAGACCTATATGTTAATATATTTTTAAATGTAAATGAAGTAAATATATCTTACAGAAAAAATGAAGACAATTAAGAAAACTTAGGGGGAAATCTTAGTTATAAAAAAGAAGGATATACAAAAGGTAATATTTCCTTGAAGATGCCTTTAGTCTCAATGTCCTGGAATGTTTTACCTACGTGTTGTTCTATATATCTTATGGTTTTGGGTCTGATATCGAGGTCTTTAATCCATTTGGACTTTACCTTCGTACATGATGTTAGCTGGGGGTCTAAGTTGAATTTTTTGCAAGTGGCTACCCAGTTGTGCCAACACCACTTGTTGAAGAGGCTTTCTTTGTTCCATTTAGGATTTTTTACTCCTTTATCAAAAATTAGGTGATTGTATGTCTGGGGAACATTCTCTGAGTATTCAAGCTTATTCCACTGATCTGAGGGCCTGTCCTTATTCCAATACCATGCTGTTTTAATAACTATTGCTTTATAGTAAAGTTTAAAGTTGTGGAAAGTAATTCCTCCCATATTCTTTTCCCCAATGATTGCTTTAGCTATTAGAGGGTGTTTATTGTTCCAAATAAATTTCAAAAGTGTCTGATCCACTTCTTTGAAGAATGTCATGGGTATCTTTAGGGGGATCGCATTAAATCTGTACAGTGCTTTGGGGAGTATTGCCATTTTAATGATGTTAATCCTGCGAATCCATGAGTACGGTATGTGCGTCCATTTCCGCGCGTCCTCTCTTATTTCTTGGAGCAGAGTTTTAAAGTTTTCTTTGTATAGGTCCTTCACATTTTTAGTCAAGTTGATTCCAAGATATTTGAGTTTGTGTGGCACTATAGTGAATGAGGTTGTTTTCTAAATGTCCATTTCTTCCTTATTAGTATTGGTGTATAGAAAGGCCATTGATTTTTGTGTGTTAATTTTGTAGCCTGCCACCTTGCTATATGAGTCTATTGTTTCTAGAAACTGCACTCTCCAAGCAAGTGAAAGCAGAGATTAACAGATGGGAATATATTAAGCTGAGAAGCTTCTGCACCTCAAAGGAAATAGTGCCCAAGATACAAGAGCCACCCACTGAGTGGGAGAAACTATTCACACAATACCCATCAGATAAGGGGCTAATCTCCAAAATATACAAGGCACTGACAGAACTTTACAAGAAAAAAACATCTAATCCCATCAAAAATTGGGAGAAGAAATGAACAGACACTTTGACAAAGAAAAAATAGAAATGGCCAAAAGACACAATAAAAATGCTCCACATCACTAATCATCAGGGAGTTGCAAATCAAAACAACGATGAGATACCATCTCACACCCCAGAGAATGGCACACATCAAAAAGAATGAGAATAAACAGTGTTGGCGGGGATGTGGAGAGAAAGGAACTCTTATCCACTGCTGGTGGGAATAATGTCTAGTTCAACCTTTATGGAAAGCGATATGGAGATTCCTCCAAAAACTGGAAATTGAGCTCCCATACGATCCAGCTATACCCCTCCTAGGAATATACCCTAGGAACACAAAAATACAATACAAAAACCCCTTCCTTACACCTATATTTATTGCAGCACTATTTACCATAGCAAGACTCTGGAAACAACCAAGATGCCCTTCAACAGACGAATGGCTAAAGAGACTGTGGTACATATACACAATGGAATATTATGCAGCTGTCAGAAGAGATGAAGTCATGAAATTTTCCTATACATGGATGTACACGGAATCTATTATGCTGAGTGAAATAAGTCAGAGAGAGAGAGACAAATGCAAAATGGTCTCACTCATCTATGGGTTTTAAGAAAAATGAAAGACATTCTTGCAATAATAATTTTCAGACACAAAATAGAAAGAGCTGGAAGTTCCAGCTCACCTCAGGAAGCTCACCACAAAGAGTGATGAGTTTAGTTAGAGAAATAACTACATTTTGAACTGTCCTAATAATGAGAATGTATGAGGGAAATGGAGAGCCTGTTTAGAGTACAGGCGGGGGTCGGGTGGGGAGGAGGGAGACTTGAGACATTGGTGATGGGAATGTTGCACTGGTGATGGGTGGTGTTCTTTACATGACTGAAACCCAAACACAATCATGTATGTAATCAAGGTGTTTAAATAAAAAAATTAAAACTTAAGACAAACAATAAAAAAGGGAATATTTCCATTATATATTATATTATATAATTAAGTGCTTAATTATCTGATTGAGATGTAATATTTAGCTCCACATTTTCCGAATCATGCAGTAATATAAGCTCCAGCTTACTCATGAAATTTCACACAACTGCCCTCAAATATACTTCTTGTCATTGGGTTAAGATGGACAGAGAGGGAAAGAGCAACACCAAGCCCAGGGAGACTTCCAGAAAAACGTTTTTTTTTTTTTTGGTTTTTGGGGCACACCCAGTGTTGCTCAGGGGTTATTTCTGGCTGTCTGCTCAGAAATAGCTCTTGGCAGGCACAGGGAACCATATGGGATACCGGGATTCAAACCAACCACCTTAAGTCCTGGATTGGCTGCTTGCAAGGCAAACAATGCTGTGCTATCTCTCCAGGCCCCAGAAAAACTATTTGCAAATATTTCCTTGCAGCACAGCAAGGCACAGCAAACAAAACTGTGGAAGATGCTTAGAAATTTACTGAACACAATGAGCAAAAGATTAAATAAAAATAAGTGGAAGGCTCAACTAGCTTCTTAAATTTTTAATGGATTTATTTAATTTTTATTTAAAGAGCCATTTTTACAAAGTTATGTACAGTGGAAACATATTTATTCATATTGCATATATAAAAGTTTGGCTTCTAAGGATAAAATATCTTTGCATGAGTTTTTTGAGTTACTTGATCATTACTTCCTCAGTATAAGAGTGCTGAATAAGATCTTTCTCTACTTTTATTTTCATTGATGGCTAAAAAAATTTTAAATACTGACCATAAATCCTAGAGTCCAATATTAACTCTTCTGAGTCTCCTAGACACTATATATGATGAAACTACTTTTGGCAAGAAAAGAAAACTTATTCCATGTAATCAATAATTCATTTCTAATGTGCAAACTCTAGACTTCCCAAACTTATTGTGATTAAATTTTCAATATAGTTTCAAATTTATGGAAATTATGGGTCTTAAATATAAATCTTGGTATTCCTTTTATTTTAAAAATTATTGTCATTTTGGTTTAAGGGCAACATATGGCTGTGCTCAGGAATCCCACCTAGTGGGGATAAGAGGACCATATAGTTTGCTGGGGATTAAATCTGGTTACATGAGTGCAAAACGAGGCTTTGATTCCAACCAATCACTCAGCCCTCCAACATTATTTTTAATTGTCATTCAAATAGTATTCTTTTTAGAAAATACCAATTACAACAAACTTTGTCTAAGATAGGATCATTAGTTACGTGTGATAAAAGAATGCAAAATTAGCACAAGTAGCTTTTAAGGCAATGTCAGCCTATTTATATTATAAACACGAGTTTAAAATTACCAGCAACATTATATATTGAAATCACCATCTATGTTGCCAATATATTATAAATTATTTATATATATAGGATAAAATTTAATTAAAATGGCTTAGTTTTGGTTGGTGGAATAGCTCAAAGTGCCAGAACACAATCTTGCATGCATCAAACATGGGTTTAATCCCTGCACAGCAAGGTCCCATGAAGATCATTTGGAACAGCTGTCAAGCACTAAACTTGAAGTATGTCCTTAGCATCAAGGGAGTAGCATAAAAACTAAATATAACAATAAGATTATTTGGTGAACATTTATTTTGTCAAAATACTGAAATTTATAGCAATGAAATGGAGGATTCCATAGGTTATGAATTCAACAATTGTGTGATGCTTCTATATTTTAGATATTATCAGAGGCGTAATAACATAACATTTATTATAGGATTTATTGATTTCTAAGTATGCTTTTAAAAACACTACTTATTTATAGGTAAGATAATGTTCATTCCATTCTTTTTTATTTTATTTAAACACCTTGATTACATACATAATTGTGTTTGGGTTTCAGTCATGTGAAGAACACCACCTATCAATTCAACGTTCCCATCACCAATGTCCCAAATTTCCCTCCTCCCCACCCAATCCCCGCCTGTACTCTAAACAGGCTTTCCATTTCCCTCATACATTTTCATTATTAGGACAGTTCAAAATGTAGTTATTTCTCTAACTAAACACATCACTCTTTGTGGTGAGCTTCCTGAGATGAGCTGTAACTTCCACCTCTTTTCTCTTTTGTGTCTGAAAATTATTCTTGCAAGAATGTCTTTCATTTTTCTTAAAACCCATAGATGAGTGAGACCATTCTGCATTTTTCTCTCTCTCTGACTTATTTCACTCAGCATAATAGATTCCGTGTACATCCATGTATAGGAAAATTTCATGACTTCATCTCTCCTGACAGCTGCATAATATTCCATTGTGTATATGTACCACAGTTTCTTTAGCCGTTCATCTATTGAAGGGCATCTTGGTTGTTTCCAGAGTCTTGCTATGGTAAATAGTGCTGCAATGAATATAGGTGAAAGGAAGGGGTTTTTGTATTGTATTTTTGTGTTCCTAGGCTATATTCCTAGGAGTGGTATAGCTGGATCGTATGAGAGTTCGATTTCCAGGTTTTGGAGGAATCTCCATATCGCTTTCAATAAAGGTTGAGCTAGACGGCATTCCCACCAGCAGTGTATGAGTTCCTTTCTCTCCGCATCCCCACAACACTGTATATTCTCATTCTTTGTGATGTGTGCCATTCTCTGTGGTGTGAGGTGGTACCTCATAGTTGTTTTGATTTGCATCTCCCTGTTGATTAGTGATGTGGAGCATTTTTATTGTGTCTTTTGGCCATTTATATTTCTTCTTTATCAAAGTGTCTGTCAATTTCTTTTCCCCATTTTTGATGGGATTAAATGTTTTTTCTTGTAAATTTCTGTCAGTGCCTTGTATATTTTGGAGATTAGCACCTTATCTAATGGGTATTGGGTGAAGAGTTTCTCCCCCTCAGTGGATGGCTTTTGTATCCTGGGTGCTATTTCCTTTGAGGTGCAGAAGCTTCTCAGCTTAATATATTCCCATCTGTTAATCTCTGCTTTCACTTGCTTGGGAGTGCAATTTTCTCCTTCAATATGCCTGTAGTCTCAATGCACTGGAGTGTTTTGCCTACGTATTGTTCTATATATCTTACAGTTTCGGGTCTGATATCGAGTCTTTCATCCATTTGAATTTTACCTTCGTACATAATGTTAGCTGGGGGTCTAAGTTCAAATTTTTGCAAGTGGCTAGCCAGTTGTGCCAACACCACTTGTTGAAGAGACTTTCTTTGCTCCAATTAGGATTTCTTGCTCCTTTATAAAAAAAATTAGGAGATTGTATGTCTGGGGAATTTTTTCTGAGTATTCAAGCCTATTCCACTGATCTAAGTGCCTGACCTTATTCAAAAACCATGCTGTTTTGATAACTGTTGCTTTGCAGTAAAGTTTAAAGTTGGGGAAAGTAATTCCTCCCATATACTTTTCCCCAATGATTGCTTTAGCTATTCTAGGGTGTTTATTGTTCCCAACGAATTTCAAAAGTGCCTGATCCACTTCTTTGAAGAATGTCATGGTATCTTTAGAGGGATTGCATTAAATCTGTATAATGCCTTGGGGAGTATTGCCATTTTGATTATGTCAATCCTGCCAATCCATGAGCAGAGTATGTGTTTCCATTTTCGCCTGTCCTCTATTATTTCATGGAGCAGAGTTTTATAGTTTTCTTTGTATAGGTCCTTCACATTTTTAGTCAAGTTGATTCCAAGATATTTGAGTTTGAGTGGCACTATTGTGAATGGGGTTGTTTTCTTAATGTCCATTTCTTCCTTATTAGTATTGGTGTATAGAAAGGCCATTGATTTTTGTGTGTTAATTTTGTAGCCTGCCACATTGCTATCTGAGTCTATTGTTTCTAGAAGAGTTTGGTAGTTTATAGGGTTTTCTAAATCATGTCATCTGCTTGACTTCTTCCTTTTCTATCTAATTCCCTTGAAATCTTTTTCATGCCTAATCGCTATAGCAAGTACTTCCAGTGCTAAGTTGAATAGGAGTGGTGAGAGAGGACAGCCTTGTCTTGTGCCAGAATTTAGAGGGAAGGCTTTTAGTTTTTCTCCATTGAGGATAATATTTGCCACTGGCTTGTGGTAGATGGCCTTACTTATATTGAGAAAGGTTCCTTCCATTTCCACCTTGCTGAGAGTTTCGATCAAGAATGAGTGTTGGACCTTATCAAATGTTTTCTCTGCAGCTATTGATGTGATGATGTGGTTTTTATTTTTCTTGTTGTTGATGTTGTGTATTATGTTGATACATTTATGGATGTTAAACCATCCTTGCATTTCTGGGATGAAGCCTACTTGATCGTAGTGGATGATCTTCTTAATGAGGCTCCTTCTTCCTTCCTGATGTGTGCTTGCAAAGCTATAAATTTTCCTCTCAGTACTGCGTTTGCTGTGTCCCATTAATTCTGATAGTTTTTGTCTTTATTGTCATTTGTTTCCAGGAACCTTTTGATTTCCTCCTTGATTTCATCTCAGACCCACTGGTTATTGACCATGAGGCTGTTTAACTTCCAGGTGTTAAAGTTTTTCTTCTGTGTCCCTTTGGATTTCACAAATAATTTCAGAGCCTTGTGGTCAGCGAAGGTAGTCTGCAAAATTTCTATCCTCTTGATATTATGGAGGTATGTTTTATGTGCCAGCATGTAGTCTATCCTGGAGAATGTCCCATGTACATTGGAGAAGAATGTGTTTCCAGGTTTCTGGGGATGGAGTGTCCTATATATATATCCAGTAGTCCTCTTTCTTCCATTTCTCTTCTCAGGTCTAGTATGTTCTTGTTGGGTTTCAGTCTGGTTGACCTATCCAGTGTTTACAAAGCCTTGTTGAAGTCCCCCACAATTATTGTGTAGTTATTGATATTATTTTTCAGATTTGTCAACAATTGTATTAAATATTTTGCTCGCCCCTCATTTGTTGCATATATGTTTATGAGAGTTATTTTTTCCTGCTCTGTATACCCCTTGATGTATATAAAATATCCATCTTTGTCCCTTACAACCTTCCTGAGTATAAAGTTTGCATAATCTGATATTAGTATGGCCACTCCAGCTTTTTATGGGTGTTGTTTGCTTGGATAATTGTTCTCCAGCCTTTTATTTTGAGTCTATGCTTTTTCTCACTATTCAGATGCGTTTCTTGTAGGCAGCAGAAGGTTGGATTGAGTTTTTTTGATCCATTCAGCCACTCTGTGTCTCTTAACTGGTGCATTTAGTCCATTGACGTTGAGAGAAAGAATTCTCCTGGGATTTAATGCCATCTTTATTTCAAAATTTGGGGTGTCTTTTGGTTAGTCTTGTCTTAAATTAGGTCTTTCAGTTTTTCTCTTAAGACTGGTTTTGAGTCTGTAAAGTTTCTGAGCTGTTTTTTGCCTGTGAAACCATGTATTCTTCCGTCAAACCGGAAAGTGAGTTTTGCTGGGTACAGTATTCTAGGTGAAGCATTCATTTCATTCAGTCTTGTCACAATATCCCACCGCTGCTTTCTGGCATTGAGTGTTTCTGGTGACAGGTCTGCTGTAAATCTCAAGGATGCTTGCTTGAACGTAATTTCCCCTGTTGATCTTGCTGTTTTCAGAATTCTTTCTCTATCTGTGGGATTTGTCATTGTGACTAGGATGTGTCTTGGGGTAGTTTTTCTGGGGATCTTTTGGTTGGTACTCTTCGAGCATGCAGGATTTGATCATATATATTCTTTAGCTCTGGAAGTTTCTCTTTAATGATGTTCTTGACTATTGATTCTTCCTGGAAATTTTCTTCCTGGGCTCTGGGACTCCAATGATTTTTAAGTTGTTTCTGTTGATCTTATCATGGACTTCTATTTTCATCTGTTTACATTCTTTGACTAATTTTTCCATTGTCTGTTCATTTGCTTTAAGTTTTTTCCAGTCTCTCTCGCTGTATGAAATTGTTATTTATCTCATCTTCTACAGCACCAATTCTATTCTCAGCTTCTGTTACCCTGTCCCAGAGTTTATCCATTTTGTCATTCACTTCGTTTACTGAGTTTTTCAGGCCTGTTAGTTGAGATGTTATTTCAATTTGGAGTTTTGTGATTTCTGTCTTCATATTTTCTTGGTTCTTATTAGTGTTCTGTTCAACTCAATCCATTGTTTCTTTAAGTTCGTTGAGCATCTTCCATATTGCTTGTCTAAAGTCCTTATCTGAGAGGTTGAGTAGTTGGTTGGTCATTATCTGGTCATCAGAATTGTCATCTTCATTCTCTATGTCTGATGCTGGCCTGCATTGTTTGCCCATTGTCACACTTGTATTGTGAGTTTTTCTACGTGTTGTGGTGGTATTCATTGGCTAAATGATGTACACAGCCACACTCCTCTGGCTCCACCCTTTCTGGGTGGGTCGACTTGCCTTTAAGGGAGGAGAGTCCTCCGTGGATGAAGCCTCACACAGGATCAAATCTTAGGCCCGAGCATGCAGCAGAGAAGACAGTCCGGAGAGAAATGCTGGGCTCAGTGATCCAGCACAGTTCTTAGTGTGATTTTTTCTTCTTGTTGTGATGGTGTTCTTTCCTTAGAAAGAGCGCACGGCAGCGTAGCAAAGCAGAGCTAAGTGCTCTTCTGGAGACTCTTTTCGGCCCTCTCCCAAGTGGTTCACGTGAGAGGACAGGAGACAGACAGACACAGGCAGCACTCACAATTTTTCACATTCGGGCCCCACTGTGCATGCATAGTTTCATAGATTTTCCCAGCCTGACATCACAAACAGGGGACCTGGCTTATGCAAAGTAGTGCTTATAGCTGGTTTTCACATTATGAAGCAGTTCCTTGGCATTTTCGCCCTGGAATAAGCCTCTGGGAGAGCAAGTTTTCTGGAACCTCTTTTAGGCCCACTCCCAAGAGGTTCACTCGAGAGTACAGGAGACAGACACACACAGGGAGTACTCACAATTTTTCACAGTGGGGCCCCACTGTGCAGGCATGTTAATTCCATTCTTATAGAAGTAAGAATTCTTGTTCTCTGGGCTAGCATATCACATAGATACCCAACGTTCACCATATTTATGGACTCATGCCACATCTGCTATACCTTTGCTTGCTGTTTCTATCTTTCTGTTGAGATTAATTTCAGACTGACATCACCATCTCTAATCTTAAGAGGACAACGTTAATGCCTTTGAATATATGCTTTGTATCCTCAGGATAAAAGATATTTCAAATTAAGTACAGACTTCATATAATTAGTACTACTTAGTAATTTTTTGTTGGAACTCATTAGATGCAAACATCATAAAATCAGTTTTTGTCTACTTGTTTATTGCTGTTATCTCAGAATTTTAGTGTTTTACAGATAAGTCCTCAACCACAATTTTATATTTTATTTATTTAAACATCTTGATTACAAATATGATTGTTATTAGGTTCAGTCATGTAAAGAACACCCCCCTTCACCAGTGCAACATTCTCAACACCAATGTCCCAAATCTCCCTCCATCCCACCCCACCACCACCTGTACTCTAGACAGGCTTTCCAGTTCCCTCATTCATTCACATGGTTATGGTACTTCTCAGTGTAGTTATTTCTATAACTGCACTCACCAGTCTTTGTGGTGAGCTTCATGAAGTGAGCTGAAAGTTCCAGCCCTCCTCTCATTGTCTCTGAGGATTGTTGCAAAGATGACTTTTATTTTTCTTAAAACCCATAAATGAGTGAGACTATTGTGCATCTATCTCTCTCTCACTCTGACTTATTTCAGTAAGCATAATAGAGTCCATGTACATCCATGTATAGGAAAATTTCATGACTTTATCTCTCCGAATGGCAGCATAATATTCCATTGTGTATATGTACCATAGTTTCTTTAGACATTCATCTGTTGAAGGGCATCTTGGTTGTTTCCAGAGCTGGGCTATTGTGAATAGTGCTGCAATAAACATAGGTGTGAGGAAGGGTTTTTTATATTGTATTCTTGTGTTCCTAGTGTATCTTCCTAGGAGTGGTATAGCTGGATCGTATGGGAGCTCAATTTCTAGTTTTTAGAGGAATCTCCATATTGCTTTCCATAGAGGTTGGACCAGACAGCATTCCCACCAGCAGTGGATAGGAGTTCATTTCTCTCCACATCCCCACCAGCACCGATTGTTCTCATTCTTTGTGATGTCTGCCAATCTCTGTGATGTGAGATGGCATCTCATCACTGTTTTGATTTGCATCTCCCTGATGATCAGTGATGAGGAGCATTTTTTATGTGCCATTTGGCCATTTTTTTCTTTTTTATCAAAGCGTCTGTTCATTTCTGCTCCCCATTTTTTGATGGGATTAGATGTTTTTTTCTTGTAAAGTTCTGTCAGTGCCCTTTATATTTTGGATATTAGCCCTTTATCTGATGGATACTGCGAGAATAGTTTCTCCCACCTGGTGGGTGGCTCTTGTATTCTGGGCACTATTTCTTTGGAGGTGCTGAAGCTTCTCAGCTTAATGTATTCCCATCTGTTGATCTCTGCTTCCACTTGTTTGGAAAGTGCTGTTTCCTCCTTGAATATGCCTTTAGTCTCAATGTCATGGAATGTTTTACCTACGTGTTATTCTATATAATTTATGGTATCAGGTCTGATATCAAGGCCTTTAATCCATTTGGATTTTACCTTAGTACATAATGTTAACTGGGGGTCTATGTTTGCTTTTTTGCAAGTGGCTAGCCAGTTCTGCCAGCACCACTTGAAGAGGTTTTTCCTGTTGCACTTAGGATTTCTTGCTCCCTTGTCAAAAATTAGGTGATTGTATGCTTGGGGAACATTGTCTGAGAACTGAAGCGTATTCCACTTATCTGAGGGTCTGTCTTTATTCCAATACCATGCTGTTTACATAAGTATTGCTTTGTAGTACAGTTTAAAGTTGGGGAAAGTAATGCCTCCCATAATCCTTTTCCCTAGGAGTGCTTTAGCTATTCAGGGTGTTTATATTTTCAGATGAACTTCATAAGTGTTTGATCCACTTCTTTGAAGAATGTCATGGTTATCTTGAGAGGGATCACTTTAAATCTGTACAATGGTTTGGAGAGTATTGCCATTTTAATGATGTTAATCCTGCTAATCCATGAGCACGTTATGTGTTTCCATTTCCTCGTGTCCTCTATTATTTCTTGGAGCAGGGCTTTATAGTTTTCTTTGTATAGGTCCTTCACGTCTTTGGTCAAGTTGACTCCAAGATATTTGAGTTTGCGTGGCACTAATGTGAATGATATTGCCTTCTTGACGTCCATCTCTTCCCTATCATTATTGGTGTTTAGAAAGGCCATTGATTTCTGTGTGTTAATTTTGTAGGCTGCCACATTGCTATATGATTCTATTGTTTCTAGAAGCTTTTCGGTAGAGTCTTTAGGGTTTTCTAAGTAGAGTATCATGTCATCTGCAAACAGTGAGAGCTTGACTTCTTCCTTTCCTATCTGGACTCCCTTGATATCTTTTTCTTGCCTGATCACTATAGCAAGAACTTCCAGAACTATGTTGAAGTGAGAGCGGACATCCTTGTCTTGTACCAGAATTTAGAGGAAAGGCTTTTAGGTTTTCTCTATTGAGGTAATTTTTGCCATTGGCTTGTGGTAGTTGACTTCAACTAGATTGAGGAAGGTTCCTTCCATTCCCATCTTACTGAGAGTTTTGATCACGAATGGGTGTTGGACCTTATCAAATGCTTTCTCTGTATCTATCTATATGATCATGTGATTTTTTTATTTTTCTTGTTGTTGATATTGTCTATGATATTGATAGATTTATGGATGTTAAACCATCCTTGCATTCCTGGGATGAAACCTACTTGATCGTAGTGTATGATCTTCTTGATGATGCATTAGATCCTATTTGCCAGGATTTTGTTGAAGATCTTTGAATCTGTGTTCATCAGGGATATTGGTTTGTAATTTTCTTTTTTGGCAGCATCACTGTCTGGTTTTTGTGTCAAGGTGATGTTGGCTTCATAAAAGCTGTTTGGGAGTGTTCCCGTTTTTTTCAATTTCATATAAGAGCCTGGCTAGGATTGGTAGTAGCTCCTCTTGAAATGTTTGAAAGAATTCATTAGTAAATCCATCTGGAACTGGGCTTTTCTTTTTAGGCAGATGTTTGATTACAGTTTCAATTTCCTCAGTAGTGATGGGGGTGTTTAGATATGCTATATCTTCCTTACTTAATTGTGGAAGGTTATAAGTGTCCAAGAATTTATCCATTTCTTCTAGTTTCTCATGTTTAGTAGCATAACGTTTCTTAAAGTAGTCTCTGATTACCCTTTGGATCACTGCAGTATCTGTCATGATCTCCCCCTTCTCATTTCTAATATGTGTTATCAGGTTTCTCTCTCTCTTTCTTTGTGAGTTTTGCCAATGATCTATCAATCTTGTTTATTTTTTCAAAGAACCAACTTCTGCTTTCGTTGATCTTTTGGATTGTTTTTTTGGTTTTCCACTTCATTGATTTCTGCTTTCAGTTTTGTTATTTACTTTTGTCTCTCTATTTTTGTTTCCTTTTCTGGTCATTTTCTAATTTTATGAGCTGCCTCATTAAGTTATTCAGGTATGCCCATTCTTCCTTCCTGATGTGTGCTTGCAAAGCTATAAATTTTCCTCTCAGGACAACTTTTGCTGTGTACCATAGATTCTGGCAGTTTGTGTCTTCATTATCATTTGATTCCAGGAAAGTTTTGATTTCTTTTTTGATTTCATCTTGGACCCACTGGTTGTACAGTAGCAGGCTGTTTAATTTCCAATTGTTAAATTTTTTCTTCTGTGTCCCTTTGTAGTTTACATCTAATTTCAGAGCCTTGTGGTCAGCAAAGGTAGCCTGCATGATTTCTATCCTCTTGATTTTATGGAGGTATGTTTTATGTGTCGTCATGTGGTCTATCCTGGAGAATGACCCATGTATATTGGAGAAGAATGTGTATTCAGGTTTTTTGGGGTGGAGTGTCCTATATATACCTACTAGTCCTCTTTCTTCCATCACTCTTTTTATGGTTAGTATGTTTTTGTTGGGTTTAGTCTGGTTGACCTATCAAGTGTTGACATGGCCATGCTCAACCACAATTTTAGAAAGATTGAATTAATTTTCATTTTCATACTGTGTACTTTTAAATTTTTTCTGAGTGTAAATAAAGTGATGTATAGTCATACTGATATAGGATATAAATATATTTAAAGTAATATATGATTACTTTAATTTACCACAATTTATAAACTATGCATCCGTGGTTTCCCACTGTGAGAGGAGATTTTGGAAATTTTCGTTTTTTACCCTAGGATATTTAATCCCAGTTATACTGGTAGTAGAAATTTCTATCATTTCTTTGAGTATTGGCATTTTAATGATGTTAATTCTGCCAACCCATGAGCAGGGTATCTGTTTTCATTTCCGTGTGTCCTCTCTTGTTTCTTGGAGCAGCGTTTTATAGTTTTCTTTGTTTAGGTCCTTCACATCTTTATTCAAGTTGACTCCAAGATATTTGACTTTTTGTGGCACTAATGTGAATGGGGTTGTTTTCTTAATGTCCATTTCTTCTCTATTTTTATTGGTGTACAGAAAGTCCATTGATTTTTGTGTGTAAATTTTGTAGCCTGCCACCTTGCAAATGAATCTATTGTTTCATGAAGCTTTTTGGTAAGGTCTTTAGGGTCTTCTAAGTAGAGTATCATGTCTTCTGCAAACAGTGAGAGCCTGTCTTCTTCCTTTTCTATCTCCATTTCCTTGATATCTTTTTCTTGCCTAATTGCTTTATCAAGTACTTACAGTGCTATGTTGAATAGAAGTGGTGAGGCAGACAGCCTTGTCTTGTGCCAGATTTAGAGGGAAGGCCTTTAATTTTTCTCCATTGAGGATAATATTTGCCACTGGCTTGTGGTAGATTGCCTTATCTATATTGAGAAAGGTTCCTTTCATTCCCATCCTGCTGAGAGTTTTGATCAAGAATGGGTGTTGCAACTTATCAAATGCTTTATCTGAGTCTATTAATATTATCATGTGATTTTTATTTTTCTTGTTTTTGATGTTTTCTATTATGTTGATAGATTCTTGCATTCCTGGGATGAAATCTACTTTGGTGTGGTGGATGATCTTCTTAATGAGGCATTGGATCCTATATGCCAGGATTTTGTTGAGGATCTTTGCATCCGTATTCATCAGGGATATTCGTCTGTAATTTTCTTTTTTGGTAGCATTTTTGTCTGGTTTAGGTATCAAGGTGATGTTAGCTTCACAAAAGCTATTGGGAGGTGTTCCAATTTTTTCAATTTTATGAAAGAGTCTTGCCAGGAATTGTAGTAGTTCCTCTTGAAAGGTTTGAAAAAATTCATTAGTGAATTCACCTGGGCCTGGGCTTTTGTTTTTGGGAAAACTTTTGATTACCATTTTAATGTCCTCTATAGTGATGGGGGTGTTTAGATATGCTACCTCCTCTTTATTAAACCGTGAAAGTTTATAAGAGTTCAAGAATTTATCCATTTTTTCCAGGTTCTCATTTTTAGTGGCATAGACTTTCTCAAAGTAGTTTCTGATTACCCTTTGAATCTCTGCAATATCGGTAGTGATCTCCCCCTTTTCATTTCTAATAGGAGTTATCAAGTTTCTCTCTCTTTGTTAGTTTTATTAATGGTCTATTAATCTTGTTTATTTTTTTGAAGAACCAACTTCTGTTTTCATTGATCTTTCAGATTGTTGTTTTGGGTTTCCACTTCGTTGATTTTTGCTCTCAGCTTTGTTATTTCCTTCTGTCTCCCTATTTTTTTTTTTTTGGTTCCTTTTGTTGAGCACTTTCTAGTTCTATGCGCTGCATCATTAACCTATTTAGGTATGCCACTTCTTCCTTCCTGATTTTGCTTACAAAGCAATAAATTTTCCTCTCAGTACCTCTTTTGCTGTGTCCCATAGGTTCTGATAGTTTGTGTCTTTATTATGATTTCTTTTCAGGAAAGATTTGATTTTCTCTTTGATTCCATCTCGGACTTACTGGTTGTTTAGTATTAGACTGTTTAATTTCCAGGTGTTAAAGTTTTTCTTCTGTGTTACTTTGTACTTCAGATATCATTTCAGAGCCTTTTGGTCAGTGAATGTAGCCTGCAAAATTTCTATCCTCTTGGTATTATGGAGTTATGTTTTATGTGCCAGCATGTAATCTGTCCTGGAGAATGATCCATGTACATTGGAGAAGAATGTGTATCCATGTTTCTGGGGGTGGAGTGACACACACACGCACACATTTGTGTGTGTGTGTGTATATATATATGTATATATACACATATTTATATCTACTAGGCATCTTTCTTTCATTTCTATTTTCAATGTGATTCATCTAAAGATAACCATGACATTCTTTACAGAAGTGGAGCAAACACTGTTGAAATTACTGGAACAATACACACTTCAAATAGCTAAAGCAATCACTGGGAAAAAGAATAGGGGAGGCATTACTTTTCCCAATTTTAAACTGTATTACAAAGCAATAGATATCAAAACAGCATGTTATTTGAATAAAACAGACCCTCTGATCAGTGGAATAGGCTTGAATACTCAGAGAATGTTTCCCAGACCTACAATCACTTAATTTTTGATAAAGGAAAAAGAAATCCTAAATGGAGCAAAGAAAGCCTCTTCTACAAGTAGTGTTGGCACAACTGGCTAGACACTTGCAAAAAAGATTGAACTTAGACCCCCAGCTAATGTCATGTATGAAGGTATAATACAAATGTATTAAAGACCTTGATATCAGACCTGATACCATAAGGTATATAGAACAACACATAGGTAAAACACTACATGATATTGAGACTAAAGGCATCTTCAAGTAGTTAACTGCACTCTCCAAACAATTGAAAGCAGAGATTAACAGATGGGAATATACTAAACTGAGAATCTTCTGCACCTCAAAGGAAATAGTGCCTAGGATACAAGAGCCACCCACTGACTGGGAGAAACTATTCACCCAATACCCATCAGATATTGGGCTAATATCCAAAATTTACAAGGCACTGACAGAACTTTACAAGAAAAAAACTAATCCCATCAAAAAATTGGGAGAAGAAATGGACAGACACTTTGACAAAGAAGAAATCCAAATGGCTAAAAGACACATGAATAAATGCTCCACACCACTAATCAACAGGGAGATGCAAATCATAACAACTATGAGGTACCACCTCACACCACAGAGATAGGCACACAGCAAAACGAATGAGAACAAGCAGTGTTGGCGGGGATGTGGAGAGAAAGGAACTCTTATCCACTGCTGATGGGAATTCCATCTAGTCCAACCTTTATGGAAAGCAATATGGAGATTCCTCCCAAAACTGGAAATAGATCTACCATACTTTCCACCTATACCACTTCTAGGAATATACCCTAGGAACACAAAAATACAATACAAAAATCTTTTCCTCACACTGTTATTCATTGCAGCGCTATTTACAATAGCCAGACTCTGGAAACAACTAAGATGCCCTTCAACAGATGAATGGCTAAAGAAACTGTTTTACATATACACAATGGAGTATTATGCAGCCATCAGGAGAGACGAAATTTTCCTATACATGGATATACATGGAATCTATTATGTTGAGTTAAATAAGTGTATGTGTGTGTGTATGTATGAGAGAGAGAGAGATGCAGAATGGTCTCACTCATCTATGGGTTTTAAGTAAAGTGAAAGACATTCTTTTAATAATTTTCAGAGACAAAGGAGAGTAGGGCTGGAAGTTACAGCTCACTTCATGAATTTCACCACATAGAGCGATGAGTTTAGTTTGAGAAATAACTACATTGAGAACTATCGTAACAATGAGAATGTATGACGGAAATAGAAAGTCTGTCTAGAGAACAGGCGGGGGTGCGTTGGTTAGGAGGGAGATTTGAGATATTGTTTATGGGAATGTTGCACAGGTGTTGTTCTTTACATGACTGAAATCTAACCACACTCATATTTATAATCAAGGTGTTTAAATAAATTATTATTATTTAAAAAAATAAATTTCTATCAATTCTACTAGCAGTTCTACTGGCCCCAAAGAAAATGTCTTTAGTAATAATACTTTTTTTTTTTTGGTTTTTGGGCCACACCCGGCGTTGCTTAGGGGTTACTCCTGGCTGTCTGCTCAGAAATAGCTCCTGGCAGACACGGGGAACCATATGGGACACCGGAATTCAAACCAACCACCTTTGGTCCTGGATCGGCTGCTTGCAAGGCAAATGCCGCTGTGCTATCTCCCCGGGCCCAATAATACTTTTTTTTTTAATGGTATATTGGTTTGCTGAATAACTTTTTGTTTGTTCTTGGGCCACACTCGGTGACGCTCAGGGGTTACTCCTAGATATGAGGTCAGAAATCACTCCTGGCTTTTGGGACCACGTGGGACACTGGGGGATCAATGCGCAAGAGAGATGCATTACTGCTTGCACCATCGCTCCGGCCCCTGATTAAACTTTTTAAAAGGAATAGTTTTTGTACTGAATACTCATCATAGAACCAGAGCATAAGAGAATTATTTATCATAGCTGATAATGCACATAAAAAATTAACAAAATGTATTTGGTATCATGAACATTTATCAAAGTAATAAACATACTGAATGCCTTCAAAGTATAAAACAGCAAATAATGGTTCCCATCACTGGTGTTATTAGAAATAAGGTCAGATATCAGTTATTGATTTTCTACTATATCCCAAGTTTAGTTTGGTTGCAGTGGACTAAAAGTATATAAGACACACATCTGTCAAAAAGGAATTTATAATATATGACACTTTATAACTTAGTTTGTCTTCTGTGTGTGTTTAGGAATATTTCTCTATTTAATCATATATATTGAATAATATATATTCAATACAAACAATTTCTGTGCACTGTGGCAGTTTATTATAGAGCGGTAATACTACATAGAAAAATGTAATCCTATATATGGAGAAGATGAAAGAAGAAGGTGGTAGATACTTGAGCTGAATCTTGGATGAATCATGCTGAAGCCACAGTAGTATGACTAGCAAAGCACAAATAGCTCTGAAGATAGGTGGTATAAGAGACGTTTCATTATTGTGCTCTTTTTTTTGGGGGGGTCACATTCGTTGGCGCTCACGGATTACTCCTGGCTCTGCCCTCAGCAATCGCTCCTGCAGGCACGGGGGACCAAATGGGCTGCTGAGATTTGAACCGCCATCTGCACTGAACCAGCTGCTTGCAAGGCAAACGCCCTACTGTTGTACTATCTCTCTAGCCCCCTATTTTTAAATTAATTAGGCAAAAGAACTAATAAATTTCCAGGATCAGAAAAGTACCTTCTTCATGCTCATGCACCGTCTCTTTCTATTTTGCTTTGGTGGGTCCAGAAGTCAGAATATTTTAAGGCAGAGAGTGGGTAGGGAAGGAATGAAGCAGACTTTGAAAATATTTGAAAGCTAAGTTACTTTGTTGGCACAACAGTCTAAACCTCCTTAACCAAAGTGATCATTTTAATTTAAAAGGCCTTGACTATTTCTATGGTAGATATAAAACCATATTTATAGTAAATCAATAAGTAGATTCAAATCAAATAATGCATATAATGCAAACATGTTTGTATTTTTTCCTTATAAAAGAAGGCTAATTTTGTAAATAAATATAGTGAGTGATTGTTTGGAGTTATATGAAACACGGGAAGATAGTCTGAGGGTCTCATTCTAAGAAAATAATTTTTATGGGCCTTCACTGTGAGAAATAGAAAAAAAGATAGGAATTAAACTTTGAAAGCATTGGTTCCAAAAATTACGCTTTGGGCAATAAAATCAAAGTACAAAGACACTAAGGATACAATTGCTTAAATTGGATAAAATATTCCTTTTATTCACAAGGCTTTCCCCTTTCAAATTTCTTTAACCTCCCTGTCTCCTAATAATTTTCACTAGGCACTCCGTTTTTCCATATTCATCTCTCATAAAATAAAAAATATATAATAATATTTTAATCATCAACTTATCAACAAATGGGTTAGTGCACATAACCTGGTAAATGAATGGAATTTTTCTTTTTTTTTTTTTTTTTTTTGGTCACACCGGGCAGCGCTCAGGGGTTACACCCAGCAGGGCTCAGGGGTTACTCCTGGCTCTACGCTCAGAAATCGGTTCCTGGCAGGCTCAGGGGACCATATGGGATGCCGGGATTCGAACCTTCTGCATGAAAGGCAAACGCCTCACCTCCATGCTACCTCTCCGGCCCCAAATGAATGGAATTTTTAACGTTCACTTAAACATATAAAAGGTAAAGCTGTAGAAGCCCCGCCGGCCACGAAAAACTACAATACCCAGAATGCATTCTTCACATACCGCCTTCCAACAAGGCAGTATCTAACTTGATCGTATTTCCGCAATCAACAATCACATGACACGTTTTGTGTCAAAATGGCGGATAGTCTTCCTTCGGAGTTTGATGTGATCGTAATAGGAACAGGTATGTGCGGCTTTGGTCCTCTCCGCATAAAGAATAGCTAGTCTTATTCCTGCTTTGTCAGCTGCGAGGGTTGGTGAGAAATGGTCCGGGGTCTACCTATGTAGGGAGGAGGGAAAGGAAATGAGGTTGTTGAGTCAGCGCTGGATTTGGCAACACCAGGAAAGGGCAGGGACATCTGGTACTTACGCCTTTTAGGTAGATTGATCAGCTCGGTACCTATTTCTGAGCTTCATTGCTGAGAATGATTATTGTAATTTATTTAACGGGAGGCAGGTTTGCAGTGCCAAGGAGAATGGATGGTTGGTTGTTTTTTTTTTTTTTAACAATGAGACTTTTTTTTAGCGATACTTCTACATAATTTGCCTTGCGGTTTCCTATTACTTTTGTGTATGATCCCAAGTTGCCTATAGCAACAACTCATCAATCCCGTTTTGAAAGAAGAATACTCAGTTTTTCCCATATGAATTTAATTAAATAGGAACATAAAAGGATTATTTCCTTTCGGAAATCAGGTTGTGATTCTATTGTGCTTGAGAAAGAAGCCCAGGGAATAGTATTTTGTTGATAGCCATTCCTACTTTTGGTGCTGATAGAAACTACTTTGCATCTATTATCCACCTACAACCAAATGAAATAAATATTATCCACCTACAACTAAATCCACATAAAATTAAGAACATATTGTTCTGTGAAATCCATTTGAGGTTCAACCCCTGTTTTCCTGTGTTTTATTTTGCATGTTTTGGGCGAAATCAGACCCCTCCAATTTCTAGTGAACAAATTAAACGCACTGCAGGTAGCAAAGACTTTTGGCAGGCATGGGTGCCAGCTTTTTTCTTAACAGTGAAAGGGTGGATTAAAGTGGGTGAAACAGATTTATGAGTGAGATTTTCTGAATTTTTTTCTGAATGTGCTAGGTCGAATAAACTCTATTGTGTTAATAAATTAAGTTTCTTTTAATTATAGTTGCTTAGTATTACACAACTGAAATTTTCCAAAGGCCCATTTTATATCAGAAGAGAATACGTGATTCTGGTCCAAAGAGTTAACCCAAGTTAGTAAAAATAATTGCCAAAAATTGATCCTAGGCTTTGGACCAATTACTCTTAACCTCAGCTTCCTTGTTTTTGAATATAGGGATGGTAATCTAGATAAACTTTTACGTGTTTTCTAACAAAAAATCTCTTATTTTAGTTTATTAAATGCCAAGACCTGTTTATTTCAACCTGAAAATTGCATGACTTCAGAAAATTTCCATTTTTTTTTCTTGAACAGATGTTGGAAAATCTGGAAAGAAGGAACCAACTTTCAGGATATTTAGTCTTCATATTCTGTCCTAATATAGAACAGCATCAATTTTAGAATAGCTATTTTATCAAAGTTTGGTTCTCTATTGTTATATTTCTTTACTGTAACCTATAAAGTTGGATGTTAAAACTATTTTTGATAATTGAGATAGTTTTTATTACCTGAACTAAAATTTAGTTGATGAGTACTAATTTTATTATTAAATGTTGTTGCTTTTATTATTAAATACTGTCTTAGTTATTTTGCTTTTTGTATCACTTCATAATGTGGATTACATATGTCTTGTATTCTTTTATCATAGTGACAGAAAAATAGTACTATCATACAGAATATTGCATCTGGAGGCAGCATAGATTCATTTTAGATTTAATTTACTATGTGTAATGTATTTTCTCAATGGATGTAAATAATTTAATGTTCTTATTAGAGGTTTACATTTTTCATATATGTTAATGGTGAGCATATTGAGAGTTTTGTAAAGCACATTAATTTATTAGATGAAGCTTTATTTTTAATTATGGTCAATTCAAATTGGATAAATGAGTTATTTCTCAGTCTAGAGAGAAAGCTTAGTGGGCTGGAGTACATGCTTCGCATGTAGTAGGCCAGGCATTAGTATCTGGTAATGAATGATTTCTCAAATGCAGAGACAGAAATATCCCCCTGAGCATGGCCTGGTGTGATGCAAAAACAAAAAATGGCATTTTCTAAAAAATGATAGCAATAATTATAACTATTACTTTGTTGGAATTATTTTTGAAGTATTTGGACTGTTCCCTGCTGAGATAGATTGGTGGACTGCTACCAGTGGGTAGGGCATTTTTCTAGCACTTGAATTATCCAGGTTTGATTCCTGGCATTCTATATAGTCACCAGAACACCACCAGGAGTAATTGCTGAGTGTAGAGCCAGAAATGTCCCCCAAGACCCCCCCCCAAAAAAAAAAAGAAAAGAAAAAGATAGTGTTTGGGGGATCAGAGAGATAGTGTAGTAAAGACCTTGCCTTGCATGCAGCCGACCAGGGTTTCGTCCCCAGTATGGCATATGGTTTTCCAGCATCACTGAAAATGACACTTGAGCACCAAGCTTGAAATAAGCCCTGAGAACCATGATGCATGCCAAAAACAGGAAGAGCAGAATTCTTAAACAAATAAAATGTGTTTTCTTTATATAAATATTGAGTTGATAATATTAAAGTAGTAATGTTATATAGAGTCAAAACAAAACAAAAATGGAAATAAGTCATGAATTTATCAGAAACATGGAGAAATTGTCTAGGAGTTGTAGTTTTTTTAATCAGATTATGTTCTAGTTAAAATGTCATCCAGAGGACCAGAGGTACAGATTTTAAGTCACTTGCATTGCCCTGTCCATTGTACTATCGCTCTGGCCCTCTAAAAGCTTGTTTTAAGATAAAACAGGAATCTATTTTGAACTATTCTATAAAATACAGAGTAATTTATGGTTTCATGTGATTGAGCTTGGAAGTACTCAGATTTGCCTGTCATCAAAGTTTTGTCAGGGCATTTATTTCTTGTTTAATATGCTGGTGTATAAATGCTTTTAGTTTATGTTTATATAGGGATAATGTTAGGAAAAACAATTACAGATATTATACAGTTTTTATATTACATTATACAGATACTAGATAACTAACCTAAGTAACATAGTTGTAAATGATGAGATTCAAGCTTAAGGAGCTGTATTAAAAGGAGTGTTTTAAACAAGAATGAGTAATGTTTTCATTTCTATAAAGTGTTTTATATAATATTCTTGGAAATTCAAATTTTATACCATTTTAATCCTTATTTTAGCCTAACTTATTTGATAATTAAACCATTTTATCTTTATTTGGAAAGATTTTAGAAAATTGCAGAAAATTAAAACTGCATATTTGTTATGTGATCATTTAACATGCCATAAACTTCTATTATTTTTATATATTATCTAATTACAGTTATAAAGTTTTAGCTTTATAAAAAACACTCAAAATATTATGAAATGATAATTTAATATCTTATTTGCCTGTTTGATAAAATGATTTGATAGTCAAAATTCTTGGTCTTACATCAAAATTAGATATTTGTTTGAACTGGAGTGATGGTGCAGGTAGGGCACCTGCTTTGCACGCAGCTGACCCAGGTTCAATCTTCATCATCCCATATGGTCCCCTGAGCACTTCTTTGAGTAATTCCTTAGTGCAGAGCCAAGAATAACCCCTGAGCATTGCAAGGGGTGGTTCCAACCCCTTTTCACAAAATTATTTTGCTGTAAATTTTAACTGAATTTGGTATAGCCTTATAATGTATTTGATAGTGATATTCATATATATGTATATTATATATTCATATAATAATCTTATGAACATATTTGTTTTAGATGTTTGCTAACTTACATAGTGCAAATATAAAACTATTCTACCATACCTAAAGAGTACTTACAGGTTTTAGATCTTTGAGGATATGTAATGTGTGAAAAAGTAAGAGCCTTAGATATAGTACAGAATTAATTGCTTACCTTATATGTGACCAATGCTGGTTCAGTTCCCTGTTAAAGTAGATGGAATAATACACATATCCCTCTATGGCTAGTAATGTGTACACAGGATTGATAAAAATTATTTAGATATCTAGAATTTAGATTTTTGCTTTGCAACACATATTTCAAGATTATTTACTTATTTTTAGATTTTTATATTAAATAACAATCCCACTGACAATTTTACTTTGGAAAATCAAATAACCTGTAGTCAACTGAAGAGGTGGAAAACATAGAAAGAAAAGTACAAAAACTGCTTCTACAATTGAAAGAACAGAAAGAAATGGAAACACATAATATGTTCATGGATTTAAAGGACTGACATCATTAAAACATCAATACTTCCCAAACCACTGTACAGATTTAATATTATTTCTATAAGAATACTCATATGAATATGAGTACTCCTAAAATTCATACGGAATAATAAACTTCCATAAAAAGTAAACAATCTTTGGGGAAAAGAAACTGGCATGCATCACTTTCAACAATCTCAAACTGTATTATAAAGCAGTAGTCATTAAAACAATATGACACCGGAGTAAAAACAGATCATATGATCAGTGTAATTGACTTGAATATTCTGAGATTGGCCTCAGGCATATAATTTATTTTTCATTAATAAGGGGACAAGAAATTTGAAGTGGAAAAAGGAAAACTTTAACAAGTGGTACTGGGAAAACTAGTCAACTACATGCAAAAAGTGAACTTAGACCTCTCTTTCAGGCCATGTACAAAGTGATATCAAAATAGATAAAAAAATATCTTGATATCAGACCTTAAACCATAAGATACATAGAGCAAAATGTAGGCAGAACACTCCATGACACTGAAGCATTTTAAAGGAAGAAACACCCCTGGCCAAACAAGTAAAAGCAAACTTAAACAAATGGAACCTTCTTAAACTAAGAAGCTTCTGTACATCAAAGGAAATGTTGATTAGGTTGTAAAGACTACTCACGGAACGGGAGAAACTATTCACCCAATATTCTCTGTTAAAGGGTTAATATCTAAAATATATAAGGCATTCGTAGCTTAGAAAGAAATATCTAACTACATTAAAAATGGGGTGAATAAATGAACATTTTATCAAAAAATTAAATAGCCGAAGAGCACATGAATAAATTGCTTCACATCATTATTCACCAGGAGATGCAAATCAAAAGACAAAGAGATAACATCTCACACCACAGACTAGCATATATCCCAAAGAAAAAGAAAAACAAATGCTAGCATAGATGCAGGGTGAAAGGGACTCTCATTTGCTGTTGTTGGGAATATAGACTGGTTCATCATTATTGAAATAAGAATTACTATTTAGACTTATTGAAAGTCCAAAAACTAGAAATCAAGCTTCTATACAAACCATGAATAGTACTCCTAGAAATTCTACCATAGGATTCCCAAAGTACAATGTACAGATGGACAGTAGACAGATATTAAGGTGTCCAACACATATACTCATGCACACACGTAGACAGTGAGGATTGATTCTTGGGTTACAGTTGAAAAGTTGATCCAGGTGTAATGGGTCAGAACGCTTAATTAATGTAAAGCTTGCAAGCCAGATGTCAAGGTTTTTCATTTTCTAGGCCAATCATCATTGGTGAGGTAAATTTCAAGTGATACGGTACTGAGCAGTGTAAGAGGTGTCTACAACCTGAAGAATCATCAGTGGGTCTTGAGCATCCAGATTCCTTTTCTAAAAGGAAACTAAAGTAATGAGCATTATGGTATAATGGTATTCTACCTACAATTGAAAATAGATTACAATAACATATTCAATGAATGAACTCTGTAGCAGGAGTTTATGGCATGCAGTTGCATATTTCATTGCTATCTGTGGACATAAACATTAGATTATATTAGTAGGCAGAATCAAGTAGAAATGAATATATTGATATTTTTGTCATGACATTTTCTGAGCACTGTCTCTGAGCACTGTCTTCTGAGTTTAATATAGGATACCATAGCAACTAGGGCAAGCAACCTATATCTCCAAGTACAACTGTGGATAGAAGGATCAAGGAGTTTTACACAGTAAAATTAAGACATTAATACTTCTTGTAGTGAGTACAATAGTGGGAGTCCATGACTTTCACATGCATTCTGCACCAGTTTCTGTGGATAATTGCATTAGAGCATTATTATTGATATCTATAAAGAGTAAATGATTGGACAACTGCTCAATGTAAACAACTGTATCGGTTGCTGAAGGTCTTGAAGTATAGAAGAGAATATGAGTGTTTTGTTTTTCTTTTCTTCCACTTTATTGCTTCCCTTTTTGCCATATTCTGGGGCTAATTAATCTTATTCAGGACAACTACCAATTAGACCAATTGTGTTGCTTCATGCGGTTATTCTCAGTACCACATATAAGTGGTTTTATTTTGTATTTATCCATCTTTTTCTGGCTATGTCATTGAGCATAATATTTTTATGTTCCATCCATGTTGCAAATTGCATGGTGGCATAATTCCTTACAGCTATGTAGTATTCCATTTAATATATGTACTGTATCTTCATGATCCACTCATCTGTTGTTGAGCATCTAGGTTAATTCTATCTTAGCTATTGTACTGATTGCTACAATGAATAGCGGTGCGCATACATTTTTTTTGAGATACAGGTAGGTACAAAGTTGTTCATTATTTTCAGTCAATGTCCAGCACTCATCCCTTCGTCAGTGCACATTTCCTGATACCAATGTTCCCAGTTCTTATGGCCTCTTTAGCAAACCTTATCCTCTTCCTCCTCCTCTTTCTTTCTTTCTTTCTTTCTTTCTTTCTTTCTTTCTTTCTTTCTTTCTTTCTTTCTTTCTTTCTTTCTTTCTTTCTTTCTTTCTTTCCTTCTTCCTTTCTTCCTTTCTTCTTCCTTTTTTCTTTCTTTCTCTTCCTTTTTCTTTCTCTATTTCTTTCTCCTCACTCTTCCTTCACAATATTGCTAATTATGTCACTTTATCTTCTTTTTTACTAGTTTTACTATAATTCTATTTTTTATTCATTATGAAGTTATTAACCAGTTTTAATAAGAAAATAAATTTAATGATAAATATATAGTGGATTTTTTTTTTTTTTTTGGTTTTTGGGCCACACCCGGTAATGCTCAGGGGTTACTCCTGGCTATGCGCTCAGAAGTCGCTCCTGGCTTGGGGGACCATATGGAATGCCGGGGGATCGAACCGAGGTCCGTCCAAGGCTAGCACAGGCAAGGCAGGCACCTTACCTCTAGCGCCACCACCCGGCCCCTATAGTGGATTTTTAATATATAAAATCTTTATTTAAGCACCACAATTACAAACATGATTGTAGTTGGGTTTCAGTCATAAATAGAATATCCTCCTTCACTAGTGCAACATTCCCACCACCAATGACTCCTCCTCCCCCAACCCTGTCTGTATTCAAGAGAGACATTCTACTTTTCTCATTCTTTAACGTTGTCATATTAGTTGTTAGTGTAGTTATTTGTAGTTATTTCCCTAACACATTAGCCACTCTTTCCTTCTGGCCCCTCCAGCCCTGAACTCTGTTGTCTCTAGGCTTTATTCAAATAATGTCTTTTATGTTTCTTAAAATTCATAGATGAGAAGTAGTGCCTAGGATACAAAAGCCACCAACAGAATGGGAGAAACTATTGACCCAATACCTATCAGACAAGGGGCTAATATCCAAAATATACAAGGTACTAACAGATATTAACAATAAAAATATGGAGGGGAAAAATAAAAATACATATAGCCCCATTAAAATGGGGAGAAAAAATGAACAGCCACTTTGTAAAAGAAGAAATACAAATGACCAAAAGACACATGAAAAAATGTTCCACATCTCTAATCATCAGGGAGATCTAAATCAAAATAACTATGAGGGACCATCTCATGCAACAGAGATTGGCACACATCACAAAGAATGTAAACAAGCAGTGCTGGCGGGATGTGGAGAGAAAGGAACTCTTATTCATTGCCAGTGGGAATGCCATCTAGTCCAGACCTTATGGAAAATAATATGGAGATTTCTCAAAAAACTGGATATTGAGCCCCCATACGATCCAGCTATACCACTCCAAGGAATATACCCTAAGAACACAAAAATAGAATTCAAAAATCCCTTACTCACACATATTCATTGTATTGCTATTTACAATAGCCAGACTCTGTAAACAACCAAGATACCCTTCAACAGATGAATGGCTAAAGAAACTGTGGTACATTTACACAATGGGATATTATGCAGCTGTCAGGATAGATGAAGTTAAATTTTCCTACACATGAATGTACATGGAATCGATTATGTTGAGTGAAATAAGTCAGAGGTAGAGAGACATAGAATAGTCTCACTCATCTATGGATTTTAAGAAAAACAAAGCCATACATTCTTTTGGATGCATGTTTTTCTGTTACAGGGATAGATAACCAAAAGGGGGGTTGCTGGGTCATGTGTTAGCTCAATTTTGAGTTTAGAGAGAACCCTTCATGCTGGTTTTCATAGGTGTTGGATCAGACAGCATTCCCACCAGCAATGAAGGACAGATCATTTTTCACCATGTCCTCTCCAACAGAGATTTTCCCAGTATTTTTGATATGCGCCATCCTCATTGGTATACGATGATATCTCGTCTTGATGTTGATTTCCCTAGGGATATATGATGATGAATATTTTTATGTCTGTTGGCCATCTGTTGTTCCTCTTCAGAGAAGTGCCTGTTCATTTCCTCTCCACATTTTAATGGGGTTTTTGAGTTTTGCGGAGTTAACCATTGTGAGTACTTTGTATATCCTAGAAATCAATTCTTTTCTGATGTGTTGAGTGCAAAAAATCTCTCCCAAAATAGCTAGTTGCCTTCTAATTTTAGTTCGTGTTTCTTTTGCCATACAGAAACTTTTTAGTTTGATGTAGTCCCATGTATTCAAGTTCGATCCTATAACTCTTGCCATTGGCATATTATCATAAAAGACTTTTTTTTAAGATCCAAGTCCTGGAATGTTCTGCTTATGTTTTTCTCAATGTATTTTTATGAATTTGGGTCTAATCTCAAGATCTTTAATACACTTTGAATTGACTTTTGTGTAAGGTGTGAGATATGGATCCAATTGTTCCAACAATATTTGTTGAAGAGACTGCCTTTGTTCCATTTCATATTCTTGGCTTTTTGTCAAAGATTTTTTGAACATATGCTTAGGGGTTTATCACTGGATATTCTATTTTGACCCATTCATCTGAAAATCTGTCTTTGTTCCAGTACCATGCCATTTGATCGCTATGGCTTTGTGGTAGAGTTTCAAATTACTGTTTCTCCCAAAATAAGACATTCTCTGAAACAAAAAAGACCTACTTACAGGTTTTCATCTGGATGTAATATAAGCATCCCCTAAAATGAAGGCCCCCCCAGGCTCTGTCTTAGAATAAAAATTAATTTACTGTAAACTGGTTGCTAGGGTCGCCTCAACTGGTGTAGAGCAACCAGTGATCTTACTTGAAATTTTGACATTTCTGCTGTGTGGAGGCAGAGTGGAGGTTGGAGTTAGTGCTGAGTGCTAAGTTAGTGGTGCGGGAGAGAGAGGAGCAGACTTTCACTGGTGCATGTAGAACAGGAGGATCAGAGTGTCTGGGATGCCTCAAAAGTGGTGAATAAATTCTTGTTACTGTAGTATTCATAGTTAGTCTGGTTTGTGCTGACATCTACCTTACTACATATGGTATACAAAAATATTTTTTCTTCATTTTTAATTTAACAATAAATGTGCACCATATTCTTCTTCATGAAAAAATAAAACATCCAATGCAAGGACCCAGTGCATCTTTGGGAGCAATAATTAATTTAAGTCAGTGTCTTATTTGGGGGGAAATAGGGTAGGTAATGAGATGCCTCCCAGTTTCTTATTTTTCAGTATTTATTTGTCTATCCTAGGTCACTTATGATTCCACATAAACTCTATAATTGATTGTTCTGAGTCCTTTGTCTGAATTTGAATAGGAATTGCATTGAATCAATATAATAAGTAAAATGATCATTTTGATGATATTCACTCTTCCAATTCATGAGCATGGAATGTTCTTCCATTTCCTTAGGTCTTCAATTACTTTCTGAAATGTTTTCTAGTTTTCTTGATATAGGTATCTCACTCTCTTGATAGGTTGATTCCTAGGTACTTACTAGTTTTAGACCCTATTTAAAAACTTTTTGCTCCTGCTCCACCCTATTTTACAGGCCTGTATTGCTGAGTTTCCCTCTATTGTTTTTGCTGTTTCCCATAGGTTTTTGTCAATTTGTTTCTTCATTACCATTGGTTTAAAGTAAACTTTTCTTCTTTTATTTCCTTTTTGATCCCACTGTTGTTGAGCAGCATGTTGATTAGTTTCCAGGTGTTATATTTTTCCACACCTTATTTTTTATTTACAATGATATTTTAATACATATTCTTTAATTCAATACAGACACAAATTTAAGAAATTTAAAGACATGGCAATTTAAGAGAAGTGGCTAAATAAGTATACTTACCTCTAAAATGATTGACCAAAGACTTTTACAGCTATAGAATGATTTTACCTAAAAACTTAACAAAATAAAATTGTCAGAGACTACAAAATTATGTTGTTATTATGGGGTACCAAATTTGAATTGCTGCCAAACTAATCAATGAGTACTTTGCACGAGTAGCCATGTTTGGTGCAGATAACTGAAATAACTGGATGAATATTCAAAATCAGAATTAAAGGATGGTTAGTCTTTTTTTAAATAATATCTTTATTATTCCAAACATGGTTGTAGATGGATTTCAATCATTAAAAGAACACCCCTCTTCACTAGTGCAGCCTTCCCATCACCAATGCCACCATCTTTGCCCTCCCCCTTCCCCGCATGTATTCAAGACAGGCTTTCTATATTTCTCACTCACTGACATTGATATGATAGTTCTCAGCGTAATTGTTTCTCTAACTGCAGTCAACCCTCTTTGTGATGAGCTTCATAACCTGAGCCATTCCTTCTGGCCCTCATGTCTGGGGATTATTTCAGTGTCTTTTATTTTTCTTAAAGCCCATAGGTGAGGAGATTATTCTGTGTCTCTCTCCCTCTGACTTATTTCACTCAGCATAATAGACTTTATGTAAATCCATGTATAAGAAAATTTCATGACTTCATCTCTTCCGACGGGTCCATAATATTCCATTGTGTATATATACCACAGTTTCTTTAGCCATTATTGATCTCTGTGACATTGTGGTCTGATAGGGTGGTTGGTATAATTCTTATATTTGTATTTTATGTAGATTAGACTCGTGTCCTAGAATATGGTCTATACTGGAGAAAATTCCATGTGTGCTTGAGAAGAATGTCTTTTGCTTTTTGTGGATGAAATGCCCTTTAAACATCCATTAATCCTAATTCTCTAGGTTCTCGTTTAGGGCCCATTCTCTCTTTAGTAGTATTCTGCCTTGTGAATCTGTCTAGTGGCAATAATGGGGTGTTAAAATCTTCCATTATTATGATATTTCCATCCATAAATTTCTCGAAATTTGTGAGCAAAAGCCTTACATATTTTGCTAGCTCTACATTTTGTGCATAGATGTTGATCAGAGTTACCACTTCTTGGTCTGTTGTTTCCCTGATCAATATGTAATGACCATCTTTGTCTCTAAGTACTTTCTTGAGGTTGAATGCAGTTTGGTCTGATATGAATATTGCTCTCTCTGCTTTTTTCCCCAGTGGTTAGTACAATTGTTTTCCATTAATTTTACTCTTTGCCTGTGTCTATCCTGAACTTTTAAGTGTGTTTCCTGCAGTCAGCAGATGCCCAGGTTTTGTTTCTTGATCCAACCTATTACTTTGTGTCTTTTGATGGAAGAATTTAGTACATTGAAATTTAAGAAAACTATTGACAGAAAGACCTGTTTGTTATTATGTGGTGTAGAGTTGTTGTTACAATTAGGGATTTGGCTTGTGTAATTGCTCTTTGAATAGTTTGTTTGGGTTGGTTTGGTTAGTGCAAATATTGTGAGTTATTTTTTGTCAGAGAAAGGTTTTAAATCTCTCTCCCACGAAAATGAGAGTTTTGCTGGGTTGAAAGTTCCTTGTATTCCTTAGTTTAAAAATGTCATTCCACTCTTTTCTTGCCTTAATTGTTTGAAGTCAGGTTTGATTCTTAAACTTTTCCTTATAAATCATGTTTTTTTTTCTCTTACTGTGTTAATGAGCCCATCTCTCTGTCTCTCTGTCTCTCTGTCTCTCTGTCTCTCTGTCTCTCTCTCTCTCTGTCTCTCTCTTTCTTTGTGGGTTGGATTACTAAGTGTCTTGGTGTTGTTCTGTTAGGGTCTATTTTGTTTGGCACTCTTTTTGCCTCTTGGATTTGAAGAGAAACGTTTCCCAAAGGTGTAGGGAATTATCTACTATTATCTCTCTCACTACTTGTTTTTTACCTTTCCCATTTTCTTGCCCTTCTTATATTCCTGTAATATGAAGATTATTTCTTGTCTTTATTCATAAGTATTTTATATTTTTTTCCAATGTTTAATCTCTTTTCTCTTTTGACTTCTTTATCACTGCTGTCCTGTAATTTGTCTTTAAATTCATCTATGTGGTTCTCCTCCTGTGTAATTCTTCTATTATGGCTTGCTAATATGTTTTTTAGTTCCTTCAGTTAAATTTTAGATTCTCTCACCTTCTGAAAGAGTTTTTTTAGTTGGTTAAATTGTTCTTCTGTTGATTTAATTTTGCTGGTTCGTGACTCCTTGATTTCCATTGTTAAACCATTAAGTGTTGATTTTAGGTCCTCATCTATAAGGTTCAGGAGTTTAAGTGAACTTGGATATTTGCTAGGATTTCTCTCTTATATTCCCTAGAGTCATTATCTTCATTAGCTTCCTCATTGATTTTTGCATTTAGTGGTTTGGAATGCTGGAGTGTTTAAGAAAGTGATCAATTGAATTGTTTGTATAGAATGTGGCTCGAGTTATATCTTGATATAAATTAAAACGACATCACATGGACACACTAGTGTCAGGGTGTTTTGAGAAAAGTAGGGCTGATGGGAAGCAGGAAGGTTTCAGTAATGGCACTGGAACCCAGACGGAGACTGAAGGAAGGCTGCGTAAATAGCCTCATTCAGTGTTGTTTGAGGGGATTAGGACTGTTGTTTCTCTGTTCCTGCCCACAGTGCTGACTATTCCCAGGGGGTAAATGATCAACAGTGTTTCTGGGACCCAAAATGAGACTGAGGAAAGACCCAAGAAGACAGCCCCATTTACGTTTGGTTGAAGAGGTTAAGATGTGAAGATCCCTATTGTCTCCCAGACACAAACCTGAGTGGCTCCAAATAGTAGGCAACCCACAATGGCACTGGAATCCAGAAGGAGGCTGAGGGAAGGCTGGCTGGTCCCAAAGTGTAAATGATCACCAGTGGTACAGAAACCCAGAATGAGGCTGAGGGATGGCTGCAAATGAGGTTCTGTTCACGCTTGGTGGAGGGAAGTAGGTGGTGTTACAATATTCTAAGAGTTTCCTCTGTGAAAAGATTTAGAGATTTACATTCAGTTCTGTAATTTATTTCAAGAGCATTTAATGTATATAATGTTACTGAAGGAGCCAAAAAGTACAGCAGCTAAGGCACTTTCCCTGCACTCAGATAATATGGGCTTGATTCCCTAGATCACATAAGGTCCATGACCTTGCCAAGGCCATAGAGCCAGGAGTAAGCTCTAAAAAACAGAGTATGGCCAAAGCAAAAAAATGTCTGGTCCAGACTTTTTGAGAACAATATGAATATTACTCAGAAAATAGAACTAAGCTCCTATATGATGCAGTAATACCACTCCTATGGATATAACCTCAGAACCCAAATACACCATGCAGAAAAACTCTCTGCACTCATGTTCGTTACAACAATATTTAAATAGCCAGAATCTCCAAAGAAGTCAAGTGCCCAAGAATAGATGAATGGTAAATAAACTGTAATACAACTACACAATTGAATATTGTGCAACTGTTAGGAAAAATGAAGTCATGAAATTTGCATATACATGAATATTGAGATTATTATGCTGAGTGTAACCAGTCCACAGGAGAATGATAAGTATAGAATAAACTCATTGTGGTATATAAATATATAGTATGGTATTAATATCCAGAGAGTATTCAGAAGGACCAGCCCATGGTAGGACGCTTGCCATAAATAGTAAAATTAGTGCAGTTAGGGCCGGGCAGTGGCGCTAAAGGTAAGGTGCCTGGCTTGCCTGCGCTAGCCTTGGACGGACCGCGGTTCGGTCCCCCGGTGTCCCATATGGTCCCCCAAGCCAGGAGCAACTTCTGAGCACATAGCCAGGAGTAACCAACCCCTGAGCGTTACTGGGTGTGGCCCAAAAACCAAAGAAAAATAATTAGTGCAGTTAGAGTAGTTATGGGACCACAATATCAGTTACAGTTGGAACTGATCACTGTGGACATAAACAGTGTGCACATGGGTATAAAATTATATTAATAATGTGTATTTTCATTAACAATAGTGTAAAACCAGAGTGATAAGGGGAAAAACAGAGTGAGAGAAAGAAACAAAAGAGAAGTAAAATATTCATGGACTGTAAGAATTAATGTTATCTAAATGACCAGCATACTTGAACTACGATATAGATTCTTTGCAGTCTCTATCCAAATTCAGACAACATTCTTTAAAAACTTAGAAGTGTCAGCTATTAGTTTGTTTGGAATTATAATAAAACCTGGACAGCTAAAAAAACTTTACAAAAAATGGGCAGTATCTCATTTCCTAAAATGAAGCTGTACTACAAAACCATAGTGATCAAAACAGCATGGTATCGAAACAAAGACTTTTGAACCAGCGTCTTCCATAGACTATTCATTGACACCCCCAAGTATAAAGTCAACTAATTTTTGATAAAGAAGATGAGAACATAAATTTTTATATAGACAGTCTCTTTATAAATGGTGTTGGGACAATTGGATAGACAGGTGTAAGAAATTATATTGGATCCATATATCACACCTTACACAAAAGTCAATTCTATCAAAAACCTTGAGATCAGATCTGAAAATATTAAGTACGCTGATCAAATTATATGCAGAATGCCCCCAAACATAGACTTTAGAGGAGATTCAATGATACCATGATAAAGACAAAGGCTACAGAATCAAATAAGGACAAATAGGACTATATCAGATTAAAAAGTTTAAGGCAAAGAAATACAGGCTAAAACTAAAAGAGCTAACACATCTCACACATCAGGTATAGGCCTAATATTTAGGATACTCAAAGTACTCACAAAGATTAAACACCAGAATATAAAATCACTATCAAATATAAGGAAAGGAGCTGAACAGACACATGTCTGAGTAAAACCATAAGATGGATAATAGGCCTAGGGAAAAATGCTCATTATATCTTATTATTAGAGAAATCCAACTCAGGATGACAATGAGATCTCATCTTAAACCATTGAAATTAGCACATACATATAAAAAATACTGGGAATAATCTGTGTTGTCAGGGATATGGTGAAATGGAATTCTTACCACTGATGGTGAAAATGTTATCTAGTTCAACCTCTACAGAAAACCATGTGGAGAATTCTCAGTAAACTTGTGATCGAGCTGCCATATCACTCATCAGTTTTACTTATAGGTATCCCAGGACAGAAAAACATTCATTCAAAAGAATGTATACAGACTATACATTGCATCACCCAATAAAATAGCTAAGAGTTTACACAACACAGCACATAATACATAATATACATAATATATATATATGTATTATATATATACACACACAATTTAATACTACATAGTTGTAAGGAATGATGGCATCATGCAACTTGTTGCAACATGGATGGAACTGTAATATATGTTAAATGAATTAAGCTAGAAAGGACAAATATAGGATGACATCGCTTATATGTGGTCTTTAGAATAACATTATTATGAATAAATGAATGGTTTAATAATGGTCTTTATCTAGAACACTCTTGGTCCCAGAGTATACTGAGTAGAAGGTTTGTATTTGAGTGGAGGAAAAAGGGGCTAACATCTAAAATATATAAGTACTAAAGCAGTTAACAAAAATCAAGCATCTAAACCCATCAATAACTTGGGAGAAGAAATGAATAGACACTTTCTTAATGAAGAGATACTGATGTCCAAAAGTCACATGAAAACATTTCCACATCAATAATTATCAGAGAGATGTAAATCAAAACAACAATGAGGTAGTCTCCCATCACATAGACTGACATACTTCAAAACAAACAAAAATATTTAGTACTTGTGGGGATGTCGGGAGAAAAGAACTCTCATTCACTGTTGGTGGAAATGCTGTCTATTCCAGCCTTTCTGGAAAACAATATGGATATTCCTCAAAAAATTGAAAATTGAGTTGACTTTTGAGCACGACATAAAGTAGAGATTGCTTGGTAAAGAGGTATTTCTTGATCCACTTTGTATTTCTGTTTCTTTACTAGATATTAATTGATCATAAACCTGGGAATTATTAGGATCATTAAGTTTTTTTTATTGATCTGCGGTTCTCTTAATTTCAATTCATGCTATTTTAATGATAGCTCTTTATAATAGGTTTTGATATTGGGAAATTGATGTTTACTATCTTATTTTTCCCAAGGAGTACATTTTGTTTTTGTGGAAATTTATTGTTCCAAATGAGTTTCAGAAATGTTTGATCTCTTTCAAAAACACAATGGTTATTCTTATAGCAATTGTATGAAATTTGTATGACGTTTTGGGGATTATTTCTACTTTAAAAATGTAATACTCCCAATTCCTGAACAGGAGATATGGTTCCATTTCCATGTCCCATCTTTATTTTGTGAAGTACTGTTTTCTCTTTGTGAATATTGTATATGCAGGGGTCCTCAAACTTTTTAAACAGGGGGCCAGTTCACTATCCTTCAGACTGTTGGAGGGCCAGATTATAGTAAAAACAAAAATTATGAACAAATTTCTATGCACACTGCATATATCTTATTTAGAAGTGAAGAAACAAAATGGGAATAAATACAATATGTGACCCGCGGGCCGTGGTTTGAGGACCATTGGTATATTTTCTAGCTTAGACAAAATTGTACAGTGTATTTCAACCCTGGGTGAGTATGTCTGAAGCAGAGTCACATGAATTATAAAAGAAGATAGTCATTAGGAAGAAAAGCATGGAATCAGATGGATTTTTGTCCCATGTTCTCCAGGACTGACAAAACAAAACCTCTTTTTGTCAGCTCAAATCCAGCTGGGAGGTAGATGGTTGAATGAGAGACAAAAGTACAAATCAAGCTTATCTAATCTAGATGGACTTTTGCATGTCAAAGGAATTGGTGAAAAGGAAAGAAGTTGGGGAATGCCTTTGTTTTAGGTAAAAAGAATATTCCAGCAATTCACCTTCCTCTTTTTAGAAAATTGAGAAGGCTACAGAAGTCTTTTTTTTAACTCCAGGACAGGCAGGAACCACCAGAAAGGAGCTAGAATAGTGGCTTTTGATTTGCATAGGCACAGTGAAAGTTGGGGAAATGAAAAGAAAAAAATATTTAGAGACAAGTATGGGGTAAATTTAAGTAAATATAATGTTAAGGAAAGAAGACAAGCAGTGGCTTACCTCCTTTTCTGTGTTTTAGTAATTTAGTTTTGAGGATTCTATAAGCAAGTTCAACAATTCCCTGTTCCTGACGATTGAAAGGGATGCCAGTGACATGTTTGATTTGCCATTCTTTTACAGAATGGTTGAAAGTTTCACTGCTGTAATCATGGCCATTTTGATGTTTTGATGTTTTTTTGGAACACTGTTGATAGAGAAACATTAGTAAAAAGGAATAAACAGCCCTTTCAAAAGTCATAGAGATAGCTCATGTAAAATGTGAATATGTGTGAACTACTGCATGAAGTTATGGCATGCTTCAAAAAGGTTAGCATGCCTAATGTCTATTTGCCAAAATTCATTTGTCTTCAAACCTCGAGGATTTGCCCCATGAAATATGAATTATAGTTCAAATTAATGCATATATTACATACCATGACAATATTTGGCTTACTTACATGCAATGTTATCGTGCACATGAAGGCATGAGCTTTTGTGTGTAGAGCTTTACACTTTTCTACTGGTGATGAAAAAAACAGGTACCTCTAGGTTATTAGTTCCATTTCCTTGTGAGATTGACCCCGTGAGGCCAGAATGAGACCGAATATGAGTAATGAAAATAGTCTCAGAGGGCTTCTGCAAAAGAGCTTGTAATTACTGAAGTAAATTCTGAACTGCAAAGTTATGGGCATTTTGGGAGAGAGTGACAATTCCAGTGAAGAGGCCAACTATGTATGCTGAGTCACTCACCAAGTTACATGGGCCTTACACATGAGAAAGTAAATCAATGTGTCTGATTCCACTTATTGGGTGGACTTAAAATTTGTAGGCACTTTTGAGGTCAGTGATACCACCATTTCTTGATGGAGATCTATCTCTGTAAAACACTGGAACTTTCAGGATTTGGAGCAGAACATATTATAGAAGAAATTACAAGTCTTTCTGAAAAAAAATTCTAGGCTTTTCTGGCAGATAGTGGAAGGAATATCTCCTGAGAAATCTGCTAAAACTCTTTGAAGAGCTGCAGCGAAAGGATACATTGGTCAAGTTCCTATTTTTGGAATAGGTAAGACATGAGGTAATGACATGGGTTCATACCTAATTGGGAATGTTCCTGCAGCTTCCCTCTAATTAGAAGGGCAGCTATTAACTCCAGATATGGTTATCTTGAAAAAAAAAAAACAGTTGTTTTGCTGTCTAGGGAAAACAAACCAAGATATTTTGCTCTGTTAGGCTATTAGAGTTTAGCTATACACTTGCCTTTTTCCTTCTTCACTCTAATTAGCTATTAGAGATACAAAAATCCCCTGCTCTTTTGTGAATTCCATAACTGACTTTTGCAAAAGGAGTGCTTCTCAGAATACTCAGAGCGCTCTAAAAACATTTTCTTTATGTTTATTATTCCAATTTATTTAACTTTTTTCTTTAGACTTTAAAGTTTAGGCCAAGAATTTCATAATTATTACTATATTTGTTCCTCATCATTTATCACTGTATTTGTCTTAACTCTCCCCTCTCTTTTTCTTCATCTATTTTTGTAATTTTCTTAATTTTTAAATTTAAAGAATTATGTTTACAAAGCTATTGTTAGTTGAGTTTTGTTTTTTGTTTGTGTGTGTGTGTGTGTCTGCTTTTCGGGTTACACCCAGTGACACTCAGGGGATACTTCCTGGCTATGCACTCAGAAATTGCTCCTGGCTTGGGGGATCATAATGGATGCCAGAGGATCAAACCATGGTCCGTCCTAGGTTAGTCCCCCAAGCCAGGAGCAATTTTTGAGTGCAAGGCAGATGCCATACCACTTGTGCCATCTCCTTGGCCTCTGTTAGTTGAGTTTTAAGTATATCATATTTTGACACCATTCACACCACTAGTGTCAACTCCCTCCACCAGTTTTCCCATACTCCATCTTGTCCCCACCCCCTACCTCTACTCCCCCACTGGCCACCTTGACAGGCATCTTCAAAGTTCTGTAGTTGCAGCTTAATTCTCATGTTATCATTGTTACTGAATATGTGCTATAGGTGATAGCTATACCACTCTTCTACATCACCAGTATAACCAAAGCCCTGATCCGTATTCCTACATTTCTTCCCTTTCTAATCATCCTTCCAACCTTAATTTCCTTCCTTCTCTGTCCTTTTCCTCCCTAAACTCTGGAATCAGTGGTGAACTAGATATCTCCCCTTTCCTACATTGCATTGTCATCTAGTTATTCTATATACTACAGTTAATTGAAATTATCCTGTGCTTGTTTTTTTTTTTTTCTGGGCTTACTTCTTTCAACATATATTATAGTTCCAACCAAATTGTAGTACAATTGCTTTTTATGGTTTTGTTTTGCATCTGCAAAGCATTCCATTCTTTATAGTCCATTGATCTCTCATTAGATATGTACTTAATTTTATAACTTAGATGTTGTATGAAGTACAGCAATGAATAATAATGGTATGCGTTCTTTTGAATATAAACTCTGGTTAGATATCCAAAAGTGGAATTGTTAGAAAGATGGCACCTGAATTCTAAGTTTCGAGAGGACTCTTTATTAAGGATTCTTCCTACCGTTTTGCACAGGGATTGAACCAGATAACATTCCCACTAGCAGTGGAAGAGAGTCTTTTAAAAAACATCCTTGAAAGCAAAGATTGTTCCTACTCTTAAATTTTTTTAAATTAAACTACCATGCAGTACAGAGTTACAAAGATATTGATAGTTGGGTTTTGGCCATACAGTGTTCCAACGTCCATCCTTTTACCAGTGTTTCTACTATTTTTGATATGTGCCATTCTCACTTGTGTGAGATATTTTATCATTATCTTCATTTGGATTTCCTAATGATCAGTGATGCTGAGAAATTTTTTATGTGATTACTAGCGATCCAGTTGTTTTTCTCTGGGAAGTGTCTGCTCATTTTTTTCTCCTGTTTATTTTTGATAGTGTTTTAAATTTCTTTGCTGATTTTTGTGAATACTTTATATTTTCTGCTTTTCAAGCCTTTATCTCATGTATTGAATACAAATATTTTATCTCTTTCTTTCCTTCAACACATATAAAGAAACTGCAAGTGCCACTATGTTCTGGGAACACAGGTTTTGGGGAAAAATGTTCTGGCCTGAAAGCATTACTTTTGATATTAATTAATTATTTTATTTTTTAATATTTTTCTTTAAGCACCATGGTGATAAACAAGTTTGTAGTTGGGTTTCAGTCTTAAACAGTACATTCCCCTTCACCAGTACAATCTTTCCAACACCAGTGCTCCCCAACTCCCACCTCCACACCCCTACCTGTCTTCGAGACAGGGATTCTATTTCTCTCATTCACTACTATTGTTTTAATAGGTGTTGGTGTAGTTATTTCTCTAACTTAACTCACCAATATTTGTTGTAAGCTTCATATCATGGGCTGGTCTTTCCACACCTTATCTCTATTGTATATGTATTATATGTATATGTATTGTATATGTATATGTATTATTACCATACTTCTTTTATTTTTCTTAAATATGAACTTATTGTCTGAGACAAGAACAGGCCATATTTTATTTTCTTATTTTGTTTTTTAATATTCCACATATGTGAGAAAGCAGAACAATACTATACAATATTAACTGTATGAAGAACTTCACTACTCATAAATATATAGAACTTTGCTTTATTTTCCTTAATTATTTCCATGCTAGAAGTATTCTTATTTTTGTTTTTGAGATATAGCTACTGGTATTCAGGGATTACTTTTGACCCTGTGTTCAGAAATTACTCATGCCTGGCTTGGGATTTATATGATATGCCAGGGATTGAACTGGGTCGGCAGTGTGCCCTATTATCACACAAGTACTCTTTTTGCTTTGAATTTTATCCCAAATTAAAGTTAAAATTTCACTCTTGTTTGTTTTGAATATTAGTATTTAATGTCTATTCACAAATTTGCTTAGAATTTCTGCTTCTGTTTACATATTATAACTTATATTTTGAGGGTCACATCCAGTGGTGCTTAGGGTCAACTCCTGGTTTTGAGTTTAGGGTTCATGCCTGGCATTGATGAAAGGGCTATATGTAGTGCTAGGCATTGAATATAGACTTAATCTAGTTATATTATTAATTTTTTTTGGTTTTTGGGCAACACCTTAGAGATTACTCCTGGCTATGCGCTCAGAAATCGCTCCTGGCTTGGGGGGACCATATGGGATGTGGGGAATCGAACCATGGTCCGTCCTACGCTAGCAATTGCAAGGCAGACACCTTAACTCTAGCGCCACCTTCCCGGCCCCTAGTTATATTATTTAATCAAATATATTCTCAGAAATTATTTACTACTGAGAAGCTAGATTTTGTGAGTACAACGGGAGAAACTTTTTCTCGAGTTTGAGTGCATCAGTTGCTTCTACATGCATTTTGCTTATTTTTAAAGCTAGTGAAGGTAATTGTTCCTTTTCATTGAAAACCTTAATGCTAATATTTTTGGTTCAAATATTTAACCCCTGCCCCAGATAGTGGTATTTTCTTAGTCTTAGGCAAACATGCAAGAGGATCAAGGTAGTTTATGGTTATGGAAGAGTAATCTTAACATTATAGAACTATACTAAGATTTAGTACTTATTTTTTAATAAATAATTTTTATTGTGGCCAAAGTGAATTATAAATCTTTTTTAAATGACATTTTGTTTTTTTAAATTTTTTTCTTTATTTAAACATCTTGATTACATATATGATTGTGATTAGGTTTCAGTCATGTAAAGAACACCCTCATCACCAGTGCAACATTCCCACCACCAATGTCCCAAATCTCCCTCCAACCCAACCCACCCCCACCTGTACTCCAGACAGTTTTCCAGTTCCCTCATTCATTTACATGATTATGATAGTTCTCTCTGTAGTTATTTCTATAACTGACTCACCACTCTTTGCGGTGAGCTTCATGAAGTGAGCTAGAAGTTCCAGCCCTCCTCTCATTGTCTCTGAGTATTGTTGCAAAAATGACTTTTATTTTACTTAAAATCCATAGATGAGTGAGACTATTCTGCATCTCTCTCCCTCTGACTTATTTCATTCAGCATGATAAATTCCATGTACATCCATGTTTTGGAAAATTTCATGACTTCATCTCTCCTGATGGCTGCATAATATTCCATTGTGTATATGTACCACAGTTTCATTAGCCATTCGTCTGTTGAAGGGCATCTTGGTTGTTTCCAGAGCCTGGTTATTGTGAATAGTGCTGCAATAAATATAGGTGTGAGGAAGGGTTTTTTATATTGTATTCTTGTGTTCTTAGGGTATATCCCTAGGAGTGGAATAGCTGGTTTGAATGGGAGCACAATTTCCAGATTTTAGTCCAAAGAGGTTGGACTAGATGGCATTCCCAACAGCAGTGGATAAGAGTTCCTTTCTCTCCACATCCCCGCCAGCACTGATTGTTCTCATTCTTTGTGATGTGCGCCAATCTCTATAGAGTGAGGTGGTATCTCATTGTTGTTTTGATTTGCATCTTCCTGATGATTAGTGACAGGGAGCATATTTCATGTGCCTTTTGGCCATTTGTATTTCTTTCAAAGTGTCTGTTCATTTCTATTCCCCATTTTTTGATGGGATTAGATGTTTTTTTCTTGTAAAGTTCTGTCAGTGCCCTGTATATTTTGGATATTAGCACCTTATCTAATGGGTGTTGGGTGAATAGTTTCACCCACTTGGTGGGTGACTCTTGTATCCTGGGCACGATTTCTTTTGAGGTGCAGAAGCTTCTCAGTTTAATGTATTCCCATCTGTTGATCTCTGCTTTTACTTGTTTGGAAAGTGTAGTTTCCTCCTTGAAGATGCTTTTAGTCTCAATGTCATGGAGTGTTTTACCTATGTGTTGTTCTATATACCTTATGGTATCAGGTCTGATATCAAGGTCTTTAATCCATTTGGATTTTACCTTCCTACATGATGTTAACTGGGGTCTATGTTGCTTTTTTTTTTTTTTTTTGCAAGTGGCTAACCAGTTCTGCCAGCACCACTTGTTGAAGAGGTTTTTCCCATTCCACTTAGGATTTCTTGCTCCTTTGTCAAAAATTAGGTAATTGTATGACGGGGAATAATGTCTGAGAACTCAAGCCTATTCCACTGATCTGAGGGTCTGTCGTTATTCCAATACCATGCTGTTTTAATAACTTTTGCTTTGTAGTACAGTTTAAAGTTGGGCAAAGTAATGCCTCCCATTTTTCTTTTCCCAAGGAGTGCTTTAGCTATTCGAGGGTGTTTATTGTTCCAGATGAACTTCATAAGTGTTTGATCCACTTCTTTTAAGAATGTCATTGGTATTTTAAGGAGATTGCATTAAATCTGTATACTTCTTTGGAGAGTATTGCCATTTTAATGATGCTACTCCTGCCAATCCATGAGCATGGTGTGTGTTTCCATTTCCGTGTGTCCTCTCTTATTTCTTGGAGCAGGGCTTTATAGTTTTCTTTGTATAGGTCTTTCACGTCTTTGGTCAAGTTGACTCCATGATATTTGAGTTTGTGTGGCACTATTGTGAATGGGATTGCCTTCTTGACTTCCTTCTCTTTCTTATCATTATTGGTGTATAAAAAGACCATTGATTCTGTGTGTTCATTTTGTAGCCTGCCACCTTGCTATATGAGTCTATTGTTTCTAGAAGCTTTTTGGTAGAGTCTTTAGGGTTTTCTAAGTAGAGTATCATGTCGTCTGCAAACAATGAGAGCTTGACTTCTTCCTTTCTATCTGGATTCCGTTGATATCTTTTTCTTGCCTGATCGCTATAGCAAGAACTTCCAGAACTATGTTGAAGAGGAGTGGTGAGAACGGATAGCCTTGTCTTATACCAGAATTTAGAGGAAAGGCTTTTCGTTTTTCTCTATTGAGGATAATATTTGCCATTGGCTTGTGGTAGATGACTTCAACTAGATTGAGAAAGGTTTCTTCCGTTCCCATCTTGCTGAGAGTTTTGATCAAGAATGGGGTTGGACCTTATCAAATGCTTTCTCTGCGTCTATTGATATGATCATGTGATTTTTATTTTTCTTGTTGTTGATGTTGTGTATGATGTTGATAGATTTATAGATGTTAAACCATCCTTGCATTCCTGGGATGAAACCTACTTGGTCATATTTTTTTGATGATACATTGGATCCTATTTTTCAGGATTTTGTTGAAAATCTTTGCATCAGCATTCATAAGGCATATTAGTTTGTAATTTTCTTTTTTGGCAGTATCTCTGTCTGGTTTTGGTATCAAGGTAATGTTGGCTTCATAAAAGCTGTTTGGGAGTGTTCCCGTTTTTTTTTTTTTTTTTTTTTTTTTCAGTTTTATGGAAGAACCTGGCTAGGGTTTGTAGTAGCTCCTCTTGAAATATTTGAAAAAATTCATTAGGAAATCCATCTGGGCCTGGGCTTTTCTTTTTGGGCAGATGTTTGATTACAGTTTCAATTTTCTCGGTAGTGATGGGGGTGTTTAGATATGCTACATCCTCCGTATTTAAATGTGGAAGGTTATAAGTGTCCAAGAATTTATCCATTTCTTCTAGTTTCTCATGTTTAGTAGCATCACGTTTCTTAAAGTAGTCTCTGATTACCCTTTGCATCACTGCAGTATCTGTCGTGTTCTATCCCTTCTCATTTCTAATACGGGTTATCATCTTTCTCTCTCTTTTTGTTTGTGAGTTGTGGCAATGGTCTATCAATCTTGTTTATTTTTTCAAAGAACCAACTCCTGCTTTTGTTGATCTTTCAGATTTTTTTTGGTTTTCCACTTCATTGATTTCTGCTTTCAGTTTTGTTATTTCCTTCTGTCTCCCTATTTTTTGTTTCTTCGTCATTTTCTAATTTTATGATCTGCCTCATTATGTTATTGGGTATGCCCCTTCTTCCTTCCTGATGTGTGCTTTTAGAGCTATAAATTTTCCTCTCAGGACCGCTTTTTCTGTGTCCCATAGATTCTGGCAGTGTGTCTTCATTATTATTTGTTTCCAGCAAAGTTTTTTTTTTTTTTTTTTTTTGGTTTTTGGGCCACACCCGGTAACGCTCAGGGGTTACTCCTGGCTATGTGCTCAGAAGTTGCTCCTGGCTTGGGGGACCATATGGGACACCGGGGGATCGAACCGCGGTCCGTCCAAGGCCAGCGCAGGCAAGGCAGGCACCTTACCTTTAGCGCCACCGCCCGGCCCCTCCAGCAAAGTTTTGATTTCCTTTTTTATTTCATCTCGGACCCACTGGTCGTTCAGTAGCAGGGTGTTTAATTTCCAATTGTTAAAGTTTTTCTTTTGTGTGGCTTTGTAGTTCACATCTAATTTTAGAGCCTTGTGGTCAGGAAAGGTAGCCTGCAAGATTTCTATCCTCTTGATTTTATTGAGGTATGTATTATGTGTCATCATGTGGTCTATCCTGGAGAATGACCCAAGTACATTAGAGAAGAATGTGTATCCAGGATTGTTGGGATGGAATGTCATATATATATATATGTCATATATATATGTCATATATATATATATGTCATATATATACTAGTCCTCTTTCTTCCATTACTCATTTCAGGCCTAGTATGTTTTTGTTGGGTTTCAGTCTGGTTCACCTATCAAGTGTTGATAGGGCCGTGTTGAGATCTCCCAAAATTATTGTGTTATTATTGATTTCTTTTTTCAGATTTGTCAGTAATTGTATCAGATAATTTGCTGGTCTCTCATCGGGTGCATATATGTTTAATAGCCTGATTTTTTCCTGTTGCACATATCCCTTGATTAGTACATAGTGTCCATCTTTGTCCCTTACCACTTTTCTGAGTATAAATTTGGAGTCATTAGATATTAATATGGCCACCCCAGCTTTTTTGAGGGTGTTGTTTGCTTGGATGATTTTCCTCCAGTCTTCGATTTTGACTCTATGTTTGTTCTGACTATTCAGATGTGTTTCTTCTAGGCAGCAGAAGGTTGGATTCATCTTTTTGACCCATTTTGCAACTCCTTGTCTTTTCATTGGTGAATTTAGTCCATTGACATTAAGGAGATTGTCATATGATTTAATGTCATCTTTGTAGATAAGTTTGCTGTATTTGTTGCTCTCTCATGTCTTAGAGTAGACCTGTCAGTTTTTTCTTTAAGGCTGGTTTATCATCTGTGAAGTTTCTGAGCTGTTGTTTATCCATGAAGCTATGTATTCTTCCTTCAAACCGGAGCAAGAGTTGGGCTGGGTGCAGTATTCTCGGTGATTTATTCATTTCATTCAGTCTTGTCATATCCCACCACTGTCTTCTGGTCTTGAGAGTTTCTTGTGACATGTCTGCGGTAAGTCTTAGGGATGCTCCTTTGAATGTAATTTCTCTTTTTGATCTTGCTGCTTTCAGTATTCTATCTCTATCTGTGGGATTTGTCATTGTAACGAGGATGTGTCTTGGGGTGTTTTTCTTTGGTTCTTTTTTAGTTGGTACTCTTCGGGCTTGCAGGATTTGATTGCATGTAATCTGTGACTCTGGGAGTATCTCTTTGATGATGTCTTTGACAGTTGATTCTTTTTGGAGATCTCCTACCTGGGGTCTCTGGGACTCCAATGATTCATGTGTTGTTTCTGTTGAGTTTATCAAACACTTCTATTTTTATCTGTTCGCATTCCTTGAGTACTTTTTCCATTGCCTGTTCGTTTGTCTTAAGGTTCTTTGCCAATTTCTTCTGTTGTGTTGAGTTTTTCTGCATCACATCTTCCAGTACTCCGATTCTCTCCTCAGCTGCTGATACCCTGCTGGCGAGGCCATCCATTGAGGTTTTCACTTGAGCTACCGTGTTTTTCAGATCTGTTATTTCAGTTTGGAGTTTTCTAATTTCTGTCTTTGTGTCTGTTCAGATCAATCTATGCTTTCTTTGAGTTCTTCAAACATCTTCCATATTGCTATTTTAAGTTCCTTATTGGAGAGGTTAATCAGGTGGTTGGAATTTATTAGGTCATCCAAGCTTTCATCTTCATTTTCTGTGCATGGTGTTTGCCTGCAAGGTTTCCCCATTGTCATGCTTGTAGTGTGGTTGTTTCTGCGTGTTTTGGTGGGTTTCATTGTTTAGAAAGAGCGGGCGGCCGTGAAGCAAAGTGAAGCTCGCTCTTCTGCTGCCTCTAGTTGACAGTTTTTTGTGCTCCTTAGGCCTCTGAGGAGTCCTTCAGGGATTCAGAAACACAGGCAGGATAATTTTTCCTTGAAGTCCTCAGAGTGAACAAAGGCAGAGCATGGCGGAGCCTCCTCAGGCCAGAGTGTTAAGCTTATTGGACGGCGACCCCCACAGCCAAAATTTACTCAGTTGGCAGCTTCAAAATGCAGTTGTTTTGGGGGTGCGCTCCCTAAGACTCTGAGGAGACCTTCAGGGATTTAGAAACACAGGCAGAAAGGCACAGGCAGGAGAAGTTTCTCTTGAAGTCCTCAGAGTGAACAAAGGCACAGCATGGTGGAGCCTCTGTAGGCCAGAGAGTTCAGCTTATTGGACGGTGACCCCCACAGCCAGAATTTAGTCACTGGGCAGCTTCAAAATGCAGTATTTTGGGGGTGTGCTCCCTAGGCCTCTGAGGAGACCTTCAGGTATTCAGAAACACAGGCAGACAGGCATAGGCAGGAGAAGTTTTGAGTTACAAATCTTTCACAGTAATATTTGCGGTACATAGTGGCATTGAATCAGGGTATCCCACTACCAGTATTGTCCTCCCTCCATCCCAGTTCTTAGCAGCCCTTTCCTTTGCCCCTGAACTGCTACTGTAACTGGTCCCCTCTGCGTATAGCTTGTTGAAGATCGTCTATCTAGTCTTTTGTCGTTCACTTTAGGTTTGGTGTTAAGTCTGATACTTTTTATTTCTATTTATTGTTCATACGACTTTTTGTTTCTGGTACCATTGATTTTTCTTTACCTCTATTTATGAGCCAGAACAAGATGATTAAAGTTATGTGGTTCTGTTTGAAAGAAAATAATCAAACAAACAAAAAAGCCGGGGAAGTCTTTCTAGAGGTGATAAATATCAATTTTAAAAGAAGAAAGGAAAAGGGAAGAGTACCATACCAAAAAAACAAAAACAACAAACAAAACAAAAAACAAAAACCTACAACAAAAAACAAAACAGACATAAAAAGAAACAAAAATTACACAAAATACCAAAACTAGCAACTACAAAAAAGCACCACCACAACAAATAAAAAACAGTAACCATGAGAACAAAAGAAGAAAAAAGAGAAAGAAGTAAAAAGAAAAAGGAAGGAGGGCTGATGTGGCAAGGTTTTATTTTTTTGTTTGGTTTTTGCATAGGCACAGTAAATTGGGGAAATTAAAAAGGGAAAACCCGGGGCTGGAGTGGTGATGCTAGAGGTAAGGCGTCTGCTTTACAAGTGCTAGTCTAGGACGAACTGTGGTTCAATCCCACGGCATCCCATATGTCCCCTCCCCAGCCAGGAGTAACCCCTGAGCATCAAACAAAAAAAAAAAACAATAAAAAACCCAAACAACAAGGAAATTTCTTTGTCGTAAAATATACAGTGTTACTCTGCCCATGAAACATACTTTCATGGGAATAACTACAGGCTCCATACATGCTCCTTTTCACATACCAAGGACTTTTTATGGTGCCAGGATACTTTCCATTCAATTGTGGATGAAAGCTTCAGTCCTCTATCTTGAGAAATTGGTATTTGCACTAGCCTTATGATGAAGCCTAGGTTAGCATATTTCTTTATGTTTCTAGTAGTTCTGTTCTATCACTGTTGATGTAATCTGTCTTCTGTAAGTGGTGGTCTTTGTTTTTGCACAGATCATAGGATGAAGCCTAGGGAAATATTTCATTATGTTTCTGGAAGATCTGCTCTGTTCTTGTTAAAGTCAGACCTCTGGAATTAGAGATCTTGGTTATTGTATAAATCCTAGGCCAAAGCCTAGGCTAGGGTCTTTGTTTTTGGTTCCTGGATAATTTTTACCCAGTCATAATTGTCAAAGTCAGTCTTCTGTAATTATCGATCTTGGTTTTGCACAGAACAAAGAATGCTTTGTCTTCTGATTTCATTTTACCATTAAGTGATTAGATAGGACTAACTCTCTCAGATCAAGTTGTTGCCATTTCCTCATTGTCAGGATGTCATATCAAAATTGGCTCAAGTTGACGCTAGAGCGGTATTAGGTGTTTCCCAGGTGTAGTTTAGTACCTGGTGCTGTTGCAGAGAACTGTGTCTATTCTATGCCTGGATTCTAGGGCTCAGGATTGTATGGTCACAGTCTTATTTCATGAAGTCTAAATTTGGTCCACATGACCCATGTTCAGGGTAGCAGGTGCCCCTGAATTAAAAGAATGTATGGATTCTTATCCCTAGTAGATAAGAACTAGATTCTTTACATAAAATGTCCCCATTTATAGTATGCCCTTGCAAAAAGGAATGGTGCCATGTTGTATTGATAGTGCATTTGGGGGTACGAATGACAGGATACACAAAATCTGTGCCCTGGTTTTGATCTGAGCTTTTATCCCAGGCAAGATTTTTTCTTGTAGGGTTTCATACCAAGCAGAACCAAAAACAGGTATAGTTAAAGAGAAAAAGAAATATATATACAGAAAGTAATTGAAGATAAATGAAGTGATGTAAGAGACTACCTTAATTTGGAATAACAGACTCAAATGTGTTATTATAGAAGTATTAAACATATAAAGAAAATATATAGACTTTTCCATTGTCTTTAGAGATATATAGCTGCAGGGGGTGAAATCCAGGGCACATTTTCATCGCACACCTTGGTCTTGTTGAGTTTGATACATGATTTTCAGCAGAAAGGGATCAGGTAGAGTCCTTATGCTGGGGGTCCATCTCGGTTGAATCCGGTATCATGCAACAGTCTGTATTTGGGAGAGGGGTGAGAAAAGGGCCATACAGCATGAGTCAGTGGGAATGTTAGCTGTAGTTTCTTTCCAGGGCACGAGATGTGGGGCTAATAGTGTGTCCTTTTGCTTTGGGAACTGGTTGGTGGCTTATTGGGGCAGGAGGTTGGTCTTGATACGAAATTAGTTAAAAACTGAGGGTAAAGAGAGTTAAATAAAGATGGATATTGTATCATGATCTGAGGGTGAAAGGATAGAAGGATTTCTGAAGGGGTGGAAGAGGGATAGTATATAGGAGGAGCTATATACACTTTAGACATGGATTCTTTACGATTTGGGTTTAGCACTCAGAGGGTACTCTATTGTCTATAACCCATGTCTACATAAATACAAACATTAGTGATGTTGTATCTATTCTTAAGTTGTTATTAGAGGCCTGAGCTTCATAGGATGGGTCTGAGCTCTTAAGAAATAATTGAATGATGTAAAGGTAAATAATTAACTTAGATATGGATTATGAGAGAGAAATGGAGAACATAAGATAAGAAAGAGAAAAACAATAAGTAAATACAGTAGAAATAAGTTAAAAATTGATCTGTGTATCAGAGTTGGAAGGTTTTCCAGTTTTTAGACCCTCCTTGACTGAAGAGGGTGGGCCTTGCTAAATGAAGATTTCAGGGTTAGATAGTGGCTGGAGCATTTTAGGACACACATGGCTTTTGTGTCTAGAGTGGTAAGCAATGTGTTATTGAGGACTATAAGAGGTGGCTTCCCTATGTGGTATTGTCCACTACATTTTAGGTATTGTGGTTAATTTCCTAGAGAGAAACTGACATCATAGGTTTATTTAACCTAGATTGAGTTGATGAAGAAGATGAAGAAGAAGAAGAAGAAGAAGAAGAAGAAGAAGAAGAAGAAGAAGAAGAAGAAGAAGAAGAAGAAGAAGAAGAGGAGAAGGAAAGAAGTAGGGAAAAGAGAGAGGAAGAGAGAAAATGATAATTTGCAAAGATGTATTCAATGAGCAGGATCTCTAATATAAGTCTGTGGTGCACTGTTGACTATTTCAGTGGTCTGAATGATCATATGCTTTAGATCCTAATAGAAGACATAAGCAAAAAAATGGGTGCATTATTTTATTAATAAATTATTATAATGGACACTGTATATGGTATCTAGTATGACTGAGCCCTGAGGTGTAAAATTAGGGTGTCCACCCTTTGTTTCCAAGAACCACTGTGGACAAAGAAGCTGAAGGTTTTTTTATACTTGGAAAAATAGGGCATTAAAACATGTTGTTAATAATCACTGCAACTACAGACTATAAATACAGAATGATAGCACTTATCTGAGGGACCTAGTATGGTACAGGCTTTCCATATTATTTTTCACCTGCTTCTGTGGATAAATACCTTAAGACATTTTATTGACTTTTGTAGTTAGAGGATCATTGCATACCAGTTTACTCTAAGCTGCTGTTTGCATTGTTGCTGGATTCTTTATAGTATAATGGATAGTGAAGGCTTTGTGTTGCCCGCCTTCCACTTGATTTGAACACTTCTCCTTGCTAAATGCTGACAACTACAGTGCTTGGAGTTTCTATCCTTTAGAGCACTGTATTTGTTCATAGAGTATTTTATATATATATGTATATATAGAAATATATATATATATATATCATATATACTAGGTCCCTCAGATAAGTGCTGTCATTCTGTATTTATAGTTGTTCTTTTGGTTTACTTCATTCAACACAATATTTTCTAGATCCATCCATGTTGCTGCAAAATTCATGATTATATTGTTTCTAACTGCTATGTAGTATTCCATTATATATAGACACCACATCTTCATGATCCACTCGTCTGTTGTTGGGCATTGAGATTGGTTGCAAATCTTGGCTATTGTGCTGAGTGCTGCGATAAATAGTGGCGTGCATACTTACTTTGGGATGAATGACCTGTCTTGGGGATAGATACCCAGGAGTGCGATTGTTGGGTCATATGGCAGCTCAATTCTGAGTTTACTGAGCATCCTCCATACTGTTTTTCATAGGGGTTGGACCATGCAGCATTCCCACCAGCAGTGGATGATAGTTCCTTCTTCCCACATCCACATCAACAGAGACTGGTTCTGTTATTTTTGATGTGTGCCATCCTCACTGGTGTGAGGTGGTGTCTCATTGTTGTCTTTATTTGGATTTCTCTAACGAGGAGTGATGATGAGTATGTTTCCATGTGTTTATTGGCCATCATTTGGTCTTCAGAGAAGTGTCTATTCACTTCTTCTTCCTATTTCTCTATTGCTTCATTAAAATTTACGGAGCACACTTTTTTGAGTGCTTTGTATATCCTAGACATCAACCTTTTATCTTATATGTTGAGTACAAAATTATTTTCCCATTCCGTTATCTGTCTTTTAGCTTTGTTCAGGGTTTCTTTTGCCATGCAGAAACTTTTTAGTTTGATGTAATCCCATTTATTTAGGTTTGATGCCAAAATTCTTGCCATTGGCATTCCATCGTTGAAGACTTTTATGATATATAGGTGTTGAAGTGCTTTTTCTTTAATGAACTTTATAGATTTGGTTCTATATTCAAGGTCTTTAATCTATTTCAAGTTTACTTTTGTGTAAAGTGTGAGATATGGATCAATTTTTAGTTACTTCTAGGTGTTATCCATTTTTTCCAACACCATTTGTTAAAGAGACTTATCTTTGTTCCATTTCAAGTTTTTAACTCTTTTGTTAAATATTAGTTGACTTTATATTTGGGTGTTTATCTCTGGATATTCTATTTTAACCTACTGGAATGAGACTCTGTCTTTGTTCAAGTATCATGATGTTTTGATCACTATGGCTTTATAGTAAAGCTTCATGTAAGACAAAGAGATACCTTTTCTTTTTAACTCAGTTTTATTTATTTGTTCTATTTTAATATATACATTTTTTCTCTATCCTTACCATTTTTGGTGCTGCTTGGTACAAAAAGACTTGACTGGAATAAAGCTCAGAACAAAACCAGACGACAGAGACTGTGTGTGCAGCCTGTCATCCTTACCCAGAATAGCACCAGCAACACAGTATTACATCATACGTTCTTGTATGGGCATAGTAAAAAAAGGAGAAAGCATAGACACAGAAACAAGATCTTATCTTCTAGGGATAAGAACTCACTTTTATAGCAGAAGGGTGCCTCCCATCCTGAACATGTGTCATGTGGATTAAACCAGTCCCCAGGAAATTGGACAGTGTTAGTCCATTCTGAAAACCCAGATCCCCGACGTAGAAATGATACAGCTCCGGGCAACACCACCAGGAACTAAGCTCCATTGGGAGATTTATAACACTACTCTGGCACCAACTTCTGCCAGTTTTGATATGACAACGAGGAAAGGAAAACTTGACCTAAGACCAGGCTGTCCAATCACATCACCTAACACTAAATGGAAATCAGAAGAGCTATCATACTTTGAACTGTGAAAAATAAAGAGCACCAACAACAGAAAACTGACTTTGACAACTGTGACTGAAAGAGCCTACATTGGGACTAATAAGGAAAACCCTATCCTAGGCTGTAGTCCAGGACACATAAAAAACAACAAGATATCTTATTGCAGAGGTCCAACTTGGACAACAGAGACTGAGCAGAACCTTTGGATCCATAACATCCTAGGCTTTGGCTTAGGGACTGAAAGAAAACAGGGAGCAAGTGTTACAGAAGACTGAACACCACAACAACAATGGAAAGGAACCTCTAGAATTTAGAGACTCTATCCTAGACCCTGAGCTATAACCTGCGCAAATACCAAGATCACTAGCTACAGTGGCTTGATTTTCTCACACACAACAGAGAGGAAACTTTCCTGGCATCACAAAAAAGTCTTTGGGATGGGGTAATGAGTATATATAGAGCCAGGGGTTGATCCCATGATGGTATGCTTCAAGGATGGAGAAACCCTGAATCTCTTTGGCCATGGGAATTCCCTTTCTTCCCCAATGCTTACTGTGCCTATGCAAAAAAGAAGTGGGGGGAATGCCAAACCCTACCACTCCAGCACCCATACTTTTTCTTGTTTTGATTTGTTAGTTTTTGACTTTATTTTCCTTCTCTTTTTTCTTCCACTTTTCTCTTTCTTTTTCACTCTTGTGGTTATTATTTAGAGATTTATTTATTTTTTATTTGTTGGGTCGATTTTTTCTTTTTTTTCCATTTTTCTTTCTTTTTTCTCTCTCTTCTTTCGTTCTTTTGGTAGTTGTCACCAAATTTTTTCTCTTCTTTTTCTTATCCTTTTTATCTCCCATGATGGTGGAATGGATGCTCAATCTACAACAAGCTGTAAAGTGGAGACCAGTTGCACTAGCATACTGGGGGGTAGAGGAGGGAGATATGGGATGCATACTGGGAACAGGGGCGGAGGGAGGACAGCACTGGTGGTGGGAATGCCCCTCATTCATTGTCACTATGTACCATAAATGATGCAGTAAAAGATTTGTAATGCACTTTGGTCACAATAAAATTTAAAAATAATAAAAATAAAATAGAAAAACTAAAAAGATAATAAAAATAAAGTAATAGTAATATGGAAAAAAAGGGGCCGAGAAATAGCATGGAGGCAAGGTATTTGCCTTGCATATGGAAGGTTAGTGGTTCAAATTCTGGCATCCCTATGGTCCCCTGAGCCTGCCAGGAGCGATTTCTGAGCATGGAGCCAGGTATAACCCCTGATCGCTGCCAGGTCTGACCCAAAAACCAAAAATAAATAAATAAATAAAAAGAAAAGAAAAGAAAAAAGTTCACTAGTAAAAAAAAGAGATAACACCCAGCTTCTTGTTTTGTAGTATGGATCTGGCTAACCTAGGACTTTTGTGATTTCAGATGAACTTTATAATTAATTGTTCTAATCCTTAAAAGATGATGTCTGAATTTGAATAGGGATTTCTTGAATCTGTATAGAAGTTTAGATAAGATAGCCATCTTGATTATGTTGATTCTACCTACCCATGAGGATGGGATGTTCTTCCATTTCCTTAGGTCCTCTTTAATTTTTTTCTGGAGTGTTTCAAAAGTTTTCATGGTATAGGTACTTCACTTTTCTTGTGAGGTTTATTCTTAGGTATCTGATATTTTTTGATACTATTTTAAATGGAATTGACTTCTTGATCTCTTTCTCCTCTACTTCACTATTTGTATAGAGGAATGCCACTGTCCTTTGTGAACTAACTTTGTAGCCGGCCACTTTGTTGTCTTGGTTCATTGTTTCTAGGAGTTTTACTGTGGACTCTTTAGGGTTTTCAAAATTGCTACTGCTAGGTATTCTTAAAGTATGTTGAATAAGTTCCAGCTCACCTCAGGAAGCTCACCACAAAGAGTGATGAGTTTAGTTAGAGAAATAACTACATTTTGAACTGTCCTAATATTGAGAATGCATGAGGGAAATGGAGAGTCTGTTTAGAGTACAGGGGGGGGGGTCGGGTGGGGAGGAGGGAGATTTGGGACATTGGTGATGGGAATGTTGCACTGGTGATGGGTGGTGTTCTTTACATGACTGAAACGCAAACACAATCATGTATGTAATCAAGGTGTTCAAGTAAAAAAAAAGTATGTTGAATAAGAGTGGTGACTTGCCAAGTTCCTGACCTTAGTGGAAATGCTTTCATATTTTAGCAATTAAGGATAATATTTGCTGTGGGCTTTTTATAGATAGCTGTAATTATCACGAGGAAGGTTCCTTCCAGCCCTATTTTGCTGAGTGTTTTTTTTTATCATGAGTGGGTGTTGGATTTTGTAGAATGCCTTCTCTGCATCGATTGATAAAATCATGTGATTTTAGATATTTTGTTGTTGATGTGGTGTATGATGTTGATTGATTTGTGTATGTTGAACCATCCTTGCATCCCCGGGATTAAACATACTTGGTCATGGTGTATAAGTTTTTTGAAGTATTATTGGATCGTTTTGCTAAGATTTTCTTGAGGATTTTTGTATCTATGTACATTAGTGAGATTGGTCTGTAGTTTTCTTTCTTGTTGGAGCCTTTTCCATCTTCATGAATTAGAATAATATTTGCCTCATAAAAGGAGTTAGGAGGGATTTCTGTCTTTTCAGTGTTTTGGAAGAGTCTGAGGATCAATGGTAATAATTCTTCTTGGAATGTTTGATAGAGTTCACATGTAATACTATCTGGACTTGGACTTTTGTTCCTGTGGAGTTTTTTAATTACTGTTTCGATTTCATCAGATGTGATTGGCCTGTTTAGACTTTCTCCATCCTCCTTATTCAGTCTTGGAAGATGATATTTTTCCAGGAACCTGTTGGTTTTTTCTGGGTTCTCTAACCTGAGTATGGTTATTCATAATAAGTCCTCATGTTGTCCTCAATTTCTTGGGTTTCTGTTGTAATCTCTCCTCTTTCATTTCTGATCCTATTTAATTGGGTGTTTTCTCTGTTTTTGGTGAGTTTTGCATGCAGTTTGTCTATCTTGTTTATTCTTTCGAAAAACCAACTCATGGTCACATTGATTTTTTTTTTTTAGTTTTTATGTTGTTTATTTCTGCTCTGGTTTTTATGTTTTTTTTTTGTATTTTGACTGAGTTTGTCTTTCTTTGCTGCTGTTTTTCTAGATCCTTAAGTTATCCTTTTAAACTGTTGATTTTGTCATTTTCTTCTTTCATGACATAGGCCTGTATTGCTATGTGTTTTGCCCTAATTTCTGCTTTTGTTGTTTCCCACAGATTTTTGCTAGTTTGTCTCCTCATTATCATTTGTGTCAGGAATCTTTTTATTTCTTCCTTGATTTTCTCTTTGATCCAGCTATTGTTCAGCAGCATGTTTTTTAACCTCCAGGTGTTGGATTTTCTTCATAGCTTCTTTTTACAGTTAATCTTGATCTCTGATCCATAGTGGTCTGATAGCTTGCTTCTAATAATCCTTATATTTGCCTTATATTTGTGACTTTGTGTGAGTTAGATTTATATCCTAAGGCATGCTCCATTTTAGAGAAGGTTCCACTTGAGAAGAATATGTATTCTACTTTTTGGAGGTGCAGGGCCCTATACAAGTTTATGAGTCCTCGTTATTCCAGTTTCTCATTTAGGGCTCTTATGTCTTTGTTAGTTTTCAGCCTAGTGGATATGTATAGTGTTGATCGTGGTGTGTTGAAATCTCTGACTACTATCACAATTCCTTTCATATGTTTCTCCAGGTTTGCAAGCAAATACCTTACATATTTTTCTGGCTCTGAATTTCATATACAAATGTGGATCAGAGTTAGATCTTTTTGATCTATTGTTCCCCTGGTCAGTAAGTAGTGACCCTCTTTGTCTCTGATCACTTTCTTAAGTGTGCATACAATTTGGCCTGACATAAGAATGCTGTCCCCGCTTTCGTTTGTTTTTCATTGTCTTGAACAATTGACTTCTATCCTTTTATTCTAACTCTATGTTTACCCTGTACTTTTAGGTGTGTTTCTTGCAGGCAGCAGAAGTCTTGTTTTTGTTTTCTTTCTTTTTCTGGGGGGGGGAGGTCACACCCAGCAGCACTCAAGGGTTACATCTGGCTCTACACTCAGAAATAGCTCTTGGCAATCTCGGAGGACCATATGGGATGCCAGGATTTGAACCACCATCGTTTTGCATGCAAGGCAAACACCCTACCTTCATGCTATCTCTCTGGCCCCCTTGTTTTTGTTTTCTAAGACAACCCTCTATTATGTGTCTTTTACTGGGGGGGTTTAGTCCGTTGACATTTAAGGAGATCATTGACAGAGAGGACTGTTGTGCAATTGAATTGAATAAAGTGATTGTTGTTACAATCAGGGGTTTGTGTTGTGTAATACATCTTTGAGTCAATCATTTAGAGTTAGTTTGGTTAGTGCATATAGTGTGAGATTTTTCTTCTCTGAGAATGTTTTTAGTTCTCCCTCCCATATGAATAAGAGTTTTTCCAGGTAGTGGACTCTAGGTTTGAAGTTCTGTCATTCAGTAGTTTGAATATGTCATTCCACTGTCTTCTTGCATGAATTGTTTTAAATGGGAAATCTGGTGATTCTTATGTTCCTATCTTTGCACTGAGATTTTTTTCTCCCTATTGCTTTAAGGAATTTATCTTTCTCTTTATTTTATGCCACTTGGATTACTATATGTCTTGGTGTTGGTTTATTAGGGTCTATTTTATTAGGGACTCTTTTTGTCTCTTGGATTTGCAATGCAGCCTCTTTCCCGAGAGTGGGAATGTTGTCTACTGTTATTTCCCTGACCACTTGTCCTTCCCCTTTCCCTATATATTCCCCTTCCCCTTCTACAATTCATAGATTATTTCTTTTCTTTTCTTTCTTTCTTTCTTTCTTTCTTTCTTTTTTTTTTTTTTTGTTCATTAAAACCTAAGATTTTCTTCCAATGCTTTACTCTTATTTCCTTATTGGAATCTTTGTCATTTTTGGTTTGTAGTTTTTCTTCAAGTTGTTCTGTATGACTCTCCAACTGTGTAATTCTCCTATTATGGCTTGCTATTACATTTTATATCCTTTAATTCCATTTGTATGAATTCTCTCATCTTTTGTAAAAGTTCTTCTTTGAGTTGGTTGATTTCTTTATCTATGGATTCCTTGAACTCACTGGCTAGTGAATCCTTGATTTCTCTTGCCATGGCTTGCATTGCTACTTTTAGGTCCTCATCTATTGGGCTCATGTGTTTTGGTGGACTTGGAAACTTGCTAGGATTTCTCTCTATATCCCCGGCAGCTAGTGTCTTCCTTGGTTTACCCATATTTGTTTGCATTTAGTGGTTTAGATTGTTTTGCACTTGGTCTCAGTCCTCCTTTGTCACCTGTGAAGTAGGGCTGGATCCCTTCTCTGGAGTGTGGCCCCAAGTGGGTATGATGGCAGAAGTTAATAAGGTTTGGCCTCTGGTACAGGTCTCCTCATTCGTGTTACCTGCCTGAGGGTGTAGTTATTCTCTCAGCCACATCCCTTACGCTCAGGTAATGGCAGCGACCAGTCACTCAAAACCTGTCTGCAGGTCTCCTCCCTCCCCTTGCCTGAGCAAAGGTGTGGGTCCCTTTTCTGTGCTTCAGTCTTTACACGCGATTAATGGCAGCAACTGCCCTGGTCAGAGCCTGTCCTCCCTACTATCACTTCGGTGAAGGTGTGGGTTTTCTCTCTGAGACTTAGCCCTTAAGTGTGGTTAATGGCAGCGACCTCTCTGGTCAGAGCCTGTCCTCCCTCCTGTTACCTGTGTGAAGTTACAGGTTTTCTCTCCCTCAACCCTTATGCGCTTTTAATGATGGCAGTGTCTCCGGTCAGAGCCTGTTTCCCTCTCTATTACCTGCGGGAAGATGCAGGCTTTCTCTCCCTCAGCCATTATGTGCGGTTAATAACGGCAACTACACTAGTCAGAGTCTGTCCTCCCCCCAGTACTTATTTTTTTAATTTATTTATTTATTTAGGTTACAAAAGGCAATGCTCAGGAATTTCTCCTGGTTCTGCACTCAGGAACCACTCTTGACAGTTTTGGGGAACTACATGGGAAGTTGGGTGTTGATCCCAGGTCATCTGTATGCAAGACAAATGCCTTAATTACTATCCTCTCTAGCTCAGTACATGTTTATTGTAGAAAGTATATAAATATGCTTTATTAAAAAGCTGAATGGTGACAATTATAGAAGAGTATTAAAATAACATGTATTGGCTTAATAATACTAAAATAATTAGCTGAATATCAGAATTGTTTTTTATTAATATCTTTAAATGTCTTGATGACAAATATGATCGTATTTGGTTTCAGTCATGTAAAGAACACCCACCTTCACCAGTGCAACATTCCCACCACTAATCCAAATCTCCCTCCTCCCCAACCCATCCCCATCTGTACTCTAGACAGGCTTTCTACTTCCCTCATTCAGTCACATTGTTATGATAGTTCTCGGTATAATTTTTTCTCAAACTGCACACACAACTCTTTATGGTGAGCTTCATGTAGTGAGCTGGACCTTCCAGCCCTCATCTCTTTGTCTCTGAAGATTATTGCAAAAATGTCTTTCATTTTGCTTAAAAACCATAGATGAGTGAGACAATTCTGTATCTATCTTTCTCCCTCTGACTTATTTTACTCACCATAATAGATACCATGTACATCTATGTATAGGAAAATTTTATGACTTCATCTCCTGACGGCTGCATAATATTCCATTGTGTATATGTACCACAGTTTCTTTAGCCATTCATTTGTTGAAGGGCATCTTGGTTATTTCCCGAGTCTGGCTATTATAAAGAGCACTGCAATGAATATAGATGTGAGTAAGGGATATTGAATTGTATTTTTGTGTTGTATAGCTAGATCGTATGGGAGCACAATCTCCAGGTTTGGGAGGAATCTCCATATTGTTTTCCATAAAGGTTGGACTAGACGGCATTCCCCCCGGCAGTGTATAAGAGTTCCTTTCTCTCCACATTCCCGCCAGCACTGCTTCTTCTCATTCATTGTGATGTGCGCCATTCTCTGTGGCATGAGATGGTACCTCATAGTTGTTTTGATTTGCATCTCCCTGATTAGTAATGTGGAACATTTTTATGGACTTTTTTTGGCCATTTGTATTTCTACTTTTTTAAAGTGCCTGTTCATTTCTTCTCCCCATTATTTGGTGGGATTAGATGCTTTTTCTTGTAAAGTTCTGTTGGTGCCTTGTATATTTTGGATATTAGCAACTTATTTGATGGGTATTGGTGAATAGTTTCTCCTACTCATTAGGTAGGTCTTGTATCCTGAACACTATTTACTTTGAGATGCAGAAGCTTCTCATCTTAATATATATTCCCATATGTTTATCTCTGCTTCCACTTGTTGAAGATTGCTGGTTCCTCCTTAAAGATGCGTTTAGTCTAAATGTCATGGAGTGTTTTACCTACATGTTGTTCTATATATCTTATGGTATCAAGTCTGATATCAAGGTCTTTAATCCATTTGGATTTTACCTTTGTACCTGGCATTAGCTTGGGTCTGCGTTTTTTTTTTAAAGTGTCTAACCAGTTGTGCCAACACCACCTGTTGAAGAGACTTTCATTGCTCCACTTAGGATTTCTTGCTCCTTTATCAAAAATTAGGTGATCGTTACATTCTCTGAGTACTCAAGCCTATTCCACTGATCTGAGGGTCTATCTTTATTCCAATAGCATGTTGTTTTGATAACTATTGCTTTGTAATATAGCTTAAAGTTAGGGTAAGTAATGCCTTCCACATTTCTTTACCCAGGGAGTGATTTAGCTATTCGAGGGTGTTTATTGTTCCAAATGAATTTCAGAAGTGTTTGATCCACTTCTTTGAAGAATGTCATAGTTTTCTTTAGAGGAATCGCATTAAATCTGTACAATGTTTTGGGGAGTTGCAATTTTAATGATATTAATCCTGCCAATCCATTAGCAGGTTATGTGTTTCCATTTCCACGTGTCCTCTCTTATTTATTGGAGCAGGGTTTTATGATTTTCTTTGTATAGGTCCTTCACATCTTTAGTTAAGTTGACCCCAAGATATTTGAGTTTGTGTCACAATAATGTGATTGTTTTTTTTAATTTTCTTTTTTTATCTTTATTTAAATACCATGATTACAAACATAATTATAGTTGTATGATTACAGTCATGTAAAGAACACCCCCCCCTTCACCAGTGCAACATTCCCACCACCAATTTCCCAGATCTCCCTCCTCCCCACCCCCCTACACGTGTACACGAGACAGGCTTTCTACTTCCCTCATTCATTCACATTGTTATGATAGTTTTCAGTGTAGTCATCTCTCCAACTGCCCTCATCACTCTATGTGATGAGCTTCATATCCTGAGCTGCACCTACCAGCCCTCATCTCTCTTGTCTCTGAGATACTGTTAAAAATGTCTTTCATTTTTCTTAAAGCCCATAGATGAGTGAAACCATTCTGCGTCTTTCTCTCTCCCTCTGACTTACTTCACTCAGCATAATAGATTCCATGTACATCCATGTATAGGAAATTTTCATGACTTCATCTCTCCTGATGGCTGCATAGCATTCCATTGTGTATATGTACCACAGTTTCTTCAGCCACTCATCTGTTGTACAAAGGTAAAATCCAAATGGATTAAAGACCTTGATATCAGAACTGAAACTATAAGTTATATAGAACAACATGTAGGTGAAACACTCCAGGACATTTAGACTAAAGGCATCTTTAAGGAGGAGACAGCACTTTCCAAACAAGTGAAAGCAGAGATAAACAGATGGGACTATATTAAGCTGAGAAGCTTCTGCATCTCAAAGGAAATAGTGCCCAGAATACAAAGGCCACCCACTGAGTGGGAGAAATTATTCACCCAATACTCATCAGATAAAGGGTTGTTTTCTTAATGTTCATTTTTTTCCTATCATTATTGGTGTATAAAAAGGCCATTGACTTTTGTATGTTTATTTTGTAGCCTGACACCATGCTATATGATCTTATTTTTTTCTAGAATCTTTTTGGTAGAGTCTTTAGGGTTTTCATAGTTGAGTATCATGTCATCTGAAAACAGTGAGAGCTTCACTTCTTCCTTTCCTATTGGATGCCCTTGATATCTTTTTATTGCCTATTTCTATAGCAAGTACTTCTAGTGCTATGTTGTATAGGAATGGTGAGAGAGGACAGCCCTATGTTGAACCAGAATTTAGAGGAAAGGATTTTAGTTTTTCTCCATTGAGAATGATATTTGCCATTGGCTTGTGGTAGATGGCCTTAACTATATTGAGAAAGGTTCCTTTCATTGCCATCTTGCTGAGAGTTTTTATCAAGAATGGGTTTTGGACCTTATCAAATGCTATCTCTGTGTCTATTGATATGATCATGTGATTTTTATTCTTCTTGTTTAAGTTATGTATTATATTGATAAATTTATGGATGTTAAGCCATCCTTGCATTCCTGGGATGAAACCTACTTGATCGTATGAATAATCTTCTTTATTAGGCATTGAATTCTATTTGCCAGAGTTTTGTTGAAGATCTTTGCATTTGTGTTCATCAGGGATATTGGTTGGTAATTTTTTTATTTTGGAAGCATCTCTGTCTGGTTTTCGTATCAAGATGATTTTTGGCTTCATAAAATGTATTTGAAAATGAACCTTTTTTTTAATTTCATGAAAGAGCCTGGCCAGGAATAGTAATAGTTCCTCTTGAAAGGTTTGAAAGAATTCATTAGTGAATACAACTGGGACTGGCCTTTGTCTTGGGGCAGACATATGATTACCATTTTAATTTCCTCAATGGTGATGGGATGTTCAGATATGCAAGCATTTATACATTTCTTCCAGGTTCTTATATATGGTGGCATAGAGTTTTTCAAAGTAGTCTAAGATGACCCTTTGAATCTCTGCAATATCTGTAATGATCTCCCCCTTTTCATTTTTAATATGGGTTATCAAGTTTCTCTTTCTCTCTTTCTTTGTGAGTTTTGCCAATAGTCTATCAATATTGTTTATTTTTTCAAAAAACCAATTTCTGGTTTTGTTAATCCTTTGGATTGATTTTGGGTTTCCCTTCATTGATTTTTGCTTTAACCTTTGTTATTTCCAACTGTCTACCTATTTTTGGTTCCTTTTGTTGTTCACTTTTTAATATTATGAGCTGCATTACTGTGGTATTGAGATATGCCTCTTCTTCCTTTCTGATGTGTGCTTGCAAAGCTATAAATTTTCCTATCATTACTGCTTTTGCTGTGCCCCATAGATTCTGATAGTTTATGTCTTCATTTTCATTTGTTTCCAGAAAATTTTTGATTTCTTCTTTGATTTCATCTCGGATCCACTGGTTTTTCAGTAGCAGGCAGTTTAAGTTCTAGTTGATAGCCTTCTTTTATGTCTTTTTGTCCTTCATATCTAATTTCAGAGCATTATATTCAGCAATGGTATCCTGCAAAATTTCTATCCTCTTAACTTTAAGGATATGTTTTTTATGTGTCAGCATGTGATCTATCCTGGAGAATGACCCATGTACGGTGGAGAAGAATGTGTATCCAGGTTTCTGGAGATGTCCTGTCTTATATATATACTAGGCCTCTTTTTTCCATTTCTCTTTTCAGGGCTAGTATATTTTTGCTGGTTTTCAGTCTGGTTGATCTATCAAGTGTTGACAGGGCCATGTTGAGGTTTTCCACATTTATTGTGTTATTATTGATGTTCTTTTTCAAATTTGTCAATAATTGTACTAGATAATTTTCTGGTCTCTCATCGGGTGCGTATATGTTTAGTATTGTGATTTTTTTCTTGTTGCACATATATCTTGATTAGTACGAAGTGTCCATATATGTCTCGTACAACTTTTCTTAGTCTAAAGTGTGTCATCTGATATTAATATGTCCACTCCAACTTTTTTAAAGGTGTTGTTTGCTTGGATCATTTTCCTCCAGCCTTTTGAGTCTATGTTTGTTTTGACTATTCAGGTGTGTTTCTTGTAGGCAGCAGAAGGTTAGATTTATCTTTTTCATCCAATTAGCTACTCTGTATCTCTTAACTGGTGCATTTACTTGATTGACATTGAGCGAGATGATTGCCATGGGATTTAATGTCATCTTTGTGTATAAGTTAGACATGTCTGTTTGCCTGTATTGTTTTAATGTAGACCTGTCAGTTGTTTCTTTAAGGCTGGTTTTGCATATACAGTTTCTGAGCTGTTGCTTATCTGTGAAGCTCTGTATCATTCCTTCTAACCTGAACGTTAGTCCAGCTGTGTGCAGATTCTAGGTGAAGCCTCCCATTTCTTTCAGTCTTGTCACAGAATCCCAGCTCTGTCTTCTGGCCTTGAGAGTTTCTTGTGACATATCTGCTGTAAATCTTACGAATGCTCTTTTGAAGTAATTACTTTTTTTGATCTTTCTGCTTTCAGTATTTTATATCTATCTGTAGGATTCGTTATTGTGATTAGGATGCGTCTTGTGTTGTTTTTTCTTCTGGTCTCTTTTAGCTGGCACTCTTTGGGCATGCAGGATTTCATTGCATGCAGTCTTTAGCTCTAGGAGTTTGCCCTTGATGGTGTCTTTGACTGAGGCATTTGAAGTTGAATTTTGATTGAGATTTCTGCTGTGAAATCTACTTGATTTAAAATGTGTGGGTTTCTTAAAAGTCATCTACTATAGAACTTTATTTTTATAGGGGAATATGTTAGCATAATAATATCTCAGTTCAATTCTTAATCTCTAAGGTATTTCATATATCTCAGGGTCACTTTAATAAGAGGTGATTTCTTATTGACATAGTTTCCAAATAATAAATCAGTGAACACTTGTATGAATAATATTTTGACAGTGCTATTTTATAATGATTTGCAGATAAAAATGATTTATCAAATGATTTAAAATAATTTAACAAATTATTTTCCTACATTCAATTTTCCTGACTAGTATCATGTGATATTTCTACCTCTGCCAAGGTTCAGGGATCACTCCTGAGCTCAAAGACAGGAACAGTTTGTGGCTATCTCTGGATCTAGCCTGATTTCCCACCTCACAAACCTTTTCCACATAACAAAATTTCCAACATCAGTGGAAATTAAACTTAAACTTAAATAGCACAACTTAAACTTAAAATTTTAATATAAAGATGAGCATCATATTTGTTAAACTCTTTTACACAGTGATGACCTGAATTACTAGTTCTAAAAATAATAAAAATGCATACATATATGTGATATATGTATATTTTTATTCGTTCTAAATGATATGGTCTGTGTTTTTATAGGCTTGCCTGAGTCCATTGTTGCTGCTGCATGTTCAAGAAGTGGTCAGAGGGTTCTTCATGTTGATTCGTAAGTTTAGTAATGATAGTAGTACTTTATAACTAGCAATGGTTCGTGACTGTTAACTTGTATAATTATACGTTAAATCTATGTTAACATGTATGCATGCCATATTTAAAATAAAATAATTAAATTCTTTCTTTTTTTACCAAAATGTATAAAATGTACAGCATTCATGTTTTAGTGTTCTGTGCAATAATGGTGTTTATTGTGAAAAGTAAACCAAATGCACCATAATTTTATATTTTAAATATGAATGAGATTTTGTATTTTATATTAAATAATTTTCCAGGTGGCTTGGTTACTGTACACTATACATACGTGTTGTATCTTAGGCTTTGTATTTGACTTTTTTTTTTTAATTTTTATTTTGACCATATTGGCTTACATATCTTTCACAGTATTATTTTAGGAACATATTAACATAGAATCAGGGGAATACCCATCACCAAATTTGTCCTCCCCCTTCCCCGTTCCCTTCCTGCAATGATATTCCCCACCATCACCCCCCGTGCTGCTAGAGTAGGTGGTCCCCTCTTTGTCTAGCTTACTATTAGTGATCATATATCTGTTTGGTCCTGGTAACCTCCCTTGTTTACCCCTCTATTTGAGAGGTGGACCTCGATTATTTGAGTTATATGGTTTTGTTTGAAGGAAAGAAAAGCAATAGAATGGAGTAAAAATAAGAAAAAATAAAAAATAAAATAAAAAGTAAATCAAATAAGTTGAAAATGGGTGAGTTTTTCTAGAGGCTTTCAACCTCAGTTTGAGTGAGGACATGAAAAAGGTAATTGAAATACCACATCAATACAGAACGAAATATCAAATTAAATATTCATCTTTCTCTTTGCTTTTTGCCATTTGGATTACTATATGTTTTGGTGTTGGTTTATTAGGGTGTATTTTATTAGGTATTCTTTTCACTTCCTGGATTTGGACGGATTCCTCTTTCCAAAGGGTGGGGAAATTTCTGCTATTATTTCCCTAACTACTTGCTCTTCCCCTTTCCCTGTTTCCTCCCCTTCTGGTATACCTACAATTCTTAGTATTTCTTTTGTCTTTATTCATTAAGTACTGGACTTTTCCTTCCAGTGCCTTGCTTCTTGTTTCCTTGTTGGTTTCTTGGTCATTTTTAGTTCGCAGTTTTTCTTCAAGTACTTCTGTGTTTTTCTCTAACTCTGTAATTCTGCTTGTATGACTTTCTACGGTGTCTGTTAATTTTTTAATTCCTTTTGTATGTTCTGTATCAGATCATTTTTTAATTTGGCTAATTTGTTCTTCCATGGATATCTTGTACTCGGTGGCTAGCGATTCTCTCATTTTCTTTATAATGGCTTGCATTTTCTTTCTAATGGCTGCTTTTAAATTTTCATGTCTTAGATCTGTGCATTTTGGTGGACTTGGGAACTTACTAGGGGTTCTTTCTGTATATCCAGCTGTTAGGGTCCTCCTTAGTTTACCCATTTCTTTTTTTGCATTTATTGGTGTGACTTGGAGAGCAGTGCCCACCGATTTTGGCCTGCTTTTGCTCCCTGTGGTGTGGAGCTGGGTCTCTTCTCTGTATTTGCAGCTCTGGATGGGACTCTTGGGTGGGCTGGCTTAGGTTCGGCCTCTAGCGTGTTCTCTATTGGAGCCTAGTTAGTTGCTGCCCCTCTCAATGCCAGCCAGTGAAGTACCACTCCTGACCAAAATGGTGGAGGGCGCTATTGAGCTTTCTTCCTTGTCCTCCTCTACCTGGAAGTCAGCGGGGCTCTGCCTCCTCCAGGCCTCTGCCAGAAACCCCTCCCGTATGTAGTTCCTAGCCTGGCTCAGCAGTGCCGGACATCTCGAGATGTGTGTGTGGGAGGGGCGGGGAGAGAGAAAGGTCCCTTACCGTCTGTTGAATCCAGAAACATCAGGGACACAATTGGCGGAGGGGTGGAGATAGCAGAAGTTCCCTTTCTTCTGCCGATCCCAGAAACCTCAGGGATGAGATCTGGGGAGGGGTGGAGACAGCAGAAGTTCCCTACCTTCTGCCGAACCCAGAAACCTCAGGGATGCAATCTGTGGCTTTTGAAAAAAAAAAGTGTGTGTGTTTTTTTTTAATATTTATCAAACTATGAAAAGGCCTTAATTAAAATTTTCTTAGAATCCTTTTTATTAATGTGATGTTAGAAAAGAAATAATGTAAAATTTACGTTTAAGGTAAAGTAGCTAAAGCAGTAGCACAAGAGCTAGGGGCTTGCTTGCTTACCTAGAAATTAATGTGGATTTATTTCATGGCATCATTTTTGGTCCCCAATCCTGTATATTAGTAATGTCTGAGTATTGAACCAAGAGTAAACCCTGAACACTGTTAGGTGTGACCCCCTAAAATTATAAATCATCGTGTTAATGCTCCTTATTGCTGCTTCTTCCTAAAACATCCCACAAACTTTCTACCTGTTTATTTAGTGTCTATAAGCAAATGCTCCACCACTGTGTGACCACTATGGCCCACCTGTCTTGCTTATTAGCAGCTGACTTGTCTCTGATCATATATATGGGGATTTGACAGTAGGTTATTTTATTTTGACACAGTGGTTATAAAATCTGTCTTCGTTCACATATCATATTGTTTAGATCACTTACAGCTTTACAAAATAGCTTCAAATTAGGTAATAAAATGACTCCCAGTTTCACACTTTGATTTTGGCTATTCAAGATTTTTTATGATTCCACAAAAACTTTATAATTTGCTGATATAAGTACTTGAAAACTTGTCTGAATTTGAATTGGGATTGTATTGAATCTATGTAATTGTTCAGGTTGTCATTTTGACAGTATTGATTCTTTTAAGCCATACATATGGAATATTTTTTTCATTTTCTAAGGTTTCTTTCCATTTCTTAAAATGCTTTGAAGTTTTCATGGTATAGATATCTCACCTCTTGTTAAATTGATTCCTAGTACTTGATGTGTTTAGACACTATTTTACATGGGATAGGCTCTTTGAGTGCCTTCTTCAATTTTTTTTTGTATATAGGAATACAGCCAACTTCTGTATTTGACTTTGTAACCAGTCACTTTGCTATATTGTTTTATTGTTTCTCGGCTCTGTTTTGATGATATTTTAGGGCCTTCATTATATGCCATCTGCCTTCTGTTTGTGATTTTTAAAGACTCAACTTATAGATTATAGGAGAGTATTTTATAGTAGAAATATCAGTTTTATTCAAATTTAATACTTTACATTTCCTACTGTGTAACAAGATACTTAACTGCATGTCTGTGTTCTCATTTTAATATAAAGATAATTATAACATCTCTTAGTATTCTTGTGAAAATGAAGTGAGATGTTGAATGGAAATGACAGATAAAGCATTGAATTTCCCATAATATTAATTAAACTGGCACATTTTTGTCAAAACACATTATAGAACTCTAATAATTCTAAATGCCTTCTTAAATCAGTGGCCATTTGTTAAGTGTAGTTTATTACTCTTATAGTAGACATCATAATATTTTTCAGTGCTGATAATCTGTTATGAACAAATAACTTCAATTTGTTGGTTTAACTGCTTTTTTTCTCAGGGGGATAGTATCAAATACTGGCTTTCATAAAAGTGAACAGTACATTTTACAACTTACCTTTCTAAAATGCAGTTTTTCCAAAATTTATTCTGTCATTTACATTTTTTTTGGAATAACAATTGGTCGATCATATTATTGATGGAATGCATTTTGGAAAAGGAGATTTTAGTAATTATGTCTTTGTGAAATTCAATGTTTAAATGTTAGGTTATGTATTATGAGTTACAGTTATATTATTCTGAAATCTAAATTGTACCAGTGTATCAGTTTTGCATTATTTCTATTGTAATAAACAACATGAGGTCAGAAGATCGACTTCAGTTGTAGCTCTTCCAATTATATTTTTGTGACTATAAAACTAGTGATTTAATCTTATCTCTAGGTAGACAAGACTTAGTTCCCTTATCTGTAAAATAATACCTTTTTTTGTCAAAGAAGTCTAAAAGAACCCATGAGAAAAAAGTTATGAAAACAATCGAAAATTATATTTTTTAGTGAATGGTACTTTTATTATATTGCTAGAAAAGGGAATTTAAGCACAGTGAATATTGAATTCTAAGTTTTTAGTTATGCTCTCTACTTTCCTATTGAGCAATATTTGGGCCCCATTGATTAGCTGCTTAAAACCTTTTCAGCTCTTGGGGTTCTCAATTAAAATTTTAGATTCCAGAATGAATGTATATGCATACTAGCTCTTTGTTGTCTCTGTCATTTTACTTGCTATGGGAGCTATTTTATATTACAGTGTATATTTAGCATTGTGTTATTATAGCTGTGAATATTCAACATCAATGAGTTAATTAATAGGCTTTAACCACTAGGCTCTAATGAATAGTTTTACTGCTTAGTTTTTTTATAATTTATTTTATTTTTATCTATAATTTTTTGTTATAGACTGTCACAAAAGTTTGATACATATTGTTTAATATTAAATACTTTCTAAACAGTGAGACATGCCTTGTTTCTGTCTTAGCCCTTTTAAATCTAATTTAATTTCCAAGCACTCGAAAAGTTTTCTGTTTTACTAGAAGTTTTACTAAGGCAAACCCAGCAGTTATGATCTTGAAAATACATGAAATATGAATATCAGGGAGATTAACAACAAACTTCCCTAAAAAAACAGAATATTGTCATTTATTACTAAATCAACAATTAGTACTTTACGATCTAATTTTGTGGACACCCTATCTTCTGTTTCTTGCTATTGTAGTGAGTGCTGCAAAAAAGCTTTTATTTATATATATATTCAAATTGATTTTTTGGTGTTGTACACATTTTTATACTGGCCATCCATCTATCTTATTACTTTTCATTTCTTATCATTTTATGAACTTATTGAATTTAATGATATGATCTTTGTGTATGCTTTGAATATCTTATATATTTATTATCCATTATCTGATATATGCAAATATATTCTTCTACTCTTTAGACTGTCTTAATTTTAGCTGGTGTCTGTTGCTATGTAGAAACTTTTTATTTTGTGTTGTCCATTATGTTTTTTTTGTTATTTAATTTGTCAGTGCAACCTTGTCATTGAGAATTTCACTGGAATATTTTGCCAGTTTCCCTCAGTTCATTCTATAGAATCTGGTCTAATTTCAAGGTCATGGATCTATTTTGTATTATAAATCAAGTCATAAGCCATAACTTTAGTTAGGAATCAAGTTTTATTGTTTTGCATGTAGTTGTTCAATTTTCTTTACACCATATGATGAAGAGGCTATTTTTAATCCTTTTTTTGGGGGGGCCACACCCGTTTGATGCTCAGAGGTTACTCCTGGCTAAGTGCTCAGAAATTGCCCCTGGCTTGGGGGACCATATGGGATGCCAGGGGATTGAACCGCGGTCCTTTCTTGGCTAGCACTTGCAAGGTAGACACCTTACCTCTAGTGCCCCTATTTTTACTCCATTTAATGTATCCATTTCTTTGTCATAAATTAGCTGTTCATATAATTAAGGGTTTATCATTTGGTTCTTAATTTTAATGCATTAGTTTGAAAAACTATCCTTATTTCACTATCATGATGTGTTGAATTACTAATTGTGTTTTAGTATAGTTTAAAGTTCTATAACACAGTATTTTTCTATTTCTTATTTCTCAAAATGACTTTGGATATTTAGGGTGTTTTATGGTTTTACTTAAATTTTATCTATGGTCACTTATCTATAGTCCTTAAAGAATATCATTAGGCTTTTAATTGGTGCTGCATAGAATCTATATAATTTAGGTAACCTGGGTATTTTACTAGGTTGATTGTTTTGTTATTATGGAATATTTTTTCTATGTTCCTATGTTTCATAACTGACTTCTGGTTCTATAGGTAAAGACTTTTTATTTATTTTGTTAAGTTGATTTCTGGATACTTTTTGGACACAAATTTGAATGAAGTAGTATTTTATAAATAAATGACTGTGGGATACTGAGTTAAATAGTTCAGTTATGGCTATACAATATTCCAACACTTTTCACTTCACCAGTGTTCATTGCCTGCTACTAATTTCCCAATTACTCTTACATCACTACCCCACTTCCACCCAGCCTGACCTATGATAGATACTTTTCTATTCTCCCTCATTCTTTTAAAGCATCATGGTTTGGAATACTGTTAGTGAAGTGGTATCATACATACCACTTTACTTCATTTCAATTTCCAGTTTTCTTCAGAATGATCATGTCCAACTATTATTAAAATCTGTCTCATCCATAATTTCTTTTGTCTGTGCATATTATTCTCATATTTTGGGCTCTTTTTACCCCACAGAAAAGTGTGATTATTCCATATCTATCCCTTTTCTTCTGATTCATTTCATTTAACATTATCTTCTTTGTGTCTATTCAAATTTGTCCTAATAAGTACATAGTTTTCTATTATGTAACGATACCATGGTTTCTTTATCCATTCATCTGTTCTTGGGCACATGGGTTGTTTCCATATTTTGGCAAACATAAACAGTGCTTTAATGAAAATTGGTGTATAGATCCTCTTTCTGCATTGTATTTTTGTGCCCCTAGAGCATATTCCCAGAAGCAGTATTGCTGGGAAGAATGGAAACTCAATTTTTAGTTTTTTAGTGGAAACACCATATTGTTTTCCAAAACAGTTGGACCATTTGACATTCCCAGCAGGAGTGACTGAAGTTCTTTTTTCCCCATATCAACTCCAGTACTGTTTTTTTTTTTTTTTGTTGTTCTTCTTGATATATGCCAGTTCCTGTAGTACGAGGTGATATTGCTTTGTTGTTTTACGTGTCTGTGATAACAAATGTTATGAAACAATTTTTATGTGTCTTTTGTCTACCTGTTATTTCTTGTTTGAGGAAATTTCTGTTCATTACTTCTCCCCATTTTTGATGGGGCCAGATGTGTTTTTCTTGTTAACCTCTTACACAACTTAGATAAAATAACTTGTCAGATCAATATCGGGTAAAAAATTTCCCCCATTCTTTGGATTGTCTATGTATCCAAGCCATCATTTCCTTTGAGGTCCAGAAGCTTTTTAGTTTAATGTAGTCCAATTTGTATATCTTTACTCCCAATTATTTGGTCAGTGGTGTTTCATCTGTGAAGATGCCTTTGGCTTCAATGACTTGGCAAGTTCTGTTTACATTTTCTTCTGTATTCTTTATGGTTCAGGTCTGAACTAAGATATTTAATCTAATTTGATTTAACATTGTAAATCAATGTAATACATTGTGCATTGTATTAGAGCGAAGTCTGACTTCATTTTCTTTGTATAAAGCTGATCAGTTTTCCCAGCACCACTTGCTGAAGAAGCTTTTCTTGCTTCAATTAACTTCTTTTTTTTCTCTTTTATCAGAAATTAACTTATATAGATGAGGATTAGTCTCAGGATATTCAGTTCTATTCCACAGACCTGAGAGACATTCTTTGTTCCAATACCATGCTGTTGTAGGTGCTACCACTTTATATTACAGATTGAAGTTGGGGAAAGTGATGCCTTTCATCTTCTTTTACCCAAGGATTCTTTTAGCTATTTGTGGAGGCTTGTAGTTTTATATGATATTTATGAGTGACTAGTTACTTGAAAAATGTTATAGATATTCTATAGAAAATCCATTGAATTTGTGCAATAAATTTTGGGGGGGATTACCATTTTATGATAATATTCTTCTCAATCTGAACAGGGAATGTGTTTATATTTAACTTTGTTTTCTTTTATTTAAGTAGTACTTTTCAAAATTTTTTTGTATTGATCTTCTACCACTACAGTTAAGGTGATTCTGAGGTACTTTCTTTTTGAGGCACAATTATGAATTCAATTTCTTAAAAAATTTTCCCTTTTCTTTCACTATTTGTATATAGGAAAGCTATGCATTTCTGCTTGTTAATTTTATAGCCTGTCCTTTTACTGTAAAATTATCATCTCTGTAAGTTTATTTTGTAAAATCTTTGGATTTTCAAGAATAGTATCACATCATAAACAGTGAGAACTTAAGTTTTTACCTTCCTATCTGGAAATTCTAGATATATATTTCTTGCTAACTGCTATAACACATACTTTTAGCACTATACTGAATAGAAGTAATGAGAGCAGGCTAACTTAAACTTGTCTTGTGCTTGATCTTAAAGGGAATGCTTTTATGTTTTCCCCATTGAGTATAATGTTGGCTGAGTGCTTCTAGAAAGTATCTTTGATTATATTGAGGAAAGTTATTTCTATTTCCATTTTGTTGAGAGTTTTTCCATAAATGCTTACTGAATCTTGTCAAGTGTGTTTTCTGCATCTCTTGATATAAAAGTATGATTATTTTCACTCATTGGAATGATGTTTGTTGATTGACTTTTATATGTTAAAGCATTCTTTCATTACTGATATGATACCTACTTGTTATTTGGATTCTATTTGCTAGTATTTTGTTAAGGATCTGTATCTGTGTCATTGTAACGAGGATGTGTCTTGGGGTGTTTTTCTTTGGGTCTCTTTTAGCTGGTACTCTTCGGGCATGCAGGATTTGATTATATGTAGTCTTTAACTCTGGGAGTATCTCTTTGATGATGTCTTTGACAGTTGATTCTTTCTGGAGATCTCTACCTGGGCCTTTCGGACTCCAATGATTCTTATGTTGTTTCTGTTGAGTTTATCAAAGACTTCTATTTTCATCTGTTCACATTCCTTGAGTCCTTTTTTCATTGCCTGATCGTTTGTCTTAAGGTTCTTTTCCAGTTTCTTCTGCTGTGTTGAGTTTTTCTTCATCCCATCTTCCAGCATGCTGATTCTGTTCTCAGCTGTTGTTACCCTGCTGGCAAGGCCATCCACTGAGTTTTTCAGTTGAGCTACCGTGTTTTTCAGATCTGTTATTTCAGTTTGGAGTTTTCTGATTTCTTTCTTTATGTTCTGCTCAGATCAATCTATGCTTTCTTTGAGTTCTACCAACATCTTCCATATTTCTGTTCTAAGTTCCTTATCTGAGAGGTTAATCAGATGGTTGGAATTTTTTAGGTCATCCGAGCTATCATCTTCATTCTCTGTGCATTGTGTTTGCCTGCGATTTTTCCCCATTGTCATGCTTGTAGTGTGATTTTTTCTGTGTGTCGTGGTGGGGCTCATTGATAAGAAAGATGCACGGCTGCGAAGTGAAGCAGAGTGGCCGCACTCTTCTTCGGCCTCTTAGTGAGTTTTTTGGGGGGTGCGCTCCCTAGGCCTCTGAGGAGAGCTTCAGTTATTCAGGAAATACAGACAGGCACAGCAAATATTTTCTTTGAAGTCCTCAGAGTCATCAAAGGCACAGTAGAGCGGAGCCTCCACAGGCCAGAGGGCTCAGTTTTCTGCCTGGTGACCCCCACAGCCAAACTTTACTCACTCACTCGCTGGGCAGCTTCAGAATGCAGTTTTTTGGGGGTGCGCTCCCTAGGCCTCTGAGGAGAGCTTCAGGTATTCAGGAAAGACACACAGGCACAGCAAAGATTTCCCTGAAGTCCTCAGGGTCATCAAAGGCACAGCAGGGCAGAGCTTCTGCAGGCCAGAGTGCTCAGCTTTCTGCCTGAGGACCCTCACAGCCAGACTTTACTCACTCACTCTCTGGGCAACTTCAGAATGAACTTTTTTCGGGGTGCGCTACCTAGGCCTTTGAGGAGAGCTTCAGATATTCAGGAAATACAGACAGGCACCTTTATGGAATGTTCTCAGTGGGCTTCCTTTCTATGTTGACTTTCAAAGTGTCCAAGATCTTGGCTGCTGGGAAATGAAAGACAGAGGGAGGGAGCGAGCATGGGGCAGGAGCAGCGGTAGGCATGTGCCCACTAGAGTGGCCAAGTCCAAGTACCCTGGAACTGGGAGCCAAAACATCCCATAACGGGTCAGAGCAGAGAGGACTGTGATTAACTTTTTTTGTTAGTTCTTTGTAGTCAGTTTATATGTTTTCTATTTTCTTGAGTCTGTGGAAGTTTGTTTCATGTTTGAGCATAAGCTTTATTCTGGAGAATGTTCTATGTGCACTAGGTTTTTATTTGCATATAGGAATACAACATATTGAAATTCTCCTGAGGAGGCCAAGAAAGACCCAGTGAAAACTGTCTCCTAGAAGCCCCACAGCAGACAGGCACTCTTACTCTGTGTCTGTGAAGGAGGGTCATATATGATCCGTGCTTTGTGCTGAGCCACAAGGAGAAAACTTGAAAAAAATCTCTTGCTGCCTCCGCTCATTTGCTCTTCTGTCTCCTGAAATTCTCTTGAGGAGGCTGAGAAAGACCCAGTGAAAACTGAGACCTAGAGGCTCCACAGTAGACAGGGGCTCTAAAAGAGTGCAGCCACTCTGCTTCACAGCTGCGTGGATTTTCTAACTAATGAACTTCACCATAACATTTAGAAAAAAATCACACTACAAGCTTGACAATGGGGAAACCATGTAGGCAAATACCATGCACAGAAAATGAAGATGATAGCTCTGATTGCCCCAAAAATAACAACTAGTTTAATCTCTCAGATAAGTTTAGAATAGAAATATGGAAAACATCTAACCTATCAAAATGGAAGAAGAATTGAACAATTTCTCTAAGAAGAAATACAAGTGGCCAAAAGGCACATGAAAAAATGCTCCACATCACTAATCATCAGTGAAATGCAAATCAAAACAACAACAAGGTACTATCTCATAACACAGAGACTGGCACACATCAAAAAACAAGAACAGTCAGTTTTGGAGGGTATGTGGGAAGAAAGCAACTCTCATTCACTGCTGGTGGGAATGTCATTTAGTTCAGCCCTTATGGAAAACAATATGGAGATTCCTTGCAAATCTGGAAATTGAGCTCCCATTTGATCCAGCTATACCACTCCTCGGGATATACATTAGGAACACAAAAATTCAATACAAAAACCCTTCCTCAAACCTATATTTATCGCAGCACTTTTTACAATAGGCAGACTCTGTAAACAACCAAGATGTTCTTCAACAGATAAATGGCTAAAGAAACTGTGGTACAAACACACAATAGAATATTATGCAGGCGTCAGGAGAGATGAAGTCATGAAATTTCCTATACATGGATGTCCATTGAATCTATTAGGCTCAGTGAAATTAGTCAGAGAAATATACAATATTCTCACTCATATAAGGGTATTAAGAAAACTTAAAGACATTAAAATAATTCCCAGAGATGAAGGACTGGTTCAAGTTATGAAGCTAACCACAAAGTGTGGTGAGTGCAGTAAGAGAAATAACCACTTTGAGAACTATCATAAAAATGTCAGTGAGTGAGGGATGTAGAAAGCCTGTCTCGAATACAGGTGGGGTAGGGGAGGGAAGAGATTATGGCACTGGTAATGAAAAGGTTGCATGAGTGAAGGGGGGTGTTCTTGTTATGAATGAAACTCAACTACAGTAATGTTTGTAATCATGGTGTTTAAATAAAATATTTTAAAAATAAGAATAGAAATATAAAGGATCAGAGAGATTTAGGGGAACTGTCAGCTTTGTGTGTTTCTCTTCTCTTCTCTCTCCTGAAGCTCTCCTGAGAGGGCCAGGAAGGGACCAGCAAAAACTGTCTCCTGGAGCTGCTCAGTCCGAAAGGCAAAGAAAGACTGAATGAGTTAAAACTTGCTACCAGAGGCGTCAGGAAAGAGAGGTGAATCCTTTCTCTATAAAGGCAGGTGGGAGGGGTCTGACCCTGCTGTGAGATTGGCGACTGGGAGAGACCAAGGGAACCTGTCAGCGTTGCGTGTTTCTTTTCTCTTTTTTCTCCTGAAGTTCTCCTGAGAGGGCCATGAAGGGACAGCAAAAACTGTCTTCAAGTGGCCACAGAAGAGCATAGCTGCTTGGCTTTGCTTAGCGGCCATGTGCTCTAACCAATGAACACCACCATAATATGCAGAAAAATAATCACACTACAAGTGAGACAATGGTAAACCTCGCAGGCAAACACCATGCACAGAGAATGAAGATGATAGCTGTGATGCCCCCCAAAATACCAACAATCTGATTCATCTCTCAGAGAAAACAATTCGAATACAAATATGAAGGATCCTCATAGATATAAAACCAAAAACATAGCTCTAACTGAGCAGAACACAAAGACAGAAATCCGAAAACTCCAAACTGGAATAACAGATCTGAAAAATATGGTAGCTGAACTAAAACCTCAATGGAAAGCCTCTCCAATAGGGTAACAGCAGTCAGGGAAAGAATCAGTGAACTGGAAGATGAAATGCAGAATAACTCCATACAGCAGAAGACATTTGAAAAGAACCTTAAGGCGAACGATCAAACAATGGAAAAAATACTCAAGGAATGTGAACAGATGAAAATAGAAGTCTTTGGTAAACTCAACAGAAACAACATAAGAATAATTTGAGTCCCAGAGGCCCAGAAAGGAGATCACCAGGAAGAATCAACAAAGACATCATCACTAAGAAACTCCCAGAACTAAAGATACAATCAAATCCTGTAGCATATCTAAACACCCCCATCACTACCGAGGAAATTAAAATGATAATAAATGTCTTCCCCAAAACAAAAGCCCAGGCCCAGATTAATTCACTAATGAATTCTTTCAAACCTTTCAAGAAAAACTTCTACCAATTCTTGCCAGGCTCTCTCATAAAATTGAAAAAACGGGAACACTTTCAAATAGATACTATGAAGCCAAAATCACCTTTATACTAAATTCAGACAGAGATGCTGCCAAAAAGAAAATTACAGACCCTGTATGTAACCTGTTTCTGTTTTCCCCTTTGACCACCCCCAAATGCACCGACAATATAATGTAGCACCATTTCCCCCTGCAAAGGCATACTAAAAAAGGGGAATTCTTACATATAAAAAAAGAGCTCTTATCTACTAGAGATAGGAACTCATAGTTGTTTACAATACAGGGATATCTCCTACCTTGAAAATATGTCATGTGGAATCAACTTAGACCTCAGGTGATTAGATACCATTCGTCAAGCCTTGAACCCTGGATCCCAGACATAGAAACGGCACAGTTCTTCACAACTGCTACAGGAAACAAATCCCATCCGGGACAACCTTAAGACTGCGAGGTCACCAACAAGTGCCAGCTCTAATATGACATCCTGACAATGAAGAAAATGGGAACAACTTGACCTTAGTGCAGGTTACCCTACCTTACCAGCTAACGACAAGACAAAATCAGAAGACTTGTCAGCCATTGGTAGGTCCAAAAGCCAAGATTGCGAGTTACAGATGACTGGCTGCTAGAACCATGACCAGACTGTATACAGCCTGGGACCAATAAAAAGCCCTAGCCTAGGGTTTGAACTACGACCTGCACAATAAACATGATCCCCAGTTCCAAAGGTCTGGCAGAGACCATTGTAACGGAATGAGGCTTCTGGAAGTACAAAGAAAGACACTATCCTAGGTGCCATCCTAGGTTCAGTGCAAAGACCAAGATCACAAACCACAGAAGATGGATTAAAATGACACTGATGGAACAGAACTTCTAGAACCACAAAGACTGACTTCATCATAACTCCCATCCCTGGATCTGTGCAGATACTGAGATCCCTAGACACAGAGGCCTGAGTGTATCACCCAGGACAGAGCAGAGGTCTTCCAAACACCACAAAAGCATCACCAGGAGAGTAAATGATCCTGAACAGAGTCTATAGTTGATCCCATGACAATCCACTCCAAGGGTGGAGAAACCCCATATCTCTTAGGCCAAGTGAATTTCTTTTCGAATGACCCCAATATTTACTGTGCCAGGGCAGGAGGGAAAAAACAAAAAGCACAAAACATTGTTTATTTATTTAATTTTTAAATATTTTTAATTTTTATTTTTTAATTTTATTTTTATATATTATTTTATTTTCATTTATTATTATTATTTTTATTTACCTATCTATTTTTGGTCAATTTCTCTGTTTGGGTGTGATTATTGAAGTTGTCCCCAGTTATACTTACTCTTTCTCTTCCTTTCTGTTCTTTCTTTATATGCTATGCCATGTTTCTTATATCAGGATCATGGCGTTTTGTTTTGTTTTGTTTTGTGTTTTTTTGTATCTGTTTTTGTGTTTTTTTGTTTTGTTTTGTTTTGTGTGCTTATCGTTATTGTTGGAGTCCTCACTGGATATTTGACATTTCTATTTGTACTGGTGGAATGTTTCACCTTTTTTCTCTCCTTCGTTTCTCAAACCGATGATGAGAGCCTCTGGAAGAATTCCGCTTATTTTCGGTGTAATAGACTTTTCCCCAGTTTATTACTTTTCTTTCCTTCAAACAAAACCATGTAACTTGAACTAGCTAGTCCTGCCCCCCCCCCAGTCAGTGGGGGAAATAAGGGAGGCACCAGGACCAAATAGGTGCAAGACTACTAAGTAGTAGGCTAGATACAGAGGAGACCACATATTCTAGCAACCCTAGAGGTGAGGGAAGAGAATATGGGAGGTAGGACAAAAACGGAGGTGTAGGGAGGACAATTTGGTGATGGGAATCCCCCCTGATTTTATGTAAATATGTACCTAAAATAATATTGTCAACAATATGTAAGCCACTATGATCAAAATAAAAATTATATTAAAAAAAAGAAAATTACAGACCCTGAACACAGATGCAAAGATCCTCAACAAAATCCTGTCAAATAGGATCCAATGCCTCATCAAGAAGATCATTCATTATGATCAAATAGACTTCATCCCAGAAATGCAAGGATGGTTTAACATCCCTAAATTTATCTATATAATACACAACATCAACAAAAAGAAAAAGAAAAATCACATGTTAAGTTTTATCACCCATTCTTGATAAATGCTATCAGCAATATAGCAATGAAAGGAACCTTTCTCAATATAGTTAAGTCCATCTATCACAAACCAATGGCAAATATTATCCTCAATGGAGAAAAACTAAGAGCCTTCCCTTAAACATCTGGTACAAGACAAGGCTGTCCTCTCTCACCACTCCTATTCAACATAGTACTGGAAGTACTTGTTATAGTGATTAGGCAAGGAAAAGATATTAAGAGCATCCAGATAGGAAAGGAAGTAATCAAGCTCTCACTGTTTGCAAATGACATGATACTATATTCATAAAACCCTAAAAACTTTACCAAAAGCTTTTAGAAATAATAGTCTCATATAGGAAAGTGGCAGGTTACAAAATTAACACCAAAAAATCTATGAACTTCTTAGACACCATTTATATTAGTGTCCCACAAACTCAAATATCTTGGAGTCAACTTAACTAAAGATGGGTAGGACCTATACAAAAAAAAGTACAAAATCCTGCTTCAGGAAATCAGAGGACACATGGAAATGAAAACACTTACTCTGCTCATGGATTGTCAGGATTAACGTCATTAAAATGGCAATATTACCAAAATATTGTAAATATTTAATGAATTCCATCGAAAGATTTCCATGACATTCTTGAATAAAGTGGATTAAACACTCCTAAAATTTATTAGTAACAATAAACACCCAAAAATATCTAAAGCTATCTTTGGGAAAAGAAATATGGGAGGTATTACTTTCTCCAATTTTAAAATGTAGTGCAAAGCAATAGTTATTAAAACAGCATGTTATTGGAATAAAGACAGATTCTCAGATCAGTGGAATTGACTTGAGTGTTTAGAGAATACTTCCTAGACATACTGTCATTTAGTTTTTGATAAAGGGTAAAGAAATCCAAAGTGGAGACAGCAAAGCCTTTTCAACAAGTGCTATTGGCACAACTGGTTAATAACTTGCAAAAAGGCGAACATCCCCAGCTAAGACCATGTACAAAGGTAAAATCCAAATGGATTAAATGCCTTAATATCATACGTGAAACCATAAGTGTATAGAACAACATGTAGGTAAAACACTTCATGACATTGTAACTAAAGGCATCTTCAAGGAGGAAACAGCACTCTCCAAACAAGTTGAAGCAGAGATAATCTTATAAGAATATATTAAACTGAGGTACTTCTGAACCGCAAAGGACATAGTACCTAGGATAAAAGAGCCACCCACTGAATGGGAGAAATTATTCACTCAATACCCATCAGATAAGGGGCTAATATCTGAGATATACAAGTCACTGACAGAACTTTACAAGATAAAAACATATAATCCCATCAGAATTGGGGACAAGAAATCAACAAACACTTTATCAAAGAAGAAATACAAATGGCCGAAAGACATATAAAACAATGCTCCATGACACTAATCCTCAGGGATATGGAAATTAAAAGAACTATGAGGTATCATCTCATGCCACAAAGATTGGCACATATCACAAAGAATGAGAACAAGCAGTACTGGCAGAGAATTGTAAAGAAAGGAACTCTCATTCACTGCTGTGAATAGTCAAGCCTATATGAAAAACTCTATGGAGATTCCTCAAAAACTGGAAATTGTGCTCCCATATGATTTAGCTATACCACTCCTTGGAATACACAAAAGGAACTAAAACATGCAATTCAAAAATAACTTCCTGGTGGCGTCATGCTGGGAAAATCTACACACGCACAGTGATTCCCGACTGTGAGTGTTGCCTGTGCATGTTTTTCCACCGTCCTATCTCCAAAACCTCTTGGGAGTGGGCCGAAAAGGGCCCAGAAAAATAGCTCTCCCAGAGGCTCATCCAAGGGCCGGAGAGCCAAGGAACTGTGTCTCACCATGAAAACTGGCTATCTGCAGTATTCTGCAGAAAGGAAGGTCCCCTGTTTGTGAAGTCAGGCTGCAAAAATCTACGCCCGCCCAGTGATTCCTTACTGTGAGTGTTGCCTGTGTGTGTTTTTCCACTGTCCTGTCTCTGAAACCTCTTGGGAGTGGGCCAAAAAGGGCCCAGAAAAATAGCTCTCCCAGAGACTCCAGAAGAGCACAGCTGCCATGCTTCGCTTTGCAGCCACACACTCTTTCAAACCAATGAACCCCACCACAACACGCAGAAAAAAATCACACTACAAGCTTGACAATGGGGATACCTCAAAGGCAAACACCATGCACAGAGAATGAAGACGATAGCTCGGATGACCTAAAAAATCCCAACCATCTGATTAACCTCTCGGATAAGGAGTTTAGAATAGCAATATGGAAGATGTTGTAGAACTCGAAATAAGTATAGATTGATCTGAACAGAACACAAAGAAAGAAATCAGAAAACTCCAAACTGAAATAAAAGATCTGAAAAAAATGGTAGCTGAACTGAAAAACTCAGTGGATGGCCTCACCAGCAGTGTAACAGCAGCTGAGGACAGACTTGGTGTGCTGGAAAATGAGATGCAGAAAAACTCAACACAGCAGAAGAAATTGGAAAAGAACCTTAAGACAAATGATCAGGCAATGGAAAAAGTACTCAAGAAATGTGAACTTTGATAAACTCAACAGAAACAACATAAGAATCACTGGAGTCCGAAAGGCCCAGGCAGAGATCTCCAGGAAGAATCAACTGTCAAAGACATTATCAAAGAGACACTCCCAGAGTTAAAGACTACATGCAATCAAATCCTGCATGCCCGAAGAGACCCAAAGAAAAACACCCCAAGTCACATCCTCGTTACAATGACAAATCCCACAGATAGAGACAGAATGCTGAAAGCAGCAAGATCAAAAAGGGAAATTACATTCAAAGAAGCATCCCTAAGACTTACAGCAACATGTCACAAGAAATTCTCAAGGCCAGAAGAGAGTGGGGGATACTGTGACAAGACTGAATGAATGGATGCCTCACTGAGAATACTGCACCCAGCCCGACTCACGTTCAGGTTTGAAGGAAGGACACATCACTTCATGGATAAACAACAGCTCGGAAACTTCAGAGATGAAAAACCTGCCTTAAAGGAAAAACTGACATGTCTACTTTAAGACAAGAGAGACCAACAAACACAGCAAACTCATCTACTATGATGACATTAAATCCTATGACAATCATTCCCTCAATGTCAATGGACTAAATTCACCAATGAAAAGACACAGAGTGGCAAAATGAGTCAAAAGAATGAATCTAACCTTCTGCTGCCTAAAACAAAAACACCTGAATAGTCAGAACAAACATAGACTCAAAATCAAAGGCTGGAGGAAAATCATCCAAGCAAACAACACCCTGAAAAAAGCTGGGGTGGCCATATTAATATCTGATGACACCAACTTTATACTCAGAAAAGTGGTAAGGGACAAAGATGGACACTATGTACTAATCAAGGGATATGTGCAACAGGAAGAAATCAGCCTATTAAACATATATGCACCCAATGAGAGACCAGCAAATTATCTAATACAATGACTGACAAATCTGAAAGAAGAAATCAATAATAACACAATAATTGTGGGGGACCTCAACACGGCCCTATCAATACTTGATAGGTCAATCAGATTGAAACCCAATAAAAACATACTAACCCTGAAATGAGTAATGGAAGAAAGAGGACTAATATATATATATATATATATATATATATATATATATATATATATATATATATATATATATATATTCCACCCCCAAAAACCTGGATACACATTCTTCTCCAATGTACATGGGTCATTATCCAGGATAGACCACATGCTGACACAAAAATAACATCAAGAGGATAGAAATCTTGCAGCTACCTTTGCTGATCACAAGGCTCTGAAATTAGATGTGAACTACAGAGCCACACAGAAGAAAAACTTTAACAATTAGAAATTAAACAGTCTGCTCCTGAACAACCAGCGGGTTGTGAAGACACAAACTTCTAGAATTCATGGGACACAGCAAAAGCGGTCCTGAGAGGAAAATTTATAGCTCTACAAGCACACATCAGGAAGGAAGAAGGGGCATACCTGAATAACTTAATAATGCAGTTCATAAAATTAAAAAATGACCAACAAAAGGAACCAAATATCGGTAGAGAGAAATAAATAACAAAATTGAAAGCAGAAATCAATGAAGTGGAAAACCAAAAAAGGATTCCGAAAGGTCAACGAATGCAGAAGTTGGTTCTTTGAAAAAATAAACAAGATTGATAGACCATTGGCAAAACACACAAAGAGAGAGAGGAACCTGATAACCCATATTAGAAATGAGAAGGGGGATATCATGACAGATACTGCAGAGATCCAAAGGGTAATCAGAGACTAATTTGAGAAACTTTATGCTACGAAACATGATAACCTAGAAGAAATGGAAAGATTCTTGGACACTTATAACCTTCCACAGTTAAGTAAGAAGGATATAGCATATCTAAACACTGCCATCACTATTGAGGACATTGAAACTGTAATCAAACATCCACCCCCAAAGAAAAGCCCAGGCCCAGATGGATTTACTAATGAATTCTTTCAAACCTTTCAAGAGGAGCTACTACGAATCCTATCCAGGCTCTTCCATGAAATTCAAAAAACGGGAACACTCCCAAACAGGTTTTATAAAGCCAACATCACCTTGATACTGAAACCAGACAGAGATGCTGCCAAAAAAGAAAATTACAGACCAATATCCCTGATGAATGCAGATGCAAAGATCTTCAACAAAATCCTGGCAAATAATATCCAATGCATCATCAAGAAGATCATACACTACGACCAAGTAGGTTTCATCCCAGGAATGCAAAGTTGGTTTAACATCTGTAAATCTATCAACATCATACAAATATCAACAACAAGAAAAATAAAAATCACTTGATCATATAGCAGATGCATAGACTCAGAGAAAGAATTTGATAAGGTTCATCACCCTTTCTTTATCAACTCTCTCAGAAAGATGGGAATGAAAGGAACCTTTCTAAGTCTAGTTAAAGCCATCTACCACAAACCAATGGCAAATATTATCCTCAATGGAGAAAAACTAAAAGCCTTTCCTCTAAATTCTGGTTCAAGACAAGGCTGTCCACTCTCACCACTCCTGTTCAACATAGTACTGGAAGTGCTTGCTGTAGCGATCAGGCAAGAAAAAGATATCAAGGGAATCCAGATAGGAAAGGAATAAGTCAAGCTCTCACTGTTTGCAGATGACATGATACTCTACTTAGAAAACCCTAAAGACTCTACCAAAAATCTGCTAGAAGAAATAGACTCATACAGCAAGGTGGCAGGCTACAAAATTAACACACTGAAATCAATGGCCTTTTTATACACCAATAATGATAGGGAAGAGGTGGACGTCAGGAAGGCAATCCCATTCACATTAGTGCCACACAAACTAAAATATCTTGGAGTCACCTTGACCAAAGACATGAAGGACCAATACAAAGAAAACTATAAAGCCCTGCTCCATGAAATAAGAAAAGGCACATGGAAATGAAAATACATACCCTGCTCATGGAATGGCAGGATTTACATTATTAAAATGGCAATACACCCCAAAGCATTGTACAGATTTAATGTGATCCCTCTAATGATACTCATGATTCTTCAAAGAAGTGGATCAAACACTTATGAAGTTCATCTGGAATAAAAAATCCTCTACTGCTAAAGCACTCCTAGGGAAAAGGAAAATGGGAGGCATTACTTTCCCCAACTTTAAACTGTACTACAAAGCAATAGTTATCAAAACAGCATGGTATTGGAATAAAGACAGATTCTCAGATCAGTGAAATAGGCTTGAATTCTCAGACAATGTTCCCCAGACATACAATCACCTAATTTTTGACAAGGGAGCAAGAAGTCCTAAGTGGAACAGGGAAAACCTCTTCAACAAGTGGTGCTGGCAGAACTGTTTAGCCACTTGCAAAAAGGCGAACAGAGACCCCAGTTAACATCATGTACGAAGGTAAAATCCAAGTGGATTAAAGACCTTGATATCAGACCGGATACCATAAGGTATATAGAACAACACATAGGTAAAACACTCCATGACATTGAGACTAAAGGCATCTTCAAGGAGGAAACAGCACTTTCCACACAAGTGGAAGCAGAGATCAACAGGTGGGAGTACATTAAGCTGAGAAGCTTCTGAACCTTAAAAGAAATAGTGCCCAGGATACAAGAGCCACCCACCATGTGGGAGAAATTATTCACCTAATACCTATCAGATAAAGGGCTAATATTCAAAATATATAGATCACTGACAGAACTTTACAAGAAAAAAAACATCTAATCCCATCAAAAAATGGGGAGAAGAAATGAACAGACACGTTGATAAAAAAAAATACAAATGGCCAAAAGGGACACTGATCATCATCACTGATCATCAGGGAGAGGCATATTATAACAGGTATGAGATACCATCTCATACCACAGAGATTGGCACACATCACAAAAAATGAGTACAATCAGTGCTGGCGGTGATTTGCAGAGAAAGGAACTCTTATCCTCTGTTGGTGGGAATGCTGTCTAGTACAACCTCTATGGAAATTGATATGGAGATTCCTCCAAAAACTGGAAATTGAGCTCCCATTCAACTCAGCTATTCCACTCCTAGGTATATAACCTAGGAACAGAAGAATACAATACAAAACTCGTTCCTCGCACCTATATTTATTGCAGCACTATTCACAATAGCCAGGCTCTGGAAACAACCAAGATGCCCTTCAACAGACAAATGGTTAAAGAAACGTGGTACATATACACAATGGAATATTATGCAGCCGTCAGGAGAGATGAACTCATGAAATTTTCCTATATGTGGATGTACATGGAGTCTATCATGCTGAGTGAAATAAGTCAGAGGGAAAGAGAGAGATGCAGAATAATCTCACTCATCTATGAGTTTTACAAAAAATAAAAGTCATCTTTGCAGCAATCCTCAGAGACAATGAGAGGAGGGCTGGAACTTCCAGTCACTTCATGAAGATCACCACAAAGAGTGGTGAGTGCAGTTATAGAAATAACTACACTGAGAAGTACTATAATCCTGTTAGTGAATGAGGGAACTGGAAAGTCTGTCTAGAGTACAGGTCGGGGTGGGGTGGGATTGAGGGAGATTTGGGACATTGGTGGTGGGAATGTTGCACTGGTGAAGGAGGGTGTTCTTTACTTGACTGAAACCTAATCACAATCATATTTGTAATCAAGATGTTTAAATAAAGAAAAAAGTTCAAAAAATAACTTCCTCACACCTATATTTATTGCAGCACTATTTACAATACTGACTGTAAATAACCAAGATGCCCTTCAATAGAGTAATGGCCTACGAAACTGTGGTACATATACACAATGGAATATTATGCAACTGTCAGGATAGATGAAGTTATGAAATTTTTCTATAATTGGATGTACATGGAATCTATTTTGTTGAGTGAATTACATCAGAGAAAGAGCAATACACAGAAAATATTCACAAGCATGCATGGGTTTATAAAAAGTAAAGACATTGTAATAAACCCAGAGAGAATAGAATAAGGGGCTGGAAGGTCCAGCCCATTATATGAAGCTAATCACAAAGAGTGGTGAATTCTGTTAGGGAATTAACTGCATTATCCATTAGCATGACAAAGTTAATGAAGGAGTGAAGTAGTATGCCTGTTTTAAATACAAGCAGGGGTGGGGGAGAATGGAAATTAGGGGCACTGGTGGTTGGAATGTTGCACTGGTGAAGGGAGGTGTTTTGCTTATGACTGAAACCCAACTGCAATCATTCTTGTAATTATTTTTCTTAAAAATTTTATTTAAAGTAGAAATACTACATATTTTTGTGTAGTCATTTATAAGCCTAATACGTTGCTATATTAGTATATTTGTTTTTAAAATTATTAGTAGAGTTTCTTTATGTATATATCATGTCATTTGCATATGCTACTGTTTGACTTCTTATATAAATTTCGCTTCTTTGATCTTATTATTGCCAAATTGCTACAGCTAATACTTCCTGCATTACATTCAATAGGTTGGAGAAACTAAACATTTTTACATTATGCTGATATTGAAGGGAAGGTTTTTAGTTTTTCACTTTTGACTATCATTACTGGCTGTGGGTTTTGTTATACAGGTGAGACAATCTTTTATATATGTTTACTTATACATAATTTTTGAGGGGTTTTATAATGAATGGGTAATATTTATTTAATGAAATTTAAAGTATAATTTTATTGCATTATCATTATTTTTTAAGAGTTAAAAATTTATAATTTTAGGGGTATTATATGACCACACCATTCCCAAAACCAGTTTATTAGCTTTATTTTTAGCTTTATTTTTTAGGTTTATTTATTTAGTTTTATCTTTATTTTAGTACATTATAAAGTCTATTAAAATCACATAAATGCTCAAACCAATTTTGTTAACTCTTGTTTGGTTTTATACTGAATTTACTAATAATTATGTTACTGTATTTTGTCAAAAAGACTTCAGTAATGAAGATAATTTTTGCTTTTTTTGATAACTGAATGATATTAACAGATACTAATATTCAGAGCACAATCAGCAGAGAATATTGAAAATGGGTTTGCATGGAAAAATCTCGAGAATTACTTAACTCTGTCCAAGACTGTATGGTAATATATAGCTGAGAAAGATAGATTTTGATCGTAGGCTGTTATTTGTTAATTTTATAATGAAAATAATGTATCTAGGTGGTCTTCCTTAGTTGTTTAGTTTGTTTTTCTTATAATCATTAAAATGGAAAATAATGCATATGGGCAGTGTCTAAAAATTTATGTTAATTTGCCTTTGTTTTTCTAACATTTTCTTATAAATTAAGGATATATAGCAAAGTTGAGAAAACTGATCTGATCATTTATACTTGACTTTTATACCCTCTTTTATTTGTATCTTGTTACAGAAGAAGCTACTATGGAGGAAACTGGGCCAGTTTTAGTTTTTCAGGTCTGCTCTCCTGGATAAAGGAACACCAGGTAAATTTCTTATTTGATTTTTTAGTTGCCAGTGTTATATTTTGTGTCACATGATAGCCATTCACCAAAACAAAAATTGCCCTAACTTTACCTGCAGTACAGAAATGCTACCTTAATTTTTTAATTATTTAACAAAATGTCGTAATTCTTTCACCGCCTTTAGTTTGTAGAGGTAATTTTTGAATAGATATGTTGGCTAAAACTATAAATAGATAGTATAAATAGATAAGCCATTGTATGTGATAGAGCACTTTCTATGAATATGTCCAAATATAAGACAAGATTTTTTCCCTTAGTGCTTTTGAGGGAAAATTATTCTTTAAGTTATTTTATTGTTCCAAAACTAAAATTTGGTGAAGATATTAGTTTCATGATTTTCATATTTAATAAGTCACTGCAAGTATCAAGTAAGAGTGAAAAGATAGTTGGGCCAGAAATATAGATCAAGAAAAGAAGGCAGGTGAAGAAATTTAATACATAAAATACAAAAATAAACAGCCTTCCCACTCAGCATTTAGAAAAAATGTTTTTTCTCAAACATATACTATATTTTCACTTTTTATGCTTGTCTAGATGTATTTCATAATAGTGTAGTTGTTTTGTAAAAACCTTGTATAAGCTCTAATTATATTATTTTTCTATGTAAAAAACATTTTTCCTTAAATGTGGGAGGATATCATTACTGTAGAGACTGTTGTAAATAGACCATTTCCATTTTTTTCTTCAGAGAATAGGATTACTTCAAAAGTTTATCTAACAAAAACTCTTAAGATCACCATAACCTAGATTGTAGGAACTGGTTATTATGGCATGAAAGTGAATATTTCCTGCCATGGTGGTTTCTTGAGAACAATGTTAGAGTTTATTATATAGCTCAATACATGTGTCCATGTTCATACCTAATGTCTAGGCCTCTTCTTTCACCTGTGTAAGATGTCACATATTTTATCTCATGATGCCCAATCTTCCTAAGTTCTCTCCCTTGCCATCTACTCACCCCTAGAGTAGGATGTCCTGGTCTTGTCCTACAATCTGCTCTATCAGTATATACTTTCTTAGTCTGAAATCTTGTCTCTGGCCCTCTCTTGGACTGCAAACTAATGTTTTCCTGACACTTCAACTTTCCCTAGTCTGGTCACAGCCACATGTGTGGAGGTGAGATATTTGACACTGTACTGCAACTACCCCAGCTTTCCTAGTCTTCAACCACCATCACATGATGTGGGTGAGTCTGAAGCTATGAACCATGGCTTTCTTTGTCATGTGTGTGGCCACACATTATTGTGTCGAAAGAGATTGGCTAGAGGATTTATTTTATCCTACCCCAGCCATCCCATTATCTATTTTGACAGGATCCTTACCTTGGGTAAGATTTAAACTGACTAAATTCACCTTGTGTTCCACATTTTGGTTCCCTCTGTATCAGTTATGCCACAGTGAATAATTTTTAAAGTAATTTTAAAGAACTATTTGGGGGCCAGAGTGATAGCACTGTGGCTAGGGTATTTGCCTTGCATGTGGCTAAACTTGTTTCAATCTTTCGTATACTATATGGCGCCCTAATGATATATGAGCACAGAGCCTGGGGTAACCCTTGAACTTCTGCTGGGTGTGACCCCAAAACAAAAAACAAAACAAAACACAATGACCTTCCTTATATGTATGAAAATGGGACATGTGGATTGAAGTTGTGCATGTGGGAAATGAGAGTGATAGACTATTAGATAAATTGATTCAGTTAGCTAATATTGCTAAAACATATTAAGCAAACAGTATATTTTGCATTGTAGTTGTACTCCTTGATTTATTGATATACATGATCTAAAATACCTCTTGTTAATAATGCTGCAGTTAGATATTAGGGGGCCCCAGTAATTTTTTAAAAAATATTAAAACTTAAGAGATTTCTTATATCAATGCAGCCCCAAAGCATAAAGATTACTTCCCTTTTTTATTACAAATCATAAACTCTTTGAAGAAAATGAGGTAATACTAATGCAGCAAACCATGTCCCCACCCAGAGAGGGTTGAACCCCCCAAAAAGAGATGTCACAGAAGAATCACTAAGATTAATAAGAAGTCATCAAATGAGGAGACTGATAATATCCAAAATAACTCTGTTTATAGATGCAAAACTGCAGCAGAAAGGAAAACAACATTTGGGTAAATTGTATAAAACCTCTTCTAAGAAGCCATTTGAGATGTGCTCCTCAAGCCAATGTTCTCTTTTGAACACATAGCTTGTTTGCTTGTCTCTGTATTATTATTTACTTCCATTTCACTCTGGAGAAACTGGTACATCCATACATCCTATACATCCTATCCTTTATCTTTCTTTACATCTTTCTAATAAGTTTCTTTAGTAAAAACGATATTATTTTACTGTTTCATCACTTCCTGGATTTTTTTTGGTGAGGAAAATGTGGCAGACCCCAAACTGCCTGTTTTAGATTAGAACTGATTTATTAGTCTTGACAAAAGCAACCCATTTCCCCTAGCATTGGTGACTAAGGTGGGTCTAGTAGGAAGGTAGAAGCACTCTTTTCTTGAGTCGACTACACTTGCTCACTGCTTTACTAAGTCAAATTCAACAATAACAAAGGTATTTATATTATGTATGTACTGCAGATTTAGTTTAAGAATGTAATTGCATGAAATGAGAGTGTGAGGATCAACCAATATTTCTTAAAAAGTATTTCATATAATTCCTTTTTGTTCAGGTTTTTTAGTTAATGTTGGTACAAGGGTGTATTTATATTATATATATTTTTTAATTTAGTCACCATAAAACTACAAAGTAAGTCATGATTAGGTTTTAGGCATACAATGTTTCAGCACCAATCCCTTCCTAGAGTCCACTTCCCTCCACCAATGTACTCCATTCCCCCACCAGTCTGCTTCACTAGAGGGACTTTATGCATTGTAGTTTACTGCTGCTCATAGGGTTTCATACAAAAACCTTTGCCATCTTTCAGCATCTTCTCCTCCTGGCTTCTCTTAACTACAACATAGTTGTTATCCTCTCCAAGTCCTGTTCCCCAGCTTCCTCAAATAGTATATTTTCTTTTGAATACCAGTTCTAATTTTTATTTAGGAGTACATTTTTACCACATTGTGCTCATCACCAAGTTCCTATATTCCTTCACTCTAAAAGATGATTCCCGCTAATTTCTACCTATGTTAACTTCAGTTTTATCAACAGAATATAGGGTTTTTACTGGACATTTCCTATTTTCTTGCTTTGCTTCTTTCTGTGTTTGTGTATATACATATATATGAATTATGTGAAATACAATTGTATATAATAAAATATATTTCATATTATAAATTAAACCTTTTTGAAAGTTTATTTTGAGGAGTCAGGAGATACACTACTAGGTATTACTCCTTTGAGCTCCATGGGTTGTAACCTCGCCAAAAACAGTTTTTTTGAAATACATTCTTGACATTTGGATAAGGTATATTTTATCATCTTTGACAATTCCCTATATACAGAATCTGATATATCATATAATTTTCATAATAAAATATAATTACAAATTACTGAAAATATTAATGTATCACTTTGAATTCTTAGTCAGTCCTTACATGACTCTCATATTATAGATTTTTATTTATAGTTTATTGTGAATTATTCAGGGATAATTATAATCCTACTTTTCTGAAATAATATATAACCATGTATTTTAATAATTTGTAGTACATAATAATTATATAATGTACATTGCTTTTCATATAGAATATAATTCATATATTCAGAATTTGATATGACTAGTGATAAATGTTAAAAGATATGCATATAATTAGAATCAGCAAATTTAGAACCTATTTGGCAGCAAAATTTGGACAAGCTTTATTAGCATGTAATACATGCAACAGATACACTTGTTTCACCACTGGCAAGTTTGTTTTCCTGTTTTTTTAAAACAATGTTAAATCAGACATGTATACATCATTTTATCAAAATATTGAATATCCTGTTAGAAACCAGAGCTAGCTTTTAATAAGATAGATTTTGTAAATTACTTTCCTCTCTTTGAATTGACATATTCTGGAATCAGAAAGTAAAAGCATTCTTTAAATTTTGATGGGATGAAAGCAAAACATGAATCATTCAAAAAATAAATTTTGCTGAGATATACAATTTATCAGGAGAATAACGGCTGAAGTTGCTCAATTTAATTAAAACTTTGTACCTGTATTTTGTTTAGGAAAATAGTGACATTGGAAATGAAAGTCTAGCATGGAAAGTGCAGGTTCTTGAAAATGAAGACACTATTGCTCTCAGCAGGAAGGACAAAACCATTCAACATGTGGAAGTATTTTGTTATGCCAGGTATGAAAATTAATTAGATAGATGAACTAAATTAATGATATGTGAATTTACATTAGTTTGGGAAGAGAGCTTCAATAGTGTCAATGTAAATGGTGTCTGTAAACAAAGTTATTGCACTCCACTATCGCAAAATTGCCCATGATCTTTTCATCATCCATAGTCCAGATTTCATTCTCACCTCTCTTCTTTCCCCTTAATAGTCAGTTACATAATCCGGGGACAAATGTCTGCTATTGTTCTATGCAGTCTATTACTTGTTTTGTGTCTCTGTATTCCAAAGATTAATAAGATCCTCTGGTATGTGTTCTTCCTATTTTTCCTTACCATGTTATCCTCTAGTTCTGTCCATATTGTAGTGATCTGTGTGATTTGATTTTTTTGTATAGTAGTATTCAATTCTGTAAGTAACCAAACTTTCTTTATTCATTTGTCTGTAAATGAAAATTGGTTTATTTCAATTTCTTTTTTTTGGATTTATTATTTTTATTATAAACTATTTATAGGGCTGTGGCATTAGTAGAGCAGGTCTGTCACTTGCCTTGCATGCAGCCTACCCAGATTCATTTTCTTTAAATATTTATTAAGCACCTTGATTAGAAACATGATTGTAGTTGGGTTTCAGTCATAAAAAGAACACCCTCTTTCGCCAGTGCAACCTTTTCACCACCAATGTCCCCAATATCCCCTCCCCCCCCCGCCTCTATTCAAGACAAGCATTCTACTTTTCTCACTCATTAACATTGTCACCATACTTATCAGTGTAATTATTTCTCTAACTGCACTCACCACTCTTTGTACTGAGCTTCATATTGTGAGCTGGTCCTTCCAGCCATCATCTCTATTGTCTCTGGGTATTATTACAATAATGCCTTTTCTTTTTCCTTTCTTTTCTTTTTTTTTTCTTTGATTTTGGGCCACACCCAGTGAAACTCAGGGGTTACTCCTGGCTATGCACTCAGAAATTGCTCCTGGCTTGAAGGACCATATGGGAAGCCAGTGGAATTGAACTGCGGTCCATCCAGGCTCAGCCACATGAAAACAAACTCCCCACCCCTGCACCATCACTCTGGCCCCTTTTATTATTCTTGACATCCACTTTTGTCATTTCTCTTTTCAAAGCTATTATATTCTTTTTGGATTTCAACTTGTTGACTTATCAAGGGGTGACAGGCAGTATTGAACTTTCCCACTATTATGGAGTTACTGTTGATGTCTTTCAGATTTGCTAACAATTGTTTTAAATATTTTCTGTTTCCTCATTGGGTGCATATATGTATAGATATGTATATATATTTAGGAGTGTGATTTCCATTTTTTATACATATGCTATAATTATTATAAAATGTTTATCTTTGTCCCTTATAACTTTTTATTTATTTCTTTTTTCTTTTCTTGTGGGGAGGGGAGTGGGAGAAGGGAGGGAAGGAGGAAGAGCAGGGAGGGGAGGGAAGAGGAAAGGAAGGGAGAAGGGATGGGGCAAGGAAGAGGAAGAGGAAGGAAGCCTTTATAACTCTTCTGAGTCTAAAGTTGTGTCATCTGAGAATTATATAGCCACTCCAGCTTTTTTAAAGGAGTTGTTTGCTTGAATGATTTTTTCCTCTAGCCTTTGATGTTGAGTCTATGTTTGTTTTGGCTATACAGTTGTGTTTCTTGTAGGCAGCAGGATGTTGGACTCAGCTTTTTGATCCATTTTGCTATTCTTTGTCTCTTAACTGTCTCTTATCTTTAGAGAGATAATTGTCATTTAATTTATTGTCATCGTTGTATTGAAGATATTGTCATCTTTGTATTGAACATGTGTGTCTGTTAGTTTTTCTTATCTTAAAATAGAACTCTCAATTTTTGTAAGGCTTATTTTGTGTCTCTAATGTTTCTGAGCTGTTGCTTATCCCTGAATCTATGTACACTTCCTTCATACTTGAACATAAGTCTGGCTGTGTACAGTATTCTAGGCAAAGAATACATTTCATATAGTTTTGTCACTATATCCCACCACTGCCTTCTGACCTTGAAGGTTTCTTGTGACATTTCTCCTGTAAATATTAAGGATGCATCTTGAATGTAATTTCTATTTATGATCTTTCTGCTTTCAGTATTCTTTCCCTATTTGTTAGATTCTTCATTGTGCCTAGGATGTGTATTATGGTTCTTTTCAGGTCTTTTTAGCTGGTACTGTTTAGGCATGCAGGATTTGGTCATATGCAGTCTTTATCTCTGGGAGTTTCTCTGTAATGATGTTTTTGACTGTTGATTCTTCTGGGGATCTTCTTCCTGGTTCTCTGGCATTCCAATGTTGTTTCTGTTGAGTTTATCAAAGACTTCTACTTCAATCTGTTCACATTATTTGAGTATTTTTTTCATTGTCTGATCATTTGCTTTATGGTTCTTTTCCAATGTCTTCTGTATGGAGTTCTGCATCTCAACTTCCAGCTCACTAATTATGTCCTCAGCTGGTCTTACTTTGTTGGAGAGGCTTACTATTGAGGTTTTTATTTCATTTATTTACTTTTTTATTTCTGTTATTTAGTTCGTAATTTTTTGATACTATCTTTATGTTCTGCTCACCTCGATCCATATTTTTTTTATTTCTGTAAACATCCTCCATATTTCTTCTCTAAAATCCTTATCCGAGAGGCTGATAGGTGGTTGTCACTTTTCGTTTCTTCAGAGTTCACATCTTCATTCTCTGTGCATTGTGCTTGTCTGCATTGTTTTCCCATTGTCACACTTTTAGGGTGGATTTTTTTCTAAGTGTTTTGGTGGGGTTAATTGACTAGAAGATGCACTCCTCTCTATCCACCCTTCATGGGCAGAGACAATCCACCTTGCTGAGGAGCCCTGAGGAGATAATTTACGCTGGGTATTTCTTTGCCTCCTCAGGCAGGAAAGCAGGCAACTCAACAGCAAGCAGGAGAAAGCAGCAGCCTTTCAAGCTGTGTCCTTTATGATAAAGCACAAAGCAGGGGTTGGGCTCCATCCTTCCTGTGCAAAGACAGTCTACCTTGCTGAGCAACTTGGTGGGGTTTCTGGCCTCCTCTAGGAAGGACAGCAGGGAACAGGGCAGCAAGCAGGAGGAAGCAGTGGTTTTTCAGTCTATCTTCTTTGTTCAAAGCCTTATTTTTACTTTTCTCGTCATTCTCTAATTTTATACAGAGGAATAACAATAGATGAATACACAAATCCATTTTAAGAAAAAGGTTGGGAAATATCATACGACTCCTTGACTGAAGTTCCTTTATTGATGTATAGTGGCAGTCATTCTCTGACACTTTTAGTTGTACATTTTGATTGTACAAGGTCTCTGATTTTTTTATTATTTTCTATTATTTATGTGAGTTGGTATTAAATATATAATGACTGACAATTTTGAGTACAAGGATATCTTATTGCCAGTTTCTTTTCTCTTCACTATCATTTTTAGTAACTTGTCAAAATAGAAAATATATGTTTATTTTTATTAGGAGGTTTATTTTAAAACAAAAATAATTATGTCTCTGCTATATGTTTCTTTCATTTGGCATCTTACAGAGTACATAATAAGAGATATGTGGAATATATAACATGTATGTTTTCATTTAATTGGAAAATATAAGTAGAAATATATTAGTAAGCAAAAAGAGATCTAACAATAACTGGTTAAATACAGAACAATTCTACTTATCTATGATGAGTACAATGAACATAAATAGGAATTAATACTGCACATAGCCCACTCAGGCATTAACATCCTAAGTTTTGTATTATGGCTAAAAACTTGAAGTTGTATGAAAGGATATAAGGACAGAAATAGCTGACACAATGATGCACTATACATCATCATCCAGTACCACATATTAAGTAATATTTAGTCATATTTTTACAATTCTAATTTCTATTTTTTCTAACATAATAATTTAAAAAATAAAATAGAAAATAGGTAACTTCTGTAGGCAAGAATTCCGAAAACCATACTAAAATCAGGATTATAGTCCTGCTTTACCATTCAACTTATGTGACATAGACATCTTTTTCTATAGGTCTTTGTTTTATTAATAGCAAAATATGAAGGGCTAGCAATAGATAATTTCAGATGTTCGTCTAGATTCTTAACAGTCTTTTATTTTGGTGGTTCTAGTTCATATAGTGACACAAGGTAAGTAAATAATTGCAGTGGGAATCTGAGAACAAGCTTTTGCCATTTAATGTAGGATCAAATGACATTTTGTTTTGAGTTTCAATGAACCTTGAAATTTTCACCATTTGTTAAATAGAACAAAGTGGAGATTACGGTTGATGTTTCCAATATTATTTTATTTTATTTTGTCTTGTCTTTCTCTTTTTGCACTTGAGCATGATTTGATTTCAGAACCGAGACTATTGTGTGGTACCTGTCTTTATTGCTGTAGTGCTCACCGGTTATTTAATTCAATATATTTTTCTGTGCTGCGGACCTTTAGCCTAATGAGATAAAAAGTCCCTAAGCATAACCATAGTGAGTTCATTTTCCCACTGAGCATCAAGTGGGAGCACGAAGAGGCGAATATGAAATATGAATTATGAAATGTGAAATAAATGAGACCACACAGAATGCATGGGGACTTGCATCTAGAAAGACGAAGACAAATTTATTTTTTGAGCTGGGTAACTTTTAAGGATTGAGCTCTGGAATGCAGGGTGTAATTTTGGAGATCAAAGAAAGTGGGAGATGGTCAGGGAAACAGAATGAAAGGCCATGGCTAAAATCTGCATATTAAAGAACCGATACTGAAGGTGAAAAGAAGTTTTGTTGTGGGTTAGCTTTGTTTTGGGTAAGAAGGAGAAACCAGGTAATTTTCAGGGAAGTGGGAAGAGAGAGAAATGTTTTAGAGTTTTGGGGAAAACTGAAAATTGCTTTACTCCTAAGCTAAGTTTTGGAAAAAACATGATCTTGGCGCCAAGGTAGCAGAGATCAAGAGAACTGGTTAATGGGAGACTTTTGGCAGGATTTGTACTGTGCTTCTTTGCTAGAAAGAAATATAGAGGCCTGATTTCTAATAATGGTCAAAAATAGAGAGAGAGAGTTACAGCCACGTTTTAGAATTATGGCCAAACAATCCACTCAAAGGGTCAACTGATTTTGACTGCTCTAAGCGAGCCTTTTTGGCAAATAATTCTTTTTCAGGAGTGCAACACTTCTGATGTGTTGCCCTTCCTGACTGGGGTGTAACATTTCTGTATTGTTGTAGTATTTTAATTACCTTTTTCTTGTCCTCTCTCAAACTGAGGTTGGAAGCCTCTAGAGGGACTCTGCCCATTTTCAGTGTATTTGACTTTTGACTTCTTTTTTCCCTCTTATTTTGTACCCCAATCTATTGCTTTTCTTGCCTTCAAACAAAACCACATACCTCTATTTTTCTAGCTCTGCCTCTTAAATAGAGGGGGAAACAAGGGAGGGTTCCAGGACCAAACAGATATGTGATCACTAATAGTAAGCCAGACAAAGAGGGGTCCACCTACTCTAGCAGTCTGGGGGGTGATGGGGTATATGAGTTGTAGAAAGGGAACTGGAATGGGTATTCCTCTGATTCAATGTTAATATGTACCTAAAATACTACTGTGAAAGATATGTAAGCCATTATGTAAAAAAACAGTGTTTTTAATCAGAAACTTTCTCTGACTTACATGTATTATTATTATATTGTTGGACGCTGTTAGAGCTAGAGAGCAAAATGGAGTCTCTGATGCCTGAAACATAAGGCCTGTATACGTGACAGGCGGCCACTGTGGCATTTACCCCCTGGACCTAAAACAAATGTTAACCAAACAAGTCAGATGTCCCAGTAAACCGCCTGAGTTGCTAAGATAAGATCACACATCCTGTTAAGCTACCATTGTGAAAGAATGTTTGTGCCCCATAAAGATAATGTAAAACTGGAAAGTCCATCCTGCACGACGCCCCTACTTTTCTATAGATACCATGGAAAAGTACTGAAAGCTACTTCCTTATGCTGTAGAACTATATATAAGCTTGTCTTGCTTTAATAAATTCAGCTCTTGATCAGCAAGCTTGACTTGAGCTCATTTCTTTCCCAGTCTCTTTCCTCCTTTTTAGGTGGATCCCGCTCATGACCCACAAATTACTTCGCGATCCTCAGTCCACCCTGCGGGCAGGGTCCCAGGGGTCGCATTATATCATTTATATTATATGTTATGTTATGTCACTATATTATCTTATATTAATTTACCTCATTATGTTAATCAGTTTTGTCTCTTGAATAAATTCTTACAATAAAAAGAAATTAAAAAAAGAACAAAGTACAATGGAATTAACTCATCCCAAAGATTCTCCTAGATCTCTTAATTACAACTCAGATGATTCAGAAAAGTTCTGTCTGAAATCAGACCAATTGCTTACAATCATTCTGCTCTCAGTCTCTTCCAGAAATATAGATAAATTTAAAAATAATGGGCCGGAGAGATAACATGGAGGTAAGGCATTTGCCTTTCATGCAGAAGGTCATTGGTTCGAATCCCAGCATCCCATATGGTCCCCGAGCCTACCAGGAGCGATTTCTGAGCATGGAGCCAGGAGTAACCCCTGAACGCTGCTGGTGTGACCCCCCAAAAAAAACTCAAAACGAAAATGACTGGTTTATTTGATGTATTAACTCTTGATCAATTTCTTAATCAATTTCTAATATTTATATATTAATTCTTTACTTAAGTGTTACTTAGTCTAAAATAAATATGGCCATCTCTCTGGTTTTTTAATCTACCATTGGCTTGTATGATTTTTGTTATTTTTTGAGTCTGTATTAATCATATGAAAATAAATATATTTCCTGTGAATAGCAGAAGTTTGGACTTCTGACAATTCAGTTATTTTCTTTTGGTATATTAAATCCATTGAACTTTGGAGATTAATAATATGAAGGATTTTGCTTGCCAATTTTCTCTAAGAATTTTGTTTGTTTTTGCTGTTTGATATTTTGTGTTGGAGAAAGAGGGTGTTGAGCAACACTTTCAGTATTCCTTGCAGAGTTGGTTTGAATGCAATAGAAGATTTTAACTGTTGGGCATAGGACTTGTTTAATGGTTGTTTCATTTCAATACTTTAAATTTAAATTTTCATTTTCTTCTTGCTAGTAGAGTTATTTGAGAAATTTGATGTATTTTTTATTTCCTTTATATCTGAGACGTTGTGTCTCTATTGCTCTTTAAGAAGTGTAACTCTCTCTCTTTGGTTATTGTCCCTTTAATATAATGTGTCTTATTGTTACTCTGAGCATACTTTGCCATTCTGCACCTCTTTGATGAATACACAAGTCTCTCTCCTGAAAAAAAACTTAGGAAGTTTTCTCCTATTATCTCTTCTACTAGCCATTTTTTTTCCATTTCTTTCTCTACTCTTCTGTGGGAGATCTTTTCATTTGGAGGTAGCTTCCCTTGTTATTGTCTATTAACTATCTTCAATTTTCTTCAATAGATATCATTACCTTTATATTTTTGGGGGGTTTTGCTCCACATTACTCTCTAAGGTATTACTCTTAGCTTTGCATTCAGAAATTACACCTGGCAGGCTTGGGGAACCATATGTGATGCTGAGGATTAATTACCTACAGTCAAAGCAAATGCCCTGTTGGCTGTGCTATTGCTCCATTGTTTTGTTTGTTGAACTTGCTCAGTGCTTTTTCTTTGACATGTGTTCAGAGATCATACTTTTATAAGTTCAGGAAAACTGTATGTGGTGCTGGAAATCAAACCTAGTTTGCTGTTGTTAAGGATTGGGCTTTAATTGGTATAGCATCTCTCTGGACCCTACTGCTTCATTATTAATGGTGTCAAATCTTATTTATTTGTCAGTTATTTGATTGTAGACTTCTTTCATTTTGCTGTTAAGTTTTATAATTTTAAAATGATTTTTGTTTCTATTTGAGTGAATTATTTAATTTTCTGTTTTTCTTTCTTTGTTTTTATAGACTCTCCCATTCAGTGATTTTCTTGGTTTTCTGAACATTGTGATGACTATTGAACTAAAGTCATCTACCATCAATATCCAAAGCCCTTGAAAACTTACTTGTGTTTTGCTGTTTGTTAAAGCAACTAAACTTTTTCATATTTAAATTATTCCTGCTGATTTTTAGGTGCTCAATGAGAAGCTTCAAGTTTTCTGAATTTTCTGAATAGTTTCTGTTAGGTCACACCCTGATTTTTTCTAAAACAAAGTCATTTCCCCAACTTCCTCTTTCTTTTAAGCAATCTCTTTGACTTATAAAAGTCCACTTGGATTTTACTTTACCCATCCCTCTCCTGGTTAGGAAATAGATAGGTATCAGTTTAGTTTGGTGCACAAAGAGAGACCACGAAGCAAGAAGCAAACTCAACTCTAGGGATTCTCTCCTGACTGGCTTGGTTTATTAATTAGTTGCCGCTACCCTGATTCTGGCCCATATATTCAGGGTTGTAAATACTGTGTCTGGGGTATTTTCACAATGGGGACCTGAATGGGATTGTGGCAACCCAAGAAGATCCCAACAGTGGTGAGTGATTTTATCCATCGCATCCCCTTTCAGCTGGACTGAATGTACCGTATTTTTTACTGGAACATTGATACACATGGCCCTCCTCTGAATGGCTTCATATTACATTATCTGTATTTCTCCCTCTGCCAGGTTCCCATGAGATTCTCTCACGTACATTACCAAGAGGGGAAAAGTGCCTACCCAGTGGTGATGAGTTCTCTATTTAAAAGTCCAATGCCCATCACCTTTGTTTTATCAAATGTGTTTTGTGGAGGACCTAGGCTCCCCAGCCTGCAGCAGTTTATTGAGATCACTGATGGGGTCAAAGCCAAAGAAAAGTCATTTTGGAAGGGAACCAACATCAGGGAGATGAGTGGGTCTCCCCACCCATATTCTGGCCCAGGTACCAAGGTCTTCCCATTCCAGACAATCTCAACAGCCTATAACAGAAGGTGGATATGGAAAATCCAAGTTCAGCTGAAACCCAAATGAGGAGTACTGCTTTTAGTACCTCTTATACCGCTTATACCTACAAAAATTAACTTTCTTCTAGATTAATCTCTTCACCCTATTTGCATTTTTCACTATATTGCTGGTTACACTGTGTGTTCTATCTGTATAGACCTTACTATTCTTTTGTTCTATGTCCCAGATAATGTTTGTTCTATGCAAACAGGTAATTATGTATCCAACTCTACTTGTTTAATATTAGTTTGCAAAATTTCAGGAAAATGCATAATTCTTATAGTTTTTAATGGTTCTCAGCTATCCTAGAGAATGTTTCCCAATTGCTCCGATGCTTGATTGTGTATATTAGCAGCTTATTCTCAAATTGTTTGCAAAACTGCTCTAAAGTTTTTGTTCATAGTATTTATGGAAAAGGAACCTTGATATTATAGACACTTATTATAGTGTTGAATTTAAAATGTTTTAGAAATTTTATTTTTAAACTATATATATATATACATACATATATATATATATATCTGTAGAAATGTACCTTTGGTTTTATTTAGAGAAGTTCAGGATAAAGGAATTTGGATTTTGTAGAGTCATATTACAGTATGCAGTGTAAGAATTTTTAAGAACTTGTTTTCAAATTAAATATATATACAGAAAGATTCTAATGTTTATGTTCAGAAAAATCTATGAAAATTTTTGAAATTCATATAAGACAATAATATGGAAAAAGCTGTTTGTTTTGAGAATGATGTATGCATATTCTAACCTATGACTCTTTTTTGTCTGTCCTCATCAGCAGTGATTCCTAGGAATTAGAAAATTTCCTCACCACCTTACTTACTTCTAAAGAATTTTTTCTTTTATTTCCCCAACTCATATTGTGCCTTTGCAAATTTAAGGCCACTTTGGGGATTTATTTTACACCTGGTGCCAAACAAACAAAACTTATGTAGCCCTTCTCAAAAAATGCTTTGAATAGAAAGGGGCTTTTACTCAAAAAAAAGATATCCCCCCAAATTCTTCTTTCTTTTCACCAAGCCCTTTGACTTGTAAAAGTTCACCTGGATCTCACTTGACTTTTCCCTTCCTGTTTGGGAAATAAAGAGCTTTCAATTTGGATTGCTGCTCAGAGGGAGACCATGAGAAGCCAGTTCAACTCCAGGATTCTCTCCTGACTGGTTTATTAATTCTTTATGGTTAACCTGCTGTAAACCTGTTCACCTGGGGTTGGAACTAAGGTACATGGGATTATTTTACAGTGTTCTAGTACTCCCATTCACTTTGTTTCTGTTTGCTGTACGGCCTTGTGAGAATATCTCTTCAAAAGATGCTTCCCTTAACACTGAGAAGATTTAAACAACAACAATGACCTGTGTACTGGATAGGGCTTTCTGCATTGCCCGTTAATTGTGAGTTGAAATTAGACACTGCTCTGCACCATCCTGACTTCAATGTAGGATATACAGATTCCAGGACCTTCAATACAGAAACATGAGACCAACAACAGAGACTGTGAAAAATATAGTAACTGTATGGGCACTACAGACAATGACCAGGATTGGACAAACTAGTTTGCCTGGAGCCTAGGAATGGTCTTATGTCAGGAAACTTCAGGGGTAGGGTCTCCTTGTACTTAGGCCAAAGTTTTTTCTTTCCATGATCTCCATACTTTGCTGGGCCCATGCAAACGATAATTGCCACACTAACATTGTTTTTACAGGGCTCCTTTGACTCTAAACCTTTAAAAAAAACACTAGTAAAAATATCTGGAACTGTAAGAAATAAAAAAGTTTACATTAGTGTTAACATATATGCTTTTAGTTACACTAGCATTCTAGAGGATAAAGGAGGGAGATAAGGGATATATGCTTGGGAACAGGGATGAAGGGAGGACAACACTGGTGGTGGAAAGGCTCTAAAAAAAAAAACAAAAAAAGAAAGAAAAAGAGAATATCTCTTCAGGACCAGAAGTGAATGAGCTAGTTCCCAAGCTTTCAGATTGTGGTGATTTGGAGTGGGAAAATATTTCAATGCAAAACAAATGTGTTGCATATGATAGTCCCTGGTTTAGTCTGCAGTACTACATAGGTCCTCACATTTGGGATTGGTGAACACACAACTTGATCCAGAGCCTGGCCAGGTTTAACTCAAATCAAAAACAATGTGAGACATTCATTTTAAGGAACTGCTGCTATTAGATCTTGAGCAATATTTATATTGCTAAGCAAGTTTTAAAATAAGAGCAGCTCATTAAAAATAATTCTAGATTGATAATACAGCTTATAGGGTGCATATAGTTGACCTGAGTTTAATTACTGCCATCCTATATATGTTCCCCAGTTCTGCAAGGAGTAATTCCTGAGCTTAGAACCAGAAGTAAGTCGTGAGCACTACACGATGTTATCTATAAAACAAAATAAATAACAAAATGTTCTTTAGAGGATAAAATATAGAGAAATAGTGACAGAAGGCTTCTAGACCAGTTTTACCAACCAAGACAATTGTGGATTGAGATGGTAACTCTAGTGGTAGTTAAGAAGTGATAGCTCCAGTAGACAATTAGACAATTCTAGCTTCAATGAAGTTATGAAAATACCTCCTCTTATAGTTGAATAGTATTCATTGTATATATATGACTCAATGTTTTGATCCATACATTTGTTTGAATTAATGCTTTAGGATATTAAAGAGTGAAATTACTGGATCGTATGGTAGCTTTTTTGCAATATTATTAAAGATCCATATTGTTTTCCATAGAGTTTGAAGGAGATGATATTCCCACTAACACTGTACAAGTGCTCTTCTTTATTATGGGTGCTCTAGTTACTTATGATCACTTTATACAGGCTATTTATCAATTTTATTCCATTTGATACCAGTGCATTGTAGTGATACTTGATTGCCATTTTGATCTGCTGTTTCTTTTGAGGATGTGATAACTACTTTTTCATATACCTCTGGACATTTGTATAATTTCTTTTTTGGGGGGTCACACTAGGCAGGCTCAGGGGTTACTTCTGGCTTTATACTCAGAAATAGCTCCTGGCAGGCTCGGGAGACCATATAGGATGCCGGGATTCGAACCAACGTCCTTCTGTGTGCAAGGCAAATGCCCTACCTCCATGCTATCTCTCCAGCCCCAATGTATAACTTTTTTGGAGAAGATTGTTCACTACTTTGTTCCTCATTTTTATAACTATTTTTATTTTATTTTTTATTAAAAAACATCCTATACAAAGTTTATGGATGATTATGACTACAAAGTTCTAGCACCAATAACACTATGATTGTCCATCAGTGTACTCATGTTCTTTCTATCTGTCCTCAAGATCACTGCCATGAAATGTTCATTTTAAAGTTTGGCAGTTATACCTTTCAAGAAGACCTACTGACAATTATTTTCAGGCTCTTCTAGGAAATTGTAAAAAGAGAAACACTCCCAAATAGTTTGTATAAAGCTAACATCACCCTGATACTCAAAGCAGATAGAAATGTCACAGAAAAGAGAAATACAGACTCTTATCCTTGATGAACACAGATTCAACGTTATTCAACAAAATTCTAGCAGATAGGATTCAAAAGCTCCTCAAGAAGGTGAGCATGACCAAGAAGAAATCATTCCAGAGATGAGCGAATAGTTTACCATATACAATTTCATCAACAAAAGGAAAAATAGAAATCATAAAATCAAATCAATAGATGCAGAGGAAAAATGATAAGATCCAACAACCACTCATCATAAAAACTTTCAACAAGATGAAAACGGAAGTATCTTTTCTCAATATTGTTAAGGCCATTTACCACAAACACATGGCAAATGTTATACTCAACATAGACAAATGTATAGCTTTAGCTCTAATGTCTGGCACAAGACAAGACTGTCCTATCTCATCACTCCTATTCAAAATATTACTGGAAGTACTTGCCTTGACAGTTAGGCAAGAACAAGATAGCGAGGCATCCAGATAGGAAAGGAAGAAGTCAAGCTTTTACTGTTTGCAAATGACATGGCACTATATTTAGGAAACCTTAAAGAATACCAAAAAGCTCCAAGAAACAATAGATTCATATGGGAAAGTGGCAGGCTATACTAAATTAACATAAAAAACTTAAGGGCCTTCATATACACAAATAATGATAGAGATAAATAGACATCAAAAAATATCCCATTCATAATACACTCACAGAAATGCAAATAACTAGGAGTCTATTTAACAAAAAGATGAAGGACCTATACAAAGAAAATTACAAAACACTGCTTCAAGAATTAAAAGAGGACAGAAGGAAATGGAGAATTATATCTGTTCATGGATTAGGAGGTTTAACATAATGAAAATAGCAATATTCCCCAATACATTGTGGAGATTTGATGTATTCCTTCTAAGGATACCTATGACATTCTTCATAGAAGTGGATCAAATACTACTGAATTTTATTTGGAACAATAAATGCTCATGAACTTTCCTTAACTTTAATTTGATGTCTTGTTCATGTCTAAATCCCATGGCAGGTACTTCCAGTACTATTTTGAATATAAGTGATGATAAGGGGTAGCATTGATTTGTACCATATTTTTAAAGAAAAGGATGTCAGTTTTCCCCTCAGTGAGTATAATATTTGCCATGGGCTTGTGGTAAATGGCCTTGATAATATTTAGGAAAGCTCCATCCATTTGCATTTTGTTGTTTTATGATAAATGGGTGTTGGAACTTAGCAAATGCTTTTCTCTGCATCTATTGATTTTATGATTTCTATTTTTACTTTTGTTGATATGGTGTATTACTTTGATTGACTTGCATATGTTAAACCATCCTTACATATCTGGAATGGATCTTACTTGGTCATGATGTATGACCAGCTTGATCAGCCATTGGATCCTATTTACTAGGATTTTGTTGAGGATCTTTGCATTTGTATTTATCAGATATATTGGTTTGTAGTTTTTTGTTTTTTTGTTTTTGTTTTTGTTTTGTTTTGTCATCTCTGTCTGCTTTTGGTGTCAGGATGATGTTAGCATCATATCTATATCTGGGTATGTTTCTTTTCAATCCTGGAAAACCCAGATAGCATTGGTAGTAGGTCCTATTAAAAGGTTTGGAAGTATTCATTAGTGAATCAATCTGGACTTCGGCTTTTGTATTTTGGAAAACTTTTGATTACTATTTTTATTTCCACAATAGTGCGTATTTTTTTAGATATGCTAGATTATCTTGGATCAACCGTGGGAGGTTATAGGAGTCTAAGAATTTATCATTGTTCGTTAGGTTCTTCTGTTTTATATCATAGCTTTTCTCAAAGTAATCTCTTATTACCCTTTGAACTACTGTAGTATATGTAGTAATTTTTACCTTTTCATTTCTTTTTTTTCCCATAGCATGGAGGTAAGGTGTTTGCCTTTCATGCAGAAGGTCATCGGTTCGAACCCCTTTTTATTTCTAATTCAGTTTCTTGCTCAGCTTTGTTAGTGGTTTATCGATCTTGTTAATATTTTTAAAGAACTAATTTCTTGCTTTCAGTTTTTAATTTTCCCCTATTAATTGATTTCTGATCTAAGCTTTATTATTTCCTTCTATCTACCTATTTTTGTTTCATTTTCTTGATTACTTTCCAATTTTATGTTTGTCATTAAGTTATTTATGTAGGCATTTTCTTCTGGTGAGTGCTTGCAAGGTTATAAATTTTCTTATTAGAACTGATTTATGCTGTGTTTCATGAATTTTGATAATTTGTGTCTTTGTACTTATTTTTTTCCAGGAATATTTTGATTTCCCCTTTGATTTTGTCTCTGACCTCTTGTTATTCAGTAGTGAATGGTTTAATTTTCAGACATTAAAGTATTTTTTCTGTATCTGTTTTAATTCAATTTTAATCATAGTGTATTTTGATCTGAGAGAGGAGTTTGTACAATTTTTATCATGTTGATTTTATGCAGGTATGTTTAATGGGCCAACATGTTGTCTTGGAGAATGAACCATGTGCATTGGAGAAGCATGTGTTTCCAGTTATTTGGAGCTGGAGCACTGTATTAAGCCACTATCTATTAAGCCATTCTCCCATTTCTCCCTTAGGAGCAGAATTTTTGTTAGGTTTTAACTTGATAGGTTAACCTATCAAGGGATGACAAGGTGATGTTGAAATCTCCCACTATTATTGTCTAACTACTGATGTCTTTTTTCAAATTTGTCACCATTTGTTTTAAATAGTTTGCTTGTCTTTTATTGGTGTGTATATATTTGAGAGTGTGATTTATTTCTGTTTTACATATCTCTTGATTATTAAAAAAAATGCCCATCTCTGTCTCTTTTAACTTTTTTAGTTTCAAGTCTGTCATCTGATATAAACATGGCCACTTCAGCCTTTTTAAAGATGTTGTTTGCTTGGATAATTGTCTTCCAACCTTTGACTAATTTAAGTCTTTGTTTATTCTGACTATTCAGGTGTGTTTCTTGTAGAAAGCAAAATGTTTGATTTAGCTTTTTTTTTTTGGTTTTTGGCTCACACCCTGCAGCACTCAGGGGACACTCCTGGCTCTACACTCAGAAATTGCCCCTGGCAGGCTCGAGGGACCGTATGGGATGCCAGGATTCGAACCAATGTCCTTCTGCATGCAGGGCAAATGCCTTACCACTGTGCTATCTCTCCGACCCCTGATTTAGCTTTTAGATCCACTTTGCTACTGTGTGTCTCTTCACTGGTGCATTTAGTCTATTGATTTTGAGAGAAATATTGGTCATGGAATTCATGCCATCTTTCTGTAGCACTTTGGTGTGTCTGGTGGTCTGCCTTTTCTTACCTCATGCTGTTGCAGGTATCTGCGTCTCAGCAGCTCTAGTGGGGGTGAAGTCCTCATGAGAAGAAAGCAGGAGCATGGACGGACAAATGGGATACTATTAAAATAATAAAAACCACACACACACAGAGTATGTGGGGTCAACACATCTTCTGGCAGGAGTGTGATGAGTTTATTTTCAAGACAGAGGTTTTTATAGGGGTAAGCCAGTCACAGGTGGTAAGGATGATAACTATAACAAAGTAAAGTTACTCAAAACAGTTTTTACCAGTTAACTTCAAATTGCCCCAATACTTCAGCTGCAAGAAGAAAAAACTTATAAGGTCCAAAAAGGGGTTTTATTGTAATCTTTGGTGCTGGAATTTCTTTAACCAATTATTTAATAGAGACCACATTTTTCCATTAAAATTTATAAAGGAGAGATAGTCAAATAACTAAAAGTGCAATGCCAAGCATCTCTAATGAAATTCCTCAACCATCCATGTAGGGGAAAAAGGCATCCACAGCGGGCCTTTTGAGGAATCCCATAGGGGTTATTTCAGTTTACCCCACCCGGAAAATCTAAGGATACATCTGGTGGGCTGAATTCACCTAAAAATTTATGGAGGCATGGCATCATGCCTTTTAGTTTGTTTTTTTCAGTCTGGTTTTGAGTCCTTAAAGTTTCTGAGCTCTTTATTCTTGAAGCTGTGTTTCCTTCAAGCCTGGATGTAATTCGTGCTGGGTGAAGTTCTCTTGGCAAAGCATTCATTTCATTGAAATTTGTCACAATATTTCACTACTGCTTTCTGGTCTTGAAGGTTTCTTGTCGTAAACCTTCTGTAAATATTAAGGCTGTTCCTTTGAATATAATTTTCCTTTTAATCTTGCTCCTTTCAGTATTGTATCCCTATCTGTGGAATTCCTCATTGTGACTTGGATGTGTCTTGGAATGCCTTTCTTTGAATATCTTTTGGCTAATACTCTTCAGCTGGGTATATGGTATTTGTTTGCATGCACTCTTCAGCTCTGGGAATTTCTATGCAATGATTTCCTTGACTGTTGATTCTTCCTGGGGATTTTCTTAACGGATCTCTGGGACTCCAATTATTTTTATGTTGCGATTTATTTTATGTTAAGATTATATAAGTCTTTTATTTTCATCTGTTTCACGGTCTTTGAGTAATTTTTCTATTGCCTTGTTGTTTTAAGTTTTTTTTTCCAATCTCTTCTATTGTTTGTATTTCATATTCTATCTTGTTGACCTGTCCTCAGCTGCTGTTACTCTGTTGCAGAAGCTTTCCTGTGAGGTTTCATTTTGCTTACCAAGTTTTTCAATTCTGTTATTGAAGTTTGAAGTTTTCTTCTTTATGCTTTCATTTCCTCTTGATTCTTAATTGTCTTTTGTTCAGTTCCATCCATACTTTCTTTGAGTTCTATGATGATACTCCATATATCTCCTCTAAAGTCATTTGCTGAGAGGCTAAATAAGTGGCTTGTAATTTTTGGGTCATCAGAGATACTGTCTTTTCTAAGCAAGGAGAAGACCTCTGCATTGTTTCCCTATTGTCATGGTTGCAGTGCAGTGTTTTCTATGTGCAATACTAGGGTTCATTAACTAGGAGAAGTGTATGAGCTGATCTTTCCAGTTGCTGCCAACCAAGGCTTCCCTTTTTTCTCAGTACTTGATATTGGGGGTCTCTTACTTGGTGAGGTATTCTGGGCCCACCAGACTTCCCTTACTGCCTCAGTGTTTGATGGTGGGAGGTTGCTTACCTTGTGAAAATTTTAGGTGCTGCAAAACTTATGCCTTAGTACTTGATGGTGTGGTGAGTGCAGTTAAATGGACTTCCTTTTTTGGATGGCAGAGGTTGCTTACTTGGAGTCCCTTTCTAGGTACTGCCAAGCAGACTTATTTGCTTTCTCAGTCCTCAAATTGTTTCATTTGTATTTTTCTATGTCCTTTAATATTGTTGCTTTTCAGTGGGCATCCCTTCACATCTGTATTATGTTTAGGATAGTATTGTCATTTTAAATCTGTTACTTCTAATCTCTGAATATTATATACTTTTCCATATTCTTATGAATATGCTTATGATGGATGGGTCACATTAAGGTAAAACATAAACTAAGTTTGTCAAAAATATGGGATTGAAAATTAAGAATTACCATGAAAAGGTAAAGCACATAAATATAGCCAATTCAGTATTAAAGTCATGTTGTTAATTATTATAATTTATCATTAGTGAGGATTTTCATGAAGATGTTGTAGAAGCTGGTGCATTGCAGAAAAATCACACTTCTGTGATATCAGCAACTTCCACAGAATCTGCAGATTCTGGCTGCATGCCTAAAGATGATGAGTCATTAAGTGCTGAAAGCCATGAAAAGTCCATAGAACCAACAGTAATCCTTGATCCAGAGAGCATTCTCACAGAAAATGATGTTCAAGGTCCAGAGGAGAAAACTCACTGTGATGATATAACTTGTGTTTCATCAACTTCAGAAGAGGATACAAGCCACAGTAAGCATGCAGCAGAAGATGCCACTGAGCAACAAAAGAAAAACAGAATTACTTATTCACAAATTATTAAAGAAGGCAGGAGATTTAATATTGATTTGGTATCTAAGGTAAGTTCCAATTTTACCTGTCTTATTGAATATAACTAATAATTTTTATGTGATTGAAAATAGTCTGAACTCATAAACTGGATTTTTATTATTTTCATCTCCAGAATGGTTTATTTATAGGTTCAAATATGACTAGGATTTGTATAACTTAAAACACACCAAGAAAAATAACTGTTTTTTTGGGGGGGCCACACCTGGTGACACTCAGGGGCTACTCTTGGCTATGAGCTCAGAAATAGCCCCTGACTTTGGGGGACCATATCAGATGCTGGCGATCGAACCAAGGTTCATCATTCTAGATCAGCTGCATGCAAAGCCAAATGCCCTACCACTGTGCTATTGCTCCAGCCCCAAGAAAAATAACTTTTATAAGAGACTAGAGTGCTTGCTTTGCATGTGTAAGAACCCTAATTTTTATCCTTGACACCATATGCAGAAACAAAGAAACCCATTACACATATATTAGTATATCCATAAGAATGCATTTTTACTTGAATATATAGTCCACCCTATTATTTTCATACTGCCCCAGCAGTTGAATTTTATAAGAAATTCATTAATCTAATTATATTCAACATCAATTTACTATATGAACTTATTTTAATGAGTTAATTTTATGTAATAATATCACTTAAACCATGTCAGTTCTATTCTATGAATAGAATAGAACTTTGTTCTTATGAACAAAGTTTTAGTGTGTGGACCACATTACAATAAAATGTACAGTAAATTTGGTAAGATGAGTGTAATGGGAAAATAATAATTACTATGAAAAGTTAAATCAACATAAAATGTAGCCTGATTCAGTGATCAAAATTATGTCACTGATTATCATAATTTCTCATTATTTGAGATTGCATGAAGATCTACTCTTTTAATATTTGCATTATTACAAAAACTGATGTATAGGAGTATGTTGGGGTTTCCTTGGGGGCTGCCTGATCCTGCAGTCTTCAGTATTTGCCGTGTTCATGCTGAACCTGGAATGGATGATGAGCAAAAGGGTCATTGCACAAAAAACAGATGAAGTCACAGGAGAAGGTGCATAAAGGTCAGGGGATTGAGCAACCACTTGGATAGATTTGAGCCAGTTTACAGCTGAATTTTGCTGCTTTTCCTATCAAATCTTATTAGCCAGAGTTAAAAAGACAAAAGGGATTTACATGAGGGCAGTGTTGGCATAGTTAAAGGTACTTAGATTAGTTAAACCTAGGTGGGTCTCTAATCGATCCTGGATTGGTTTTTACAGCTAAAAAAAAAGTGTGAGGAAAAGGAAAAGAAGAGCAGGGAGTGATCTAAGAATAAGATATATGTATCTACAGGTACGTATATTGTCAAGTTTGATATGTTCAGAGGAAAATTCAGTGGTGATTGTGACAGAGAAAGAAGGAAGTAAGAAAGTGCATTATTTTATGCTTACGTTTGTTACTGTGTTAGGTCATTTCGACTTCATAGAAGCCTTGGGGGTCTTAGCAAGAAGTAATGTTGCATTGGATTTCTAGAATGAAAGATTAATTTACTTCAAAAAGAAAACCTGTAAAATAAAAGGCAATTACCATTAAATATTATAAATTAAAGGGTCAAGATCTGGTTGAAAGTAGAGAAAAATATAATATCATAAATTCAGAATAAACATTGTAACTAAAAACCACAAATAGAGGGAAAGAAGTCAAAGTAGAGAAAAACAAATCTCAGAAGTTGTGGGTAAAAATGATGAAATGAAGTAAGATATTGTAGTGAATATCATTATGTTAACAGAAATTTATGCTTTATCATTGATATGTTCTTTTGATATTCTATGTTAGAATTGAAAAAAGAAGTGCTAATGTATGTTCTTGATATTTTTTCAGATACAATACTCTGTCCTCATTACTAATGCTGTTTTATCTTTCTGCCTAAAAACATAAATATTCTTAATACCTAATATTCTTTCATTTATATTTCTGCATCTTATTCTGTCCTGATCAAAATCTATTACTACCTTGATCCAATTCATGTTGCTACATATTTTATTCTACTTAATCACCTACATTGATCATATTTTACTTTGAAATACAGCTTTCTTTACAAATTACCCTGCATATAAATTTCTTTTTTTTATTGAACCACCATGAGATACAGAGTTTTAAAATGTTGTTGATATTTGAGTTTCAGCCATACAATTACCAACACCCATCATTTCACCAATGTCTCCACTTTCCTTCATATCTCCTTAATCTCCCCCCCAATAATCTGTCACTATGGTTCTTCTCGTTCTTTTTCTTATTTCTTTTAGGCACTGTGCTTTGCAATATTGTTACTGAAAGATTATTATGCTTATCAATTTACCTCCTTTTAGTACCCAGTTCTTGACCATATTGATCATTTTCAACTAGCATAGTGGACCCTTCTCTATCTGCACCCCCCTCCTTTTGTGTCAAGTTTCTTACCCTATATAGATTTACCAGTGTTCCTAGTCCTCATTTGTGTTTCTATCTGTAGGTTTTGATATAGTCACAGGAGAGTGATGATACAGGTTCTGCCTATTTGGCTGTCTTGACCCAGCCCCTCAAATTTAAAGAGGATATTTGTGAACATTTCATGACATTATACTGTTAAAAGCTGTGTATTACATGATACTGGATTGATGTCTTCTTAGAAATGTTATTTATTGGAAACTACGCCTGCCCAGTGGGGCCCAACTGTGAAAAACTGTGAGTGCTGCCTGTGTATGTCTGTCTACTAACCTGCTGCGTGAACCTCTTGGGAGTGGGCTGAAAAGAGGCTCCAGAAAACTCGCTCTCCCAGAGGCCAATTCCAGGGCAGGACTCCATAACGTGAAAACTGGCTAGGCTTTGCAGAAGCCGGGTCCCCTGTTTGTGAAGTCAGGCTGGGAAAATCCACGAAACTACGCCTGCCCAGTGGGGCCCGACTGTGAAAAACTGTGAGTGCTGCCTGTGTGTGTCTGTCTACTATCCTGTTGCATGAACCTCTTGGGAGTAGGCCGAAAAGAGGCTCCAGAAAACTCGCTCTCCCAGAGACCAATTCCAGGGCGGGAATCCATAACTTGAAAACCAGATAGGCTTTGCAGAAGCTGGGTCCCCTGTTTGTGACATCAGGCTGGGAAAATGCATGAAACTACGCCTGCCCAGTGGGGCCCCACAGTGAAAACCTATGAATGCTGCCTGTGTGTGTCTGTCTACTATCCTGTTGCATTAACCTCTTGGGAGTGGGCCAAAAAGAGGCTCCAGCAAAGCACTTTGGCTCCGCTTTGCTACACAGCCGTGTCCTCCTTCTAAGAAAAAAACACCATCGAAACAAGAAGAAAAAATCACACTAAGAACTGTGCTGGATCACAGAAGCAAGCATTTCTCTCCGGACTGTCTTCTCTGCTGCATGCTCGGGTCTAAGATTTGATCCTGTGTGAGGCTTCATCCAGGGAGGATTCCCCTCCCTTATAGGCAAGTTGGCCCATCCAGAAAGGGAAGAGCCAGAGGAGTGTGGTGCCTGCATCATATAGACAATGAATACCACCACAACACATAGAAAAACCCACAATACAAGTGTGACAATGGGCAAACAATGCAGGCCAGCATCAGACATAGAGAATGAAGATGACAATTCTGATGACCAGATAATGACCAACCAACTAATCAACCTCTCAGATAAGGACTTTAGACTAGCAATATAGAACATGCTCAACAAACACAAAGAAACCATGGATCGACTTGAACAGAACACTAATGAGAACCAAGAAAATATGAAGACAGAAATCACAAAACTCCAAACTGAAATAATATGTCAACTAACAGGTCTGAAAAACTCAGTAAACGAAGTGAATGACAAAGTGGATAAGCTCTGGGACAGGGTATGAGAAGCTGAGAATAGACTTGGTGCTGTGGAAGATGAAATACATAACAATTCCATACAGCAGGAGAGATTGGAAAAAAACTTAAAGCAAATGAACAGACAATGGAAAAATTCGTCAAAGAATGGGAACAGATAAAAATAGAAGTCTATGATAAGCTCAACAAAAACAACTTAAGAATCATTAAAGTCTCAGAGACCCAGAAAGAAAATTTCCAGGAAGAATCGACGGTCAAGAACATCATTAAAGAGAAACTTCCAGAGCTAAAGAATACATGTGATCAAATCCTGCATGCTCGAAGAGTACCAACCAAAAGTGACCCCAGAAAAACCACCAAAGACACATCCTAGTCACAATGACAAATCCCACAGATAGAGACAGAATTCTGAAAACAGCAAGATCAAAGGGGGAAATTATGTTCAAGCAAGCATCCTTGAGATTTACAGCAGACCTGTGACCAGAAACACTCAATGCCAGAAAGCAATGGTGGGACATTGTGACAAGACTGAATGAAATGAATGCTTCACCTAGAATAGTGAACCCAGCAAAACTCACTTTCTGGTTTCACGGAAGAATACATGGTTTCACAGACTAAAAACAGCTCAGAAACTTTACAGACTCAAAACCAATCTTAAGAGAAAAACTGAAAGACCTAATTTAAGACAAGTCTAACCAAAAGACACAATAAATTTTGATATAAAGATGGCATTAAATCCCAGGACAATTCTTTTCTTTACATCAATGGACTAAATGTACCAGTTAAGAGACACAGAGTGGCTAAATGGATCAAAAAACTCAATCCAACCTTCTGTTGCCTACAAGAAATGCACCTGAATAGTCAGAACAAACATAGACTCAAAATAAAAGGCTGGAGAAAAATTATCCAAGCAAACAACACCCATAAAAAGCTGGAATGGCCATATGAATATCAGATAATGCAAAATTTATACTCAGGAAGGTTGTAAGGGACAAAGATGGACATTTTATATTAATCAAGGGGTATGTAGAGCAGGAAGAAATAACTCTCCTAAACATATATGCACCGAATGAAGGGCCAGCAAAATATTTAATACAACTGTTGACAAATCTGAAAAATAATATCAATAAAAACACAATAATTGTGGGGGACCTCAACACCGCTTTGTCAATACTGGATAGGTCAACCAAACTGAAACCCAACAAGAATATACTAGACCTGAGGAGAGAAATGGAAGAAAGAGGCCTAGTGGATATATATAGGACACTCCATCTCCAGAAACCTGGATACACATTCTTCTCCAATGTACATGGGACATTCTCCAGGATAGACTACATGCTGGCACATAAAACATACCTCCATAATATCAAGAGGATAGAAATTTTGCAGACTACCTTCGCTGACCACAAGGCTCTGAAATTATTTGTGAATTCCAAAGGGACTCAGAAGAAAAACTTTAACACCTGGAAGTTAAACAGCATCATACTCAGTCACCAGTGGGTCCAAGATAAAATCAAGGAGGAAATCAAAAGGTTCCTGGAAACAAATGACAATAAAGACACAAACTATTAGAACTTATAGGACACAGCAAAAGCAGTACTGAGAGGAAAATTTATAGCTTTGCAAGCACACATCAGGAGGGAAGAAGGGGCTTACCTGAGTAGCTTAATGACACAGCTAATAGACCTAGAAAGTGCTCAAAAAAAAGGACCCAAAAATAGCGAGACAGAAGGAAATAACAAAACTTAGAGCAGAAATCAACAAAGTTGATCCGATAGATCAATGAAAGCAGAAGTTGGTTCTTTGAAAAAAATAAACAAGATTGATAGACCACTGGCAAACCTAACAAAGAAAGAGAGAGAGAAACTTGATAACTCGTATTAGGAATGAAAAAGGAGAGATCACTACTGATATGACAGAGATTCAAAGGTATTCAGAAACTACTATGAGAAACTCTACACCACTAAAAATGAGAACCTGGAAGAAATGGATAAATTCTTGGACTCTTATAATCTTCCATGTTGGAAGGAATAGGATGAAGCATATATAAACACCCCCATCAACATTGATGAAATTAAAACAATAGTCAAATGTCTGCCCAAAAACAAAAGCCCAGGCCCAGATTGATTCAATAATGAATTCTTTCAAACTTTCCAAGAGGAACTACTACAAATCCTGGCAAGACTCTTTCATGAAATTGAACAAACGGAAACACTTCCAAATAGCTTTTTATGAAACCAACATCACCTTGATACCTAAACCAGAGATGCTACAAAAAAAGAAAATTACAGAACAATATCTCTGATGAATGCAGATGCAAAGATCCTCAACAAAATCCTGGCAAATAGGATTCAATGTCTCATTAGGAAGGTCATCCACTATGATCATGTAGGTTTCATCCCAGGAACGCAAGGATTCTTTAACATCCGTGAATCTATCAAAAAATACACAACATCAAAAACAAGAAAAATAAAAACCACATGATCATATCAATAGATGCAGCGAAAGCATTTGATAAGGTCCAACACCCATTGTTGATCAAAACTCTCAGCAAGATGGGAATGGAAGGAACCTTTCTCAATATAGTTAAGGCCATCTACCACAAGCCAGTGGCAAATATTATCCTCAGTGGAGAAAAACTAAAAGCCTTCCCTCTAAATTCTGGCACAAGACAAGGCTGTCCTGTCTCACCACTCCTATTCAAAATAGCACTGGAATTACTTGCTATAGTGATTAGGCAAGAAAAAGATATCAAGGGAATCCATCTAGGAAAGAAAGAAGTCAAGCTCTCATTGTTTGCAGATGACATGATACTCTACTTAGAAAACCCTAAAGACTACCAAAAAGCTTCTAGAAACAATAGACTCATATAGCAAAATGGCAGGCTTCAAAATTAACACAAAAAAATCAATGGCCTTTCTATACACCAGTAGTAATAAGGAAGAAATGGACATTAAGAAAACAACCCCATTCACAGTAGAGCCACACAAACTCAAATATCTTGGAATCAACTTGACTAAAAATGTGAAGGACCCATACAAAGAAAACTATAAAACTCTGCTCCAAGAAATAAGAGAGGACACGCGGAAATGGAAACACATATCGTGCTCATGGATTGGCAGGATTACACCATAAAAATGGCAATACTCCCCAAGGCATTCATTATACAGATTTAATGCTATCCCTTTTAAGATACACATGACATTCATCAAAAAAGTGGATCAGACACTTTTGAAATTCGTTTGGAACAATAAACAGCCTAGAACAGCTAAAGCAATTGTTGGGAAAAAGAATATGGGAGGAATTACTTTCCCCAACTTTAAACTGTACTACAAAGCAATAGTTATCAAAACAGCATGGTATTGGAATAAGGACAGGCCCTCAGATCAGTGGAATAGGCTTGAATACTCAGAAAATGTTCCCCAGACATACAATCACCTAATTTTTGATAAAGGAGCTGGAAATCCTAAATGGAGCAGGGAAAGCCTCTTCAACAAGTTGTGTTGGCACAACTGGCTAGCCACTTGCAAATAATTGAACTTAGACCCCAGCTAACATCATGTACGAAGGTAAAATCCAAATGGTTTAAAGACCTCGATATCAGCCCCCAAACCATAAGATATATAGAACAACACATAGGCAAAACACTCCAAGACATTGAGACTACAGGCATCTTCAAGGAGGAAACTGCACTCTCCAAACAAGTGAAATCAGAGATTAACAGATGGGAATATATTAAGCTGAGAAGCTTTTGAACCTCCAAGGAAATAGTGCCCAGGATACAAGAGCCACCCACTGAGTGGGAGAAACTATTCACCCAATACCCATCAGATAAGGGGCTAATCTCCAAAATATACAAGGCACTGACAAACGTTTACAAGAAAAAACATCTAATACCATCAAAAAATGGGGAGAAGAAATGAACAGACACTTTGACAAAAAAGAAATACAAATGGCCAAAAGACACATGAAAAAATGCTCCACATCACTAATCATCAGGGAGATGCAAATGAAAACAAATATGAGGTATCACCTCACACCACAGAGAATGGCACACATCACAAATAATGAGAATAAACAGTGTTGGCAGGGATGTGGAGAGAAAGGAACTCTTATCCACTGCTGGGGGGAATGCCATCTAGTTCAACCTTTATGGAAAACGATATGGAAATTCCTCCAAAAACTGGAAATCGAGCTACCATAAGATCCATCTATACCACTCCTATGATTATACCCTAGGAACACAAAAAAAACAATACAGAAACCCCTTTCTTACACCTATACTCATTGCAGCTCTATTTACCATAACAAGACTCTGGAAACAACCAAGATGCCCTTCAACAGACGAATGGCTAAAGAAACAGTGGTACATATACACAATGGTATATTATGCAGCTGTCAGGAGAGAGGAAGTCATGCAGTTTTTCTATACATAGATGTACACGGAATCTATTATGCTGAGTGAAATAAGTCAGAGAGAGAGAGAAAGACGCAGAATGGTCTCTCTCATCTATGGGTTTTAAGAAAATTGAAAGACATTCTTGCAATTATAACTTTTAGACACAAAAGAGAAAAGTGCTGAAAGTTCCAACTCACCTCAGGAAGCTCACCACAAAGAGTGATGAGTTTAGTTAGAGAAATAAGTACATTTTGAACTGCCCTAATAATGAGAATATATGAGGGAAATGGAAAGCCTGTCTAGAGTACAGGCAGGGGTCGGATGGTGAGGAGGGAGATTTGGGACATTGGTGATGGGAATGTTGCACTGGTGATGGGTGGTGTTCTTTACATGACTGAAACCCAAACACAATCATGTATGTAATCAAGGTGTTTTAATAAATAAAAAAGGAAATGTTATTTATTATAATACTTGCATTTATTAACTGTAAGTTTACTATGGTTTCCCAATATCTATTCTAAGCTTTAATACTGTCCTATATCTAAGGCTACCTGACCAGGATATGCCTACCGTATATCTGGCATATAAGACGACTTTTGAAATGAAGTCAACTGAAAATCGGGGGTCGTCTTATATGCCGAGTATAACCCAAAAAAAGTTTCAAAATGCTGCTAAACGAAAATTGTCTGAATATTGCCACAAAGCAAATTTTCCAACTAGATCCTGCACCAATCACTGCAAGGTTGCTCGGACCACTTCTCTAACTCAGCCAATCCAAGCAGGCTTTTTACGCATGCAAATTAGACCATGTTCTGTACCCGAATCTACAGTGTAAAAAGCCTTCTCAGATTGGCCAGTCAGAGAGGAAGTCTATTACAGTATAACCTTTTAACTTTTGCTTATTGTGATTGGCTCACTGTGGTACATGAGCACAGGAACACATGCAGCACATGCAGCACAGGAACATTCTGTCTGATACAGCGAATATAGGCCTAAACCTTTGTTTTAAATGCAAAATTAGGGGGTCGTCTTATACGCCCAGTCATCTTATATGCCAGCAAATATGGTAGGTATTTCCATCTTGGAATTGCTATGGAGAAACTTGTTGCTTTGCAATGTACAGAACACATCTATGTATTTATCTTTTTAAGAAGTAATTTTTATAACTTAGACCTGGTTTATTACATAATGTTTTATACCTGAAACTTTAGTTAGAATGCAGTGCTACTTCAAGGAAAATACCAGTAAATTGATGGTAAAATAAGAAGAAAGCAGATTGGAAGTAAGGATACTGTGTTCTAAAAAACTTCATGTCCTTAAAAGCATGCCCTTACTTTCTAAAAAAAATTGTGCCATTAGATATTTGACCTTTTAATACCATGCCCTTAAGACAGCATGTCGATTGGGCAAAATATAATTATTAATTTCATTTTAGTAATTATTAATCTAAGTATTCCTTATACTCTGTCCATTTAAAAAAATTTAAGTCAACACAGGCTTTGTTTGGAGGAGCATAGGAAGGGGAGGGAGAGAATAAGTAAAGGAAAGCATAACACTCATGAAAGAATGAAGGCTTCTCTGAAATTTTTGTAGTAGATCAATTATATACTGCTAAAAGTATAGATTAAATATGAATACATATTCATTATTTCTAAAATTTAGAATAAATCTTAGGATTAATAAAGTTTACCATTAATTGAATTTTTGAACTCTTAAGGGATATCTTAAATGCATGATTTATAAAATATGCTGTTAAATCTCAAACATTACTAGATATTATTAAATGATAATAACATTTACATTTTATAATATTATTATTTGTATAATATTTGTTGTGGTTTTGCTTATTTATTTTTGTTGTTTTTAAGTTTTATTAGACACCAGGATTTACAAAGTTTTTTAAAATAGGGTTTCAGACATTTAGTAATAATCCAACCTTCAGTATCACTATCCCATATCCCATCCCTCTACCACTGATGCCATATTCCCTTCTACGTTACAGCCTGACCTGTGGCAGATACATTTTTATTTTATTCTTGTAATTTGGTTTTCATGCTTTCAATAATGTTGGATTTAGCTTGAGATATATACAATTGCCTTACTTCAGAACCACATTGAATCCAAGATTTCCCCGTTACTTCAAGATGTTATTCTTGTTTACTACCTCCATATCTTACATCATTGTGAATTTTATTTCTGTATTTAGAGCCAATGTTTTTGCCCATATTTGTTATACTTCTTTCCCTAGATGTTTTATGTGCTGACACAAATTGCTTTATTGTCCTAAGGTTAGCTCACCTTCCCAGGGAACTACTAGCCTGGATTCTTTCTTGCCTTCTGAGCTTGTGTTTTTCCTATGAGAATTTCCCTCTGTTCTTGGGAGCCCTGAAAAATATGATGCTGGTCAGGTTATGTCTGATCCTGGGAGAGTTCGAGCTTTGTACAGGTCGGATTAGGATGGGATAGAAAGTGGAGGACCAAGGTCTTCAGTAACTACTGCTGTGAGACTACTCTTGCAGTGCGTTTCTTTGGGTCTCTGTTAGCTGCCAATCTTAGGGCATGCAGAATTTTTGCATGCAGTATTTAGCTCCCTTGAATTTCTCTGCAATGATATCCTTGACTATTGATTCTTCAGGAAATTTTCTCCTATATCTCTGGGACTCCAGTGATTATTATTTTGTTTCCATTGAGTTTATAAAGCCTTCTATTTTCATCTGTTCATATTCTTTGAGTATTTTTTCATTTTATAATAATTTGCTTTATTTCTCTTTTCCAATATTTTCTGTTGTATTGAGTTGTTATTGCATCTCATCATTCAGCTCACTGATTTCATTTACAACTGCTCTTACTCTGGTGGATAGGCTTTCCATTGATGTTTTCATTTTCTCTACTGAGTTTTTCAGTCCTTTATTTCAATTTGGAGTTTTCTGATTTCTAGCTTTATATCCTATTGATTCTTATTTGTTCTTTTTTCAACTTGATCTATGCTTTCTTTGCACTCTATGAACAGCCTTGATTATTTTTCTCTAAACTTCTTATCTCAGATGCTAACGAGGTGTTTGGCTCTTTTCAGATCACAGGAGCTGCCATCTTCATACTCTATGATGGAGTTGGCTTGCATTGTTTACCACTGTCTCATTTGTAGTGTGTTTTTATTCTATGCATAATGGTGGGGTTCATTTGCTAGAAGATGAGCAGGGTCGTGAAGTGAAGTGGATTGCCAAACCCTCTGGCACACCCTTTGTGGGCAGGTATAGCCTACTTGCTAGGATTAAGTTAGCTGGTGACCTCCTTTTCAGCCTCAAGCAGGAAATCAGGATGCCAAGTATTGAGGAATGCGAGAACCTTTATAAGCTCAGATCAGGAGTCTGGTACCATCCTTTTGGGCTGGTACAGCCTACCTCCTGGGATTAATTTCTCTGGGTCTTTGCAGCCTCAAGCAGGGAATTAGGAAGCCAAGTATTGAGGAATGCAGAGGACTTTTATAAGCTCACGTCAGGAGTCTTGCATCATCCTAGTAGGCAGGGACAGCCTACCTACCTTGATGGGATTAAATTTGTTGGTGTCTTCCTCTGCAGCCTCACACAGGAAATCAGGAAGCCAAATAATGAGGAATGTAGAGGACCTTTATAAGCACATGGTAGAAGTCTGGCATCACATTGTGGGCGAAACAGCCTACCTTGATGGGATCAAGTTCGCTGGGATCTTCCTTTGCAGCTTCAAGCAGAAAATAAGAAAACCTCTCATTGTTTTAATTTACATCTTCCTGATGATGTGGAGCATTATTTTATGTGCCTTTTGGCACCTTTATTTCTTTGACAAAAGGTCTTTTCTTTTCTTTCTACATTTTTGATGGGGTTAGATTATTTTTTCTTGTTAATTTCAGCCAGTACCTTATATATTTTAATATTAACCCTTTATCAGATGGATATTGGGTGAATACTTTTCCCATACCATCAGTGACCTTTTATACTCAGTACTGTTTCTTTTTATGTGTATAAGCTTCTCAATATTAATGTAGTCCATTTGTTTATTTTTGTTTTCCCTTATTAGGCAAGTAGAAAAAATGTAATATTTCTTTTCTGAAAATGCCTTTATTTTCCATGTTATGGATTGTTCTACCTACATTCTTCTTTATGTACCTTATGGTTTCAAATCTTATATCAAGGTTTTTAACCCATTTTTATTTTACCTTTATGCATAGTGTTAGAGTTCTGAGTTATCTTATTTTTAAATATAGTTGACCAGTTTTCCAACACCTCTTAATAAAGAGGCTTTTCATACTCCACTTTTTATTTCTTGCCCTTTATTAAAGGTCAATTGACCATATACATCTCAGAATATTTAAGTCTATTTTATTGACCTGAAGTTCTGTCTTTATTCAAGTTCTATGCTTTTTTAATTACTACTGCTCTGTAGCAATTTATAGTTTGGGAAAGGATTTTTCCCATCTTCTTTTTCTCAAGGATTGTGTTAACTATTTATTGACACTATTCCATACAGATTTCAGGAGCATTTGATCTACTTCTTTGAAATATATCATGCTTATCCTTATAAAGAATGCATTATATCTGTAGAATGCTTTGGGAACTATTTCCATCTTAATTATGGTAATCATACGATCCATGAGCAGGGTATATCTTTTAATTTCTGTGTCCTCTTTTATTATTTTATTTTAATTTCAATTGCTTTATTTAAGCACCATGGTTAAAATTTTGTTTATTGTTGGTTTAAGTCATACAGTGTATACACCATTCTTCATCAGTGTACCCTTCTCATCACCTTGAGTGATGTGTCCTGTTTTGCTCCCATTCCATACCCCGACTTTTGCCTTGTCTAGGGCAGGCAAATTGTTTCTTTTTCACTCTCTCCCCACCTCTCTTTCCTTTTTGGCACTGTGGTTTTCAGTATTATCAATGGAAGGATACCCTGCCTATATGTTTCTCCCCTCTCAGCACCGAACTCTTGTCCAGAGTGATCAGTTCCATCTATCATTGTCCTACTAGACCCTCTCTACTCTAGCAATGATCACCACTCTTTGTGATAAGCTTTCTACTCTGAGCTGGATCTCCTGGCCTTTGCCTCTTGTTACTGGGTCTTATTACTATACTATCTCTTGCTTTTCTTATATCCCACAAACAAGTGAGACCATCTATGCCTATTCCTCTGACTCATTTCACTCAGCATTATTAGTATCATGTCCATCCATGTATAGGCAAATTTCATTAATTAATTTTTCCTAATGACTACATAGTATTATATTGTAGACATTCCTCTTTTACTTCTTGAAATAGTGCTTGTATAGGGCTTTCACCTCTTCCTTTTAGTTGACTTCAAGGTACTTGATTTTTTGAGGTATAGCTGTGAATGAAATTATAATTTTAATCTCTTTTATTATTTTTATTTGTAATTTATTTAGAAAAGCTATGCATTTTTGCATATTAATTTTTAGCCTGTAACTTTTCAATGCAAAAATATGTCTAGAAGCTTTTTTCTGGAGTCTAGTATTTTCTAAATATAGTATCATGTTATCAGCAAACAGTGAAAGCTTCTTTTCTTCCTTCCTATGCAGATGCTTTTGATATCTTTTTCTTGCCTAATTAGCATGGCATGTACTTCCAGTACTATATGGAATAAAAGTAGCAAGAGAAGACAACCTTGTCTTATTCCAAATTATAGAGGCAAAGATTTTAGTTTTTCTCCATTGAGTATAATGTTTGCCACACACTTGTGGTTAATAGCTTTAATATATTCAGGAAAGTTTCTGCAATTCCTATCTTGTAGAAAATTAAAATGAATTGGTGCTGGACCTTCTCTGATGCAATCATCCTTGTACGAATATACGACACAAATCTCAGAAAAGAAAATCATAATTCTATATCCCTGATCAATTTAGGTGCCAAAATTCACTAGGAAAATAAAGGTATGCACATATACTAATATTTTATATATTATGTAACATTTTACTAGTGTCTGAAAAGTCATTCTTAAATTTATTGATATTGTGTAAATTTACAAATACATACAGTGGAACACACACCCAAGGGCCTTATTATAGTTTACTTAGATTTCCGTTTTGGGTCCTGGGTTTTCATTGGAGCAAATAATCTCACTGTTGTTCCTTTTCTGGGATATATATATATATATATATATATATATTTTTTTTTTTTTTTTGGTTTTTGTCTTTTGGGTCACAACTGGCAGCGCTCAGGGGTTACTCCTGGCTCTATGCTAAGAAATCGCTCCTGGCTGGCTCAGGGGACCATATGGGATGCCGAGATCCGAACCACCGACCTTCTGCATGAAAGGCAAATGCCTTACCCCCATGCTATCTCTCCGGCCCCATTCTGGGATATATTGAATGGTTCCTTTGTGTAGCATAAAATTTAGTTAAAAAGAAAGCTTTATGATGATTTCATAGGTGAAACTACTTTATTTCACAACAAGATTCACTAGTCAAGCCCTATTCCAACAATGTCCAATCTATGTACCTATTTTGTGGGTCATAGACTCAGGTTATTTATTAGTTACCATCATTAGCATTTCCACATTGATAACTATAGAAACACATCAGACATGTTCTGTATTAGCCTGGAGAGGTATTTCAAGTTGTAGTGCGTAGAGCATGGAGCTTTGAATTCAGTCTTTGTCTCTGTTGGGCATGTTCCCCATTTAAAAAAATGAACTGAAGAGTTTTTAAGTGCTGTCTGCTGCAACATTGACAGGTTTTCTTTTCCACTTTAGTCCTGTTTCATAGGTTGCTTATTGGTTGTCTGGTATCTGTATTACTGGTATCTCTCTGCTCCCTAGGGATCAGACCTGAAGTGCCATTCCCTAATATCTTATCAGTCTTTGCATGAAAATATATCTGTATTAGTTAACTCTTGCTCTCACCATATAACAACTTACAAATTCTCAGTCCTCTAATATGGATATAAATCATGAAGGCACATATATGAATTACAGTATCATATCATTCTCCACCCCACCCCCCATATTAGCACACCAGAGCATTTTATTTTGTAGCTCTTTGTACTTTTTCCAATGGCTATTCTTTTGAAAAAAAAAATCATCCACTGGCCTGTGTATTTCTCAGTATACCATTTGTTGATGGGAAAATGCCAGCTTAGCTTCTTTCTTTAAAATGACACAAATCATACATTTTTCTGTTTTCTTTTTGTCATTTAAAAATCTAGGCACCATAGTTTACAATACTGGTAATTTTAGATTTTGAAGCCTAAAACGTTCCAGTACTACATCCTCTACTAGAATGTCCTTGTTCCTTTACCTTTCCAGTGTTCCTTTCTCCTTCCCTCCTATTCCCTTTCTGTGATAAATTTCCTACTAACGACCAGTTTCATTTTCTTTCCTAGTATACCATATTTTCAGAAATGTCTTTTTTCAAGTTTCTGTTGCCAGACCAGGATTTAACACATTTTGAATTTTCTTGTGAATCATGAATTGTTATTGTATTATAATATGTATAGATAAAATGCTTTTCACAAATTCTGGTGAGGAGTTCATACCAAGTGGTGCTCAGGGCTTACTCTTGGCTCTGTGCTCAAGGACTACTCCTGGTGGGGATCAGAGAAGGACCATAGGTATACTGGGGATTGAACCTAGATTGGTTGTATGCAAGACAAGCACCCTTTATTTCATTCTAAATTATTTATACAGGTGTTGTATTCTCGAGGTTTGGTAATTGATCTTCTCATCAAGTCTAATGTTAGTCGATATGCAGAGTTCAAAAATATCACCAGGATACTTACATTTCGGCAAGGAAGAGTGGAGCAGGTACTTTTCTGATTATGTGCTATAGTTGAGTAGAAGCTTATGTTATTGTTTATTTAGAAGGACAAGTAATTAGTAGTTTCATTTCCTAATAAAGTAGTAAAATTTAATCTAACATCATGATATACAAAGTAGTAAGCAATGGCCCATTTCAGATTTCTAGTGTTATTTTATTGAAATATTCTGTAGCTTGCCATTACTATTTTGACAGTATTAATTGTAAGCATTATTCATATATGTACTGTTATTTATTCCATTTTGTATGATGGACTATATTCATTACTTTTTGTATATATGAGCTGTTGGGCCACACATGGCTGTGCTCAGGACTTACTCCTTGCTCTTCACTCAGGGGTCATTCTTGGTGGGGCTCCGAGCACTATATGGAGTGCTGAGGTTCAAAGCCTGATTGACCCTTTGCACAGATAGCAACCTACGTACTGTATTATCCCTCCATCACTCAGGTTACTGTTATTTTAATGGTACTTTCTAGTACCAATATCAAAATTTTTAAGTTATCAAAAACATTAAGAGCTCAGAAGTTAATTCTCTGAAGATAGCAAAGTTGTAATTAGAATTGATAGAAAGGAACATGAAATAGCTTGTAAAAGATGGAAAAAATAATAATCATCTTGTACTTAATGGGAAAAAAATAATATGATTTAGAATATATTTGTCTATAAAAATGTTAACTTAAAATCGCATTTTTCAGGTTCCTTGCTCCAGAGCAGATGTTTTTAACAACAAACAAATTTCTATGTTAGAAAAACGAATGTTAATGAAGTTTCTTACATTTTGTATGGAGTATGAGGAACATCCTGCTGAATATCAAGGTAGTTTTTCATTAAATTATATTTTCTAGTTATTTTTCCTTTGATTTTGTTATAATATACTTGCTCTTGTGTAGTGATCCACTGATTCCTTTTTATTTTTTATATTTAAACTTTTAAGTTAAAGTTCTGAAATTCATAGTTTTAGGCATACATTGTTCGAATAGAAATCCCAGCACCAATGTAAATTTCATTGCACAAATATTTCCAGGTTTCCTCTCATCTTCTTTGACAGGAACATTTTAAAGTTTGGTTTGATTAGTTTATATTATTATTGTATTGTATTATTGTATGATTGTATTTTATTATTACTTTGGTTATATACCACATTGTACCTGAGGCCAACACCTGGTTCCTCCTGTCATTGATTGCTCTTTTAAAATAAATTCTTACTCAGCACTATATAGTAAGGAAGTCATTCGTAATATGTAGCTATTTACATATTAATTAAATGAAATTATATAAAATCAAATATTAAATTAATAGGATTAAATTTAAAATTATTTTCTTATTCAGTCTAACCACATATCAAGTGGTAACATCTACGTACTGCATCTTTAAGATAATTTTTAATATAAATATGCTTGGCTGAGTGTTACTATTGATAAAATATTGCTGCTAGGTAGCAGATGGGGAATAAAGGAGCAAGGCAACACTGTAAGGAAATTGACAGTGGTGGTGGGATTGGCATCAGAATATTATTTTTCTAAAACCTAACTATGAATAGCAACATAAATTACAGTTCTTTAATTATATAAAAAATCTTTAATGGCTGTTTGGTGTAGTGGTAGGGGATGTATCCAGATTAGAAGAAATATGGTTTCTACTCTTAGTTAACTCATTTCATGGTGTTATCTGTATTATTATCTGAGCCTATTGAGAATTGAATATACCGCTTATATATTAGAGCTTAATATTTTAAGTGCATGAGGTTAGAGTCTAAATAGAAATACAATATTGACAACTGCAGTGATTTTTCTTTTCTACTTGCTAGAATGATGAGTCTAGCTCTTGCTTCTAAAACTTCAAATGCACTTGAAAACTGCCAAATTATTCCCCAAAATGGTACACTAAACTAATTTATGTTCCTTCAGAAAATTTTGACTTTTATATAATTTCACTTTTTCTATTACTAACAGTCCTTGCATTTTTCTGTTTATGGTTTAAATAAGTGATTTTTAGGGGTCCCTTATATTTTTAAATTTGATTGTAGGATTAAGGCTTGATTACAGTAGGCATACAGATGAAAGTTTCCTCACTTTTTAGGTGCAGTTATAAAAAACAGTTCACATTTAAAAATAATCATGTATTACACTATTATTTTCTCACCAGAATGCCATTTTTATATTTAGTATTCTAAATAAAATTATTGGCATTCTTTAGTTTTACTGGCAATGAAATGAGATAATTGCCAGAAATGGAAGCCTGATGTACTAGTTAATGGATTATATATGGCTCTTTTTGTTTGTTAATTTTGGAGACCATGCCTTGATGGTGCATATGATACATCCAGCTCTGTACTCAGAAATGACTCATGGAGCTAATCATATGGGTTACCAGGGATGGAAATCTGGTCAGCTGCATGGAAGTGTCCTTTCTTTGGCTCTATTTTTTTGTTTTGAATTTTAAATATTCACAATTTAAAGCTAAACATTTATTTATTTTATTCTGATTGGGCCACTCCCAGTGATGCTCAGTGGATACTCCTGGCTATGTGCTGAAATTGCTCCTGGCTTGGAGGACCATATGAGACTCTGAAGGAATCTGTATGTAGTAGGTTAGCTTGAGCAAAGCGAATGCCTTACCACTTTCACCACTGCTCCAGCCCCTAAAGCTTAAACTTTTTGTCTTCAATTCAAATTATGAGATTATTTCTAGATTCTCTTATTCCCAAATTAATCATATCCATTATACATATTCATAGGTGAATATATCCTTTATCAATTTTTAAATTCTTTTTACATGGGGTTGGAGTGATAGAACAGTGGTAGGATCTTTGACTTGCACATGACCAACCCAGGTATGATTCCAAGAATCCTATATGGTCCCCCAAGTCTGCCAGAGTGATTTCTGAGCAAAGAGCCAGGAGTTACCTCTGAGCACTACAGGGTGTGGCCCAGAAACAAAATAAAAAATATACTTTGAAATTCTTTTTACAGTTATTAAAATTACCAGAGATTTTAAAAGTTAAGATGTATATAATAATAGGAGACTGAAAAATCACAAAAAAACAGAAAGCCATTAAGCCCTGTTCAAGTATGCACATAATTATCTGTTATGTTGATAAGATCATATAATTATTACCATGCTTTTATTAGGAAACATTGAATATTTTAAATTTCAAAACTATAAAACTGTACAATTATTTTTGAAAAATAGTATATTACACCAACTAAATTTGAAAATAATGAATAAAATCCTGTTTCCCTTGGCAACAATAATTTCTTTGAAGAATCTAAATAAGGTCATTGGTATATTCACAGGTAAACACTTCATTCCTTAATGTCCAATTAAAGTAAAACAAAACATCAGCACATAGATTGTAATACTTTTATAAAAATTCATTTTCAATCCTTTTTATCAAAATATTAGTAAAGAGATATATTAACTGAAATACTAACAAATAGTCCTGTTGTTATTACCATAGAATTCATTAATATCAGAGTAAGTAGAAACATGTCTTAGTATACCCTTTCCTTTGCATAACATTCTGTATCTCTGCTGCCTAATAAATGAACAAGTTCTGATTTATTGTTTTATTATTATTATTATTATTATTATTATTATTATTATTTGTTTGTTTTCTTTTTTGGGTCACACCCGGAAGTGCTCAGGGGTTACTCCTGACTCTACAGTCAGAAATCATTCCTGGCAGACTCGGGGGACCATATGGGATGCCGGGATTCAAACTACCATCTTTCCGCATGCAAGGCAAATGCCTTACCTCCATGCTATTTTTCTGGCCCCTATTATTATTACTATTACTATTATTATTATTACTTACTATTACTACTACTGCTGCTGCTGCTGCTGCTACTACTACTACTACTACTACTACTGTTACTCAGATGATTTAATAGGTCAATATCTGCAATATTTTATTTTTACCCATTAAAATAAGCATATTAGCAACTTTATTTGTATGTGTGCAATGCACTGTCTCTTGAATATATATCTCTACATTTTCTCCTCTAACCTTTTTCTAGGTAACTTTTTTAAAGAAAACTATTTTATTTCACTAAAATAAAAAATAGATTGTAACTTGGTTTCTCTTTAAACTAATGCATTTCATGTTTCTTTTCACAGCCTATGAGCAGATTGCATTTTCTGAATATTTAAAAACTAAAAACTTAACCCCTAATCTTCAATATTTTGTCCTGCATTCCATTGCAATGGCATCAGAAACAGACATTAGTACAATAGATGGTCTCAAAGCGATCAAAAACTTTCTTCACTGTCTTGGACGTTATGGCAACACTCCATTTTTGTTTCCTTTATATGGCCAAGGAGAAATCCCTCAGTGTTTCTGCAGGTAAGACTAACATTGGTTTTCATGTCTCTACTTAAGGTCAAATAGCAGAGGATTAACAGATGATTACATAAAAAGCAAATGAAAATTAGAACAGATATGGTACATTCAATATTTAGTAATTGCAAACATAAATTGTTCTACCACTATATTATGTATTTGCCTCTTGCCAACCTCCATAAAGGATATTTTAGGTTGATCTATTTTTGGGCTTTTGAAATTTAGATTCATGTCTTATGTTCTTATTACTTTTCTTGCTTTCAAGAACTGTGATTTACAATGTTATTGATAGTTGAATTTTAGGCATATATTTCAACAACAACCCTTCCACCAGTTTAAACGCTCATCACCAGTATTTTCATAGTCCATCTTCTTGCAACCATATCAACCCCCTTCTTGCCACCTTGAGAGCCACATTCCAAAGTTCAGTGGTTGTAGCTTAGATCACATGTTTTCAGGTAGATGTATAGCTTTAACACTGTCCCATATCACCAGTATAACCAGAGCCTTGAACCCTATTTCCACTATTACTTCTTTTTCTCATCTTCTCTCGTCACACCTTGATTTCTTCTTTGTACTCCTCCCTTAGATCTGAGTTCTAAAGTAATCTAGGCATTCCCCTTTACTATATTATATTTCCTCATCATATTATTCTACATACCAAAGGTAAGTGAGATAATCCTGTGTTTATCTTTCACTTTCTGAAAATATGTTGAGCTTTACTCAACATATTTTCAAGTACCAATGAGATTGTAAGTTTCCAATAAAATTGCATAATTTCATGATTCCTTGAAGCTGCATAGTATTCCATTGTGTATATAAACCACGTCTTCACAAAACAGTCATCTCCCATTTGTTAACTAGGTTGATTCCACATATTATCTATTGTGCAAAGTGGAGCAATGTATAATGATATGCATATGTCCCTTTGAATGAATGTTTTTAAGTTTCAGGGGTAGACAAAAGTGAAATTGATGGATCCTATGGTAACTGAAGTCTAATTTTACTGAGGACTCTCTATACTATTTTCTGTGACGTCTGAACTGGACAAAATTCATACCAGCAGTGGATGAAAATTCCTTTTGCATTATATCACTGTGAGCACAGATTTTTCCTACTATTTTTGATATGTGCCATTCTTAGTGGTGTAAGAAGATATGTCATTGTTGTCATAATTTGGGTTTCCCAAATAATAAAGTGATGTTGAACACTATTCCATGTGGCTATTGGTAGTCTGCTTGTCTTCCTTGAAAAGTTTCTTTTTATTTCCTTGCACCATTATTGATCAATTTTTGAAAAAAAATTTTTTGAGTATATATTCTGGATATGAAGCCATTTTCTGATTTGTTAAGTATAAATATTTGCCCCATATATTAACTGTCCTTTAGTTTTAGCTGCCATATAGAGAATTTTTAGTTTGACGATGTCACTTTTGCTTTTTTTTTTACTTTGTGGTTAGCCACTTGCAAAAAAGTAAACTCAGACCCCCAGCTAACACCATGTACAAAGTTAAATCCAAGTGGATTAAAGCACTTAATATCAGACCTGAAACCATAAGGTATGTAGAACAACATGTAAGTAAAAACTCCATAACATTGAGACTAAAGGTATCTTTAAGGAGGAAACAGTACTCTCCAAACAAGTGGAAGCACAAATTAACAGATGGGAATGTATTAAGCTGAAAAGCTGCTGCACCTCAAAGGAAATAGTGCCCAGAATACAAGAGCCACCCACTGTGTGGAAGAAACTATTCACCCAATATCTACCAAGTATGGGGCTAATATCCAAATTTTACAAGGCATTGACAGAACTTTACAAGAAAATATCATCTAATCCCTTCAGCAAATGGGAAAAAGTAATGAACAGACACTTTGCCAAAGAAGAAATACAAATGGCCAAAAGGCACATGAAAAAATGCTCCACAACACTAATCATCAGGGAGACCTAAATCAAAACAACTATGAGGTAACATCTCACACCACAGAGATTGGAGCACATCACAAAGAATGAGAACAAGTAGTGCTGGCGGGGATGTGGAAAGAAAAGAACTCTTATTCACTGTGGTACATATACACAGTGGAATATTGTGCAGCCATCAGGAGAGATGAAGTCATGAAATTTTCCTATACATGGATGGACATGAAATCTATTATGCTGAGTGAAATAAGCCAGAGGGAGAGAGACACAGAATAGACTCACTCATCTATGGGGTTTAAGAAAAATAAAATACATTTTTGTAATAATCCCCAGAGACAAAAGAGAGGAGGGCTGGAATGTCCAGATCATCACATGAAGCTCACCACAAAGATTGATGAGTACAGTTAGAGAAGTAACTACATTGAGAACTATCATAACAATGTGAATGAATGAGGGAAGTAGAAAGCCTGTCTTGAGTACAAGGGGGTGGGGTGAGGAGGAGGGAGAATTGGGACATTGGTGATGGAAATGTTGTCCTGCTGAAGGGGATGTTCTTTACATGACTGAAACCAAACTACAATAATATTTGTAACCAAGGTGTTTAAATAAAGATATTAAATAAGAAGATGTAACATTAAAAAATGATTAATTATGATTCTTGATAAGGTCAGCATGCCTAGGAAAATTCTAATACGTGTCAAATACACGTTGAAATTAGGAGCCTATAAATTGATGTATTTTGATTTTTTGCCAATATCTTGCTGTTAGATGTAGAAATAACCTAGAGAAATAAATGTAGTTGCTTTGTAGCACAGAGGCTCAGGCCAAAGCATTTAGTCACTTTCAGCATCCACCAAAAAAAAAAAGGTTTGTGTTTCTTCTTATTCTTTTTTTAATATATATAGGCTAGGTAAATATTGGGGAAATTAGAATGGGAATTCCCTTGGCCTAAGAGATACAGGGTTTCTCCGCCCTTCAAGCATATTGCCATGGGAACAAATACAGGCTCCATACTCACCCATTTACAGCACCCCAAGGTCTTTTTATCATGCTGGGAAACTTTCCACTCAGATGTGGGTGATGACACCCCATCTCTGTAGCGGGAGCTATTGTTATTTGCGTAGGTCATAGGGTGAAGGCTAGGAGAGAGCTTTTCTTCATGGTTCTTGGAGTTCTGTTCCATTACTGTTGTTGTGATCAGTCTTTTTAATTAGTGGTCCTGTTTTTTTATTTATATATTGACCAAAGTGGATTACAAATCTTTCACAGTAATTTTAGGAACATAATGACATTAAATAAGGGGCATTCCAAACACCAATGTCCTCCTACCACTCCTGCTCCCCGCATGCATCTCACATCCCCCCCTCTTTTACCCCCCAGATTGCTAGCATAAGTGGTCCCCTCTGTGTCTAGCATGTTGTAGATTGAATGTCAATTCTGTTGTCGTTGGCATGGATATGGTGTTTAAGTCTGATCATTTTTATAATTTCTACTTAGTTTTCATACAAATGTCTGGCCCAAAAACCAAAAAAACAAAAACAAAAACAAAACAAAACAAAACTGTGAACTACCATATCACACCACAGAGATTGGCACACATCACAAAGAATGAGAACAAGCAGTGTCTGTCGGGATGTGGAGAGAAAGGAACTTTTATTGACTGCTGGTGGGAGTGCTGTCTAGTCCAACCTTTATGGAAAACAATATGGAGATTCTGCATAAAATTGAAAAATGAGCTCCCATATGATCCAGCTATACAACTCATAGAGATATACCTTAGGGACACAAAAATACAATTCAAAAATCCCTTCCTCACAGGTATATTTATTGCAGCACTATTTACAATAGCCAGACTCTAGAAACAACCAAGACGCCCTTCAACAGAGGAATGGCTAACAGAACTGTTGTTTGTATACATAATGGAATATTATGCAGCCATCAGGAGAGATAAAGTCATGAAATTTTTCAATACATGGATGTGCATGGAATCTATTATGCTAAGCATAATAAGTCAGAGTGAGAAAAATAATTACAGAATCATCTCACTGATCTATGGTTTTAAAGAAAAAAGTAAGCACATTATTGTAATAATCTCAGAGACATAGAGTTAAGGGCCGGAAGGAGCAGCTCACAATATGCAGTTCACAACAAAGAGTGGTGAATGCTGGTATGGAATTTAGTACACTAACAACTAGCATGACGTTGTTAATGACTGAGAGATGTAAAATTCCTATATCAAATACAGGCAGGGAAGGAGGAGTAGGGAGTTCAGGGGCATTCGTGGTGGGAATGTAGCACTGGTGAAAAGGGGTGTTCGGTTTATCCCTGAATTCCAATTCAATCATGCTTTAAATCATGGTGCTTATATAAATATTTTATAAAATAAAATAAAGTTAGGGTGTCTACCTTTTGTTTACAGGGACCACTGTGGACAAAGAGGCTGAAGGGTTATTTTATACCTGGTAAAATTGAGGCATTAAAACTTCTTGTTAGTCATTGCTACAGCAGGTGTCCCAGGCTTCCAATAATATTCTTCACCTGGATCTGTAGATAAATACAACAGGACATCACTATAGAACTTTGTAGTTATAGGTTATTGCATACCTGTTCACTCTAAACCACTGTTTCCATCGTTGCTGGTTTCTTTAAGATAGTCGTGGCTTTGTGTTGTCCCCCTTCCACTTCATTTGAACACTTCTTATATGCTTGCACCTATGGTGTTTGGAGTTTTTACCCTTATGAACCTTGTATTTGTTCATGAGTTACTATATGAAATGTGATATATATTATAAATACTTCAAAGAAGTGCTATCAATCTGTATTTATTCTTCTTCTGGCTTACATTGTTTAACATAATAATTTCTAGATCCATCCATTTTGTTGCAAAATCCATGCTTGTATTATTTCTAGCTTCTATGTAGTATTCCATTATGTATAAATACCACATCTTCAGGATTCACTTATCTGTTGTTGGGTACTGAAGTTGGTTCCAAAGTTTGGCTATTGTGCTGAGTGCTGAGATAAATAGTGGGATTCATACTTTGGGATGACTATCCTTCCATCTTGGGGATAGCTACCCAGGAGATCGACTGCTGGGTCATATGGCAGCTCAATTCTGAGTTTACTGAGCACCATCCATATTGTTTTCCATAGGAATTGGACCAGGCAACATTCCCAACAGCAGGGTATGAGCATTCCTTTCTCACCACATCCCCACCAACAGAGGTTGGACCCATTATTTTTGATGTGTGCCATCCTCACTGGTGTCAGGTGGTACCTCATTGTTGTTTTGATTTGGAATTCCCTAATGATGAGTGATGGTGAACATGTTTTCATGTTTCTCTTGGCCATCTTTCGGTCTTCCTCAGAGAAGTGTCTATTCATTTCTTCACCCATTTTAATATGGATTTATTAGATTTTGTGGAGCTCAGATTTCTGAATTCTTTGTATATCCTAGATATCAACCCTATATCTGATGTATTTAGTGCGAAATTTTCTCCCATTCTGTTATCTGTCTTGTAGTTTCAGTCAGTGTTTCTTTTGCCATACCGAAACATTTTAGTTTGATGTAGTTCCATTTATTTACATTTGATGATATTACTCTTGCCATTGGCATTCCATGATCAAAGAATTTTTGAGGTATAATTCATGATGTTTTCTGCCTATTAATTTCTCAATGAACTTTATAAACTCGGGTCTGATTTCAAGGTCTTTAATACTTTTTGCATAAATTTTTGTGTAAGGTGTGACATATTGGATCAATCTTTAGTTTCTTACAGGTGGTTATCCAGTGTTTCCAACACCATTTGTTGAAGAGACTGTCTTTGTTCCATTTCAGGTTCTTGGATCCTTTGTCAAATATTAGTTGACCATAGATTTGGGGGTATATCTCTAGATGTTCTGTTTTAACCCACAGGTCTGATACTCTATCTTTGTTCCAGTACCATGCTGTTTTGATGACTAAGGCTTCAGATTAGGTAAAGATATGCCACTTAGTTTCTTGTTTTTCAGTATGACTTTGGCTTACCTAGATATTTTATGGTTCCTGAAGAACTTTATAAATGATTGTTCTAGTTCCTTAAAAATGGTGTCTGAATTTGGATAGGGATTGCATTGAATCTATATAGTAAATTAGGTAATATAGTAATTTTGTTTATGTTGATTATTCATATCCATGAGCAGGGGATGTTCTTCCATTTGCTTAGGTCCTCTTCAATTTCTTTTTGAAGCATTTTGAAGTTTTCATAGTACAGGTCTTTCACTTCTCTTGTCAGGTTGATTCCTAGATACTTTATATTTTTAGATATTATTTTAAATGGGATTGACTCCTTAATGGCATTCTCCTCTACTTCGTTATTTGTATAGAGGAATGCTATTGTCTCTTGTGGATTGATTTTGTAGCCAGCTCCTTTGCTGTATTGGCTTATTGTTTCTAGGATTTTTACTGTGGACTTTTTAGAATTTTCCATGTATATCATAATATCATCTGGAAAAAGAGATAGTTTGACTTTTTCTTTCCCATATCTGGATTCCTTGTTGCCCCTTCTCTTGTCTGATTACTATTGCTAGGACTTATAAAGCTATGTTGAATAAGAATGGAGAAAGTGGGCAGACTTGCCTAGTTCCTAACCTTAGTGGAAATTATTTTAGTTATTTTTGCCATTAAGGATAATGTTGCTTGTGTGATTTTTATAGAAAGCTGTAACTATCTTGTGGAAGGTTCCTTCCAATCCTTTTCTTAAAAGTATTTTCAGTATGAATGGGTATTGGATTTTGTCAAATGTCTTCTCTGCATCGATCGATATGATCATGTGGTTTTTGTCTTTCTTCTTGATGTGATGTATAATGTTCATTGTACCATCCTTGTATCCCTGTGATGAAACCCGCTTTGTCATAGTGTATAATCTTTTTGATGTATAGTTGGATTCAATTTGCTAGTATTTTGTTAAGGATTTTTGCATCTATGTTCATTAGTGAGATTGTTCTGTAGTTTTCTTTCTTGGCGGTGTCTTTGCCGTCTTTTGAAATGAGTATGATATTCACCTCGTAAAAGATGTTAGGAAGGATTCCTGTCTTTTCAATGTTTTGGAAGAGTCTGAGAATCAGTGGTTGATAGAATTCACCTGTAAAACCATCTGGACCTGGACTTTTGTTCTTGGAGAGTTTCTTAATTACTGTTTCAATTTCCTTAGATGCGATTGTACTGTTTAGGCTTTCTACATCCTGCTTATCAAGTCTCGGAAGATGACATTTTTTCAGAAATCTATCAGTTTCTTCTGGGTTCTCTAGCCTAACAGAATACAGTAGTTCATAGAACACTCTAATGATGTCTTAGATTTCTTGGGGTTTTGTTTTAATTTCTCCCCTTTGATTGTGATCCTAATCATTTTGGTGTTTTCCCTTTTTTGGTGAGTCTTGCCAGTGGTTTGTCTATCTTGTTTATTCTTTTGAAAAACAAAATCCTGGTCTCAATAATTTTTGTATTGTTTTCTTAGTTTCTAAGTTGTTTATTTCTGCTATGGGTTTTATAATTTCTTTTCTTCTGGCTGTGTTTGGGTTTTTTTTACTGCTGTTTTTCTAGCTCCTTAGATGTTCTTTTAAACTGTTGATATTGTCATTTTCCTCTTTTCTGATGTAGGTCTCTATAGCCATGAGTTTCCTGCTAATTACTCCTTTTGCTGTGTCCCACAGATTTTGACAATTTGCCTCTTCATTATCATTCGTCTCAAGTAATCATTTCATTTTTTTCCTTGATTTAATTTTGATCCAGCTGCTGTTGAGTAGCATGTTGCTTAATCTCCAGGTGTTGGATTTTCTCCACAGTTTCTTTTTACAGTCAATTTTGATCTCTGTTGTGTAATTATCTGATGGGGTTCTTTTAATAACCTTTATATATGTGACTTTGTGCAAGTTAAATTTATATCCTAAGACATGGTCTATTATAGAGAAGGTTCCATGTGCACTTGAGAAAAATGTGTAATTTCCTTTAATTTCTCATTTAGAGCTCTTATGTCTTTGCTAGATTTTTGTCTGATGCATATCTCTAGTGGTGATAGTGGACTATTGAAATGTCCTACTGCTATAACATTTCCTGCCATATAATTCTATAGATTTGTTAGCAAATGCCTTATATATTTTGTTAGCTCTAGAGTTGGCACATAAATATTGAGCAGAGTTAGTACGTCTTGTTCTAACATTCCCCTGATCAATAAGTTGTGACACTATTGGTCTCTGAGCACTTTCTTGAGGTTAAATGCAATTTGGTCTGATATAAGAATGTCTGTCACAGCTTTTTTTGTTTTCCATTGGCTTGAATAATTTTGATGCCCATCCTTTTAATCTAAGCCTGTGATATCTGGTTATTATTATCTGCTCCAAACCTCTACTCTGTTTCTTTTAATGGGGGAATTTAGCCTATTAATATTTAGGAGATTATTGACAAAAGGGTTATTATGCTATTGTATTGAATATAGTGTTTGTTGTTATAATTGGGGGTTTGGATTGTGTAATACATTTTTGAGTAGTTCATTTAGAGTGCATTTATCACAAATAGTGTGAGTTCCTTTTTTTCTAAGAATCTTTTTAGTTTTCTCTCTCATATGAATGAGAGTTCTACTGGGCTGTGGACTCTAGGTTGGAAGTTTCAGTAATTTAAATATGTCATTCCACTGTCTTCTTGCTTAAATTTTTTCAAATGGGAGTTTTATTTTTATGTCTCTTACTTTGTACTTAAGGGTTTTTCTCTCCCTTATTGATTTAAAGAATTAATCTTTCTGTTTGTTTTATTGCCAATTAGAGGACTATATGGCCTGGTGTTGGTCTGTTAGGGTCTGTATTATTAGGTACTCTTTTGCATCCTGGATTTGTACAGAAGTTTTCCCTCCCATATGAATGAGAGTTTTTCTGGGTACTGGACTCTCAGTTGGAAGTTACTTTCATCTTCTTGCTTAATTTTTTCAAATGGGAGTTTCATTTTTATGTCCCTTCCTTTGTACTTGAGGGTTTTTCTCTCCCTTATTGCTTTAAAGAATTCATCCTTTTCTTTGTTTTATTGCCAATTACAGTATTATATGTCTTGGTGTTGGTCTGTTAGGGTCTATTTTATTAGGGACTCTTTTTGCGTCCTGGATTTGTACGGATGTCTTTTTCCAGAGAGTGGAAAAATTCTCTGCTATTAATTCCCTCACTACTTGTTCTTTTTTCTTTCTATCCCCTTATGGTATTCCTACAATTCAAAAGTTATTTCTTTTATCTTTGTTCATAAGGTACCTAACCTTTTCTTCCATTGTTTTGTCTCTTGCTTTCTTATTGACTTCTCTGTCATTTTTCTTTTGTAGTTTTTCAAGTTCCTCTATAAAGTCTTCTGTGTAATTTTGCTATTATGGCTTGTTAATATGCTTTATATTTCCCTTAGATTCAATTGTATGGTTTCTTTCAACTTTTCTAAAAGTTCTATGAGTTGGTTGAATTGTTCATTTATAGATTTCTTAATCTCGCAGACTATGCAGACCAGTAATTTCTTGATTTCCTTTGCTAGGACATTCCTTGTCACTTTTAGATTCTCATCTATTAAGCTCATGCGTTTTGGTGGACTTGTAAACTTGATAGGATTTTTCTCCATTTCCCCAGCTTCTAGTCTCTTCCTTAGTTTACCCATATTTCTTTGCATTTGGTGGTTTTGAATGTTGAGCTTTCGGTAATTTAATAAAGTTCTCTCCTATACTTATTTATTAGATGTGCTTGAAAGTATATCTGATTTAGAGGGTTTTTTTCCTAGCCAGGTGATTTGTCTAAGTATGATAGGGATTTTACAAGCTGCTTCAGTGTTTTGCTATCCTGTTTTATGGGCTGTGAACTATCTGAGGAAATTGAATATTAGGTCAGAGCTGACTAGACCTATATGGTATAAGTGAGACAATCTTCGGTTCTCGGGTTCAGAAGAAAGGAGCTGGGCTTTCCCAAACCAAGCCAGGAGACCAGGAGGTCCCAGGGCCAGGTGCTCAGTGTTTGCGGGTTTGGCGAAAATGGGATGGGTGTTTCAATACCTGTCCTGAGTCCCAGCAGCCTGGGGCAAGGTGCATGTGGCTTGCGCGTTTGCTGCATAGGGCCTGGGTGTTCCCAAACCTGCCCGGAGTCCCAGTGGCACAGGGTGAGGTGTGCTCAGCAGAAAGAGGCTGGGTGTTCACAAACCTGGCCAGGTGTCCTGGCAGCCCCGGGCAAGGTGCCCTTTTCTTTTTTTAAAAAAAAATATTTTATTTAAGCACCGTGGTTACAGAATGTTCATTATTGGTGTTCAATCATACACTGTACACTTAGTTTCTTGATTAGATCCATAAACTTTTCCATGGAGTCTGAATCAGACCACATTATCACTTGCAGAGCATCAAAGATCTTTTTTCAACATATTCTTGCCAATGTGGTTTTTTCTTGTCTTGATACCATATTCACTGTTTTTGAGATGATTCTCATTGTCCTTTAATATGCATTTTGTTGGTAACAAGTTATGATGACCTCATTCATAAACGTATGGGTTATTTGTTTTCTTCATAGGACTGCTTGTTTATGTCCTCTCTTTACTTTTAATGAGGTTATTGTCTTTATTATCTTTTCTTGGTCATATTTGTTTTACCTTGATGTACTACAAATTGTTTACTATTTATTATTTTGTCTTTACCAGTGGAATCATATCTTTGAATATACCTTAGAGGTCCAAAACCTGGAGCATTCTGCCTCCATGTATTCTATGAATTTTATGGAATCTGGTTTTGTTTCAGGATATTTGTTTTGTTGATGTTTGTGGAAGGTCTGTTACACAGATCTAATTTTTCTATTTTTTCTCTTTTTATACTTTTTTTCAAAAGATATCAGCTTTAGTCAGTGGATAAGGCTGAAGAATCCTCCCCAGAATGACCTGTTTTTATACTTTTAATTTTTTAAAGAAAATGTATTACATAGTTGACATAACTGATAATAATACATTTGTTTTAGGAAGACCAAAAGCAACATGATTTAAAAATAGAAAATTGAAAGAAAAACTGAAGAGATGGAAGAGAAAGGAAAGAAGAATATTTTTGAAAATTATTGACTCACAATGAATTCATTAAAGCAAGTCTAGTAAGCTTTTTTTTTAAAGGGATGATTTAAAAAAAACACAGTAAAAAACGTTGCGAGAGTGGTAACTGTTGTTTGCATAGGCCCGGCAAAATATGGAGAAAATGGAGGGACAAAAAGCCTTGGCCTAAATACAAGAAGACATTATCCCTGAAGTTTTCTGGAATAAGACTGACTCTGGATTCCAGGCATACTGGGTTCTCCAACCTCTGAGTCATTCATTCTCTGTTGTCTCAGTGAATTTTTTTCACACATTAGCTATTGTTGGTGTCAGGTTTCTGTAGTTAAAGATTCTGGATTCTGTAGATTTGCTTCATCGAAGTCAGGATAATGTGGAGCATCCTCTAGTTTCACCTCACCATTAGATGTGGAGTGCCCTGCCCTGAAAGCAGGTTGTTACTGTTGCTGAGTCATCTGGGTGTTGAGAGAACACTCTTTGGAGTAACTCAATACCAGGGTAGCAGTAGGGTCTTCTTTGGTAGAGGTTTGCTTCCTGGTGATATTGTAGACAATTGTGCTTGTTTCCATAGTTGGTCCATGTTCAGGGGTGTATGGGCAATACCCATTCTTCTGAGGCCTGAGCCAAGTTATTATTGCTAATGTTCAGGGTATTAGGCCTAACTACATTACAAAATTTGTGTTCCTATCTCTATAATATAGGAACTTGTTTGCATATGTAATAGTTTCCCATTTTAATGTGCCTATGCATAAGAGGAACAATGCCACAAGGTATTATTGGTGCCTCTGGGGACAAGGGAACTAGTCCAACAATCTCTTTAACATGGTTCTAACATGTATTCTAAATTGAAAAACTCTTCTACCTGAATTCCTTATTGAACAGATCACAAAAACAAAAAACAGTGGGCAAAATTGTCATTGTATAAGAGGACATTCAACAAGAGTTATAGCAGTTAAGGGAATACATCTAAGATATTCAAAGGAGATATACATGTCTCTTTCATGTCATTAGAAATAGTCAGAGGAGGGTGTTGAATTCAGGACACCACTTTGGTCTGTGATTTGGCCTTCTGGAGTCTGAAAAATAACTCCCAGCAATCCTATATTGATAAATGTCTTTGAGTAGAAACTAATCAGAGACCTAGTATGGTAGCAACCATAGTTACACAGTGAAAGTAGGTGGAGGACAGGAGACCGCTGAGAATACATAAATAGGAACAGAGTACTGGGTTCTTCTCAGTCTGCGAGTCTATTTTTTGACTCTGGTAGCTGGTTGGCAGCTGGCTTGAGTGGGATAATTATGTACTTCATAGGAAGCCAAGAATTGAGGGTAAATATGGTTAAATATGGGGTAATAGGCAGTGGGAGTAAGGAAGTAAATGACTAAAAATGGGTTTCTGGGTGGTGAGCCAAGCGGGGAAGGAAAGTATAAAACATAGACATTCTGTATATTACAAACAGATTAAACCCAATGATATCCTAATCAAATGTCTATACTAGTGCCCCCATATGGTTTCAAAATGGACACTGGAAGAAAGCCAGCCTGTCTTGTGCAGTGTGGGGGTTGTGGAAACTCTGGGGTCCTCCTTAAGCTCCTCTCCGGCACCCACTTCACTGGCACCCTATGTGTGCGGCCCAAGGATAGCCCTGGAGTCTGGGAGGAAGGAGATGGAAGTCTCTTGGGGTGCCCCAAGCCCTGCACCCCCTAGCCTTGGTAAAAAGGCCTTTGGGTGTTGGACCTTATCAAATTCTTTCTCTGCGTCTATTGATATGATCATGTGATTTTTATTTTTCTTCTTGTTGATGTTTGTATGATGTTGATAGATTTATGGATGTTAAACCATCCTTGCATTTTTGGGATGAAACCTACTTGGTCATAGTGTATGATCTTCTTGATGATGCATTGGATCCTATTTGCCAGGATTTTGTTGAAGATCTTTGTATCTATATTCATCAGGGATATTGGTCTGTAATTTTCTTTTTTGGCAGCATCACTGTCTGGTTTGGTATCAAGGTGATGTTGGCTTCATAAAAGCTATTTGGGAGTGTTCCCATTTTTTCAATTTCATGAAAGAGCCTGGCTAGGATTGGTAATATCTCTTGAAAGGTTTGAAATAATGCATTAGTAAATCCATCTGGGCCTGGTTTTTATTTTTAGGCAGATGTTTGATTACAGTTTCAATTTCCTACATAGTGATGGGGGTGTTTAGATATGCTACATCCTCCTTACTTAACCGTGGAAGGTTATAAGTGTCCAGGAATATATCCATTTCTTTTAGCTTCTCATGTTTAGTAGCATAAAGTTTCTCAAAGTAGTCTCTGATTAACCTTTGGCTCTCTAAAATATCTGTCGTGATCTCCCCATTCTCATTTCTAATACCGTATATCATGTTTTTCTCTCTCTGTTTCTTTGTGAATATTGCCAGTGGTCAATCAATCTTATTTATTTTTTCAAAGAACCAACTTCTGCTTTCGTTGATCTTTCGGATTGTTTTTTAGTTTTCCACTTCATTGAGTTCTGCTTTCAGCTTTGTTATTTCCTTCTGTCTCCCTATTTTTGGTTCCTTTTGTTGGTCATTTTCTAATTTTTTGAGCTGCGTCATTAAGTTATTCAGGTATGCCCTTTCTTCATTCCTGATGTGTTCTTGCAAAGCCATAAATTTTCCTCTCAGTACAGCTTTTGCTGTGTTTCATAGATTCTGGCAGTTTGTGTTTTCATTATCATTTGTTTCCAGGAAAGTTTTGATATCCTCTTTGATTTCATCTCAGACCCACTGGTTGTTCAGTAGCAGGCTGTTTAATTTCCAATTGTTAAAGTTTTTCTTCTGTGTTCCTTTGTAGTTCACATCTGATTTCAGAGCCTTGTGGTCAGCAAAGGTAGCCTGCAAGATTTCTATCCTCTTAATTTTATGAAGGTATATTTTATGTGTCAGCATGTGGTCTATCCTGGATAATGACCCATGTACATTGGAGAAGAATATGTATCCAGGGTTTTTTGGTGGAATGTCCTATGTTTGTCTCCTAGTCCTTTTTCTTTCATTTCTCTTTTCAGGGCTAGTATGTTTTTGTTGGGTTTCAGTCTGGTTGACCTATCAAGTGTTGACAGGGCTGTGTTGAGTTCTCCCACAATTATTGTGTTATTATTGATGTCTTTGAGATTTGTTAATAATTGTATTAGATAACTTGCTGGTCTCTCATTGGGTGCATATGTGTTTAAAGTCTGATTTCTTCCTGTTGCACATATCCCTTGATTAGTACAAAGTGTCCATCTTTGTCCCTTACAACTTTTGTGAGTATAAAGTTGGTGTCATCAGATATTAATATGGCCACCCCAGCTTTTTTAGGGGTGCTGTTTGCTTGGATGATTTTCCTCCAGCCTTTGATTTTGAGTTTGTTTGTTCTGATTATTCAGGTGTGTTTCTTGTGGGCAGCAGAAGGTTGGATTCATCTTTTTGACCCATTTTGCCACTCTGTGTCTTTTAATTGGTGAAGTTAGTCCATTGACATTGAGGGAGATGATTGTTATAGTATTTAATGTCATCTTTGTAGACATTTTGCTTCCTTAATTCTCTCTTGCTCTCACTCTCTCTTTTTTTCTCTCAGTCTCTCTCTTTTGCCTTTCTGACATAGTTGTTTCTTTGCACGATCATTATTAAAAGGTGCCATACATATCAATTTATCTCCTTTCAGCTCTCAGTTCTTTTCCAGAGTGATAAGTTACAACTATCATCATTTGGGTGTACCTTTCTCTACTCTAACTGCACTCACAGATCTTTGTTTCAAGCTTTCTACTATGGACTGATCTTCCTGTCCCTCGTCATAGTGTTCTTTGGATTTTATCTACTATTAATAGGTAATAATAACAGTGAGTCTGATTGATGAATGCAACATATGTGGCTTCTTGAGGGTGTCTTGTCCCGCCCACTCCTCCTATGATGGCCAACATTTTGCTGCATTGGCTGGTGGAGGACTCAGTTTACATCTTGTTTGAAAAAGAGTGAGTGTAGGGGCTGGAGAGATAGCATGGAAGTAAGGCATTTGCCTTGCATGCAGAAGAATGTTGGTTCAAATCCCAACATCCCATATGGTTCCCCGAGTCTGCCAGGAGAGATTTCTGAGCATAGATCCAAGAGTAACCCCTGAGCACTGCAGGGTGTGATGCCCCCCCAAAAACAAAATAGAAAAATGAAAAAGAATAAGTATATGGTGACTGTGCTTTGGGACATGATCACATGTGCCATACTTTCTGGAGAAAGAAATATGTAGGGGGATAATTCAAAATGTGTTTCTGTTATGCAGCAAAATATTCAATTCAGTCTTCTAATTCATTTTTACACTTTGTCGATTAACTGGTGCATTTATTGTATTGACAGCAAGAAAGGTAGTTATCATGGAATATTGTGACATCTTATAGGAGCATGGTGTGTTTGCTGGGTCTGCCTTGCCTTAAATTGGACAATTAAGTTTGTATTTTAAGGTTAGTTTTGAGTTTTTTAAGTTTCTGGGTTGTTTTCTGTGAAGTAGTGTATCCTTCCTTGAAACCTGTATGAAATCCTTGCTGGGTGAAGTACTTTTGGCTAGCCATTCATTACCTGAGTATTTTTTCACTATATCCCACCACTACCTTTTTATCTGATAGGCATAAATCTGTTATAAATTTACTATAAATCTTAAGGATTCAACTTGTTTCTAATATTTATTTTTTTATCTTCATCTTTTCAGTATTTTGCCTTATGTTCTTTTTCATCATTGTGTCTAGTGTGTTCCTTGGGGTGTTTTTTTTTTTTTTGCATATGCTTTATCTTGTCCTCTTTATGCATCCAAGATGTGGTTGTATGCCTGCACTCTTTAGCCTGGGAACATTTCATCAATGAAGTCCTTGACTGTTGATTCTTCATAGGGGGTTTCTTCATGAGTCTCTGGGACTTCAATGATTCTTATATTGTTTCTATTTAACTTATCCCAGAGTTCTATTGTCATCTGTTTTATTATTTTGAAGAATTGTTTTAACTTCTCTTCATTTATTTGTAGGCTCTTTTCCAAACTCATCTTCCAGCTCACTGATTCTGTTGTCTCTTACTCTGTTGGAGAGGTCTTCCAGTCAGTTTTCCATTTTGCCTCCTAATTTATTCAGTCCATTTCTTCTGTTTGAAGTTTTCTTATTTCTGCCCTCATATCCTCTTGAATTTAATTTGTCATTCATTTTTTCCTTCATGTTTTCTTTGAGTTCTTGAACATTCTCCATAATTCCTCACTGAAGTACCTATAAGAGAGGCCATGTAGGTGTCCTGTACTTTTTTGGACTTCAGAGATACCATCATCATTATCTAAGCATGGTGGAGTTCTGTGTTGTTTTTCCATTGTGACCTGTGCATTGATTGACCTTTGTGTTGTGCTGGAGTTCATTGACTAGAAACTATGCACATCCATAGAGCAGAGTATCTGCACTTGCTTTGTCTATCTAGCTTCCTCCAGTAGAAGTTGGGGCTCTACTCACCATCCTACTGAGAATTCTCACTTTCTTTCATTGTTGGTGGGGCAGTGATCACCTGCTGCTGTACAGGTCTGCTTGATCCTCTTACAGAGTAAGTGTAGGCTTCCTCCTGCCCTGGGTGGGGGCCGTGCTCACGTAGCAGTCATGCTGTTCTGTCTTCCACCAGTAGGTGCCATTTTACTTCCAGCTCACCTCCTGTAGGTCGGCCTGGCTTTCTGCTTTTGAGGGTGTGTATATGCTCACCTCTATATGTTTATAATTATTTATTTATTTATTATTTTTGTTTTTGTTTTTGGCCCAGACCTGACTGTGCTCAGGGTTTTTTCCTGGCTTTGAGCTCAAAAGTTGCTATTGGCAGACTCAGAGGACTATATGGGATGCTGGGATCAAACCCGGGTCTGTCTTGGGTCAGCTGCTTGTGAAGCAAATGCCCTACTGCTGTGCTATCACTCTGGCCCCATGTTTATATATTCCACAGTTTCAATACAATTTTGCCTTTTATATCTCATGTAAAAGATTAAATATCTTCCTAAATCTTCCTGTAGACATTTAATATTTGATAGTTCTACCATTTATTTACTTGGAATTTATTTTGAACATGTGTATACAGTGTTTATTTCCCCATTTTGTTTTAAAACTATATTTTTCAGTGCTCCTTTCCCCATACTCATTTATAATGCCACCTCTCTGTCTTAAATTTTTTCATATGCATTGGGTCTTTTTGCTAGTTTGCTTCTGCTACCATAACAAATTACCTCAAATTTAATAGTTAAAATAAAACAATTTAATTTGAAAAATACTCATGGTGGTTAGAAGTTTAAAATGGATATATATGATTAACTTTATTTTGTGGCTCTAGGGGAGAATGTTTCTTCTCCAGTTTATAGGAGTGGCTTTTATTGTTTGCCATGTGATCCTTTCTGGTGCTAGCATCATTACACTCTCTGCTTTCATTTTCATAACTTATCTGACTTTGACTCCTCTGCTCTCTGTTTTGTTTCTATAATACTTTGTTTTGTGTGATCTATAGTGATACTGCTTTTCTCATTCTATTTTTCTTTTTTAATTGAATCAATATTAATTACAAAGTTCTAAGCATGTTTATGATGAACTTTTAGGTGTACATTATTTTTTTCAACAGCAATTTTTTCACCAGTGTCTACTACCTTGTCCCCACTTTCCCTACTATTCCTAGCTTGCCTCTGTAGCAGGCATTTTCTTCCTTCTCTGTTGTCCTAATGTTCTGTTTCCCTAATTTATCCCAACACCCCCTCCTACTGACAACCTGAATATTTATTAATAAGTTCTCATGCTCTTTGTTTCTGTTGCCATCGGATTTGATAACCCCATATGAAATTACTTTATATGTCAGATGTACTGTGCTGAAAAACATTTTGTGAAAATTTACATTCATGATTAAATTGCACCCATAAGAAGATCCATATCATCTCACTATACACACATTTTACCTTGCTCTGTAAAGGATTATATTTATAGATTCCAGGGATTAACATGCCTACATTTTAGTGTGAGAAACTTTTATCTTAACACAGTCATCTCTGTGTTCCTTGAATTATTCTTCTGTATTTAATTCATTCCTTTTTCAGAATACTTTACCATCTGATAGACAATCCACATAGTAGTTTGGGGAAGTCAAATTCTGTTTATTGTCTAGTGTGTTTTCACAGAATGTTAGTTTCTTTATTGTAATTTTGTATAAAATCATAATATGAGAACATTCTTGACAATCTAATGCATCTTAAGTTTGATCATATTACTATAGAACATTTTAACAGTTGCTGATATCAAGTGTGTAGTATTGCTTGCCTTGATCTACTTTCATAATTTTTAATTTTTATTTGTACACAGTGCTCTACAAAACTATTAATAATAAACTTTTAAGTATAAAGTGTTCCAATACCACAGCATGCCAGTGTCTCAAAGTCCAGTTCCACCCACCACTCACAGAACACTGCTCTTTCAATAAATAAGCTCTGTAGGCCAATTTTAAGTGTCTGTTGCCATTAGCCTTTTTTTGTTTTGTTTTGTTTTATTGCTCTTGTCTCATGTTACTCCTGGCTCTGCACTTAGGAATTACTCCTGGGTCAGTTGGATGAATATGTGGAATACCGGGGACCAAACCTGAGTTGGCCAGTTATAAAGCAAATATTCTATCTGCTGTACTATTGCTTTTGCCTGGCCCCAGCCAGGTGTTATTTTACTTACTATGTTTTGTTTTATTTTATATATGAGGGAGATCATTTTATATTTGTTGTTCTCCCTCTCATTAATTTTATTCAGCATGATACCCTCTGGTACTTTCCATCATGGAGCAGTAGATTACTGAATCTATCTTTTTTTTTTTTTCAGTTTTGGGGCTACACCTAACTGTGCGCAGGCTAACTTCTGACTCTGTACTCAGTGATCACCCCTATTGTGCTTGGGAAATCATATTGGATGCTAGGGATTTAACTGTGTGCAAAGCAAGTGCAAGGCTATGTGCAAGGCAAGTGTCTTGCCCATTATACTTGCTCTCTGGTTCCCATCATTTTTTTCTTATAGCAGACTAGTATTCTACTATGTGCATATACATATATATGTACATGAATCACATGTTATTCATCCATTTTTCTTGGGCACTTCATTTTTTGCCATATATTGGCTATTGTGAATAGTGCTACAATAAAATTTAGCATATTTTATTGATAAAATATATTTTTATAATATAAAATCCTCAATGTGTGGAGAGATAACTGGCTCTAAATATAAAAGCTGTAATCTTTCTCTACCAAGGTCTTTAGATATAAACAATTTATTTCTCTTTCTCTCTCTGTGGTGATTTTTTCTTTCCTTATACTTTAAAGAGCCAGATATTATGCTAGCCGCCTTATTTAGATCATAAGCCGTTCTTTTTCTGATGGAGGCATTAATATCCAAGTCCCTAGATTAATAAAATTGGCTAACTTCTTAGAGCTTCTGCAGCAATAAATCATGTGTACTGCTTTAATCTTCAATTCCCAACTTTGTTTTGCTTTCTTGTAAGATAAGGACAATCTTCAAGATTTTCCCAGCTCATTTTATTTTTTTCTTTAAGACTTAAAAAATCTTATCTCTTGTCATTTCCTTTTATTTTGCTGCAGGTGGTCCTCATCAGTCACCACTTGAAATTATTTGTAGCCTGCGTGCCTTAGGTTTTATAATTTGGGGAGGATAATTGAGTTTTCCTATCTATCTATCTACCTATCTATCTTATCTATCTTTTGTATCTATCCTTGTAGCTTAGTCACAATTTTAGTTGTTCATATTACATTATTAGTGATATCTCACAAATATCAAAATATTACTTTCCTTATGAGAGATTTTTAATATTCTGATAGTGAAAATAAGTTATAAAATATTATTTCCTATAAGACCAACTATCAAAGATAAGATGCTTAGTGTTGAATAATGCCTTAATTTTGAACATACGAATGCTTATTCTTATTTTTCTTTTGTCTTCTAGGATGTGTGCTGTCTTTGGTGGAATTTATTGTCTTCGCCATTCTGTTCATTACCTTGTTCTGGACAAAGAATCTAGAAAGTAAGAATGTATCTTTCCTCTATTTAATACCCCACACATAGGTAAAAAATGCTAAATCAAATTTTAAAAGGTAGTTCTTAGTATTATTAACTTATTAGCCTTTATTCAATTAATTTCTGTTTAGAGCCTCTATAAAAATAAAATTGAGTGTAGTTTGAGATTTTTAATGACTATAGTTGCTGGCTATATACCTTAAACACACATGCTTTGAAAATAAATTATGTCATTTGCTAGAGATAAGTGATGAGTAATGTTAATTTTCTTGTGACCTTATTTTCTTTCATTGATTTTAATTAGATGACAACAAATCTATCTGTTTCTATATTTTCCAACAAAGCTCTCTGTTACTATATTTTAAGTAAATGTAAATCACAGCAGACACTGATAATGGGTATGTTATTAGAAAATTATTTTTCTAATACCCTAACATTAACAGTCATGTAAATCAGTGTGCCTGAAATAAAACTTAAAATACCTTAAACATAATTCTTGCCTAACAACTTCTAAGACATATAAAATGCCAGGAAGCCCTGGGAATAATAAAAAACCTAAAATCTCATTGATGCTATAAATGATGGTGGTCAAGATACTTTTCTCTGGACCATTGTAAGATTATTTCATTAACTTCATAGTAATTTCTAAATACACTCACAGATTTTAATGTTTTGGTCAAATTATTGAAAATACTTATAAAGTACTTAGTTTTTCCTGTACATTCCACAATAAATTACCTTGAAATATGTCCCACAGCAGGTCTTTCATATATGTATCTTCTATTTTGGTGAAAAATTGAAGAGGTGGTAACTTGTAAGATTCTGCTCATACTGAATTAAATTTAAAAGGGGTACTTAGGCCATTATACTATTTTTATCATTGTTATTGTGGGGGCCAAACTTGTTAGTGGTTGAGATAGTGAGTCAGAATTACATTGTTTGCTACTCCTGGGTTACATAATATTCTGAATCAATCCAGTACCTCCCACACAAAACATTTCAGTCATAGGCATTTTAGATTCTGTTTATGATTGCACTGCTGCAAAGTTTATGCCAAGCGTTAAATTTATTTCCTTATCATTCGGATATTTTTAAAAATATGGCCAGTATTATAATCTCATGACAAAGTTCAGTTGTTTTTACTAAACTGAATATCATAAGTAATAGTTGTAACTGTTAACCAATACTTGCAATTTTAAAATTTATAACTTTACTATTCATCAAGTGTAGAATGAGTTCTTGCTTCTTAAAAATACCTTTGGTTGGGACCAGAGAGATAACATGGAGGTAGGGTGTTTGCCTTTCAGGCAGAAGGATGGTGGTTCGAATCCCAGCATCCCATATGTTTTTCCCACAATACTTTGTTTATAGTGAAATAATTGAGAATGCTACTAGTAATAGTAAATATTTCACCAGGACTAAATGAAGGATTTTTTGTGAACTTTTAAAAAAATTCAAATAATTTAATTGAATCACCATGAGATACAGTTAGAGTATTCATAATTGAATTTTAATCATAACCCATTCCTTCACCAATGTACATTTCCCACAACCAGTGTTTCCAGTTTGCTTCCACCCTCTCCTCAACCTTCTCTTTCTTATATCAACCTTATGATATTGCAAGATTTCATGTTTCAAAGTAATTTCTTCTTACCCTTTGGATTTCTGAATTCTCTGTAGTAATCTCCCCCCTTTTATTTTTAATTCATTTAATTAAGTTTCTCTATCTCCATTTCTTTGTGAGTTTTTGTAGTGGTTCATTATCTTGTTTATTTTTTTCAAAGAAGCAAATCTTGCTTTTAGTGATATTTCAGATAGTTTTTTTTTGAATTTACAATTCATTGTTTTCTGCTATAAGCTTTATTACTTCCTTCTGTTTATCTATATTTCGTTCATTTTGTTGTTCACTTTCCCATTTTACAGGCTATGACATTAAGTTATTTATGGAGGCTCCTTTTTTCTTCCTGATAAATGCTTACAAAGCTAAAATTTTCCTCATAGTACCACTCTAGTTGTGACCCACAAATTCTGATAATGTATGTCTTCATATTTATTTATTACCAGGCATACTTTGATTTCCTCTTTGCTTTTGCTTTTGACACAATGGTTATTCAGTAGTGAGCTGTTTAATTTCCAGGTGTTATAAGGTTTCCTCTGTATGTATCTGTTTGTAATTAACTTCTAACTTCAGTGCATTATGATCATAAAAGGTAGTTCTATAATTTATAAAATATTGATTTTATGGTGGTAAGACTTGTGGGCCAGCATGTTGTCTGTCTTGGAGAATGACACATGTGCATTGGAGAAGAATGTGTATATAGTTTTATGGGGATGGAGAGCCATATACACCCAGGAGACCATTCTCTTCTATTTATACTTTCAGAGCAACTATATTTTAATTAAGTTTTAGCCTGGTTGAACTATCAAGTGGGGACAGAATGCTGTTAAAGCTGTCACTATTATTATGTTGCTCTTGAAGTCTTTCAAATTTTTCAGCAGTTATTTTAAAGTTTGGATGATGATTTATTCGGTGCAAATATGTTCAGGAGTGTGATTTCTTCCTGTTGTACATATCCCTTAATTTTTTAAAAAATATCCATCTCTGTCTGTTATAACTTTTTTTAAATTTAAAGTCTGTCATCTGATATTATTATGGCCACAACAGCCTTTATAAAAAGTATTTGCTTGATTTATTGTCCTTCAACCATTGACTTTTAATCTATATTCTGAATATTCAGATGTGTTTCCTTTAAGCTGCAAAACGTTGGATTCAGCTTTTTGATCTATTTTGAGTCTCTGTGTGTCTTAACTTGTGCACTTAGTCCATTGACGTTGTGAGAGACATTAGCCATGGGATATAGTTTCATCATTCTTTTGGGAATTTGGTGTGTCTATTGGTTTGTCTTGTTTTAAAATAAACTTCTTCAGTCTTTTAAGGCCAGTTTTAAGTTTGTAAAGTTTCTGAGCTGTTCTTTATTCACCAAGCTCTGTATTCTTCCTTCTATTGACTGTAAGCCTTGCTGGTGATGCATTTATTTCTTTATTAATATCTTTATTTAAACACCTTGATTACAAATATAAGTGTAGTTCGATCTCAGTCATGTAAAGAACACCCCCGCCCTTCACCAGGACAACATTCCCATCACCAATGTTCCAAATCTCCCTACTCTCCACCCTACCCTGCCTGCACTCTAGGCAGGTTTTATACTTCTCTCATTCATTCAGATTGTTATAATAGTTCTCAGTGTAGTTATTTCTCTAACTACAATCATCACTATTTGTAGTGGGCTTCATGTCGTGAACTGGACCTTCCAGCCTTCCTCTCTTGTCTCTGAATATTAGTGCAGTATAATAGGTGTTAGCTGGGTGTCTGATTTCACTGCTTTACAAGAGGCTAACCAATGTGCCAACACCACTTGTTAAAAAGGCTTTCCTTGCTCCATTTAGGATTTCTTCCTTCTTTATCAAAGATTAAGTGATTGTAAGTCTGGGGAAGATTTTCTGAGTACTCAAGCCTAATTCACTGAACTGAAGATCTGTCTTTATTTCAATACCATGATGTTTTGATAACTATTGCTATCTAATATAGTTTAAAATTGGGGAAAGTAATGCCTCCCATATTCCTTTTCCCAAGGATTGCTTTAGATATTCGCAGGTGTTATTGTGCCAAATGAATTTCAGAAGTTTTTGATCCACTTCTTTGAAGAACGTCATGGGTATCTTTAGAGCAATCTTGATAAATTTGTAAAATGCTTTGGGCAGTTTTGCAATTTAAATGGTGTTAATCCTGCCAATCCATGAGAAAGGTATATATTTTCATTTCTGCGTGTCCTCTCTTATTTCTTGAAGCAGCATTTTTATAGTTTTCATTGTATAGGTCATTCACGTCTTTTGTGAAGTAGACTCGAAGACATTTGAGTTTGTGTCACAATAATGTGAATGGGGTTGTTTTCTGAATATCCATTGGTATATAAAAAGGCCCTTGATTTTTGTGTGTTAATTTTGTAGTTTGCCACATTGCTATATGAATCTATTGTTTCTAGAAGCTTTTTTGGTAGAGTATTTAGGATTTTGTAAGTGTAGTATCATGTCATTTACAAAAGTGAGACCTTGACTTCTTCCTTTCCTATCTAAATTCTCTTGAATTCTTTTTATTGCCTAATTGCTATAACAAGCATTTTCAGTACTTTGTTGAAGAGGAGTGGTGAGAGTGGACAGCCTTGTCTTGTACCAGAATTTAGAGGAAAGGCTTTTAGTTTTTCTCCATTGAGTATAATATTTGGCATTGGCTTCTGGTAGATGTCTTCAATTAGATTGAGAAAAGTTCCTTTCATTCCCATCTTGCTGAAAGTTTTGATCAAGAATGGGTGTTGGACCTTATCATATGTTTTCTCTGCGTCTATTGATATGGTCATGTGATTTTTATTTTTCTTGTTGATATTGTGTTTTATATTGATATATTTATGGATGTTAAACCATCCTTGCAATCCTGGGATGAAACCTACTTGATCGTAGTGAATGATCTTGTTGAGTCATTGGATCCTATTTACCAGAATTTTTGAGGATCTTTGCTTCTGTGTTCATCAGGGATATTGTTCTGTACTTTACTTTTTTGGCATTATCTCTGTCTGGTTTTGGTATCAAGGTGATGTTGGCTTCATAAAAGTTATTTGGAAGTGTTCCCGTTTTTTCAATTTCATGAAAGAGCCTGGATAGGATTTTTAGTTGTTCCTCTTGAAAGGTTTGTAAAAATTCATTAGGAAACCCATCTGGGTCTAGGCTTTTGCTTTTGGGCAGACATTTTATTACCCATTTAATTTCCTAAATAGTGATAAGGATGTTTAGATATGTGACATCCTCCTTATTCAACTCTGGAATGTTATGAGTCCAAGAATTTATCCATCTCTTCCAGGTTCTGATGATTCTTGGCATAGAGTTTCATGAAGTAATCTAGATTACCCTTTTAAACTCTGCAATATCTGTAGTGATCTCACTGTTTTAATTTCTAATATAGGCTTTTAAGTTTCGCTCTCTTGTTGAGAGTGTTCCCAGTGGTCTGTCAATCTTGTTTATTTTTTCAAAGAACCAACTTCTACTTCCGTTTGGAGGGGGTTCAATTTCATTGATTTCTGCTCTGAACTTTGTTATTTCCTTATGTCTCCATATTTTTGGTTTCTTTTGTTGATCATTTATTATTTTATAAGCTAAGTCATTAAGTTACTCAAGTATGCCCCTTCTTCCTTCCTGATGTGTGCTTGCAAAGCTATAAATTTTCCTCTCTGTACCACTTTTGCTGTGTCTTATAGATTCTGATAGCTGTGTCTTAAGGCTGTTTAATTTTCAATTGTTAAAGTTCTTCTGTGTCCTTTGTGTGTCATATCTAATTTCAGAGCCTTGTGGTTAGCAAAGATAGCCTGCATAATTTCTAACCTCTTGATTTTATGAAGGTATGTTTTATATGCCACCATGTTATCTATTCTGGAGAATGACCCATGTATGGTGGAGAAGAATGTGTATTCAGGTTTTGGGGGATGGAGTGTCCTTTATATATATATATACTTTTTTATTTTAATAATATAATTTTTATTTTTATCATAGTGGCTTACATATTGTTGACAATAATATTTTAGATACATATTTACATAAAATCAGGGGTGATTCCCATCACCGATTTGTCCTCCCTACACCTCCGTTTTTTTTTCCTACCTCCCATATCCTCCTCCCTCACCCCCGAGGCTGCTAGAATATGTGGTCCCCTCTGTACCTAGCTTACTACTTAGTAGTCTTGCACCTATTTGGTCTTAGTGCCTCCCTTATTTTCCCCTCTAACTGGGAGGCAGGACTAGCTAGTTCAAGTTATGTGGTTTTGTTTGAAGAAGAGAAAAGTAATAAACTGGGGTAAAAGTCTAATGTGCCAAAAATGAGCAGAATCCTTCTAGAGGCTCTCATCATCAGTTTGAGAGATGAAGGAGAAAAAGAAGGTGAAACACCCCAGCAGTACAAAAAGAAGTGTCAAATATCCAGTGAGAACTCCAACAATAATGATAAGCACCACAAAAAAAAAAAAAACATGGTCTTGAGATAAGAAACATGGCAGAGCACATAAAGAAAGAAAGGAAGAGAAAAAATAAGTATAAATGGGGAGAACAACTTCAATAACCACACCAAAATAAAGAAATTGACAAAAAATAGATAGGTAAATAAAAATAAAAAATAATAATAATAAATGAAGATAAAAAATAATATATAAAAAATAAGAAATGTTTTGTGCTTTTTGCTTTTTTTTCCTCCTGCACTGGCACAGTAAATATTGGGGTCATTCGAAAAGCACCCTGGTTGCCGGCGCTGTTGAGCCTAGCTCTCTGTCTTCCCTCCCCTAATTGGGAGTCAGTGGAGCTCCGCCCCCTCCGAGCTTCAGCAGAAGAAATTCCCACAGCCAAACCCACCCAGTAGCTGCCCTCAGCCCTTGGGAAATCCCAGATCCACTCCGGGGCTCAGGGGGGTAGGCTGCTCTAGGTTACCCAAAGGTCCAGGTGACAGGCCCAAGCTCACCCAGTCTATTGGTCCCAGCCTGTTCCAGCGGTGCAGAGTGGGTCTGCTGCAGGCGTCTCTGACCAGCTATGTGCAAGGGAACTGTACTCCCCTGTCTAAGCTCCAGTCGGTGGGGTGATCTCTGGGGACAAGAGAGTGAGGCATCGGGCAAGGGGGTCTCTGCACCCATGTGGAGCGGCCCAGGGGGAAATGCACTCACCCTGGGTACCAGTGCATGGGGTGGTGGACGCAGGGGTCTCTGTGCGCCCAGGTGGAGCGGCCTCAGGGCTCTGCACTCACTCTGGGGACAGGCGCACAGGCTGGTGGGAGCGGAGGACTCTGTGTGCCCACATGGAGTGGCCTCAGGGGAATGCACTCACCCTCGGTACGGGCGCGCAGGGTGGCAGATGTGGGGGTCTCTGTGCGCCCAGGTGGAGCGGCCTCAGGGCTCTGCACTCACTCTGGGGACAGGCATGCAGGCTGGTGGGTGCGGAGGACACTGTGTGCCCACGTGGAGCGGCCTCAGGGGAATGCACTCACCCTGGGTACCAGCGCGGCGCGTGGGGTGGCAGATGTGGGGATCTCTGTGTGCCCAGGTGGAGCGGCCTCAGGGCACTGCACTCACTCTGGGGACAGGGGCACAGGCTGGTTGGTGCAGAGGACTCTGTGTGCCCATGTGGAGCAGCCTCAGGTGAATGCACTCACCCTGGGTACCAGCACGCGGGGTGGCAGACGCGGGGGTCTGTGTGCCTATGTATCTACTTTTCCTCTTTCTTCCATTTCTCTTTTTAGGACTAGTATATTTTTGCTGGGTTTCAACACTATCAAGTGTTGACTGGACTGTGTTTAGGTCTCCCACAATTATTGTGTTACAATTGATACCCTTTTTCAAATTGTCTATAATTGTATTAGATGTTTTGCTGGTTTCCATCAGGTGCATATATGTTTAGTAGTGCAATTTTTCCTGTTGCATATATCTCTTGTGTCATCTGATATTAATATGGCCACCCCAGCTTTTTTAAAGGTGTTGTTTGCTTGGATGATTTTCCTCCAGCCTTTGATTTTGAGTTTATGTTTGGTCTGACTATTCAGGTGTGTTTCTTCTAGGCAGCAGAATATTGGGTTTATCTTTTTGATCCACTTAGCCACTCTGTGTTTTTTAATTGATGCATTTAGTCCATTGACATTCAAGGAGATGATTGTCATGGGATTTAATGTCATCTTTCTCTATAAATTTAGTGTGTCCGTTGGTCTTGTCTTAAAGTAGACCTTTCATTTTTTTCTTTAAGGCTGGTTTTGCATCTGTAAAGTTTCTGAGCTGTTGCTTGTCATGATGCTATATATCCTTCCTTCAAACCTACACTTGAGTTGGGCTGGGTGCAGTATTTTAGGTGAAGCATCCATTTCATTCAGTCTTGTCTATATATCCCACCACTGTCTTCTGGCCTTGAGAATTTCTTGTGACATGTCTGCTGTAAATCTTATGGATGCTCCTTTGAATATAATTTCCCTTTTTGTTCTTGCTGCTTTCAGTATTCTATTTCTATCTGTGGGACTCACCTTTGTGACTAGGATGAGTCTTGGGGTGCTTTTCTTCAGGTCTCTTCTATCTGGTACTCTTCAGGCATGCAGAATTTGATTGCATGCATTCTATAGTTCTGGGAGTTTCTCTGTGATGATGTATTTATCTTTTGATATTTCCTGTAGATCCCCTTCCTGGGCCTCTGAGAGTCCAATGAGCCTTATGTTGTTTCTGTTGAGTTTATCAAAGATTTGCATTTTCATCTGTTCACATTTCTTGAGTATTTTTTCCATTTTCTGATCATTTGCCTTAAGGTTCTTTTCCATTATCTTCTACTGTATGGAATTGTTCTGCATTTTGTTTTCCAGTTCACTGATTCTTTCCTCAGCTGCTATTACCCTGTTGGAGAATCTTTCCATTGAGATTTTCAGTTCAGCTATCGTGTTTTTCAGATCTGTTATTTCAGTTTGGAGTTTTCTGATTTCTGTCTTTGTGTTCTGTTCAGTAGAGTCATGTTTTCTTTGATTTACATGAGGATTTTTCATATTTCTCTTCTAAACTCCTTAAATGAGATATAAATCAGATGGTTGGTATTTTGGGGGTCATCAGAGCTATCATCTATATTCTCTGTGCATTATGTTTGCTTGCCAGGGTTCCCCATTGTCATGCTTGTAGTGTGATTTTTTTTCTGCCTGTTATGGTGGGTTCTTTAGTTAGAAAGAGCACACAGCCGAGAAGCAAACGAGAACATGCAGCCTTCTAGAGCCTCTAGGAGACAGTTTTTGCTGGACCTTTCTTGGCCTTCTCAGGAGAGTTTCAGGAAACAGAAGAGAAGAGAAACACTCAAAGCCGACAGGTTCCCTCAGTCTCCTCGTTGCTAATCTCACAGCAGGGGAACACCTAACCCACCTGCCTTCACAGACAAAGAAACGACCTCCCTTGCTGCAAGGGTGCCGGTGGTCGATGGTTTTCACTCAGCCTTTCTTGGCCTTTCTGCCTGGGCACTTCCAGGAGACAATTCTTGCTGGGCCCTTGTTGACCTTCTCAGGAGAGGTTTAGGAGACAGAAAAGAAGAGAAGCATGCAAAGATGACCAATGCATTATTTTATTGAGTTTTGTCACTATATTCCACCAATGCCTTTGGCCCTTGAAGGGTTTCTTGTGATAAATCTTCTGTATATCTTAAGGATGTTCCTTTGAATGGAATTTCCCTGTTAGATCTTGCTGTTTTCAGTATAATACCCCTATCCTTTGTCAATGTAATTAGGATGTGTCTTGGGGTGCTTCTCTTTGAATTTATTTTGGCTGGTACTCTTTGGACATGTACATGGCTAACCCATGATGGACCTGCGTATGATCCCCAGCATTGCATATGGTCCTTTGAGCCAGGAGCTATTTCTGAGCTCATAGCCAGGAATAACCCCTGAGCATCACAGAATGTGGCCCAAAAACCCAACAAAAATTTATATTGCTTTCTCTATAGTTGCATTATGTTGATTCCTGTATTTTCTATTGCTCTGGCATTCTTAATTTTCAAAAGACAAATTCTTTTTCTTCTTTTTTGGGGCTACACCCATTGGTGCTCAAGAGTACTTCTGTCTCTGTTCTTAGAAATCCCTCTTGGCATGCTTGGGGATGAAAACCAGGTTGGTGCGTGCAAGGCAAATGTCCTACCCACTGTGCTATTGAACTGACCCAGGAGATTCTTTTCTGTACTGTCACAAAAGTGCGATAGATGTTAGTAAATTCTAAAAAGTACTAGATTCTAACTCCTCTTTTGATTGCAGAAACAAGGAATTTCTTGTTGTACAGCTTTATATTTTCTATTTTTACTGTGCTGATTAGTGTAAATTACTATAAATTCAATTTTTCTGTTTTACCTCAGTATCTAATATTAGGGAAGCATATAATAATAATGTTGGGCCACATATATTTGTAAACAATAGTTTGAGTCAGATTGCTTCAGCTAATCTTTTAGCTACTATATATTTCAGCTTTATCACTATAGATTTTCTTTTTTTTTTTTTGGTTTTTTGGGCCACACCCATTTGATGCTCAGGGGTTACTCCTGGCTAAGCTCTCATAAATTGCCCCTGGCTTGGGGGGACCATTTGGGATGCCGGGGGATTGAACCCCAGTCCTTCCTTGGTTAATGCTTGTAGGGCACACACCTTACCTCTAGCACCACCTCACTGGTCCCCACTATAGATTTTCTACCCTGACTCTTTCTTGAAGATTTCTATCTGTCTATCTATCTACCAATCTATCTATCATTATCTATCATCTATCTATATATCTATATATATGTCTGTCTATCTACCTATCTATATTTCTATATATCTATCTTTTTATAGTTCTTGAGGCTTCTGGCTCTATGCTCAGTGATAACTCTTGGTAGGCTTAGAGAATCATGTGTGTGCCATAAGTTGAACACCAGCCAGCCAGCCACATGTAAAGCACCTGCCTACTTTACTAAACTCTGTCCCTCCTTGCATATTGTTTTCTGTGGACAGGAGCTGCTACACTTTTCACAGATATATGTGAATTAGTAATGAATAGAGTATTAGACCTATCTTAAAATGAATTATCTGTTAATGGTATTTATCACTGCAGGAAAATCACTGAGTTTCTGAGTGAATTTCTGTTTTAGGGTGTCCTATTTCTAAAAGGTAGATTATTCTCAATATTTTATCTCCACTAACTTCCATAATAGTTGCTATTGGGTTATGAATAGGTGACTAAAACTTTAACCTTGCCCATGTATATAAAGAGATAAGTCTCTTGCACCCCATAAGTGGTCCTCAAACTATGGTTCGCGGGCCACATATTGTATTTGTATCTGTTTTCTTTCTTCATTGCAAAATAAGATATATGCAGTGTGCAGAAGAATTCGTTCATAAGTTTTGTTTTTACTATAGTCAGACCCTCCAATGGTCTGAGGGACAGTGAACTGGCCTCCTGTTTAAAAAGTTTGAAGACCCCTGCATATAGCTTCCCAGGTTCTCCAAGAATATCCCAAATAATGAGCTGTGAGTAAACCCTGAATACAACCTGCTGAACCTCCCCCATCAAAAAAGAAAACATAAAAAAGAGATAGCAATAAAGAAGGCAAACTCTAATAATCACTTAGAACTAAACGTGTTTCTACTTTTACATCTTATAAGCTGAATGAGCTTTAACAAATTATTGAACCTTTCTGATTTTCCAATGAAATGGGACATGATAATATCTATTTCATTGATTTTTCTTACTTGCATTAACTTAGCATAAATTACTAAAATACTTTCATATTGAACAGCATGAACTAAGCAGATGTTATCCAGTAGCAATTATTAATATAATTCGATATTTTTGAACCCAAAATGCTTATACTGTGAATGTCCTCTGTGCTTTAAGATGAGTTTGGATTATAATCAGTGGTACTTTTAAGTGGGTAAATAGTAATATTGTATTTCTTTTTATGTGTATATGTATTGTTTCTTTTGTTTTGTGCTTTTGGACCACACCTGGGAGCACTCAGGGGTTACTTTCTGTGCTCAGAAATTACTCCAAGCAGGCTTTGAGGCTTGGGGACAATATGAGATGCTATGCACTGAACTTAGGTTATCTCTGTGCAAGGCAAACACACTACCTGCTTTGCTATTGCTTCAGCCCCTATATTTGCCTTTATAACTTAATTTTTAAATAATATAGAAGCCCGGTGATCAAAGTTTTTTATTAAATGGCCTTGCATTATATTAATTTGCATCGCCAAAAGTTATGTTATTGCTTCCCTCTTTATCCCAGTTTATAACTAATTGCCTCTTCCTCCATTCTGAAAATTAATAATCCTATAGTTTTAAGTTAGTAATCATGGAGATCATTTCAGAAGTGTACTATAAACAAAAAACAGATTCTTTCCAATATGTATCAAATATACTATACCATCGCTTCTGTCTCTATTTACACACACAGAATTCTTCCATCATTCATTCTTTCATGTATTATTGCAGTGATCACTAAGTTTTTGCTGTGTTCTGACACTGGGGGTACAGCATAGAATACAACTTGGTCTTCGCTTGTGGAGTTTAGTGTATATAGAAGGATGCTAAATTATAAGTAAATGGGGGCCGGAGAGATAGCATGGAGGTAAGGCCTTTGCCTTTCATGCAGAAGGTCAGTGGTTCAAATCCCGGCATCCCATATGGTCCTCTGAGCCTGCCTGGTGCGATTTCTGAGCATAGAGCCAGAAGTAACCCCTGAGCACTGCCAGGTGTGACCCAAAAACAACAAAAAAATTATCAGTAAATGAAGTAATGTTATACAATTATACATTGAATGCTATTCAGTATATAGAACTTATTTTGTCTTTCCTGATTATAAAGCATAAATACTTTCCTATAGATCTCTTCAGAGTAAAGTTTTAGACCATTTTTCATGGTATATGAAACTTAGATCTAGTCTGTCTTCCTCTCTAGATCCTGTAGGTCCATGTCTCTGACCCCCTTTTGCCATTCTATTGTCAGTTAGCATTTAGATCTTGTACTTCATTTACTCATCTTGCATCTGTACTACTGCAAATGTTTCCCATTTACTTCAAATATTATTTTTTCTTAGCTGGTTTTCATCTTTTAAAAGCAGTTAGTTTATCAACTCATACAAAAAGTATTATTTCATATCCCACACTACCTCCCACTAAAATGAATTATTTTCTTAGTACTCTCTTTATACCTTTTTAATATTTCTTATAAATGGAATTAAACATTGTTATAATTGACTTATCTGATCTTCATTGTTTTTGGAGCACAGAATGTACAAAATAATATTTTATAGCTTTTTGTACCTACTTATTAATTTATCACTTATAATGAAGAAATGTACTAGAAACAATAGAAGTGTTAGTGTCAGGGGAAATTGAGAGGAGAAGCTAGTTTCAAGAAATCTATAAAGTAGAATCAAAACTAGTAAAAGAGTAGATGTTGGAAAAGAGATTTTACTGTAACTTGAGATTTCTAGTAAGGATGTATGATGAACTAAGTTTGAGAAAGCTAGTTGAAAAGGGGTTTGGAATCTATCCAGAAAGAACGAAAGAAAAAGGAAGAAAAGGAGGGAAGGAAGGAAGGAAGGAAGGAAGGAAGGAAGGAAGGAAGGAAGGAAGGAAGGAAGGAAGGAAGGAAGGAAGGAAGGAAGGAAGGAAGGAAGAAAGGAAGAAAGGAAAGAAATGATAGGCAGTTGTAATTATAGATGCAAAGTTTTTGATTGCTTAGAGCAGAAAATCTAGAGTTGTAGTTATAAGTTAATGAAATTTATTAATTGGAGGTGATTTTGTTCCCAATAATTTTAATTATTGGAATTGATTTCTATCACTTCAAATGAATGAGATGAAACCTTTTGTATTGGTTTTATCCAAGACATAGTATGTTTGTTTATTTTGGGGGGTTTGTTTTTTTGGGTTCATACCCAGCTATGCTCAGGATTACTCCTAGCTCTGTGTTCAGGTATCACTCCTACAGATTTGGGGGGACAATATGGTGTGCCATGGATTGAACTGGATCTACTACATGCAAGGCAGTTGCCCTGTCTGCTGTACTATCTTTACAGCAGTCAAGAAATGGTGTTTGAACTAATGTATTTGGGAAAATTTGAAGGGCATAGTTATGGAAATTATCTTTTTCCCTTTAATGATTTGTGAATCTTCTAATTTTCTTAATATTTGTAATTAGATCACATGTTATTTATATGTTACTTACTATAAAAGTAGTTGACACTTTGATTCTAAAAAATAGCAATATTGAATCTATGTTTTCATAGTATATATCTTCTGGGAAAAATTCTAGTTAAAGAGTTTTTATTTTATTGAGTATGTTTATTATCTCTTTGCTATTTATTCTTTCATGTAATAAATGAGGTAATTAATAACTGTTTTGATTTGTTGATTTAGAAACCCACCTCACAAATATTCTTTCTAGGTTTAATGATTCTGATGATCAACTTGGTTATTGTATTCCTATAAATGGAAACTTCTATTAATTCATTTTAAGTTTACTAATTATATGAGGCACTTTAACTATATTCAAAACAGTGTTATTATTTTTGGGGAGGCCAAACCCAGCAGTGCTTAGGGGCTTATTCATGGCACTGCACTGAGAATTAACTCCTGACTGTCTTGGGAACTATCTGGAATGCCTGTACTAACACTCTAATTCTAAAAAAAGTATTAACCTTAATGGTTGTCTTAGGTTTTGGGGGGAATAGGAAGGTGTATATTTTAATGTTCCTGGCAGCACTGTTTTATTTTTCTGTTTTTCATTAGTTTAATGTCATTTAATTTTATGAAGTCTAAGGTGTCCCAAATAATTATTCCATAACTTATTCTGCCAAGTAGGTCTAATACATGTGAAGTATCTAATAATTAAACAAATGTTATCTCATGCTTAAACATGTTTTGCTTTGAACAGCATTTCTTAGGCATAATGCCTTAGTGCTTCAGAATAATAATATGTGGATGAGTTGAATTATTATCGTCTATATGTACAGGGCTTATGTAACCATGACCTCATTTTCTGCAAAATCTTTTTTTTCTATATTATCTTTTTCTTTTCTTTTTGTGGTCCTGGGGATAGAACCCCGAGCCTCACACAGGCGAGGCATATATTCTATCAATGAACTATATCTTCAGGTTTTGAAATTTCTTTACTTAGCATAGTATAAAGATACAACATTAATGGTTACACTCTTGACAGTGATTGTTCCCTGGGATTTGGGAGTTTATCAGAATCTCCAGGGGTACTTTAATTTGGAAAGGTCCCCCAGGTGTGATTCTGATTTGCTTTCTTCTCCTCCTTCTCCTCTTCCTTTGAAAATAACATTCATCCAGAAATCTCAGCATAGATTGGCATGTTTATGTTATTTTGTCCTATAATTGAACTTCTTAATCCCCTTGTTTTTATACTTTCCTTTAGACTGATTCCCAAAAATTCTTCCTCATAAATTCTGAAACCATATCTGCCTGTGACAAAAAGCATAGCTACCATAAACAGTCCTTTACTATTTGGAAGCCTACGAATTAAGGACGTCTCTACAAATGCTTGGGGATCTGGTTTAATTTTGTATTTTATTTAGTAATTTACCTTTCTAGGCATTTCACTATAAACACTAGATATCAGTGTAATTCCCTCCAATTGCACTTGGCATATATATAAATAAATAATTGGAATTTAATATTAATTCACAGCTTTTAAATTTGACATAAATGTATATACACCATCTATGAATCTTTAATGATTACTAAGAAAGTTTTAACATAATAAATCTGTTTTATCTAGTTATCTTTAAAGTTTTAGAATATTATAGCACCTTCGTATTTCTACCCAGATTATTTCTTGTTTAATTTATGTATTCTTAGAGCTAGGAATTAGAAAAATGCTTGTGGGTGCTACTATAACAAATAGGGATTAGTGGTTAATGACAGATTGTCAGTTTCCCTCCTGGAGAGTCCTGACATCAATATGGCCAACAAGGGAAATATCAGAAACTCGGGGGGTTCAGAAGCCTCTCCAGCAATGCTGCTCCTATAGGAGGTTGGAAGGACAGAAAGTTCCTCAGCCACAATGTGAGAAAACACACACACAGTCACAACAGGGGGATTCTATCAGAGCAATCTCAACTTTATTGAAAGAGGCAGGAGGTTATATAGGGTACAGGTGACTGAAACTGGCCAAAAGGGGGTAATTCCATAAAAGGACAATGTTAGCTGGGCTTTCTAAACCTTACAGGGAGCAGCATACTTTATTTTAGGTATGACCTGTTTTTCTAAGGGCTGGGGCTGTTGGCTAATTCTGTTTTCTGTTTTTGTAAAAGGGTCGAGGATTGGACAGAAAACTGGTGCCTTTCCCTGATCATGATTAAATTTTATTAGAGCGTTCTTTTACTGAGCGAGGGTTGGGGCAGGAGATGCAAGACTGACATCAATCTCTTTGCTTAGCAGGGGTGAGGGCTGGATATACAAAGCTCAGATAAACAGATTTCTCCATTAATTGAAGTGTGCTGTGCTTTAAATTATTGAAGACTTTTTTAAAACAGGGGACTATGAAGGAAATTAACTTTTCAGATTTTAATTAATTTTTGGAAAATACTATATTTTGGTGTATATATATATAGGTTGAATGAAATATAAAGAAGCATGCATAGTAATAAATGTAAAGGGAAAAGGAAATAAAGATATCAAAATTTGCATAAAGGTTGGAGCCAGAAAGATAGGAGAGTAGGTAAGGACTCACCATGCTCACATCTGACCCAGATTTGATGCCTGACATGTGATATGGTATCCAGAACGCTCAAGGAGTGATTCTTGAGCACAGTTCCAGGAATAAGTCCTGAGCTCCACTGAGTGTGGCCACAAAACCAAAAGAAATCATATATATGTTAATGTAATAAAATATATTTATATGTGTCTATATTTAAAATACATTATGAACTTTTAACGTCAATAGACATAAGTATAGCTAAACAACAATGGTATATTATTCACTCAAGTTTAAGTATAACGTTAATATTTATTTAATGCAAGCTTTAGCTCTAGCTTTAGAAGATAAACTATAAATTACCATATATTCCTCTTCCTTTCAGTTATTTTTACAGTGATATAAAATTTATATTAATATATTTAAAGTACCCCACACTTGGAATTTGTTTGAATTTTGTTAGTTCGATATATGGATATTTCTGATAAAATAATTGTCTAAACAGTAGAGAAGTAGAGCTATGACAAAATTAACTTGGGCTATTTCCATAATGAAACCAATAACAACCAGAGGCATTTTTATATAGTACCTGAAATATTGCAAACTGACTTTGTCACTGCTGGGAATTCCATTTTAAGAATATCACTCTTGGTCTACTAGTTTAGTCTATGAGTCCTAAAATACCTATACAGATACAGTTATATCTGCAAAGGGGTGAATTCTAATTTTCATCTATTTATCTAGAAGCGTTAAAAGAAGGTCACCATAGAGTTCATTGTCCCAGCACATCTCAGATGATGAAGACCCTAATAATATCTGTTATTTCCTTACTTGAAATCATCAGTGCTTGTAGAAATCTTTCTCTGATTAGCTTTTGAAGTAAAGTAGAAATAGAGATTAAAAATGCTGTCTTTGTCTTTCAGTTTAAAACATCATGATATAGGTAGCCCAATAGCTTAACAGAAACGTGAAAAGTAATTAGTGGCTTTTATGTGTTGTGAATAATATAGCAGGATATTTTACCAACTTTTCTCACACTGTGTCTAAGAATAATAGAACTTTTTCTAAATAAAGTAAAAACTTCTGTTATATTATTATGCTATAATGTTTGTTATAGCTTTTACTTATTACAGGCATCAAATAAATATTTAACTCCTATGCTTACTATATAGTTTAAAAGACAAAGTAGTAACAATATATGTATTCTTTAATATAGTATAATATTTGTTTTGAAAGCATGAAATTATAATTTTAAGAAATTTCTAAGAAATTGATTTAGATTTACAATTGGTATCCATTGAGTTGCTATGGAAAGTGCAGCACAGCCAATATATATGACTTTGTGGCACTTGCTGACTTCATGACACTACTCGCCCTGCTGATCTTTGAAGATGTTACCATTTCTGAAAGGTCCCGAATTAAATTGCAAAATGGTACTTAGAAATAACCCTAAATTTTTTGAGACATTTATGGGGAATTTGCACTGAAGTTCCTGAATTCACAAAGGGCAAAATTGTAGTCCTTGACATGGGTGGTGGTTATCTCTATCGTGGGCCACTTTGAAATGATGTGCCTGACAATTGTGGTATGGACCCCAGGAATGTTTTTGCGGGCCCGGAGAGATAGCACAGTGGCGTTTGCCTTGCAAGCAGCCGATCCAGGACCAAAGGTGGTTGGTTCGAATCCCGGTGTCCCATATGGTCCCCCGTGCCGGACAGAAGCTATTTCTGAGCAGACAGCCAGGAGTAACCCCTGAGCAACGCTGGGTGTGGCCCAAAAACCAAAAAAAAAAAAAAAAAAAAGATTGTTTTTGCCCTGTGTTAAGTGTGACATGCCTTCCTAGCCCATCATCCTCAAGGGTGGGAGGAGAAACAGTACCATTGATCACTATATGACACCTGTGAAGACTGTTAGATTCAGTAGAGATGAGTTGGTGCTGTGAATTCAGGATCTATTCAAACAGGTTGCACACAAGTTACCCTTCCCAGCAAAAGTTGTAAACTGTGAGACTCTAGGGAAGATGTGAAAAGACCAAGAAGAACAAAGATTGTAACAACCAAAACATCTTGACATTGAGCACATAGCCATTGACAACATGCTGCGATTCATAAAAGACTGAATACAAGTTCTACCTGCCTGAACATGTACAAAGGAAATCTGGAAACAAATAAATGTATAGGAGAATGTTGGAGTCTGTATTTTCCTCAGTTACCTTTTAAGGTCTGAGGTAACTCTGATGTCACATAGTCAAGGAGCTATGTACAAATAGATGATTTTTGGAAACTCCATTACTTGATTATTTTTTACAGTATAGGATACGTAAAGTTTGACCCTCAATCATCTCAGGTTATGCTTTCATATTGATCGGTTTTAATTGTTTAAATGTTTAATGTATCTGGACGGTTCCTAAGAGCTCTGGTACTACTTAACTGATGGGATTATCTTTTGGCTGAAGCGTATATTTACATCTCCCATCCCCAATGTAATTCTGACTAAATATCATCACTATCTTTACATTCACACTTCTAGTTGTAAATAGTTGTGTAAAAATGTGTTAGTAATAGTAAATATAATCTAAAATGGTTTGTGGGGGAAAAGGAAAAAATGACAACGTAACTTCTTGATTCAATATATATTTATTTATTATTCAATCAGTGTTTATGCTGAGCTACTCATCTCTTAATCTTAGAAGGGAGGATGTTAGATAACATAGTAAGGGGCATACCCTTGCCTTATAGCAGGAAGAACTGTTAGAAACAAACACTGAAACTGACTTTCCTATGTTTTAAATTCTCTGAGGGAAAGCGACTCTGTCTTTGTACCCCTGCTGGTCCCAATGGCAATGGAACCATTTGATTCAAAGTCCTATGGTCCCATATATCTGATTTCCTTGAACAAGATTATATTTTTAAAGAATTAGTCAGAGATTATGTTCTGCCCTCTATATAATTCAAATGAAATTCAGATCATTAAAAATATTGAACCATTTGCTTTTGAAATCTAGAAAACAATATACTTACTAAAATGTCCAATTTCACTCTCACTTCCTTAAAACAAAGTTTACTGGTAAAGAAAACAATTCAAGTAAAAAATGTAATTATAAATTTATCAATTGTTGTAATCAAAAATTGTCTGCTGTTTTAATGTAATTTTAGTGAACCACTTGACTTATGTTAATTGCTGAATTACTTTAGAACAAAGCAAAACCTGGAAAAAATGGTAGCTATTTATGTTCTTAATTATTTAATCACTAACAACTCTTTTACTATGCTTATCATTTTTTCATAGATGTAAAGCCATCATAGATCAGTATGGTCAGAGAATAATTGCTAAGCATTTCCTTGTGGAAGACAGTTACTTTTCTGAGAAAACTTGCTCACATATACAATACAGGTAAGGTATTCCTGTATATACTGTCCAGGTAAAGGTGAAAGTAATGAAAATTCATCTACGTGAGTACATTGACACTCCTGCATGACTTTCTCCTCCTAGTTAGGTATGAATATTTACCAAATCAAAGATAAGTTCAATATATTATTGTTCTTTTATAGGGTCTCTTTTGGGGTGGCATTCCAGTATAATTTTGACCCTTTTGCCTCAGCTGAGATTTGTATGCAGGTTGTACATCTTCATTTAGAAGCCAAGAAACAAAGCAGTAGTTACCTTGGTTTGGGCAGGTACTTTGAAGCTAAGAACTGCCTTATGATTGTTTTATAAATCATAATTAAAACTTATTCATAAATCTGCACTGATGGCTTTTTTGTGCATTACAGACAGATCTCCAGGGCAATCCTAATTACAGATAGATCTGTACTTAAAGCAGATTCTGATCAACATGTAAGTTCAATTCTATATTTTTAAATATGTTGCTAATTTAATTTACTTTATGATACATATAAATTAATATTTGTGAAAAATATTGTGAAATATGTGTAAAGTAAATGTGAAGTAAAATATTATGAAGTAAAAAAGTGAGCTGAAGTGATAGCACAACAGGTAGGATATTTGTCTTGCACGTGATTGACCTAGATTCTATCCCTGGAATCCCATATGGTCCCCCAAGCCTGCTAGTAGTAATTTCTTACTGCAGAACAAATAGTATCCCCTAAGTATCACTAGGTATGGCCCACCCCCAAATATAAAAAGAAAAAATAAAATGTATTAAGTAAGCTATATATACAACTACACTTATTGTGTTTTTACAAGACACATTTATCTAGCTAGATTTTATTTTGCCATGAGAAAACTTTAGTTTGATGTAATTTCACTCGTTTAAATTTGTTTTTGTTATTATTTGCCAATGGAATCAAATCATTGATTAAAGTTCTGAAATCTAGATCTTGAAGAATTTTGCCTAAATTTTCCTCAGTATCTTATGGATTCTCCTGTAAGGTTTTGTTATAGTTTGTTTGCTTGTTTGGGGGATACACCCATTTGTGCTCTAGGTTTATTCTTGGCTCTGTATAAAGGAATAATTCCTCATGTGCCTGAAGAACCATATGTGATGGCAGGGATAGAACTACTTCAATGTATTTTATCCACATTAGATTAACTTTTGTGTATTGTGTGAGACAGGGAGTGACTGGGTTCAATATTTTGGGGACATATGGCTCTCTAGTTCTCTATACCATTTGTTGAAGAGGCTCTTTTTGCTCCACTTATGCACCCAGCTCTTTTATCATTATTTAACTACCCATATATATGAGGGTATGTCTCTGACCACTCAGTTCTACTTAACTGGTTTGAGAGTCTATGTTTATTATAGTACCACACTCTTTTTATACTAAAAATGTATAGTTGATTAAAACCAGGGAATGTTATAGCTGGAGAAATATTATAGGAACAGAGGGCACATCAATTGCCTTGCACATGAACAACCTGGATTTTATCCTTAGCACTATATATATGGTGCTCTGAGCACAAGAGCACAAAGCCAGGAGTAAGGTCTGAGCACAAGTGCATATGGCTCCAGAATAAAATATTTTAGGAAATGCTATAATTCCCATCTTTTTTTCTCAGAACTGCTTTTTGAGATTGAGAAGTTTTGATTTTATACAATTTTAGCATTTATTCTGGAATATTTAAATATCAGACATTATATCAAGGGCCTATGTCAAAGATGCATAAAGTATTCACTTAGCTGATCAAAAAAAACAAAAACAAAAACAAAAAAAAAAAACGAAGACCAGGGGCCGGCGAGGTGGCGCTAGAGAAAGGGTGTCTGCCTTGCAAGCGCTAGCCAAGGAAGGACCGCGGTTTGATTCCCCCGGCATCCCATATGGTCCCCCCAAGCCAGGGACAATTTCTGAGTGCTTAACCAGGAGTAACCCCTGAGCATCAAACGGGTGTGACCCGAACAAAACAAAAAACAAAAAAAAGACCAATAACAACACCAAATAATTTGAGGAGAGGTACGATCACCAAAAATGTCATAAAGTCAGTCAGTTAGCATATGAAAAATTGTCACCTATTATGAGGAAAATGCAAATAAAAATAAAAATGAGTTATCTCACACCATAAAAAGGAAGCATATATCCAATAGACTAGAAATAACGAGTTTGGGACAGGGGATATTATAGATATCTTTAAAACTAAGAATAGAAGCCCAAAGCAGTAGTAGTGGTTAGGGTATTTGCCTTGCGTGTGGCCAACTGGATTAATTTCCCAGCTTCTCTTATGGTTTCCCTGAACACAGCAGGATGTGACCTCAATAAAAAGAAAGAAAAAAGGAAGTCTATCAATAATAGAGATTCTGTGTGACCTAGTATTATCCCACTTCTCAGCACCTTTCCAGGAAAATAAAAATTTAATTTTAAAAGATGCTTGCATTCTGTATTGATTGCAGCACTTAATAAAATAACCAGGATAGGGGAAAAATGAAATCTTCAACAATGAAAGGATAAAGAAGCTGTGATTTATTTTAAACTCATGCACAGTAAATACTAGTACTATGCAGCTGTAAGTAAAAAAATAATTCTTTTTTTCTGCAACTTGCATGGAACAGCAGGACATCATTTATGTGAAATAAGTCACATGAGGAGGAAGGAGAAGAACAGATTCCATGTAATCTCAAACAAAACAAGGCAATGTACAATAGCAAATTATGCCAAAGTTTGGGATTTTGGTTGCAAAGTAGCCATGAAGGAGAGTGTGCATGGGAGGAAGATGTTACTAAAATTGATTTATAGACAGTCATTTAGTGTTTTACACTTTCTGAGTAGTGAAGATGCAATAACTTGTCAAAACTATAGAACTTGTCAGTAAACATGTTACCGACATTTCTAAGCAGCAATAAAAACACATTTAATCTTGAGGCTCTCAAATTAAACTCATCTTCTTCCATCTCAAAACTACTCATTCAATGTACCTTTCCATTTAAAAAGTGCTAACATCTTCCTTGCTACAATAGATGCTTTCTTCCATCGCTGCATCCTATGACCTATCAGGGTCTGACAATGTCATTTCTTTCTGTTTATTTGCTTTATTTAGGGGCCAATGTCTAGCATTTTCACAGTTTATTCCTTACTTTGTGCTCAGGGATAACTCTACAGGGGCTCAGAAGACCATGTGTGGTGCCAGGTTCAAACCTTTGTCACCTTCGTGTAAGACAAGCGCCCTACATTCTGTACTATCTTTCTGGCCCACCAATGCTTTTGTTTTATCTTAGGAGGTAATGTTGACATAGCATTGTGCACATTTTACCAGTATAGCTTCATGCCTCTACACATGTTTATACTGCATCATACCCAAAAAAATCCATCACCATCAAATTGACACCTTATTACTCATTCCATTTATCTTCCTTTACTTTCTCCACTGACAATCACTTTTGTTTCATTCTACTCTAATGTTTTGGTTTTTACTTTGTTTCTCTGTAGAAATCTGTATTTTTTTCTTTCTGACCTTATCACTTATTTCTCTTAGAATAAACCATTTACAAGCCACTAGTGTTTAAAGATGGCAAAGGTTTAGCCTGTTTTTCTTTTTTTTTTTTTTTTTTTTTTTTGTTATTTTATAGCTTAGTAAGTAGTATACTGTGTTTATATAGTATGGTACCTTTGTTAATTTATCTATAGAATGAAGGTATTTCAGTTATTTTAATATGTTAAAATTGTGAATAACATTTCAGTGAACAGAGGGTGCACATATATTTTTGAATTAGTGTTTTCAGTTTTTTCAGACAAGTGTTAACAAATGAAATTATTGATCATATGGTAGTCTGTCTTAGGGAGTGAAAATGAAGTTATAAGGAATATAGAGAATACCATTTGAGATGTCTTAATTCCATAAAGCACATATAAGTAATGGTAGCAAGACATTAAAAAATAATTTCAATAGTTTATTGTAGACATTATTCTCTGGGCTATCAATATGATATTCCCAGTCTAAATTGAAACGTAATACTTACAGGTGAAGGTAAATTATTTCTTTTGACTGGTGTTTCCTAATAAGAAATTGAAAATTAGATTGTGAATTTATATTGGAACTATAAATTCCACAAAGAAACATTTATTTAGAAGTCTTGATATATAAACCACAGTAGTTTATCAGTAATATTCTATGAATACTATAATATCTTTGATATTTGTAGCATTTTAAATTTTAGTGCTTTATAACTGCTATTTTAGACATTTTATTTAACAATATTGATTTACTATGACTTGCTTTCAAACACTGAAGTATATGTAGTTCAGGATAATGTAAAATTGTATTCTTGGGAAATAATAAATGAAAAATCAAATAAATGTCAGTTCTTTATAATTTTTAAAAAGAAGTTTGATACATAAATAATCATAAAATTATACCATAAAACACATATGTATATTAATGTTTTAAGGACTGAACAAAATACTTACAAACTATTTTTTTCTTGAATCAAAATATCAAATAAACCTTGAAAATTAATGATACTCTCAGGTAGAGGAATGAAAATGAGATCAAACACTGTACCAATACTTTATTTTTGCTTTTTAGATTTCTGTTTTGACAGTACCAGCAGAGGAACCTCGAACTTCCGCTGTTCGGATCATTGAGTTGTGTTCTTCAACAATGACATGCATGAATGGCACTTGTAAGCACAGTATAGTACTTTTTGTCCTTAATTAAAGGAATAAAATTATGATATTTTTTGTTGTAGTGCTTATATTTTGCCTTATTAGTTTGCATATTTTTAAAAATGATTCTCAGCTAAAATTAATTTACTAGAGTATAAATATTTATATGTAAATATTTACTATGCTCATATTAATTTTATATTCATAACATTTGCTCACTACATGTATGTTCATATAATTAATTGTTTCATACTTTTCCTATGACTCCTAACATTTCCATTGCCAAATTTTATATGCTATTGTTAATTTTTTCAGTGAGAGAATTTCTTGAGCATCTAATCATTTTAGTATGTTTTCTTTTTTTTTAAATTAATTACCATGTTGACAAAAATTTTCATACTGTTGTTTCAGTCATAAAATGTATACCACACATCACCAGTACTATCTTCCCACCACAAATGTCCCTCTCAGACAGTTTTTTTGCCTCTCTCACACTATCATTGCCATGGTAGTTATCATTGTAGTTAGTGCTCTAGCTGCACTCATCACTCTTTGTGGCAAGCTATTTTATCATTAGTTGGTCTTCCTGGCATTCAGCTCTATTGCCATAGTGCCTTTTATTTTTCTTATATTCTGTAGGTGGGTAAGACTATGTCTTTCCCTCTCCCTCTGGTTCATTTAACTTAGCATAATAGTTTCCAGATCCATCTATGTATAAGGAAATATTATGACTTCATTTTCCTAACAGCTGCATAGTATTTTCTTGTGTCAATATACCACAGTTTCTATAGCCATTGTTCTATTTTCAGGCACTTGGGTTGTTTCCAGATTCTAGCTATTGTAAATAGTACTGCAATAAATATAGGGGTGAAGTGGGCATTTTTAATTATGTTTTTGTATTCCTAGGGTATATCCCTAGGAGTGATATTGTTGAATCATATGGGAGCCCAATTTCTGGCTTTTTGATATTTCTCAAAATTTCTCCATATTGTTTTCCTCAAAGGTTAGACTAGATGTCATTCCCACCAGCAGTGAATGAGATTTCCTTTTTCCCCACATCCTCACCAGCACTGGTCTTTCTTATACTTTGTGATGTATGCTAGTCTCTGTGACATGAGACGATACCTCATTGTTGTTTTGATTTGCATTTCCCTGATGATTAGTGACTTGGAACATTTTTTTCATGTGACTATTGGCCAAGTTCATTTCTTCTTTCAGTAAATGTCAGTTCATTTCTTCTCTTCATTTATTTATGGAGTTATTTTTTGTTAAGTTCTGTTCTTGTATATCTTGGATATTAGCCCCTTCTCTGATGGGTATTGAGGAAACAGTTTCTTTCATTTTGCGGTTGGCCTTTGTGTCCTGTCACTGTTTCCATTGAGGTGAAGAAGCTTCTAGTTTAATATAGGCCCATTTGTTTAACTCTGCTTCCACTTCTTAAGACAGTGGTGTTTCCACCTTGAAGATGGAGAACTTTGCCTACTTTATCTTCTCTGTACCTTATAGTTTAGGGTATAATATCAAAATCCATTTTGATTTGACCTTTGCGAATGGTGTTAGAGGTCCGAGTTGTCTTTTTTGCATTGGTTGACAAATTGTTACAGCAACACTGGTTGAAGAGTCTTTTGTTGCTCCATTTTGCATTTTTGCCCCTTTATCAAAGAATAATTGATTGTATTCCTGCAGTTCATTTTATGAATACTCAAGTCTACTCCATTGATCTGAGTGTCTATCTTTATTCCAATACCATGCTGTATTGATGATTGTTGCTTTGTAATATAATTAAAGTTGGAAAAAGTGATACCACCTATCTTATTTTCTTAATAATTGCTTTAGCAATTAGTGAAGATTTGTTCTTTCAAATGAATTTCAGTAATGTTTGATTCACTTCTTTGAAGCATGTCATGAGTCTCTTTCGAGGTATTTCATCAAACCTCTACAATTCTTTGGGAATATTTCCATTTTAATAACAATTATCCTCCCAATCCATAGCAAGGTATATGTCTCCATTTTCTTGTGCTCTCTTTTATTTATTGAAGCAGTGTTTTGTATTTGTCTTTGTATAGGTCCTTCACCTCTTTAGGTAAGTTGACTCCAAGATATTTGAATTTCTGTGGTACTATTTTGAATGGGATTGGTTTTCTTACTGTCTATTTTTATGTATTATTATTTTTATATATAAATGTTATTGGAAAAAAAGAATGTTATTTGATTTTGTGTGTTAATTTTTAGCCTTCCACATTGCTATATGAATCTATAGTTTCTAGAAGTCTTTTGTTAGAGTCTTTGAAGTTTTCTAAATATAGTATAATGTCATCTATGAACAATAAGAGCTTGACTTCTTTGTTTCCTAGATAGGAAAGCTTGATATCTTTTTCTGGCCTTGATATCTTTTTTTTGCCTGATTGCAATGGCAAGTATTTCTAGTACTATTTTGAGTAGGAGTGTCAAGAGGGTCAACCGTGTCTTTTGTCAGATTTCAGAGGAAAGGCTTTTAGTTTTCCCCACTGAGTATAATATATATTTGTAATGGGTTTGAGATAAATGACCTTGACTATATTGAGAATAGTTCCTTCCATTTTCATATTAATAACAGGTTTTATTATCAACAGGTGTTGAAACTTATCAAATGCTTTCTCTGCATTGTTGATATAATCATATGGTTTTTATTTTTCCTTTTGTTCATATGATGTATTACATTGATATGGTGATTGATTTTTAATATGGTGTAATGAATTACTTGCATATGATAAACCATCCTTGCAGGATGAATCCTACTTTTCATGATGTATGACCTTCTTGATGAGCCATTGGATTATATTTGCTAGATTATTGTGGAGGATCTTTGCTTCTAGGTTTATCAAGGAGATTGGTCTGTAGTTCACATTCTTATGGCATCTCTGTCTGCTTTTGGTATCAGTGTGATGTTAGCTTTGTAAAAACTATTTGGGATTATTGCTGTTTCTTCAGTTTCCTGGAAGAACCTGAAAAGGATTGGCAGTAGGTCCTCTTTAAAGGTTTGAAATTATTTGCTAGTGAATTTTTCTGATAATTTCTGTCTTTATTCTCATTTAGTTCAAGGTTTTTTATTTCTAATTCAAGGTATTTTTATTTTCAATTTGACATTGTCTATGACTCACAGGTTGTTGATTGATAAGTTGTTTAATTTCTAGTTATTAATGTTTTTGTCTGTTTGTGATTCACCTCTAGCTCACTACTACATATACGTTCATATAGTTAGTCAATACATTTCCTATGTCTCCTAACATTTCCATGGCCAAATCACCATATGCTACTGTTAATTTCTGTAGTGAGAATATTCGCTTAAATATACATTATTTTTAGTATTTTTAAAAGCTTTTTAGAAAGCTGCTTTCATAGAATTCAATTTGTGTATTGATAGCTTTTTTTCTTGGCTTTTTATTGGTTTATAATATTATGGAATGTAAGGCATGTTCACATTTATTGATACTTATTACATTCACTCTACACTGCTCATTGAAGTTACAGATTCATTTAACTACCAAGTTTTCATTAAGAATAGAAATTAAATATTTTTAACTTTATTTAATTCAGCAATTTGTATTTCATATCTGGGTGAAAACATCTGGTAATTGTTTAATTTTTTGTTTACTAGTAATAATAAACTCTAGTTCAGTTTTGTCGCTGAGGGCACAATTTAAATTTATTTTTATTTTATTGTAATTTGTATAACATGATGAAAATTTGTTTATCTTTGCTGCCACTTTCTTGCCAAGTGGTATATCGATGTATTTAACTTCAAAGTCATGGAGTGTTCTGTCTAAATTTTTCTCTTTGTACTTTATGGTTTCAGGTCTAATATTAAGGTCTTTAATCCATTTTGATTTGACACTTATGCATGGTGTTAATGAGAGGTCTGAGTTCACATTTTTGCTTGTAGTTGTTCAGGTTTTCCAGCACAACTTGTTGAAAAGGCTTTCATTGCTCCACTTTGTATTTCTTGCTTCTTTAAGAAAAATTAATCATTAGTATACCTATGGTTTCTTTGTTGGATATTAATGTATCTTCCATTGATCTAGAGTCTGTCTTCATTACAATACTGTACTGTTTTAATGACATCTGTTTTATAGTACAGTTTAAATTTGGGGAAATTGATTCCTTATATCTCTTTTTTTTGGCAGTGATCGATTTACCTATTTGTGGACATTTATTTATCCATATGAATTTCTGAAACATCAGATTCACTTCTTTGAAAAATGTCATGGAAATATTTATAGGCTTGCATTAAATCTGTACTATTATTGCAGGAACTTTTCAAAGCTGTCTGGACTCACCGAAAGAGCATTAGAAAAGTAGCATCTGTAAGAAAGAATACTTGGAGAGTAATCTGTACTCACAGGCATTAGGGCCCTGAAAAACCTTGGTTCCTATCCATGAGGCAATCAAGAGAAAAGGGAATATAGCATAATTATTAATTGAGACATAACTCCAGCTGACACTTTAAAGATTACTCATATTTAATAATTGCATATATTCAAATATTCTCTATCTAGTCTTACAGAATAATTATTACTTTTCTTATAGTCTCTATTAAAGATTACTCAGATGTATAAAATCTTTATTAGTGCTCACTTCAGCAGCACATATATTAAAATTGTAATGATACAGAGAATATTAGCATGACCCCTGTACAAGGATGACATGCAAATTCGTGAAGCGTTCCATATTTTGAGAAAAGAAAACACAAAAACCTTATTAGGAACTTTTGCATAGATTCAAGTGTTCTCTATTTAGCCTTAATAATTACTCAGGCTACATATCTGGTCCCTCCATGGCTGCTTATAATTTGGCACTTTTTGGAATTAAAATGTAAATATATTCTACAGAAAGGGCAACATGACAGACATTTGAAAATATTGCTCAGAAGTTCAAAGTTATATAACTTCATCTAAACTTAAGCATTTAAAAGTTTCATCTGGATTTTCATTTCATCATCAAAAAACTGATTATAATTTCCGTTGAAAGTTGTTTCTTCCAAATTAGATACAAAATTAAAGGCTAAGACATTGTGAACTTTGTCTTCTCTGCTGTGATGTGTTCTGGACTTTGAACCTCCCTGCCCAGAACGTTCCATGAGGGCAATTCTACAGAGGTGAGCTGTTCTCTCCTACATTTTCTAGCCAATGAACTCCACCATAACACATGGAAAAATAAGAAAATATAAGTGTGGCAATGGGGAAAAACGAAGGCAGGCCAACACTATGCATAGAGAATGAAGACTGCAGCTGTAATGACCCAGAAAGTGTCAACCACCTAGTTAGGCTCTCACATAAAGAGTTTAGAGAAGAAATATGGAGGATGTTTACAGAACACCAACAAAAAAGCATGGATCTAGCTGAACAGACCACAAATAAGAATCCAGAGCATATGAAAATAGAAATCATAAAACTACAAAATGAAATAACAAGTCTGAAAAGCTTAATAGATTAAATGAAAACCTCAATAGAAAGCCTCTCCAACAGAGTAACAGCAGCTGGGGATAGAATCAGTAAGCTGGAAGATGAGATGCATAAAAACTCCATACAACAGAAGAAATTGGAAAAGAGTCTTAAAGCAAACAATCAAACAATAGATAAACAACTCAAAAAATGTGAACAGATGAAAATAGAAGTCTTTGATAAACTCAACAGAAACAACATAATAATCATTGGAGTTCCAGAGGCTCAGGAAGAAAATCCCCAGGAAGAATCAACAGTCAAGGAAAACATTGCAAAAAAACTCTGAGATAAATATGGCATGAGGGGTGGGGGGAAATGGCATGCAACTAGTATGCAACCTGAATACTGGAAGAGTGTCAGTTAAAAGAGACCCCCAAAAAAGCACCCCATGGCACAACTTAGTCACAATGACAAATACCACAGATAGGGATAGAATACTGAAAGCAGCAAGATCAAAAGTGGAAATTACATTTCAAGGAGCATCACTAAGATTTACAGCACAACTGTCACAAGAACTGTCAAGGCCAGAAGGCAGTGGTGGGATATAATGACAAAACTCAATAAAACAAATGCTTCCCTTAGAATATTCCACTTAGCCAGAATCACTTTCAGAATTGAAGAAAGTATACATAGTTTCATGTAAAACAACAGCTCAGAAACTTGACAGACTTTAAATCATCCTTAACAGAAAAACTGAAAAGTGTACTTTCAGACAAGACAGACCATAGACACACCAAACTTCTACACAAAGATGATACTAAATCCCATGACAATTATCTCCCTAAGAGTCAGTGGACTAAATGCACCAGTTAAGAGACATAGAGTTGCAAATTGGATCAAAAAAAGCTGAATCCAGTATTCTGCTGCCTACAAAAAACACAGGTGAATAGTCAAAACAAATATAGACTCAAAAGAAAAGTGATAGTTTAGAAAATTAACAGACAAATATCAATGGCCTTCTTATACATTGATAATGATAGAGAAGAAATGGACATTAAAAAATCAATCCCATTCACGTTAGTGTCACAGTAATTTATATACCTTGGAGTTAACTAAAGAGATGAAGGACCTATTGCAAAGAAAACTAAAAAACCCTGCTTCAAAAAATAATAAAGGGGACACAATGAAATGAAGACATATATCATACTCCTGGATTGGAAGGATTAACATAATTAATATGGCAATAGTCCCAAGAAATTGTAAAGAACTAATGAAATTTCTCTAAGCATTTCCATGACATTCTTCAAAGAAGTAGATCAAAAATTCCTGGAATTCATTTTAAACAATAAACACCCACGAATAGCTAGAGCAACCCTTGGGAAAAGGAATATGGGAGGCATCACCCTCCCCAAATTTGAATGGTATTACAAAACAATAGTCATTAAAACAGCATGGTAATAGAATAAAGATACCCTCAGCTCAAAGGAATAGACTAGTATTCCGAGAAAGTTTCTCAGACATAATACCAATTGATAAGGGAGTATTAAATGCAAAACGCAGCAAGAAAAACCTCTTTAACAAATAGACTAGCCAAAACCGGTAATTTTCCTACTAGTGAGTCTACTATTGTATTTTGAGATCAACTTCTCTATTTTTTATTTTTTAGTAATAACTTTATTTAAACACAGTGATTCCAAAAGTCCTTGTAGTTGGGTTTCAGTCGTAAAAAGAACACCCCCCTTCACCAGTGCATCTTTCCCATCACCAATGCCCCATTTTATCCCACCCCACCCCACACGCCTGTATTCGAGAAAATTTTCTATATCCCTCACTGGCATTGTTATGATAGTTATCAGCATAGTTATTTCTCTAACTACACTCAACCCTCTTTGTTGTGAGCTTATAAATTGAGCTGGTCCTTCTGGCCTTCATTTCTGTTAATTATTTCAATATCTTTTTTTAAACCCCATAGATGAGTGAGTGAGACAGTTCTGCGTATCTCTCTCCCTCCGACTTATTTCACTCAGCATAGTAGATTCTATGTACATCCATGAATAGGAAAATTTCATGACTTTATCTCTCCTGATGGCGGCATAATATTCCATTGTATATAAGTACCACAGTTTATTTAGCCATTCATCCGTTGAAGGGCATCTTCGTTGTTTCCAGAGTCTGGATATTGTAAAATTTGCTGCGATGAATATAGGTGTGAGGAAGGGATTTTTGTATTGGATTTCTGTGTTCCTGGGAGTGGAATAGCTGGATCAAATGGGAGTTTAATTTCCAGTTTGTTGAGGAATGTCCATATTGTTTTTCATAAACACTGGACTAGATGGCATTCCCACCAGCAGTGAATGAGAGTTTCTTCCTCCCCACATCCCTACTGGCACTGATTGTTCTTGTTCTTTGTGATTTGTGCCAGTCTCTGTGGTGTGCCAGTCTCATTGGTACCTCAATGGTACCCCATTGTTATTTTGATTTGCATCTCCCTGATTATTGGTGATGTGGAGCATCTTTTCATGAGCCTTTTGGCTATTCGTATTTCTTCTTTGTCAAAGTTTCTGTCCATTTCTTCTCCCCATTTTTTGATGGGATTAGATTTTTTTTCTTGGAAATTTCTGTCAATGCCTTGTATATTTTGGAGATTAGCCCCTTGTCTGATGGGTATTGGGTGAATAGTTTCTCCCACTCAGTGGGGGGGCTCTTGTATCCTGGGCGCTATTTCTTTTGAGGTGGAGAAGCTTTTCACTTTAATATATTCTCATCTGTTAATCTCTGCTTTCACTTGCTTCGATAGTGCAGTTTCCTCCTTGAAGATGCCTATAGTCTCAATGTCCTGGAGTATTTTACCTACGTGTTGTTCTATATATCTTATGTTTTCGGATCTGACATCGATATATTTCATCCATTTGGATTTAACCTTCGTACCTGATGTTAGCTGGGGGTCTAAGTCAATTTTTTTCAAGTGGCTAGCTAGTTGTGCCAACACCACTTGTTGAAGAGGCTTTCTTTGCTCCATTTAGGATTTCTTGCTCCTTTATCAAAAATTAGGTGATTGTATGTCTGGGGATCATTCTCTGAGTATTCAAGTTTATTCCACTGATCTGAGGGCCTGTCTTTATTCCAATACCAGGCTGTTTTGATAACTATTGCTTTGTAGTACCGTTTAAAGTTGGGGAAAGTAATTCCTTCCATATTCTTTTCCCCAATGATTGCTTTAGCTATTCTAGGGTGTTTATTCCAACTGAATTTCAAAAGTAACTGATCCACTTCTTTGAAGAATGTCGTGCGTATCTTTAGAGGGATCGCATTAAATCTGTATAATGCCTTGGGGAGTATTGCCATTTTGATGATGTTAATCCTGCCAATCCATAAGCAAGGTATGTGCTTCCATTTCTGTGTGTCCTCTCTTATTTCTTGGAGCAGAGTTTTTATAGTTTTCTTTGTATAGGTTCTTCACATTTTAGTCAAGTTAATTCCAAGATATTTGAGTTTTTGTGGCACTATTGTGAATGGGGTTGTTTTCTTAATGTCTATTTCTTCCTTATTACTATTGGTATATAGAACGGCCATTGATTTTTGTGTGTTAATTTTGTAGCCTGCCACCTTGCTATATGAGTATTGTTTCTAGAAGCTTTTCATAGAGACTTTAGGGTTTTCTAGGTAGAGTATCATGTCATTGGCAAACAGCGAGAACTTGACTTCTTCCTTTCCTATCTAGATTTCCTTGATATCTTTTCCTTGCCTAATCGCTATATCAAGTATTTCCAATGCTATGTTGAATAGGAGTGGTGAGAGAGGACAGCCTTGTCTGTGCCAGAATTTAGAGGAAAGGCTTTCAGGTTTTCTCCATTGAGGGCAATATTTGCCTCTGGCTTGTGGTAGATGGCCTTAACTATATTGAGTAAGGTTCCTTCCATTCCCATCTTGCTGAGAGTTTTGATCAAGAATGGGTGTTGGACCTTATCAAATGCTTTCTCTGCTTCTATTGATATGGTCATGTGATTTCTATTTTTCTTGTTGTTGATGTTGTGTATTATGTTGATAGATTTACGGATGTTAAACCATCCTTGAATTCCTGGGATGAAACCTACTTGATTGTAGTGGATAATCTTCTTTTTTTATTAAATATAATTTTTATTTTAATCATAGTGGCTTACATATCATTGGCAGTAATATTTTAGGTACATATTAACATAAAATCAGGTATATTCCCATCACTGAATTGTCCTCCCTCCACCTCTGTTCCCGTCCTTCTTCCCATATACTCTTCCCTTATCCCTGGGGCAGCTAGAATAAGTGGTCCCCTCTGAGTCTAGCCTACTACTTAATGGTCTTACACCTATTTGGTCTTGGTAACCCCTTATTCTCTTCCCCAATTGGGAGGCGGGACTAAATGGTTCAATTTATGCGGTTTTGTTTGAAGAAGAGAACAGTAATAACCTGGAGAAAAAAAAAGAAAAATGAATCACATACTCCGGAAATGGGTGGTGTCCTTCTAGAGGCTTTCATCCTTGGTTTGAGAGACGAAGGGGAAATAGAAGGTGAAACACCACAACAGTACATAAAGAACTGTCAAATAAAATATCCAGTGAGCATTCAAAAAAAACAAACAAACAAAACAAAACAAAAGGGTAAGTACCATATAAAAACCATGGTATTGAGATAAAAAAATGTGGCAGAGCACATAAGAAAAGAAAAGAAGAAAATAAATAAATAAATAAATAAATAAATATAAATGGAGACATCCACTTCAATAGCCAAACCACAATGATATCAATGAAAAAATAGATAAGTAAATAATAAAAATATTTTGTGCTTTTTTCCCTCCTGCAGATGCACAGTAAATATTGGGGTCGTTCGAAAAGAAATTTCCTTTGCCTAAGAGATACAGAGTTTCTCCACCCTTGAAGTATATTGTCATGGGATTAACTATAGACTCCTTTCAGGTTCATTTACTCTCCCCTTGGTACTTTTGTGGTGTATGGAAGACTTCTGCTTCGTCCTGGGTGATAACATCAGACCTCTGTATCTAGAGGTCTCGGTATCTGCACGAATCAAGGAGTTGAACTTATGATTATGTTCTTTGTGGATCTAGAAGTTCTGTTCCCTCAGTGTCATTTTAATTCATCTTCTGTGGTTGGCAGTCCTGGTCTTGGTGCTGATCCTAGGAAGGGGCCTGGAATAGCATATTCCGTTATGTTTCCAGAGGTCCCCTCCTGTTGCAATAGTCTCAGACAGACTTCTGGAACTAGGGATCATAGTTTTTATGCAGGTCATAGCTCACACCCTAGACTAGGGCTTTTTTATTGGTCCCAGGATACATACAGTCTGGCCATGGTTCTGTCAGCCAGTCATCTGTAAATCGCGATCTTGGCATTAGGACAGACCAAAGGGTGACAAGTCTTCTGATTTTGTATTATCGTTAGCTGGTGAGGTAGGATAACTTGCTCTTAGTTCAAGTTGTTCCCATTTTTCTCGTTGTCAGGGTATCATATTATGCTGGCACTTGTTGGTGTCCGAGCACTATTAAGGATGTCCCGATTGGGACTTGTTTCCTGTGGCTGTTGTGAAGAAGTGTGTCATTTCTATGTCTGTGGTCCAGGGTTCAAGGCTGAACAGTTGGTGTCTAATCAGCACAAGAAAATCTCAAAAGACAATGGCGAAACCTATACTACCATCATAAGTATAAGACCTATATTTCACTACCTCTTTTCCTGCTTTTCCCCAAATGCAAGATACTTTCTTGCATCACCTTGTTCCTTTAATTAATTTTTTACTTTATTTCTTAAAAATCTTTTTTCTTGTTATACATATACGTGAGCACGTATTTTTTTATTTCTATTTTTATCTTTTTTGGGTGTGTGACATGTTTTTTTTTTCCTTCTCTCTCCAACCTCAAATGCACTGGCAATATAATGTAGCACCATTTCTCCCTGCAAAGGCACACTAAAAAAAGGGGTAAATCTTACGTATAAAAACGAGCTCTTATTTATTAGGGATTAGAACTCATACTTGTCTATAATACAGGGGTATGTCCCACCTTGAAAATATGTCACGTGGACCCAACTTAGACCCCAGGTGATTAGACACATAGTGGATGATCTTCTTAATGAGGCATTGAATCCTATTTGCCAGGATTTTGTTGAGGATCTTTGCATCTGTATTCATCAGTGATATTGGTCTGTAATTTTCTTTTTTCATAGCATCTCTGTCTGGTTTAGGTAGCAAGGTGATGTTGGCTTCATAAAAGCTATTTGGAAGTGTTCCGTTTTTTTTATTTCATGAAAGAGTCTTGCCAGGATTGGTAGAAGTTTCTCTTGAAAGGTTTGAAAGAATTCATTAGTAAATCCATCAGGGCCTGCACTTTTGTTTTTGGGCAGACATTTCATTACTGTCTTAATTTCCTCAATAGTGATGGGTGTGTTTAGATATGCTACATCCTCTTTATTCAACCGTGGAAGATTATAAGACTCCAACAATTTATCCATTTCTTCCAGGTTTTAATATTTAGTGGCATAGAGTTTCTCAAAGTAGTTTCTGATTACCCTTTGGATCTCTATCATATCAGCAGTGATCTCTCCTTTTTCATTCCTAATATGAGTTATTAATTTTCTCTCTCTCTTTGTTAGTTTTGCCAGTGGTCTATCAATCTTGTTTATTTTTTTCAAATAACCAAGTTCTGCTTTCGTTGATCTTTTGGATTGTTTTTCAGGTTTCTACTTCATTGATTTCTGCTCTCAGCTTTGTTATTTTCTTCTGTTTCCCCATTTATGGGTCCTTTTGTTGAGTACTTTCTAATTCTATGAGCTGCATCATTAAGCTATTCAGGTATGCCCCTTCTTTCCTGATGTGTGCTTGCAAAGCTATAAACTTTCCTATCAATATCGCTTTTGCTGTGTCCCATAGGTTCTGATAGTTTGTGTCTCCATTGTTATTTGTTAGTAGGAAGGTTTTGATTTCCTCTTTGATTTCATCTCAGACCCACTGATTATTCAGTATTAAGCTATTTATCTTCCAAGCATTAACGTTTTTTCTTCTGTGTCCCTTTGTAGTTCACATATAATTTCAGGGCCTTGTGGTCAGCGAAGTTAGCCTGCAAAATTTTTATCCTCGTGATATTATGGAGGTATGTTTTATGTGCTAGCATGTAGTTTATCCTGGAGACTGTCCCATGTACATTAGAGAAGAACGTGTATCCAGGCTTCTGGGGTGGAGTGTCCTATATATATATATATATATATATATATATATATATATATATATAGGACACTCCAATATATATATATTAGGCCTCTTTCTTTTATTTCTCTTTTCAGGTCTAGTATATTCTTGTTGGGTTTCAGTCACTTGACCTGTCAAGTGTTGACAATGCCGTGTTGAGGTCTCCCACAATTATTGTGTTGTTATTGATATTAGTTTTTAGATTTGTCAACAATTTTATTAAATATTTTGCTGGCCCCTCATTTGGTGCATATATGTTTAGGAGAGTGATTTCTTCCTACTGTACATATCCCTTGATTAATACAAAATATCCATCTTTGTCCCTTACAGCTTTCCTAAGTATAAAGTTTGCATCATCTGATATTAGTATGGCCACTCCAGCTTTTTTATGGGTGTTGTTTGCTTGGATGATTTTCCTCCAGCCTTTTATTTTGAGTCTGTTTGTTTTGACTATTAAGGTGCATTTCTTGTAGGCAGCAGAAAGTTGGATTGATTTTTTTGATCCATTTAGCCACTCTGTGTCTCTTAACTGGTGCATTTAGTCCATTGACATTGAGAGAAAGAATTGTCCTGGGAGTTAATGCCATCTTTATATCAAAGTTTGGTGTGTCTGTTGGTCGATCTTGTCTTAAAGTAGGCCATTCAGTTTTTCTTTTAAGAATGGTTTTGAGTCTGTAAAGTTTCTGAGCTGTTGTTTGTCTGTGAAACCATTTATTGTTCCTTCAAACCTGAAAGTGAGTTTTGCTGGGTGCAGTATTCTAGGCGAAGCATTTATTTCATTGAGTTTTGTCACTATGTCCCACCACTGCGTTCTGGCCTAGAGTACTTCCGGTGACAGGTCTGCAGTAAATCTCAAGGATTTTCCCTTGAATGTAATTTCTCTTTTCGATCTTGCTGCTTTCAGAATTCTGTATCTGTGGTATTTGTCACTGCGACTAGGAAGTGTCTTGGGGTGTTTTTTCTGGGGTCTCTTTTAAGTTGGTACTCTTCGGGCATGCAGGATTTGATCGCATGTATTCTTTAGCTCTGGTAGTTTCTCTTTAATGATGTTCTTAACCGTTGATTCTTCCTGGAGATTTTCATCCTGGGTCTCTGGGACTCCAATAATTCTTAAGTTGTTTCTGTTGAGCTTATCAGAGACTTCTATTTTCATCTGTTCCCATTCTTTGACAAATTTTTCCATTGTTTGATCATTTGGTTTAAGACTTTTTTCCAATTTCTTCTGCTGTATGGAACTGTTATTCATCTCATCTTCCAATGTACTAATTCTATCCTCAGCTGCTGTTAACCCGTGAAAAAGTTCAACCATGTTTTTCTTCAGTTCATCTACTGAGTTTTTCAGACCTGTTATTTGACCTGAAATTTCACTTTGGAATTTTCTGATTTCTATCTTCATATTCTCTTGATTCTTATTAGTGTTCTCTTTCTTTGATTCTTTGAACATCTTCCATATTGTGAATCTAAACTCCTTATCTGAGAGACTGACTTGTTGATTGGTCATGTTCAAGTCATCAAAGTTGTCATCGTCATTCTCTATGTCTGGCGCTGGCCTGCATTGTTTCCCCATACTCACACTTGTATTGTGGGTTTTTTCCTACCTGCTGTGGTTGTATTCATTGGCTAAATGATGTGCATGGCCACGACGTGAAGTGGAGTGGCTGTGCTCCTGTGGCTCCACCCTTTCTGGGCATGTAAACTCACCTCCAGGGAAGGCCAGCCATCCGCAGATGAGCCACACACAGGGTGAAATCAGGCCGAAAATGGAGCACAGCACAGAAGACAGGCAGATAGGGGTGCTGGCATCTGAGTTCCAGCAGACTTCCTGTTGTTGTTGTTTTGCTGGGTTCTCTTTTGTCTGTTGCACTCTGAGAATCCAACTACTGCATTCTTTATCTATATGATTTTTGTTTGGAACTTTATTTTTTTTGTCCCTGTTGAATTTATCATTTTGTCATCCATTTCTGTCCTGCTGACAGTAAGCATAAGTATGACTGTTGGATTTGAAATACTCTTCAAAATTTGCTTAGTTCTTTTTCTTTAAGATTTATTTCCTTAGGTTTTTTCTTTATCTTTGGCATCGAAGGAATTCCTACACCTTAATTTGTTTGATTCTTGCTGTTTATTATTTTAAAATAAACTATATATTTTCTTCCTAATCCTTAATATAGTGTTTCGTGTTAAAATTTAAAGCTGCAGAATATTAGTCTAGAATAGTGACGTTGGACGCTATGTTTTCTGTTTCTATTTTCTGGATTCTTGTTTTCAAATAGGGTAATTATAGCTTAATATTCAGGGTGGTGACCAAGGACTTAGTCTATAGACACTTAGGTTTCTATAGATTTGGTAGCAAGTTATTATTAGTATAAGTGTTATAGACATAGCTACAGATGCTTAAACTTTAGAGTGAGGGTCTTACACTTATGTTGACAGGATGCAAGTTTCACCTATGGAACTTAATTAGAATTTTCAATTTGGTCTCCCTTAAATCATCATCTATTTCTGATCTCAGTTTTTGCAAGCAGTGATTTCCCATTGATTCCATAAGCCCAATGGTCCTGGGCTCTGTGAAAGATAGTACATCTCAGGACTTCTTTACAGGAATTCTTTCTTGAGTTCTTGCTCTTGGTGTGTCTAAAGCAGATTTCAAGGGTGTTCAATGCAAACAGTTGGTATTTTCAAGGGTGTTCAATGCAAACAGTTGGTATTTTTCTTAATTGCTTTTCAGCTCATTGCTGTGCCCCCAAGTTTGTTTCTTTAGACATTTCCCATACTGTTATATCTGAATAGTGAGTTCTGAGAAGTTTACATTCTGGACAGAAGAATTTTATATTTCCTGGTATCATAGCACCTTGTCAGTCCTCTTCAACATAGACCAATAGAGTTCTTTTTCTAGAGATTCCACCCACACTGTCTCTATAGAAACTTGGTGATTTTAGAAAACTCACATAAGTGTAGATAATGTTCCTTTGAGATACATATAATGCCTATATGAAAAAAACAAAACTGGCCTAGGATCTTTTTCTTTTTATCATATGTGTGCATATGTATTTTCAAAATATTTAATTAAATCACTATGAAATACACATTTACAAAGTTACTAATGATTGAGTTTTTGTCATGCAATATACAACACCCTTCACCATTGCACATTTTCCACCACGAATACACCCAGGTGTCCTCCCACTTTGCCCCAACTATTTTTCTAGCCTGCCTTTGTGATACACATTTTACTTTTCTCTCTCATTCTCTCTCTTCCTTTTCTCTTTTAGATACGGGTTTGCAATATTGTTACTAAAATAATAATTTTGTGTCATTTTATCTTTTTTTGCAACCATATCTTGTCCAGAGTGATTATTCCCAACTGTCATTATCATAGTGGACCCTTCTCTACCCTAACTGCACTACCTCATTATTTGTGGCAAGTTTCCCAATATAGTCATTTCCTCTGGCCCTCTTGTCTGTGTGTCAAGATATTATTACCATAAAATCTTTTTGAAATACCCTACAAATGAATGCATTTATCATCTAACTCTCTCCTTCCTCATTTCACTCAGAAGAATATTCTCAATATCAATCAATGTATAAGCAAATTTTATGATTTCATTTTCCCGTAGCAGCTGAACAGTTTTCCATTGTGTAGATGTACTGAAGTTTATTTATTCACTCATCTGTTCTCAAGTACTTGGGTACTTGCCTATCATAAATAGTGGTGCAATGAACATAGGAGTGCAGGTCATTTTCTGCAATATATTTTTGGGTTCGTAGGATACATTTTTAGGAACATTATTGCTGAGTAATATGGGATTACAATATCTAGTTTTCTGAAGAATATTCATATTGTTTTCTCTAAAAAGGCTAACAAATTGACATTCCCACCAAAAGTGAATGGGAATCCCTTTCACTCTGCATTCATGCCAGTATTAGCTGTTTTTATTCTTCTTGATATTTGCCAGTCTCTGTTATGTGAGATATCTCATTGTCGTTTTGATTTGCATCTCCTTGATTAATGATGTTGATCATTTTATCATGTGTTTTTTTGCCATCTCTATTCTTTGAGGTAGTTTATGCTCATCATTTCTTCCTATTCTTGGATGGGTTAGATGCTTTTTTCTTCATAAGCTCTATTGGCTATGTGTGCTACAAGTTGAGTATTTCAAACTTTCATGTTTATTCATTACACAAGGTTAGGGTCTGCATTGTTTTCCCATTAGAATTGTTGCAGTGTGGTCGTGTCTTTTATGTATTGTGGTGTAGCTCCTTGCCTAGAAGAAATAAACACCCACAGAGCAAAGCAGACCTGTTTTACTGTTCTTAGGATACTCTGACCTGAGGTGAAAATGGCTCTTCTGAATCAACAAGAGGACACTGCTTCAGCCTGTCTGTCTTCCTTCCTCAGTTTTTGATACTGTGTAGCTGAGAGTCCTCTCCCCTTGTCCTGGTGCTTCTCTTTCCCTGGGAGTGCACTGAACTGGAATGAAAATGTCTGTTCTGAGTCAAAAAGATCCCACTGCCAGTCTGTTTTTCTGCCTATTTCTTAGAACTGTGCAGCTGGAAGACCCTTTGTCCTGGTGCTTCTCTTTCTCTAGATGCATACTAATCTGGGGGTGAAAATGCTTCTTCTGAGTTACAAAGTGGATCTGTTGCCACTCTGTCTGTCTGCCTCAATTTCTTGGGACTATGTTTAGGACCTTTTATTCTTATTCTAATAAATTATACCTTCTTGCTAGAATTAGAGACAGACACCTCAGTATTATGTAAACAGGCAAACAAGGGGTAATTGGAGCCTTGAGAGTCAACAATGATGTAAAGGTATAATTCTTTGCTTGTTGAGTCTATTTAATTAATGTGATTTCTATTGGTCCCTGCAATATGATAATCATAACTATAAAGAAATGTAGAGATGTATTCAACTAGAAGTATATAGACAATTCTTTGGTGTCTTCCCAGTGCTGGGACACCTGACAAAGGAGATAAACTCTTGGAGGAGAAACTCTTTGAACCTTGTAGTTCCTCTTGACAGTGGGTCACTGTATTGACACTTTCTTATGGTATAGTGTCTCCATGTTTTCTACCCTTTTTTGATCTTTTTCATGTAGATTCTTATTTCTGATTTTCATTACTTTTCATTTACTTCCATGCTAATGCAGTTCTCCTTTGTTTATTGAGACAAAAAAAACCCTCCAGTTTTCTGCTAGTCTATTCTTTTTGCACTATCCTATGCATATATTTAATATTTTGAGTTTTATGGATGTATCTTAAATATTTATGCATTTCTCAGTTATATTTAAATAAATAATTTGAGAATTATTAGTTGATACTTTCCTTACCTCTATCCTGGCAAACCAGATAACTTCCTATATTTTATTTAAGCAAATATTTATGTTTTCCCCCTGCATGTATAGACATGCACATATTCAAATGTCCAGGTAACTTTATGCGTTCGATTCTCCCCATGTCAGAGACACAGTTTTTATTTATCTACAAATCATTATAGAACATCCACTGTAAGTAAATGTTGTTTGACAAAGAAAAGGAAAACTTTTTTTTTTTTTTTTTTTTTTTGGTTTTTGGGCCACACCCAGTGATGCTCAGGGGTTACTCCTGGCTATGCGCTCAGAAGTCGCTCCTGGCTTGGGGGACCATATGGGACACCGGGGGATCGAACCGCGGTCCGTCCAAGGCTAGCGCAGGCAAGGCAGGCACCTTACCTCTAGCGCCACCGCCCGGCCCCAGAAAAGGAAAACTTTTTATAAAACTTGCTCTTGCATTATTTTAATGGAGTTATAAAGTATAGTTAATCAAGTTAAATATTATAAGAAATTATACAGTTAATAAATAGCACAAAAAGTAAATAGAGATCAATGATGTGATATAGGAAAATCAAGGAGAAAAGGCAAGGTGAAAAATTGTTCATATCTTAGATCTGTAGGCTGTAGGTAAATAAGCAAAATCAAGGTATTATGGTCAAATATGAATTATTAATTCATCTTTCTTAAAATTGCTATAAAACTCATAGAATATAAGCTCTTACTTCCCTAGTAGAATATCTGAGAATATAATTACCAATATATTCTGTACTGTACTAGTTTGACAGTACAGTAATTTATAACTGAAGTTTTTCTATTTTGGAATTTGAAAATTTTAAATTAGAAAGTTTTGTTGAGTTTTTACAGCTTTTAAAGTACTGTACATTCTAGAGTACTCCAGAAACAATTGGAATCTTCACATTCATTGTCACATTGCATAGCTTTTTAATCAGATTATAAGGAAATCAGGAACTGTATTAGAATATTACTTTCTAGGTGTTGGAAAAATCTGTATATATTTAAGTTTCACACATAAGAAGGTATTTCTGTATGTCTCTTTGATTCTGACTAACTTCACTTAGCATGATATACTTTAGTTCTCTCCATGTCGGTGCATATTATATGATGTCTAATGAATTTTAATAATGTGAATCCTTTTTTGATTGACTCTCATGGTCAAATTTGAACCATCCTTATTTAAATTAGATTTAGCATCTTTAATTATAAGCACATGGTGAATTGTGTAAAAATCAAGAATTCATTATATTTTGTTTTGTTTTTGTATTCAAACAGATTTAGTTCATTTGACCTGTGTGTCTTCAAAAACAGCAAGGGAGGATTTAGAACCAATTGTTCAAAAGTTGTTTGTTCCCTATGCTGAAGTGGAAACAGGTATGAACAATAATGAGTAATTTATGATAGAAAGTCAACGTGACCATTTTATACTTTAAATCTGTAATGAGACTTATTCAATAAGTGTACTCACATTGTGTGTAAGTACATTATTTCCCCCAAAAAAAGAATATTCACTGTACACTGGTAAGGGAAATATCTTAATTAATTATATAATATAATAGTCATATACTATAAGATTATAATTGTTATAATTATAGAATATGCATCTTATGCATACACTCTCATATTTGTATATAAGGTTTTCAAAAAATCAATTGTAGTGGGATGTTGAGCAAATTTTCACTTTCTTTTAATTTCATTATATTGTTGGTATTATAAAAATAGCATATACACACTATAAGAAAAATATATCTTCATTTAAGAAAAAAAATTTCTCAGGGCCAGAGAGATAGTGTAGCATGTAGCATTCTTAACTTTCATGGAGCACATCTGAGCTCAATCCATGGCTCCCATATGGTCCCTTGAACTTTCCAGGAGTGATATCTTAGTACAGAGCAAGAAGACCTGGACACTGTCAGTATATTCAAAAACAAAAACCTCAATTAGGTTATCAAGAGGTAAGAATTCTTCAAAATTAATGATTATTTTACACATATAGCATTCAAACTATGCGATAACTATTTAGCTTTCAAAATATGTATGTATACTTCTTAGTCATGGACAAAAATCATGATTTAAAAAAATCATGAATTTTCAAATCTTTTTTCCTACATTAATATAGAGCTTTACATCTGTGAATTAAGTAAATTGAAGTTTATTTTGTTTGTAAGCAAGTACAAAATATTTTGTGAAGCAGAAATTTTATGCCTGAATCCCCAGGGATTGGAGAGTGCCAGTCAGAAAGTAAACGCTAACACAGGAAATAATCCACACAAGGTTGAAGAGAATAAAGCAGGTTCAGGAAACTTACACTGCAAGTTTTCTGCTAACTAGAAAAAGATAATAACAAGCAGATAGTCTAGTTGTGGAAAACAAAACCACAAGCAGCTTCTCCTTGTTCTCTCTTTGTTTGGAAGAGAAGAAAAACCACCCCATTGGGTGGGAAACTAGTAGTGGTAAGGGACCAATCCAGAGGTACTTCCAGTCCATGAGCAGCAACATGCACAATGTATTTTCTTCATTTATATGAGCTGAATGTGAATTTCTTCATAGTGATTTCATGTCTATTTGAAGTATAGCTATTTCTTCTTAGATTTATTTCTTCATCTCTATCTTCATTTTTAAAAATATTCCATTTGTTTAGACAATTGTTTATGTTTATTCCTATTGTTTTCATTTTAGTTCATTTCCTGCATCTTATTTGTTTTTAATGCAGAGATAGTATATGAGTGCATTTGTATAAGAAAATATATATTTTATAAGAAAATATTAATTTAATTAATATTATTTTAAGTTTTCTGAATATAATTCTTCAGCCTGAGATTTTAATTCACTTGTTTTAAGATTTAGTTTTACATTTACATTTTCCTCATTGTAAGATATAAACTGTTTGGATTATTGGTATAAATGTTTGTATTATTAGTTAAAATTTCATTTCAAAGTTAGGTTACATGATAATATTTCTAAATCTAATACGGAACTATGTTTCTATTGTCAACTTTTTTTTTAGTTTTTGGGCCATACCCAATGATGTTCAGGGTTTACGCCTGGCTATGAGCTCAGAAATCATACCTGGCTTGGTGGACTATATGGAATGCCAGGGGTCCATCCTAGGTCAGCGCTGGCATGCAAGGCAAATGCCCTACCGCTTGTGCCACCGCTCCAGCTTCTCTCTTCTCAACTTTCAAAACTTTACTTAAAAGCACTGAATTTCCTTGATTGCTAAAGGGTTTTTTGTTTGTTAGTTTGTTTTTGGGTCATTCATCTGACACTTGGGTTGTTTCTAGATTCTGGCTATTGTGAACAGTGCTACAGTGAATGTAAGAGTGCATATATCTTTTCTGCATTGAATTTTGGGGACTAGGAATGTATTTCTGGGTCATATGAGAGTTCAGTTTCTAGCTTTTTTGGAGAAATGTCCATATTGTTTTTCCAAAAAGCTGAAACTATCAACATTCCCACCAGCAGTGAATAAGAATTCCTTTCTCCCCACATCTACACCTTCAATGATTGTTACTCTAATTTTTGAAGTGTGCCAATCTGCGGGGTCCTATAAGCCTCCCGGGGGGGCCCGGCCAGTGGGAATCGGCTGGGAGGCTCTCGGACGGCCGCACCTTTATTTGGCTGGGTCAGAAGAATAACCACACCTGTAAAAAATCTGAGAGAGGTTAGTAATAATGACCTCAGGCGATATAACCGGTCTAAGGCAATCTTTATTGGGGTCCAGCATCTCTTATATAGAGGAGGAGAAATGGGCAGGTAAAAAGACGGTGTCAATCATACATTTTGGCGCGAAAGCCATGAGACAAAGGCAGTAAATCGTCTTCCAGAGGGGAGGGAGAAGGAGTGACAATTTTACAATCATTCCCAAGTCAGCAGCTTTCAAGGGATTGCCCTATGACCCTAAAGTGGGGTCTGCAGCTCACTATCCGGAACTATCAGCAGTTTGTGATGGGGCAAGTTTTGTTGCATAGTCATTAACTCCGGAATGAAGTTAAAGGGAGTAGCCTAAATCTGGGAATGGTATCGGGGTGTTTACTTTCTCTCCGGGGCTTCAAAGAGAATATCCTGCAGCTGCAAAATACCTTTTCTGTTAGCTCAAGGACGCACAGCAGAAACTGCACGTAGGCAGCTTTTAGATGAAAAAAGCTGCATAAAGACAGAAGGCAGAAAAATTGATCTCTGACAGGACACTGTCCCCAACATCTCCCCCTTTCTCTTCTAATAAAAGAAGGAAAGTCGTGAGTGGGTGGAAGACCCTGTCTTAGGCTGTAGGGTTTGACCAGGTCGGACATGGCCATCAGCCGCATTTAAAATGATGACTACAGACGCGGTGGGTGTGCATGGAGGTCCGAATTATACGCCATAGCCTTTTGGGGCCATGCCCTAACTGGGACCCTACTAATCCCGTCGTAGGCATCTCACAGCCGAGAGCACAAAGACCGGAGCGAGCTCCGTTTGTTAGCGATGCGCTCAATCTCCTGGAAACTTAGTGGCTGGAAGGGCGGCTTGGTGACTATAGCCAAGTTTTCACAGGAATCATGTGGGGCTAGTTGGCAGTGAACCTGAACAGAGGTTTTTTCCTTATCATCTGCCAGATTTTTAACAAGGTCCGTGAGTTTGCGGAGAGCCCATGGGCCAAGGGAAAGGAGCAGCATGAGGCTAACGAGGGGTCCCAAAACAGTGGACAGTATAGTGTGGAGCCAAGGAGAAGAGAGAAACCAGCCCTGGTACCAACTTTGTTCTTGATTAAAACGGTTCTGAAATTCCTGTATTTCATTACCAATAGGCTGAACACTATCTCTTACTAACCCAGTTTTGTTTTTGAATACACAACATTGTACCTTGAGGGCTACACAGATTCCCCCTTCCTAAAAGAAAAAAAAAAGAAAAAAGAAAACCAAATTAAACCACAGTGGTTTAGCTGCACTATTTTTGCTAGGGATACAACAGTGTGCTTTAAGTAGTATAAACTTATAGTAAGTTTGAAACATTTGTAACAACAGTTATACTTAATGCAGTAACAGATTTTAGAGTATGAACCAATGAATAAATTACTGTGCTTACACCGGTAGCACCCAGGCCTATGGATAAGGCTAGGGTGAGAGCAGTGACTGGTTTGATAGGTAAGTTAGGCATTAAAACAATGAAAACACAGTAGTTCTTAGACTGAAGAAACAAATGTGAAACAATGTTGGGAGATAAACCAGTGAAACAGGCAAAAAACGTTAAATTGGGGGCAATTATGAACTGAAAGGAGAAATCAACGACAAGAATTTGATTACAATTTTCAATAGGGGAAATTATATTGGGCACCAAAAGGCAAAGTTCAAGTTTTACCATTAGTTTTAAAGTTATGCCATGGTTGTTGAGGCTTCATACCGCATAGCAGAAGGTTGGTGTTGTTGGTGAAGTGAGGCAGTTTGAACGGTGGGATGGGTGAGTAGCAGGTACTGGAGGAGGCTTTGACCATGACGACGATGAGCAGCAAAGGGAGAAGAAGAAGGTGTTGTCATCGTCTTGCAAGGGAGAGTCAAGTGGAGCAAACAAATTAATGAAGCCTAGGTTCGAAGGGGGTGGTTGGTGGCAGCCAGGCAGAGTACCAAATTTAGCATTGTTAAAGGTGGAGTCAGTTAGAAACAGGTTCGCAGGAATGGCAGCTAGCAGGAGGGGTGGCAGGCTTTTTTTGAAGTGGATGAAGAGAGGACTGCAAGAGGCTAAGGAAACTGCTTGGCAGGAGGCAAAATGGTTATTTTTGAATGCCACGGAATGCCTCCTGACTACTGTTAGACTTAGCACAAAAAAAATTTTTTTGTTTATAAGTAACAATTGCCAATGTTTTAAATACTTTTAAATTGAACCTAAATGATTTTTGTTAAACTTATTAGTTATTATATTAAAGCTAGATGCTTCCTTTTCTAGCCACATTTGGCCTTATACTTTTGGCCTTAACTTACACATAGCAGAAAGGTGGGGATTGCAAAGTCCAGAAATTCTCCAGGAAAAAGTTATTCCTGATGGCCATTTGAGAATTTTGGGGTTTACCATCCCCTACTCTATATGCCATGCTGATAGGACAAAGCTAGCTTAGCACAGGATTTTTTAGCAGGATTTTACAGTTTGTTAGATGTTTAGACTAAGCCAGGTTAAAAAAAAATTAATTGAAATTTTAAAAATGGATAAGGCTTTAAAAATTGTATTTATTATTAAATGCAAAAATAACAAATAAACAGACAAGACAAAAACAACATGAAACACAACATTGTGGCCACTTTCACTCATAACACGCACACATGAACAAAAGGATTGAATGAAAACTTGCATTAGAAAAATTGACAAGCGCTTTTAAATATTTAGCCGGCATGTTTGTAAAAAAAATTGTTAACATAGCTGGAGTGGAACTGCTGAAAATAAATCTTAAGGTTTAGCTTTAACACAAAACATTTTTAAAACAATTTTATCATGAAATTGAAAATATGAAGTAAAATGTTAGCAGTTAAAAAAAATTTTGTTAAGTAAAATGGTTAGTGAGCACTGCAGAATGAGTTTTCACTTTGAAGCATGATATTATGTGCTGTAAATGAATAGGTTTGTGATAAATTGGTTTAACATTAGAATAGCAAGACAGCTGTAATAAAGTGTTAAAATTTTTATGATTGAACACAAGAGCATGAACTATGATTATTAAAGGTATAAAAAACTGACTTTTAAAAAACAAACAACTGTTTTTACTATGAAGACTTTAAGTGAATAATTTGTAAAAAATATTAGATACCAAATTAACAAGATGTTTAGACATTATAAAATATAGTTAAAGGCATTTGATGTATTTTCACACCTAGAGCTGAAGACCAAAATTATTTTTAACATTTGTTAATTTGCTTATAAAATTTAATTATTTTTATAATACTAATTAACAATATTATTTTAAAAAGGGTTAACTGCAACATGAACAGAGACAATTTAAGATTAAACTTGGAAAATGCAAAATTATTTTTACTTACCTTTGAGTTTAAAATTAGGCTTGAAATTAAAAAGGGACAAAGCTACTTAAGATTTAAATTTATGAACATTAATTTATGAACAAATTTATTTAATTAGTTATTATATTGTTTTTGTTTTTAAAATTGCTTTTATGCCACTGTTGGAACTGTGTAACTGCCTTTAAGGTTCAGACTATTTGGTTTAAGTTTTTTAAATGGCAATGCTATTTTCCTATATATTATTATGCATTCAAAAGAGCTTAGGCTTAGCTCAGAGTTTTGGAATGTTTACACATTATTGTTAAGGAAAGCTGACCAACTTATTTTGCTCACTTGTATTATTTTAGTTTTTTGTTTTTTTTTTTAAATTAACTTTGTAAACATGTGCAGTAATTTTAACAAAGGAGTTTTGCTGCTTTTCCCAATGCAGAGGTTCTTAAAAACAAAGCTAAAAATGTTACAAAATGTTATTTGACTATTAGATTTGAATAGCAAACATGGAGAGGAAAGAGCAATTAAAAAGACAAAATATAAGAAACATTTAAATGCAGATTAAGGAGCCTAAGCTACTAAAAATTGCCCATGACATGAACCATTTTACAAACTTCATATACTTTTAAGATTAAAAATAATTTTTAATAGAAATATAAAAGACTTAAATTTTAATACTCGTGTGTTTGTTTAAGTTTTAAAACACGAAAAGGTTTTTTGTTTACTGATAATTTGTTATTACAAGTAACAGAATTATGACCTTGCTCTAAAATTTTTGAGAGGCATGAACAAAGGGTGTTTATTGCTGTTATTTTCCTGTTGCTTTTTTCTTCCTAGAGAATTTTTATAACCCTGACAGACCTGAATTTAACCTGTACAGACCTGAATTTAGAAAGTTTTTTAATTTTTTAACGTTATAATAATAACTTTACAACACCCAATGCACAAAGCTTAATTACACAAATGCCTTTTGAAGAGGCACATGTATGCCGCAGAATTTAATTTATAAGCTTAACAATTATTTGAGGCATTTTATGAGACACAACAAAATTTTGAAAGCAATTGTAGTTATAAATTGCACATGAATAATTTCTGAATATTTTTACTTGTACCCCTGCCACCTTTTGCCATATTTAGCAGAGCAATTAAACTTGTAACCATAAAGATATACACAGGTTAGCACTATTTTGAGTTTAAACCAAATTTTTACCAACTTTAAGAAAGAAGTGATATTTTTTCTTTAAAATTTATGTTTGCACCTTAGCTAAACAGAAACTTATAGTTTTAAAAACATGTATAAAGTATGCCGCATATACGCCACCTTTGCATAGGTTAAAGGACTTATTATGACATTTTTTAACACATTTAAGACATTTTAATTTTATTAACTGTGGCCTTTATCTTTAGAAAAACATTTTAACTCAGGCATTAGACTTAGGAGAAAGGAACGCTTGTAACAACAGAGAGACAGCTTTAAAAACCTAAGGGAAGGTAGGGCTGCATTTTTATTTTAAGGGATGAAGAAAAAAAAAGGGGGGGGAACCGTTCTGCTCACTGAAATCACTGAAGCGGCCTGAATTTTCTTTGCAGGCAACGGCCACTGGCCAACCCAGACAGGTATATTTGAACACCAGGTACTTTATTTTGCTTGGGGGTAGGTTAAAAAGCCGGAAAAGCGTGTGAATAGCCTAATTTTAGGCGTTCAGGAATGGGGGCGAGCTAAATGGGTTTTGAAATGCCTTGTAAATTTTTACCTAGGCCTGTAGAGGGCGTGTAGCCCTAACGTATTACTTGTTTTAAAACCGCAGAATTTTTGCACTTAATGAAAAAGACACCCATTTGCTTCATGAGGTCTCTGCCCCACAAGTTAATGGGCAGATCAGGGATGATATATGGGCGAATAAAGCCAGTGTTTCCGTTCTCGTCCTGCCACAGCAATTCATTGGCGCTGACAAGGGCTTGTTTGACGGTGCCTGCGACCCCAAAGATAGTGTTATGGGAGCTTGTTGTAGGCCAATTAGGGGGCCAGTTAGTAGAGGAGAAACAGGTAATGTCTGTACCAGAATCAAGAAGGCCGGTAAAGGGTTTGCCTCCCACCGTAATGGCAAGGTGAGGCCTGATTTTGCACTCGACACGAGAGATGGTATAGGGTGTGTGAGTGCCATAGGTTTCGTTTGCTTGAAGCAGTTCAGTGAGATCTTTTATATTTATGGGTTTGTTACGCAGGAGCAATTCCTGCAGCATCTTACTCCTGGTTGATTCAGCGCCGCTGGGTAGAGCATCCTGTTTTTCTGAATCAGAGTTGGAATCTGGAAGTGGAATCGTGGCTGCAGCGGAGGTAGAACCAGCCGCAGCATCCATAGCTTGCAGCTACGAGTGCCTTTTGCTCGCCCGCACTCTGCCCCGCGGGGGGCTGTGGGGGGTGCAGGCGTACGAGAAGGGAGTGGCGGCAGGGGTTAGTAGAAGTTAGTTGCTGTGACACAGACTTTGGAGAGCGACTCTTAGGCACAGAGCTGCTGACAAGCAGGGGTTTGGAAAATGTGCGCTGCGCCTTTAAGAGCTTAGAGATAAGAATTCTCGCCCGCCCGTCTGGAAGAGCTTTACCGCGCAGGGAAGAGAAAAAAAAAAAGCGGCGGGCCTATTTAGGATTTTAGCACAGAGGCTGCAGCTGCAGAAGTGAAGATGAAGGGTTAAAGTAGGGAGGAAACTGAGAGATTTAAAGCGATAGGGAGCCCCGGAAACTGAGAGATTTAAAGCGACAGGGAGCCCCGAAACACTAGATTTCTGGCAAACATCATGAACAAAACATTAAGAAATTACAAATATCTTTTTTTGGTAACCTCTATGTCTGTGTTTCAATTCAGACTGTATATATTAAATGAATTTAAGCTCAGTACTCAGCATGACACCCATGGTAGCGAATCCGATGGGTGAAGCCCCCAAAAGCCAATTAGGGGGCGGCGGGGGGGACGACTTGGAAAAACTGCAGTTTTATTTTTTAAGGCTGACCGTTTCTACGCTTACCTTGATGAGGTATTTTTCTGCGTTTTATGAAACGGCTCCGGACACGCCGCCCTCTGGTCGTCCGAGTGTGGCCGTGGTCTTCTGGCCCAGCGTTGGGCGCCAAAATGCGGGGTCCTATAAGCCTCCCGGGGGGGGGGCCCGGCCAGCGGGAATCGGCTGGGAGGCTCTCGGACGGCCGCACCTTTATTTGGCTGGGTCAGAAGAATAACCACACCTGTAAAAAATCTGAGAGAGGTTAGTAATAATGACCTCAGGCGATATAACCGGTCTAAGGCAATCTTTATTGGGGTCCAGCATCTCTTATATAGAGGAGGAGAAATGGGCAGGTAAAAAGACGGTGTCAATCATACATTTTGGCGCGAAAGCCATGAGACAAAGGCAGTAAATCGTCTTCCAGAGAGGAGGGAGAAGGAGTGACAATTTTACAATCATTCCCAAGTCAGCAGCTTTCAAGGGATTGCCCTATGACCCTAAAGTGGGGTCTGCAGCTCACTATCCGGAACTATCAGCAGTTTGTGATGGGGCAAGTTTTGTTGCATAGTCATTAACTCCGGAATGAAGTTAAAGGGAGTAGCCTAAATCTGGGAATGGTATCGGGGTGTTTACTTTCTCTCCGGGGCTTCAAAGAGAATATCCTGCAGCTGCAAAATACCTTTTCTGTTAGCTCAAGGACGCACAGCAGAAACTGCACGTAGGCAGCTTTTAGATGAAAAAAGCTGCATAAAGACAGAAGGCAGAAAAATTGATCTCTGACAGGACACTGTTTCCAACACCAATCTACTTGGTATAAGTTAGATTGAAAGCTATTGTTTGAAATGTCAAATACATGGATAGAAGTATACTGATACAAGTTTATTAATTTCCTGCTTACAAAGCTAAACTTTACTTCAGCATATTATCAGAACTTTGGTAGAAATTGCCTACTACGTATCATACTAATTGACAAATATATTGTGCTTTAGATATAAGTTAAATTTATGTTCATATTTTAGAAAATAAAGAAGTGGAAAATCCAAGACTTTTATGGGCTATTTACTTCAACATGAGAGATTCTTCAAATGTCAGCAGAGACTCCTATAATGATTTACCACCCAATGTTTATGTCTGTTCTGGGCCAGACTGTGGTTTAGGAAATGATCTTGCAGTCAAGCAGGTAAGACTAATTTATTTTCTCATCATATGTTGTTGTTATAATCAAGAAAGTGAATTTATTTTTTCCTTAGAGATGAGAGATAAAATCAAGAAAAGAAGCATTTTAATCATTGATATTTAAAAATGAAGTATATTGTAATGTTATTTATCCTTATACATATTCATATATATATGTGTATATTAAAGTTTGGGACCTTGACAAGCTGTGATCAGGGCTCTTTACTCTGCACTCGGGATTACTTTTGGCAATGCTTAGGATACTATATGGGGTACAGAGGATTGAAATCTGATCAGACACATACAAGTCAAATGTCCTTCCCAATGTACTATCACTTTATCCCCTTTATTTTTATTGATGTAACATTAGTTTATATGACTAAATTTTTGTGTCATAAAGTCATAGGTTAGTTTTACCATACATACCACCAAAGTGCACTATTTATCCATGACTAACCATTGGACCCTTGAGATCAACCCTTCCACCGTGGCAACCTCAGTTCTGTCCTCAGGTCTGTCTGAATGTTTATTTCTAATAAAAAAATTTTATACCCTTGTTAATTTTTTCACATACCACATATGATTACGATAATCTGATTTCTCTTACTTGCTCTGACTTATTTGCTTAACATGACCTCTACCATTTCTATTCATTTTGTAGCAGACAACAAGATATCATCTTTTCTTATAGATGAATAGTAGTCTCGTATGTAAATAGACAATTCTTCTTTAATGATCCATTGCATAATAGGAATTTGAGTTATGTTACATTAGCCGAATGTTAGCTATTGTAAATAAAAAAGTACTGTGAACATTGCTCTACTTACATTGTTGCAAATTAAACTTATTGTGTTTCCTAGCTATATATTTAGGGGTAGAATTGTTGCACTAGATATTCTATTTCTAATTAGTCCACAAGTTTTCCTACTATTTTCTGTGGAGCTTGAATAATTTTACATTTTCACCAACCGTGAATAAGATTCTTCATCAGCATTATTTTTTGCATTTTGATATGGGGTTTTTCACTTGTTCGTGGTGAGATCATGTTGTTTTAAAATGCATGTCCCTAGTTATATGTTATGCTAAGCATTTCTTTCTTTTAACTCTTGCCATCTTATGTTTTCTTTGTAGAAATGTCTGTTCATTTCTTCTCTCTGGTTTTGATTATTTTCTTATTATGTTTGTTTTGGGATGTTATACTTATTTTGAATATCAGCTCTTTGTGAAATGTGTAGCGTGAAAATATTTTCTCCTAGTTATGAGTTATATTTTAGTTTAGGTGATAGTTTCTTTCACAGTACAGAAAGCAGTTAGTTTGATGTAATACTATGTATTTATTTGTGTTCTTATTCTCCCTGGCAGTGGAGTTGAATCACTGAAGGCCACTGCATCTGTAGGCTAATAACTGCCTCATGAAAAAAAAGTTAAAAATGTATGTCTCTTGTTCATAAAGTTTGATTCTTTAATATATTGTAATATATAGTTGTATTCAGTAAGAATTTGCATTTATATTCCTTACAGATATTGAAGGATAGGTGCAGCCCCCTTTTGTTTTGTTTTGTGTTGTTTAATTTTCAAAGTAACTTGAGCATGAAAGATAATAGTCATCTTGTTAAATTTGGTAGAACTCGGGGGTTGAACCAATAGCACAATACGTAGGACAGTTGCCATGCATGCAGCTGACCTAGGACCAATCCAGATTCTATCCCAGGCATCTCATATGGTCCCGAAGCAATTTCAGAGAGTAGTGCCTGGAGTAACCCCTAAGTGCTGCAGGGTGTGGCTCACTTTACCTCTGCCAAAAAATGTTTGTTAGAACTCACTATGAAAACCAGGTTATCTGGTCTGAGCTTTAGTTGGGGGTAGAAATTTTTAGTTTTCATTTGTTGAGCTTTTAACTGCTCAGTTTACGTTTTTTTATGTACTTTAAATTTGAAGTATATAATTATAAAATATGTTTGTGCTAACTCTAACTCTCTGTTTTAGAGGCATAAAGTTATTATTGATAAAATATAATGATATTTTGTTTGTTTGTTTGTTTGGGCCACACCCGGTTACTCCTGGCTATGCGCTCAGAAATCGCTCCTAGCTTGGGAGACTATATGGGATGCCAGGGGTTTCAAACCGCAGTCTGTCCTAGGGTACCGTCGGCAAGGCAGATGCCTTACCACTCTGTGCCACCACTCCAGCCCCTAATTTCTTATATAGTATAGTATCATCCCTTACTTTTTAATCCTTTTTGTTAGTTTTCCTTTTTTATCACCATAGCCTAGAATTTATTATTTCATTTTATTTCAAAGAACCAGAACATGATAGCATTTTCCTCCTGTATTTTCTTCTTTAGTTTTATTCTGCTTACTTCTCCTTGACTTGTATTCTTTTCTTTTTTTTTTTTTTTTTTTGGTTTCTGGGCCACACCTGGTGACACACAGGGGTTACTCCTGGCTATGCGCTCAGAAGTCCCTCCTGGCTTGGGGGACCATATGGGACACCGGGGGATCGAACAGCAGTTCGTCCAAGGCTAGCGCAGGCAAGGCAGGCACATTACCTCTAGCGCCACCGCCCGGCCCCTATTTTCTTTCTTTTACTGACTTTGGGTTTCATTCATTGTTCTTTTTCTAGTACTTGAAGATGTCAGGTTAGATTTTTTATTTTTTCCCTGTTGTAAAACTTTATTGCTATTAACTTCTTTCTTTGTAATACTTTTGCTGTGCCCTAAGTTCTTATATAGTGTCTTCATTCATATTCCTCTCCAGAAGTTATTTTATTTCTTTTTTGATTTCTGCATTGAGTCAATGGTATTCCCACCTGCAGTGGATAAGAGTTCCTTTGTCTCCACATCCCACCAGCACTGATTGTTCTCATTCTTTGTGATGTATGCCAATCTCTGTGGTGTGAGATGGTATCTCATCATTGTTCTAATTTGCATCTCCCTGATGATTAGTGACAAGGAGCATTTTTTTTCGTGTGCCTTTTTGCCATTTGTATTTCTTTTTTATCAAAGTGTCTGTTCATTTCTTCTCCCCATTTTTTGATGGAATTATATGTTTTTTTCTTGTAAATTTCTGTCAGTGCCCTGCATATTTTGGATATTAGCCCTTTATCTGGTGGGTGTTGGGTGAATAGTTTCTCCCACTCGATGGGTGGCTCTTGTATCCTGGGCACTATTTCTTTTGAGGTGCAGAAGCTTCTCAGCTTAATATATTTCCATCTGTTAATCTCTGCTTCCACTTGTTTTTGTTCTTTCTATTTGTTATTTGGGGGTTGTGCTTCGAGATCTCTCCTGGAGGGACTCAGGGGACCATAAAGATGCAGGGGATTGAACTTTGGTTGGCTGCACACAAAACCTTACTCACTGTCATCTCAATATGACCCATGAATTTTAATTTTTTAGCCAAGATGAAAGATATTTTGAATAAGGGTTTACTACAAAGCAACTGGTAATGTGATCTGAAGTATAAGCTAGAAGATTATAATTAAAGTTTACTGTTATTTCTTACTTTTCTTCCTTAAGAGATAGACTTCATGATTGTCACTACAGAAAGACTATATATATATGATATATTGTATATTTATTATTTATTATATGGCTAATATGTATATAAATAATATATAATATAATGATGTATTTCATACTAATTGTTATGTTAAATATAGTTTGATGTTTATTATACTACTTTAGCATAATGCTCAGTTTGTAATAATCATCTCAATATTTACAAATAATTTTTCAGGTTAACTCTGTTCTAAATCATTTTATGTTTATCCTACCTATTCTAATTGATGGCTTATGTTTTTCCATATTGTCAGTAACGATCTATGTTTTACCAGTATAGAAAATATAAACAGGTACTGGAATGATACAGTGGTAGGACATTTGCCTTGCATGTGGCCCGAGTTAGATCCCCAGCTCCCCACATTGACCCGTCAGCCTGCCAAGAGGGATTTCTAAGCACAGTGCCAGGAATAACCCTTAAGCTCTGTTTGGTGTGGTCCAATAAGCAAAAAAAAAAAAACAATGTTCACATCTCATAAATTTTTGGGTCAAGGTTTTGCTGCATGTAGGTTTGGCTAAAGATCTTGACCTCACATGTGTTATGTTATGAAACATTCAACTTATTGATTTAGTCACATTTTATATATTAAATATTAAATATATATTAAATATATTAAATTAAAATGTTGTGTTGGCAGAATGTTTTTATGTTGTGTAATACATATTGAAATAAGCATAGAAAGTTTTAAAATTTATTTAAAGAAAATGTATCATGTAGTTGGCATAGCTCATCATGATACATTTGTGTCTAGATAAGTGAAAGCAAAGTTAATGAAAAATAGAAAGGAAAATATAAAAAGAAGAGAAGAAAAAAGAACAAGAAAGAAAAAAGTACAATCACAAACACAATTGTGAAAATTATCCCCAATGAAACCATTAGTACAGTGGCAAGTAAGATGATGTTGTTAGCTGCCCTTTCTGTTAAATTGGGATATTTATGGATGACATCATCAAACAAATGAAGATGTCCATAAATTCAAAGCAATCTCTCTGACACTACAACTTTTAGGGGCACGTACTCAGCTGCTAGGCCTCCTGGAAGAAGGAAGATATGGGGAGAGGGTGCCCATATTCACTAAAAAGAAGTCCAGGTGATATCAGCCCCAAAACTAAAGTGTAATCAGATCAGTGTCCCCAGAGGAAATTGTATAGGTGATGAGGCAGTGATGAGGCAGGGCCATGTTGATTGTAGATGATTGTGATTATATTAGGCAGGGCAGGGTCCTGGACCACCCTATCTTCCCTAGATGGCCAGCTTTCTTCTGTGTGGGCCAGTGTAGACATAATCTTTCACAGTTTGGTTTACATCTTTTTAAGAAAAGAGTTAGTCTATGGAACTTGCCTGGTTCAAACATTGTTATTGTGTTTGTATTGACTATAGGTGCTAGGTTTCCTGTAAGAAAGGAGATATGGGGAAGGGTGCCCACACTTGCTCAACAAAACCCTGGTGATATTGTCCAGAAACTGGTGTACCTGAGGTTGTTCCCAAAAGAAATCGAGCATGGGGGCAGGAGAGATAGCACAGCAGTAGGATGTTTGTCTTGAACGCAGCCACCCAAGGACAGACCCTGGTTTGATTTCCAGCATCCCATATGATCCCCCATGCTTGCCAGGAGTAATTTCTGAGTGCAGAGCCAAGAGTAACCCCTGAGCGCTGCTTAGTGTAGCCCACAAACAAAACAAAAAAATCTAGCATGAAAATTATCACAGACCAATTGGTCCTGATACTAACAGAATCTTTGAGGTTCCCTTGAAAGTGTCCCTCAGATTCGGTAATGGGAGACAGAGGTCAAGGAGTCAAGTTGGGTTCAAGCTCTGCTCCATTTCTTCTAATTGTTTCATTTATTCAAATCAAATGTTGGAATACTTATATTCGATTCTTGACAAGTCAAAATTTTTCAGACAAAGTGTTTCAGACAAACCTAATTTTACCAAAAAAAAAAAAAAGCACAGGGTCAAATTGTTCAAAACATAATTTGACACAGGGCAATTTAACTTTAGAAGCTGCCTTTTGCTATCAGAGTCATAGCCAGCAAGGTCACTTAGTATTGTTTTGGTCTTATGCATACTGAACTGGGACCTGAAATGTTAACCTTTACTATGATTGAATGTAGGCTAACAGCAAAGTTAGATTAGAGGATAAGTAATATTTTATAAGACTAAATAAAATACTTGAATCTAAGCAAATGTTCATCATAGGGTATGTTTATATATCTGAGTAATCTTTAAAATGTCAGCTAGAATTATGTCTCAAATAATATTTATGATACATTTCTTTATTTCTCATATGCCTCATGGACAGGCAAAAAAGGTTTTTGTCAGAGCACTAATGCCTGTGAATACAGGTTATTTTTTAAAACATCTTTTTTTACAGGTGCTGCTCTTTCAAACATCCTCTCCTCAAGTAAAGACTGCTTTGGAAAAGGTTCTCTAATAGCAAGCAGCATTAAAAAAAAAACCCTCCCTTAGGCAGTTAGGGTCTTTTTAAACTTGGTGCCTTTCTAGGTCTCAGGATTTGTTTACATGGAAGAAGTAGCAGAAGTTCCTTAAATAATTCAGCTTGCCCTCTTTATACTTCCTAATTATAAGGAACCCAAGTAGCAATATAATTATATCCCAATAATTTTTTTAATAATTTATTTTTATTTTGGGATCACACATGGTGATACTCAGGGGTGACCCCTGGCTCTGCACTAAGGAATTACTCCTGACAGGTTCAGGGGACCATATGTGATGCCGAGGATTGAACACTGGTTTATTGAATGTAAGAAAAAGGTCCTATTCACTGTGTTATCGCTCAGGCCTCTTTAATAGTGTTTTAAATAGAATCACTATGAGATAAGTGGGTGCAAAGTTGTTATGATTTCATTTCAGTCATACAATGCCCAACACCCATCTCTTCACCAGTGGACATTTCCTGCTACCAATGTCCCCAGTTTACTTCCTACCCTTCCACTTGCCTCTCTGGTGAACATTTCTCTCATTTTTCCATTAAGACACTGATTTTCAAAATTGTTATTTAAAGTGTATCATGCATATCATATTACATCCTTTCAAGTTTTTGTTGTGTGGTAATAACCAACTATACTTGTCATAGTGCTCTCTGCTCTTCCCTAACTACACTCCCCTGCTCTTTATAGAAATATTCTAAACATGGACATCCTGTCACTCACGAGAGATATCCTCATCTCTATTATTTTGGGTAATATTACATAAAACATTTTATCCACTCAACACAGTACTTTTCATATTTATCCATGTATAAACAAATTTCATGACATCATTTTTCCTAACAAATGCATAGTATTTCATTGTGGATGGAGATTACATGATATGCATGGTACCCTTCATTAACAATAGTGCAAACTGTAGTATCTTCAAAGGAAAAACGTGAATAGAGAGGAGTTAAATACCTGCCCTAAAGGCAGGCAGAGTGGGAAGTCGGAAAGAAACCGGGGACATTTGTGGTGGGGAATCTTCGTGGGTGTTACAAATATATATAGAAAAGTTTCAAATAGCAATGTTATTTGTCACATTTTCTTTTTTTTTCTTTTTTCTTTTTTTTGGTTTTTAAGTCACACCTGGCAATGCTCAGGCGCTACTCCTGGCTCTATGCTCAGAAATCGCCCCTGGCAGGCACGGGGGACCATATGGGATGCCGGGATTTGAACCACCATCCTTCTGCATGGAAGGCATGCTATCTCGCCGGCCCCACATTTTCTTTCTTTCTGTGTTTTTAATTTTGTTGTTCTTAATTAAGGACACAGTTGATTTTGGTTTAAAAGCTGTTCATAATATAGTTGTTTGGGGCATTCAATGTTCCAAAACCAATTCTACTACCTGTGACCACTTTACTAGTGTCCCCAGTTTCACACCCAGCATCAAGCCTACACACTTGGCAGGCACAATCTAATTTATTTCTTATTGATATAGAAAAAATTTCAATTAGAATTACTGAAAAGTAGATCCGTAAAAGAAAATTTGTGAAAATTGATATAACACTCAATAGAACTATTAAAATCATTAAGGATTTACTGAGCTGTGTATTGCTGGTTGAGCCTTCTGTGTTGTCATTTTTGTTTATTTAGCTTAACTGGTCTCTATTCTACTTTCCTAACTAATTTTCCTTGCTCCTACTGGACTGTCAGTATTGAGGAATTTGGAGGTATTGAGTAATTTGCAGTATTTCCAGATTCTATAGAATTCACCAAGTTATGTTATTCTTGTTCTCAACATCTCGGTTTCATAAAATTGCTTCTGCAGTTCTAGCTTCAGTCCTACCTTGAAGGTAGGAAGAAGAAAGTGTTGCCCAGATACTCTAACTTTCATATCAGATTTTTGAGACCTCATTGACCAGAACTTATAGTGCAAAAACCAGAGGCTGCGATTTATTTTTAAACCCAATGGGGCAGAATACTAGTACCAGCAAAACAATTAGTTGAGCATATAATGAAAAATCTTCCTGATTTGATTAGGCTTTGGTAGAAATTATGTAAATGGGATTATGAGAATTGCATTTCTATTGACATGAAGAATGAATGTTGTTAATGTTTTCAATTTCCAGCTTATTGATAAACAATCAGATAACACCTAATATGTAGGAAGAGTCAACTTAAATCTATATACAAAAATAAAAGTGATGGGCTGGAATACATTGGATAGGAAGTTGGCTTTGCATGTGGTCAACCTTGTTTTGGTCCCAGGCATCCCATGTGCACTGCCATGAGTGATTTCTGAGTGCAGAACCAGGAGTAACTCCTGAACACTGCCAGGTGTAACCTAAAAGTTGAGTTGGTAAGAGGGCTAGATATAGAATGATAAAACTCATTTGTGGGACATTGATAAAAGGATAGTTTAGTAAAATACCCAAAGGCTATAGACCAGAGGAGGTCCACAGTAGGAAGCTTGCAACAAAGAGCAAGGGTGTGCAGTAAGGACAGAGAGGAGACCACTATGACACTGATAGTTAGAAATGATCATTGTAGACAAGAACTGCTTGCTGAAAAGATGTAAATTTATATATGTGATACCCCTTCAGTAACAATATTGCTAACCATAGTGTCTAAAAGAAGATAGCGAGAATAAAAATGTCTGTTATAGAGGTAGTCAGAGGAGAGGATGGTGGTAGTGGTAAGGAGAACTAGGGACACTTCTGGCAGAAAATGTGCACTGATTGAAGGGATGGGTGTTGAACATTATACAACAGAAACTCAATCATGAACAACTGCCTCGCAGTGAGTCAGTTAAAATTTATTTTAAAACACAGAAGTGAAGAGTTAGGTAATTCTGAAAGCAAACTTACAGTGATTAGGATTTTCTAGCCTACAAAGTATATAAACATTGAAATCACATGATCTGGCCCTAATGTATGATGAGACAGACAAATGCTCTTCTCAATAGGTGTCTGGCTCATCTGCCTATACTATATGGCCTGCATATGATGTTGTAAATAACTAAATGTACTTTGGTGGGATAAAAGGTTCCCTATTCTTGTTTTGGTAAGTCACATGTATTGAGCAAGGCTCTCTAAATAAAATGCTTAGGGTGATAATGCATTCTTTAAATAGTTTCAGAAAGGTATATTCATTTAAGCTAATGTTTAAGAACTGTAATATTTTTTCTTCTCTGGACAGGCTGAAACACTTTTCCAGCAAATCTGCCCTAATGAAGACTTTTGCCCACCCCCACCAAATCCTGAAGATATTATCCTAGATGGAGATGGTTTGCAGCCAGAAGCTTCAGAAGTCATACCAGTCACCAACTCAGTGACTCCCAAAGAAAATATAAACTAGGAAACCACAGAGGAATTCCCTGAGTAATGATAATCTAACTAGATACCCCATTTCCATCATTCATCCTTCTCTCAGAATCTTCTTGATGGAAGAACTATAAAAAAAAGTTAAAAAACATCAGAGAGTTGACAAGAGGAAGTGTGATAGAAGTCCAAAAGGGAATTTTCATTTTAAACAACATTTTAAGAACACAGAATACTTGTAAATGACATAGACTTGCCTGCTTCAAGATAGTTTAGCATATAATTATAGATGGATTGATTCTCAGCAATAAAACCTTGGATAAGAAAATGATACTGTGCACTAATATTTCTGTAGATTTAAAACTTTTTCTTGCCATTTCGTTTCTTTATTTGAGTCATATCTTTGCAATTGGCTTACATATTTTCTTTGATTCTTTGAATTATATTTCATTTATATGTATGAGCATCATATAAAGATTACTAAAAATAAGTATAAGTGAACAAACCAAAGTATCACTATCCAGGCAGTAGACTTTCTTTATAATATTTTTGTTTTCTTTTCAGCAGTGTTGTAAATTATTCTAATCAAATGTTTTGACATTTTAAAAGCAAATTGTGAATTCATTGCCTAGTATTTTTAGTGATAGTGACATTTCTATTCGGATAATTTATACACTAGGAAAGCTTAATAATGAAAAAAATGAAAGATTGGATGGAGAGATTTGGATAAGTTAACAAGCATTTGGAAATTCTGTAATGTTAAATAACTGGATCTCTATCCTGTTAATGGATTAATTTAGACCTGGCTATGCTATTGGCAATTTTAGACAAATTGATTAATTTTGTTATATAATTTAACCATACATGATATAGAAATAGAAATACTCTACCTACTTTATGAGAATGATTTTGAATATAAATACATTGTCATTGTTTAAAAGTTTTTCTAAAAGCTGTTCAGGAATTATTTATTTTAGGGGTCAGAGTGATAGTATAGCAAGTAGGACATTGACTTGCACCTGACCAACTCAGGTTCTATCCTCAGCATCCCCTATGGTCCACCAAACATCAAGAGGTGTGATCCCTGAATGTAGTCAGGGGTAAGACTGAGCACAGTCAAGTATGATCCCTGACTGACAAAAATGATTCCATTGTGAGTTGAGAGTCATAGTTCAGTGGATGAAGCATTTGTCTTATACACAACTGAACCAAGTGTGATCCCTAGCATCCATACAGTCCTCCAGGAATTATTATTATCTCCAGTAATAATTCCTGAGTGCAAATCCTCCTGGATTTGGTGCCCTGAGCACCACGTGGTATCTCCCCAAAACAAAAACAAAATCAGAAAAATTATCTCATTGATCTAGGGTGTATATTAAAAAATAGCTTGCCGCAAATAAATTGTTTGCCACAATACCCCAAACTAAATAAATCACTTGTTGCATTAAGCAATGTGTAGTTGGTACAAACCCAGCATTGTTCGGGAGCTACTCCTGACTGCTTAGCAGTCACTTGTGGCAATCCATATGCCATGCTGAGGATTGAACTAAGGTTGTCTATACACAAGGCCTTAATACCTTTACTATCTCTCTGACCCTGCATCATGTTGTTAAGCTAAAAGCATATTTCCTAAATTAGAGTTTTATGTTCATATAGATGAGTAAACACTGTAACATAGAACACTTTAATCTTAAGGAAAACTACAAATTCTTTTGTGGTTTTTTTTCTGGTAGGTAAATGTGAGACTTCCAAGAAATCTTAATAGAATATGACAATAAATAAACTGTTATTTAAGGACTTCCAAAATTACATATATAGATGTAATATATATACACATATGGCTTTACATAGACATTATATCTAGTTCCTGGCACAGTGTCTGTTATTTTTCCCAAATGCTAGCCTCTGAAATGTTCTTTTGTTTTGGGGGGAGCACAACCAAAGGCTCTCAGGGGTTATTCCTGGCTCTGCTCAGAAATCATTCCTGGTAGGTTTGGGGAACCATATGGAATGCCAAGGATTGAACTTGGGTCAGCTGATTTATTGCAAAGCAAATCCCTATCCACTGTGCTATCATTTCAGCCCCCAAAGCATAGTTCTTACTCAAATATTTTTACTGCAGTTGGACTTTGATGTTAAAATTAGATGACTGTTAAAAGTTTATGGAAAAAATAAATAAATAAAATAAATAAAAGTTCATGGGAAGTGGAAAGCACCAAGAATTTTTTTGTCCTTTCACATTTACAGTTTTTTAAAGATAAATTAGAAGCCACACCAAAGAAAATCATGTCAGATACTTGGACCACTCTTACCTAAACTATTTTACAGTTTCTCCTGTATCCCTCTAATCCTCATTTGCTTTCCCTTTTATAATGTTATACAAATCAGGAAATATAGAATTTTATTATGATCTACTGTGTTATTTGGATGCAGATTTGAAATAAAACCATATATCTTAATACCCAATTTGGGCTTATACATACCGAATAAGTACCAGAGACACCAAGGATTGACTCCCTTTCTCAACACAACAATTAAAACAGACTTCACCATATCAGTTTGACTCTGACTGTAATTGTATGTTGTCCAACTAAGATACTGTATTTGATATAGACGTAGAGTTGCAGTCTCCTGAATGTAGCATTCACATTTACATAACTGCCAATGAAAATAGTCTCAAAAATAACAAAAAATCTTAACCTTATTGCAGTTATATTTATAACATAATATCAACCTATAATATCGAACAGAGTTGGAGATATCCAGTAGTATCATAGCTGACCCCATATTCTACCCTTTTTTATCCATTGGGCCCCATAAGATTTTCTCTTCTAAGTTATGTATTAAATACTGCCAAAATGTTTAAAATTTCCTACATATGATTATTGATAACTAAAATATGATACACCTTGTTAACTTGTGTTTAAGAAATCTAGATTATTTCCTGTTATCTTAGAATATAATACAAGTTTTTCTAAAACTTTAGCTAGCTTACTTATTACAAACAAGTTATTTTTCAAAGTTATATGTCAAAAAATTACAATTTACTTTTGTTGTAAAACTAAGCCCGAAGTTATATACTTGAACAAAATGACGATTAAAAAGTATTCAGGGGAGTGAGCATATTGGGACACAGCCACAGTGATAAAAGTTCTTATATCTGCTCTGTGTTTAGAACTGACGCCAGCCATGCTTGGGAGACCAAATGTGATGCCAGGCAACAAACTTGAGTAGGCTGGTTGTAAGGCAGATACCTTATTTCCTATATTGTCCCTCACATTTAAATTTTGAATATTGCTGTTATCAAAGAATTTTTGTTTATATTTAAAATATTTAGTTATGCATGGTTCTTATGAACCAAATGTTACAATATTGCTCAGTTTAGTAATCACTATGAAAACTCATACTAACCCCCACCACCACTGTGTTGTTTCTCATTGATGTGGCTTCCAAAAAACATATCTACAGGTATATTATAAATTTATACTTTTCCTAGGAAGATTAAACTACAATTTTCTTCAGATCATGATACTTAAAAAGTCTATCTAAAAGAATGGCCATGTTAATCTGTTGTAACCACTATCAAGAAGATAGTCCTTTATCAAAACCCTAATGATCCCCAAAATATTTTTTGGAAATTCAATTGCTACATAGAAGTGATACTTAAACACTGGAATTAAACAGTTTTCTTAGAAATAAGTTATTTAATGTAGTTGTTATTGATTAATTATTCTCAGTAGGTTAATTTTGTTAGATCTAAAAAAGCATGAAACAACTATATAATTTGTATACTGTAACAGCAATTTTTAGATGATACAAATTTGACTAATGAAATAAAGTCCTTTCGTAACTTTCACATATTGTATCCTATTAAAATGTTAAAATTTGCTTATATGCAAAGAATTAAAAGATTGTCTTGAAATTTACTTTTGTCAGTCTATTTAAATGTTTAGTAAATGATCCCCTGTAGTGCTTTTGTTTCTGTGTATCTGTCAAACATGTTTGGTTATAAATAAGATAGCATTTGAAACTCCATCTTGTTCTCCACATATTTCTTTATAACCTCTCAGTCTCCCTAGATTTTTGACCTGTCTCTCAGTCCACAAATATGTTCTCAGGCACGGTATACTTAAATGTTAAACCAAGGCTAGTTACAGAGAATGGAAAGAACAAATGTCAGACCTCCAGAAAGTTTCCTGAAGGTTATTATGCAGATCTCATAGATAAATGCAATTTAAAAAAGTAATATCTAAGATTTACAAGCAACTGACTACCATTCCTAGAGGGATTCTTCTCACCACTTAAATTCATTGTACTGCCCCCAGAACACATTCTATTCTTCACCCACCCACCCCCACCCATTTTATTTTTGCTTATTGCTATCCCATCTAACCCTATATAAAGCACTAACTCCAATTTGAGACTAAAACTATTTGAGAGGACAATAAGTCCATCTTCTCAGGTTTCTAGCTTCTGTCATGGCCTCCTTGTCCAGACACTTCAGGGAGTTCTCTGGATCCCAGAAAAGTGGGTGCAGGGTTCAGTGAAGGAAGGAGACACATTCAGTTGTTGTGGTGGATCATAATTGTGTGTCTGTTTATTGAATGCTACAGTGGTGTATTTAAACATGAAATTTACTTGTGAGAGACTGCCTACATCTGCTTTCCTGCAAGGTTAAAAAAATTGTATTTCCTTGATAAAAAAAAAAAGCTTATCAGTACATACTGTTTAATCTATAAAGTTTCTTCACAATAGATAATTCACAGGCCTTTAGTGTGGGTTACAAATCTTCTGAATGATAAGTTCTAATTAAGAGACAGGGGACAGAGATGTAGCGGTGGCGCAAGTGGTAGGGCATGTGCCATACATGTGCTAGCCTAGAACGGACAGTGGTTTGATCCCCCAGCGTCCTATATGGTCCTCCAAGCAGGGGCGATTTCTTTAATTTTCTTTTTCTTTTTTTTCTTCTGGTTCTTCTGGTTCCAGTGATGCTCTGGGGTTACTCCTGACTGTGTGCTCAGAAATCGCTCAATGGGCCTTCTGATTTTAACTTTCTTAAATTATGGTGGCAGTAAGCCTCTAAATAAATTTTTCATCAACTCTTATCTCTAGTAATTGTATTTCAAATAATGAGTATGGAATCTTGGGTTCCAAAACAAAGTTTATAAGAAATGTAATCATGGTCCAGAGAAATAATACATCAATTAAGGCTGTATGGGACCTTGTATGACTGACCTGGATTTGATGCCCGTATCTCATATAGTCCCCTAAAGCACTGTCAAGAATGATTCCCGAGTCTCAAAAGTAACCTTTGAACATTACCGGGACTGCTCCCCACCAAAAAAAAAAAAAAAAAAAAAAAAAAAAAGAAAGAAAGAAAGAAAGAAAAAAAGAAGAAAGAAAAGAAAAGAAACCACCATAGAAAGGTAATTAATTATGGTTTTGTTAAAAGTTCTAGAGGCCAGCCAACATCAGACTTACTCTGAAATCGGGTATGAGGCATGGGTGGGATATGGCTTTATGGTACTTTGATTGCTTTCAAACTTTTCACATCTAATTTAGCCTTTCGGGTTCTAGTTTGGGTTTTGTATTTATATTTTATTTTCACCTCAATTGTCCATAGTTCTCGAATATCCATTAACACAGAGAAACTATTGATTGTTTTATGTAGAATCGCTTATTGAACTATGACTTACTGTTCAGTAAATAGTTAAATCATATTGGTGATCTCTGCAAATTCCTGGTAGCATCTAAAGCTACTCCGGATACAATAACTTATTTTTTAAATATATTTTTATTAAAGTAACATGATCATAGTTGGGTTACAGTCATAAACAGAACACCCACCTTCACCAATGTAACATTACCCCCTCCCCCTTCCCATCCCCTGCCTGTATTCGAGGCAGGCATTCTACTACAGTTATTTGTTTTTAAGTTCAGTAAATTGTATTTTTTTTCCTTAAAGGATAAGAGTTAAAAAAAATAGAGTAAAGGTGTGATAGTGGCAATCACCGTTGTTTGCATAGGTCCAGAAACATGGGGAAAATGGAAAAAAAAATCCTTGACCTGATTACAAAAAGGCCTCACCCCAGAAGTTTATTGGCATAAGACCGACTCTGGGTTCCAGGCATAACAGTGTCCAACCTGAGTCATTCTCCATGGTTTCAGTGAAACTTTTCACACTTTAGCTATTATTGGTATCAGATTCTTATTTTTAAAGACTCTGGATTCTGTGCATTTCTTTCATCGATGTCAGGCTGATGTGGAGCATCCTCTAGTTTCAGCATACCATTAAATGTGGAGTGATCTGCCCTGCATGCAGACTGTTGCTGAGTGGTCTGGGTGTTGGCAGCACTCTTTGGAGTAAGTCAATGCCAAAGCAGTGGTAGGTCTTTCCTGATAGAGCTTGGATCCTGGTAATGTTATAGACAATTGTGGTTGCTTCCATAGATGGTATCCATTGTTCAGGTGTGTGTGGGCGATGCCCATTCTTCTGAGGCCTAAGCCAAATCATTACGCCAATGTTCAGGGTAAAAGGCCTAATCACATTACCATCTCTATTAGATAAGAACTTGTTTGCATATGTATTATTTTCCCATTTTAATGTGCCTATGCAAAAGAGAAGCAATGCCACAAGATATTATTGGTGCATCTGGAGGCCAACGAATAAATTCCAACATTCCCCGTAACTTGGTTCAAACATGAAATCTATACAGGCATACTCTTCTACCAGTATTGCTTATAAAACAGATCTCAAAGGGGGAAAAATCAAACAATCAAATAACAAATCCAGTGGGCAAAATTATCACTATATGAGGATGTTCAAAAAGAGTTATAGATGTTAAGATGTATATCTGAGATATACAAAGGAGATACACATGTTCCTTTTATGTTTTAGAAATAGTCAAGAGGGAGGGTGTTGTTTCTGAGACACCACTTTGGTCTGTAATTTGAACAAGTGAAGAGCACATGGAGCCATGCCCTCCTCTTGTTGCCTGCTGAAGCTTCCGACTCCCCGAGAGGCGTTTGCTTTCTAATTGCTGGAAGTTGAAAGTTCACCAGTCCCCTCCCAGCCCCTTGCAGGAACAAGGAAGAATGGGGTCTCTTAAATTGCACCTCGCTGGAACCCACTTGCTGGGACCCTGAGGAATAACCCTGGGGACGGGGAGGAAGAAGAGAGAAGGCTGTGGGGGGCAGCCAAGGCTCCATCTTCACCTTATCTTGGCCAAAAAGCCTACAGCATGGAACCTTGCCGTGACATGTTGCCTGCTGAAGCTTCAAAAAATTACTGTGAAAGATATGTAATCCATCTTGGCCAAAACAAAAATCATTAGTACAGAAAAATAGTTAAATGTGGGGTAACAAGAGATGGGAGTGAGGGAGTAAAGGAATAAAACGAGCTCCTGGATGGCTTTTAGATTATGACAAGCAGATGAAAGACAATGTTATCCAAATATTTGTCATTATGCTCCCTACAGGGGTGCGGTTTCACAATGGACAGGTTTAATAAGGAAACTTCCTTGGTAACTTTTAAAGCCAGAACCTATTGTGCTGCTATACCCACCTCGCTGGCTCGCCCAGGAAAGTGGCCAGGAAAAGCCCTGGAGTTCTGGAGGAAGGATGTAGAGGGTACTGGGGTGACCCATGTCCCACGCCCCTTCCTAGGCCTGGTTAAAGAGGCCTTTGGCATGGCGGAGGACTGCCAAAGCCCATGCTGTCAGAACCTCCCGGCTCCCAGGAAGGAAGGAGATCCTTCCAGAGCTAGAAGGCTGGAAGGTCAGAGCCCTCACCTCGACGCTCCCTTTGAGCCGGGAGGGAAATGGGAGAAAGCCTAGAGAAACCAATAAGCTTCTCCAAGGAAGCCACCTCGCTGGCTTGCCCAACCATGTGGCCAGGAAAAGCCCTGGAGTTCCGGAGGAAGGAGGTAGACCCATGTCCCGCACCCCTTCCTAGGACTGGTTAAAGAGGCCTTTGGCATGGCGGAGGGCTGCCAAACCTCATGCTGGCAGAACCTCCCGGCTCCCAGGAAGGAGGGAGATCCTTCCAGAGCTAGAAGGCCGGAAGATCAGAGCCCCCACCCCTGACCCTCCCTTTGCAGCCAGGAGGGAAATGGGGAAAACCTAGTGAAACCAATAAGCTCCTCCAAGGAACCCACCTCGCTGGCTTGCCCAACCACGTGGCCAGTACAAGCCCTGGAGTTCTGGAGGAGGAGGTAGAGGGGTCCTGGGGTAACCCATGTCCTGCACCCCTTCCTAGTCCTTGTTAAAAGTCCTTTGGCATGGTGGAGGACTGCCAAACCCCATGCTGGCAGAACCTCCCGGCTCCCAGGAAGGAAGGAGATCTTTCCAGAGCCAGAAGGCCGGAAGGTCAGAGCCCCCACTCCAGACCCTCCCTTTGGAGCCGGGAGAGAAATGGGGAAAGCCTAGGGAAACCAATAAGCTCCTCCAAGGGAGTCACCTCGCTGGCTTGTCCAGCCATGAGGCCAGGAAAAGCCCTGGAGTTCTGGAATAAGGAGGTAGAGGAGTGCTGGGGTGACTCATGTCCCTCACCCCTTCCTAGGCCTGGTTAAAAAATCATGGAGGGCTGCCAAACCCCATGCTAGCAGAACCTCCCAGCTCCCAGGAAGGAAGGAGATCCTTCCAGAGCTAGAAGGCCGGGCGTTCAGAGCCCCAACCCCAGACCCTTCCTTTGGAGCCGGGAGGGAAATGGGGAAAGCCTAGGGAAACCAATAGCATGTCTGTTCCAAAACTGCTAATTAATTTTTAAAATTGTTAGTGAAGATTTAAAATATAGAATCTCAGATCTGAGAATATAGTAGTTAAGGTGCTTGCCTTGCATATAACTGACGTATAGTTTTATCTCCAGTACTGTAAATGGTCTCCTGAAAGCTTCTAAGAGTAATGTTTAGCAGAGCCAAAAGTAAGCCCTAAGCAGAGCTAGGTTTGATCCCAAAATAACAACAAAATAAAAAGTATAATTTTTATAGAATTTTAAAACAAATACCTGCATTATACTTTATTCATATTGACTCTCATAGTATTCACACATTTTAATTTAAAAAAAGTGCTTTGACATAATTCTGCTTAATGCTGGTGTCTTTAAAAATACCAATGAAGTCTTTTAACTCTTAGTTTAATATGTCTAATTTTTAAGGTCACAATTTTTCATCAATATAGTTTATCTCTAGGATTACAGTAAGGTACCTTTCCCATGCAGATTACCATGTCCTCTCTGGTTATGATAACTTATGGTAATTTGATAAGTAGTGAATATTTGAATACTATTACTAAACTATAAGGTATTTTTATCTGAAGAGGGATTTATGCAAGTAATATTCACCAATTATAATAGATTATCTTCTGTAAATGAGAGATTTGATACTTGAAAGTATTTATTAATAGATGTTTGCTCAATTATAAACACTGAATTGTTCATTTTAGGATTACTGTGTCTGGAGAAAATATTGCAAAGTTACCATTCTATAAATGATTTAGAGATCTTAAAAATATTACTGTCATTTCATAATTTTAATTACTATTAATGTGAAAATAATTTACAAGTGTATAAATGTTTATATACTTTATGGATACGTGTTCCCAAAAAATCAACAAACTACCAGTAAAAACATAGGATCTTACCCTCCATTACAATGGCAGCCATAAAAGGGGTCCACACATTTAAGAAAGATCAGTTCCAACTCTTATTGACTTGATGGAGCTATAAACACCACACACACACACACACACACACACACACACACACACACACACACACACACACACAGAGTGAGGCTCTCTGTGGAGTTGCGTGTGGTAATTTGAAGAGACAGTACGAGCAGCAGAGACTGGGAACTGTTTTCTACTCCTGTCTAAGGCTTTTCTTCCTGATTTCTACAGACCTTTGACTATATCATTTTAGACTGTTTTCCTTTACTTTGTGTACCTGCTCCCTTTACCTGGCTTTCGATCTGACTTTACCCTGGCCCTTATCCCAGCTCTTCTTTCCTCTCTCTCCCTTTTCTGAGCTAGGGGTTTGTCGTAAGGCCCCTGGATTTTCAACTAAAAAAGCTTGAAGTATTTTGTGAGTCTTGCCTGCTTGGCCTCTGACAAACCAAAATCCCCTGCATATTCTGGCAATAGTCCATATGACCTTTCATTTATAATCTCTCCCTTAGATTACTTCACTTCTGTTTTCAAAGGCTGTCAGTTGTTTTCACTGGATACTGTCTATTAACTCTGGGTTTAAATCTGGGATTACAGTAAGATTCTGTATCATTTATAAAACAGAAATGTACTCATTCCATGAGTGGCATCATACAATGTGTTTTAATTCTGGTTAATATAGCAAGACACCCTCCACCTTCATCCACATTATAGTAAAAAGTAATAAAGTATTTATTGTAAAAACTGAGTAGCATTATATGGTATAGATAAAACAAATTTTAAGCTAATATATTGGTAGGTGGACATGCTTTTTCCAGTTCTTGGTTAATATAATTTATTTTATTTTTATTATCTTTATTTAAACACGTTGATTACAAACATGAATATGGTTGGGTTTCAGTCATGGAAAGAACATCTCCCTTTACCAGTGCAACATTCCCATCACCAATGTCCCAAATCTCTCACCTCCCCACCCCACCCTCGCCTATACTCTATACAGGCTTTCTACTAACTTCGTTAATTCTCATTGTTAGGATAGTTCTCAATGAAGTTATTTCTCTAACTACACTCATTACTCTTTGTGGTGAGCTTCATAAAGTGAGCTGGAATTTCTAGCCCTCCTCTCTTTTGTCTCTGAAAATTATTGCAAGAATGTCTTTCATTTTTCTTTTTTTTATTCTTTTTTAATTTTTTATTTTTAATTATGAAAACAAAGATGCAAAAAAGAGAACAAGGTAAAGTTACAGTGAAAGGATAATCACACATATACAGAATTCTCAGAAGTCCCCTTGCTGATATCTTAACTTCTGGACTTTCAGCCAAAGAACATTAAGATAAATAAAGCAGAACCCATGTACAATTATTTTGTACCTCAAGTCCCCAGATTGTAATCCATTATAATATTTCTTAGCTAGCTCACAAAGCAATCTAAAGCCATAAAACTTACGTAACTCCTTAAACATTAAAGGCATGGTATTTTTTATATTTCCATGCACATTCATATTAGTTTAAGTTAACCTAAAATGTTTAAGTGGTTTTTTTAAGGATTAGATGCAAAGGAGCACAGTAAAAACGGTGTTAGAGTGGCAATTGTTGTTTGCATAGGCCCACCAAAATATGAGGGACATGGAAAGGAAAAACCTTGGCCTAAATACAAGGAGACCCTTCCACTGAAGTTTCCTGGCATAAGACCAACTCTAGGCTCCAGGCAACCTAGTTTGTCCAATCCAAGACATTGTCTGTAGTGCCAACATACATTTATTTTTCACACAGTCTCTCTTGTTGGTACCATCTTTCATTTTTCTTAAAATCCATATATGAGTGAAACTATTCTGCATCTTTTTTTCTCCCTCTGACTTATTTCACTCAGTATAATAGATTACATGTAAGACCGTGTATGGGAAAATTTCATTACTTCATCTCTCCTGATGGCTGCATAATATTCTATTGTGTATAATTGTGTATATGTACCACAGTTTCTTTAGCCATTCATCTGTTGAAGGGCATCTTGGTTGTTTCAGAGTCTTTCTATGGTAAATAGTGCTGCAAAGAATATAGGTGTAAGGAAGGGATTTTTGTATTGTATTTTTGTGTTCCTAGGGTATATCCCTAGTAGTGGTACAGCTGGATCTTTTTTTTTTTTTGGTAGGCTGTCACTTTACTATATAATTCTATTATTTATAGAAGCTTTTTCTAATATCTAGGATTTCCTAAAATAGCATAATATTTCTCAAACAGTGCATGCTTGAATTTTCTGTCTTTCTTTTCTATTTTTAAATATATCTTTATTTAAGCACCATGATTACAAACAAGTTTGTAGTTTGATTTTAGTTATAAAAAAGAACATCCCCCTTCACCAGTGCAACATTACCAACATCAATCTCCTCCAATGCATAATATTGTTGTATTTCATTTACCATCTTTTCTTTCAATATCATAGACATCTAATTGTTAAAGATAATACTATACCAATAAACTGATTTTATATATAGACTTGATTTTAGTTAACTTTTATACACATATTAGTATCTCTTTTTTAAAACAACTTTATTACTACATGATTGTGTTTGGGTTTCAGTCATGTAAAGAACACCACCCATCACCAGAGCAACATTCCCATCACCAATTTCCCAAATCTCCCTCCTTTCCACCTTTATGGGAACTCAATTTCCAGGTTTTGGAGGAATCTCCATATCACTTTCCATAAAGGTTGAACTAGACGGCATTCCCACCAGCAGTGGATAAGAGTACCTTTCTCTCCACATACCCGCCAACAATGTTTGTTCTCGTTATTTGCGATGTGTGCCAACTCTATGGTGTGACGTGGTACCTCATAGTTGTTTTGATTTGCATCTCCCTGATGATTAGTGATGTGGAGCATTTTTTCGTGTGTCTTTTGTCAAAGTGTCTGTTCATTTCTTCTCCCCATTTTTGATGGAATTAGATGTTTTTCTTGTAAAGTTCTGTCAGTGACTTGTATATTTTGAGATTATCCCCTTATATGATGGGTATTGGGAAAATAATTTCTCCCACTCAGTGGGTGACTCTTGTATCCTGGGCACTATTTCCTTTGAGGTGCAGAAGCTTCTTGGCTTAATATATTTCCATTTGTTAATCTTTGCTTTCACTTGCTTGGAGAATGCAGTTTCCTCCTTATATGCCTGTAGTCTCAATGTCCTGCAGTGTTTTGCCTACGTGTTGTTATAAATATCTTATGGCAGGATTAACATCATCAAAATGGCAATACTCCCCAAGGCATTATACAGATTTAATGCGATCCCTCTAAAGATACCTGTGACATTCTTCAAAGAAGTGGATCAGGCACTTTTGAAATTTGTTTGGAACAATAAACACCCTCGAATAGCTAAAGCAATCATTGGGAAAAAGAATATGGGAGGAATTACTTTCCCCAACTTTAAACTGTACTACAAAGCAATAGTTATCAAAAACAGCATGGTATTGGAATAAAGACAGGCCCTCAGATCAGTGGAATAGGCTTGAATACTCAAAAAATGTTCCCCAGACATACAATCACCTAATTTTTGATAAAGGAGCAAAAAATCCTAAATGGAGAGAAGAAAGCCTCTTCAACAAGTGGTGTTGGCACAACTGGATAGCCCCTTGCAAAAAACTGAACTTAGACCCCCAGCTAACATCATGTAAGAAGGTAAAATCCAAATGGTTTCAAGACCTAGATATCAGACCCGAAGCCATAAGATATAAAGAACAACACATAGGCAAAACACTCCAGGACATTGAGACTACAAGCATATTCTAGGAGGAAACTGCACTCTCCAAGCAAGTGAAAGCAGAGATTAACAGATGGGATATATTAAGCTGAGAAGCTTCTGCACCTCAAAGGAAATAGCGCCCAGGATACAAGAGCCCCCCCCCACTGAGTGGGAGAAACTATTCACCCAATACCCATCAGATAAGGGGCTAATCTCCAAAATTCTAATCATCACGGAGATGCAAATTAAAACTACTATGACATACCACCTCACACCACAGAGATTGGCACACATCAAAAAGACTATTTGGATGTGTTTCTTGTAGGCAGCAGAAGGTTGGATTCATCTTTATGACCCATTTTGCTACTCTGTGTCTTTTATTTGGTGAAATTTGTCCATTGACATTGAGGGAGATGATTGTCATAGGATTTAATGTCATTTTTGTAGATAAGTTTGCTGTGTTTGTTGGTCTCTCTTGTCTTAGAGTAGACATGTCAGTTTTTCCTTTAAGGCTGGTTTATCATCTGTGAAGTTTCTGAGTTGTTGTTTATGCATGAAGCTATGTATTCTTCCTTAAACCTGAATGTGAGCCAGGCTGAGTGCAGTATTCTCGGTGAGGCATTCATTTCATTCATTCTTGTCACAATATCCCACCACTGTCTTCTGGCCTTGAGAGTTTCTTGTGACATGTCTGCTGTAAATCTTAGGGATCCTCCTTTGAATGTAATTTCCCTTTTTGATCTTGCTGCTTTCAGCATTCTGTCTCTATGGGATTTGTCATATCTCTATGGGATTTGTCATCTGTCTATGGGATTTGTTTTTTTTTTTTTTTTTTTGAGGATAGGGTGTTTTTTATTTTATTTTTAAATTACAGTTTAGGTAACTTGGTTACAATAGTGATAAAGTTTTTTATTTTGATATGCAAAATTACTGTACCACACGCATAGCCTAACAGAGCACAAATTCTATTTTTCTCCCTATAAAGAGCAAATATCCTGTTTTATTCCCTAGAAAGAACATAGTCTCTTTTCCCCTTAAATTGAGTCCATGTCCTGGTTTTCCTTTAACAGAGTACTTATTCCATTTTTCTCCTTTTTCTGTTTTCCTTTTAACTTGATTAGCTGTGACACATTATAAATATCTATACCCTTCTAAAATAAAGATTTATTGGAGTTATTCTCTTTGAAATGGCTTGTGGATTTTTTTGAATCAATAAGCTCTTCACATGCCTGGAGACTTCACCAGACTCACAACACCCACGGCTACTAGCCTCCCTCTTCATTTCCACCCCAACTCTCCCTTATCTCTTGGTAATATGAATGCTATATTCCAACACAAGAGTTTGCCATCATTTGATACTATCTATTTCCTTGTTTAGTTGCTCTATATACCATGAGTGAACAGAATATTATAATATTTGTTCATCTTCCTCTGATCTATTTCACCCTAAAAAGTTGTAATTTGCTACAACTTGGATGGAATATTCCTCAATTCTATCCAAAATCACAAATGTTCATCTTTTCTTAGCTGCATAGTATATCATTGTTTGTATATCTTTTCTAAATTTTTGTTTGATTGAAACCATTGTGATTTACAAAGTCCTTCAAGTTGGGCTTCAGACATACAATGAATCATGCTCAATAGCTGTGTCTACCTCCCTCCACTTATGTTCCCAAGTGCATACTGTACTACTTCTTGACTTCTCCTACCCACCCACCAGCCTGCCAGTATAAAAGTCCCATTTTAAGTTTAGATTCTTTTTTTTTTTTTTTTTTTGGTTTTTGGGCCACACCTGGTGATGCTCAGGGGTTACTCCTGGATATGCGCTCAGAAGTCGCTCCTGGCTTGGGGGACCATATGGGACGCTGGGGGATCGAACCGCGGTCCGTCCGAGGCTAGAGCAGGCAAGGCAGGCACCTTACCATTAGCGCCACCGCCCGGCCCCAAGTTTAGATTCTTAAAGTTTGGGTTTCTTGATTTCATTGTTGTTGCCTTTGGCTTGGATATTTAGTTTTTTCCTTTTGTTTTTTAACACTACCAATGCACCTGAGACCACTTGGTTGCTGTCCCCTGTCCTTTTATATTTGTGTTTCTCCTCTTCCACTATTTCTTTCCTTCTCCTTATGTTTCTCCATGTAGTTATTCTTTTTTTTCATATTATGCTTATTTTTTTTCAATAAAACATTATTTATACAAGTACAACAATTTTAACCAATAGGAGCATAAACACATTTTGATGGCGGGAAGGATAAAGAGGAACCTGGCAGGATGGGGGGAGGGGAAGCAAATTCTTAAACAAATAGCTCATTGATATTTACGCAAATACAATTATTTGTTTAGCCTATTTTCCATTTAGATCTATCTTTTGTGCAAACAATAAGGATCATAATTTAAACTTTACAAAAACATATCTATAACTACATGCTTGAGAGCAGTTACAAAAACAGGTTCCATGGAAAGGTTAAGGAATCTGGTTAAGCCAGATTCTTTGTGCTGAGCTAAATTTATTTGCAGAGTTTTCTGTTGGTTCGGGGCTATGCAAACTTTTGTGGCTTGAATCAGGCAGGCGGTGAAAAATTCATTCAGAGTTCCTTTGATATGTGGGGTGCTCGGTCTCCCACATCTCCCCCTGTTTAGTATACAATATGGAAGGGACAGACTGGGTGAAGAGGTGTGGGGCTTCCAGTCACCGCATCTGCTACCCTTGAGTCAGACGTTTCCAAAGCTTGGCAAGGCGCGAGCGCACAGATTGAGGTCTATGCGCCAGCTCCTCGATAACTTCAAACTTAAGTGGCGGAGAGTTGGCAGGAGGGGAGATGTCAGGTGTCAGCTGGTCTTCTGAGGTGCATAGTTGTTGGTACAGAACCTTTGAGTCCTTTCTGGTTGCTTCATCCACTTGATTCTTTACGAAGGTGGTGAGTTTGCGAAAAGCCCAAGGACCAAAGAAAACTAGCAACACAAAGCCAATGAAGGGCCCCAAAAAGGCTGGGAGCACTGTTGTTATCCATGGAGTGGTAGAAAACCAATTTTTGTACCAGCTCTCACTCTGCTCTATATCTTTTTGTCTATTTACTAAATTATCCTCTATGTGTTGAATGCTATCTCTAGCTAAGCCGAATTTATTTTAAAAAGCAACATTTTACTCTAAGGATGACACAAATTCCCCCCTCCCTCAAAGAAAAAAAATGTTAATTTTGAACCACGGCGGTTATTCTGCACTCTTTGCTAGGAAATCAACAGTAGTGTAAACTTCTTTAAGTTTGTAAACATTTTTAGCAACAGTTATAAGGCATAAGCAGATTCTAGAGTATGAACCAATGAATAAATATTTGTGCTTACACCAATAACACCTAGGCCTTTTAATAAGGTTAGGGTGATGGCAGTGTTTGATTTTTGTACTGCAGCGGGGGAGAGACACAAGATTATATTTAAGAGTTAATAAGGCAATTTTTGATCTAACAGTCAATTTAGACATTAAAACAACCAAAACACAGTGGTACTAGGACTAAAGAAACAAATGTAAAACAATAGGGGAGATAAGCTAGTGAAACAGGCAAAAAACGTTAAATTGGGGGCAATCATGAACTGAAAGGAGAAATCAACGACAAGAATTTGATTACAATTTTAGGGGGAATCATATTGGGTACCAAAAGGCAAAGTTCAAGTTCCACCACCTGTTCCAAGGTGATGCCGAAGTGAGGCTTGGGGCTGGATTGCAGGGCGAGGGGGTCAGAGACAGGCAGGGGGTCGCCAAAGCAGAAGGGCGGTTGAGATGAATAGCAGATAGGCAGGGTCAGTGATGGTGGAGGCGTTGACCATCTGCAGGATGAGGTTCGAGGTGGAAACTGGACCAACAGGTTTGATGGTTAATCTAGGCATTAACAAAGCTAATAGTCATGATAAGCAAGAAACATTTTAGTAACAATATGGGGAGAATGTCCAGTGGAGCTGGGGGCTTCAATGAAGATGGAAGTGTTATTAACCACAATGGTTTGATTGCAAATGTTTGATAGTTGGACAGGGGGGGCGCATATATGGTCCGAGTAAGCAAGGTCCCATGCCCATGACCTGTGTCAAAGGTATGCCTTGATGAGTCTCAGCTCCCCAGTGGAGGTCAGCAGGGTTGTTGGTAGCAGTGGGCATGCTGAAGGTTTATAGAAGGGCTGCCAGGCAGAGTATCATCCAGCATTCCCCTTAGGCAGAGTCAGTCAGAAACAGGTCCGGCAGGAATGGTGGGCTAGCAGGAGGGGTGACAGGCTGTTTTAAAGTGAATGAGGACAGGACTTCTGGAAGCTGCAGGAAGTCTGTAAGAAAACAGCTTGGCAGGAGGTAAAATGGTTATTTTTGAATGCCACGGGAATGCCTCCTGACTTCTGTAAGACTTCAGTATTCAAAAAAAAATTTATAATTAACAATCGCCAATTGTTTAAAAACTTTTAAACTGAACTTAAATGATTTTTCTTAAACTTGTTAGTTATTATTTTTTTTATGTAAGATTTCCCCTTTACTTAGTATGCCTTTGCAGGGAGAAGTGGTGCTACATTATAATGTCTGTATATTTGTGGGTGGATTGATGGGATAACCAAAACAGGTCACATACCCAAAAACGAGGGGGAAAAAAAAAGGAAATTAAAAAAGTATGTGCTCACCAATATATATGTAGGACAATCATTTAAAAAAGATAAAGAAATAAATTAAAAACAAAACAAAACAAAAACAAAAAACAAAACAAAACAAAAAAATTAAATAAAAATAAAATAAGTTAGCGAAGTTTTTAAGGAACCAAAGTGGTGCAGAGGACTACCTTACATTTGGGGGAGAGCAGGTAAGAGGTGGTGTATTACAGGTTTTATGCCTATGTTGGAAGTACAGTTTTTCCCATTGTCTTTTGGGTTTTTCTTGTGATGTGTGGGTTCCCAGGCATCTTCCTAACACATCCCCTGACCTTCTTCAGATTATTAAAATTTGCGGCAGGGAGGTCTTGGAAGAGTTCTTGCATTGGGGATACTTTTGGACCTAGGCCCAGTTTCAAGGAACAGTCCGCGTTAGGGAGAGTTAATAGGGAGGGCCTCGCAGCATGAGTCCACAGGGGAGTTAGCTGTCTTTTCTTTCAGGAGAAGAGGTGTGAGTTTATCTGGGTGTCCCCTCGCCTGGGTACAGGGTACTGGTTCGTTGAGTAGGAGGTCGATCTTGATGCCTAATAGAATAAGGACTGAGGGTGAAAAATTTTAATATGGTGGAAGATCTGGATGGGATTGAGGGGTAAAGGGATAGTTGGATTTCCGGAGGGGAGAAAGGGGTAGGTATATGGGAAGGGTATGAAGGAAGAGAAAAGAGAAAATACCTTAGAGAGAAAAGGGAAAGAGAAAGGGAAAAAAGTAATAAGCAGAATAGAGAAAAAAAAAGAAAAGAAAAGTAGTAAGAAGAGAGGAGAGAATAGCAAGGGGATGCTGGTTTGATTAAAAGTGTTCGAAGAATCGAGCCTGTGGTTTAAGTCTGTACGTCTCAGGTACTGCTTCGATGATCTGAATGATCACGTGCTTCAATTCCTAAATGGAGGTATTACCTAGAGATAAAGTGTATGTTAAAGAGTTTTCTCGTGGCCATCTCATAGTGCATGCAAGGTATGGTATCCCGTGTGGTATCCCGAATTGCCACCTTAGTTTGTCTGCCCTTTGTATCCAAGGGCGCCTGTGGACAGAAAAGCTGAGAGGTTATTTAAAATATAGTAAGATAAAAGCATTACAAGGTAGTGTTATGGTATGTTGCCATTGCAGTCCGTGATTTCCCTTGGTGTTCTATACTTGTGTTCCTGTATACGAACTCCAAGGGATTATTGTGGGCCTTTGTTGTAGAAGTCTGATTACCTACCTGTTCTCTCTATGCTGCCGTTTCTGTTGTTATTGTTTTCTTTATGGTATATTGTGTAATCAAAATTTTGCATTATTCCTTTTTCATGTATTTTGGACACTGCTCCCACATATATGTTGACTATTACAGTGTTCGGAGTTTCTACCATGTTAAACCCTGTTATTTGATTGTTAAGTATTAGTTGTGTATAAAATATATGTTCTAGGTGTTTCAGAATAGTGACAAATAGGGATTTGTCATTGTAACAAGGATGTGTCTTGGGGTGTTTTTCTTTGTGTTTCTTTTAGCTGGTACTCTTCAGGCATGCAGGATTTGATTGCATGTAGTCTTTAACTCTGGGAGTATCTCTTTGATGATGCCTTTGACAGTTGAATCTTCCTGGAGAGCTCCTTCCAGGGTCTCTGGGACTCCAATGATTCTTATGTTGTTTCTGTTGAGTTTATCAGACTTCTATTTTCCTTTGTTCGCATGCCTTGAGTACTTTTTCCATTGCCTGTTTGTTTGTCTTAAGGTTCTTTTTCAATTTCTTCTGTTGTGTCGAGTTTTTCTGCATCACATCTTCCAGTACTCCGATTCTCTCCTCAGCTGCTGATACCCTGTTGGCAAGGCTATCCATTGAGGTTTTCAGTTGAGCAACCATATTTTTCAGATCTGTTATTTTAGTTTGGAGTTTTCTGATTTCTTTCTCTGTGTTCTGTTCAGATCGATCTATGCTTTTTTTGAGTTCTACGAACATCCTCCATATTTCTATTCTAAACTCCTTATCTGAGAGGTTAATCAGGTGGTTGGAATTTATTAGGTCATCCGAGCTTTCGTCTTCATTCTCTGTGGATGGTGTTTGCCTGCGAGGTTTCCCCATTGCCACGCTTGTAAAATGGTTTTTCCTGCGTGTTGTGGTGGGATTCATTGGTTAGATAGAGTGCGTGGCCACGAAGCAAAGTGAAGCGGGTGCGCTCTTCTGCTGCCTGTAGTTGACAATTTTGGGGGGTGCACTCCCTAGGTCTCTTAGGAAATCTTCAGGGATTCAGAAACACAGGCATATAGGCGCAGGCAAAAGAAGTTTCCCTTGAAGTCCCCAGAGTGAACAAAGTCACAGCAGGGCGGAACCTCCACAGGCCAGAGACCTCAGCTTATTGGACAGCGACCCCGCAGCCAGAATGTACTTACTGGGCAGCTTCAAAATGCAGTTATTTTTGGGTGCACTCCCTAGGCCTTTGAGGAAATCTTCAGGGATTCAGAAACACAGGCAGACAGGCACAGGCAGAAGTTTCCCTTGAAGTCCTAAGAGTGGGGGTCTAGTATATTCTTGTTGGGTTTCAGTCTGGTTGACCTATCCAGTGTTGACAAAGTGTTGAGGTGCCCAGAATAATGTGTTGTTATTGATATTATTTTTCATATTTGTCAACAATTGTATTAAATATTTTGCTGGACCCTCATTCGGTGAATATGTGCTTAGGAGAATGATTTCTTCCTGCTGTATAAATCCCTTGATTAATACAAAATGTTCATATTTGTTCCTTACAACTTTCGTGAGTATAAAGTTTGCATCATCTGATATTTGTATGGCCACTCCAGCTTATTTATGGGTGTTGTTTGCTTGGATAATTTTCCTCCAGCCTTTTATTTTGAGTCTATGTTTGTTCTGACTCTTCAGGTGTGTTTCTTGTAGGCAGCAGATGGTTGGATTGAGTTTTTTGATCCATTTAGCCACTCTGTCTCTTACCTGGTGCATTTAGTCCATTGACATTGAGAGAATGAATTGTCCTGGGATTTATTGCCATCTTTATATCGAAATTTGGTGTTTCTTTTGGTCAGTCTTGTCTTAAAGTAGGTACTAAAGTTTCTCTCTTACCTGGTTTTGAGTCTGTAAACTTTCTGAGCTGTTCTTTGTCTGTGAAACCATGTATTCTTCTGTCAAACCTGAAAGTGAGATTTTCTGGGAGCAGTATTCTAGGCAAAACATTTATTTCTTTGAGTTTTGTCATTTTTACCTACCACTGCTTTCTGGTGACAGAAAATCTGCTGTAAATCTCAAGGATGTTTCCTTGAATGTAATTTCCCTTTTTGATCTTGCTGCTTTCAGAATTCTGTCTCTATCTGTGTGATTCAACATTGTGACTAGGATATGTCTTGAGGTATTTTTTCCTAGGTCTCTTTTGGTTGGTACTTTTTGGGCATTCAGGATCTGATAGCATATATTTGTTAGTTCTGGAAGTTTCTCTTTAATGATGTTCTTGACCATTGATTCTTTTTTTTTTTTTTTTTTGTGGTTTTTGGGTCACACCCGGCAGTGCTCAGGGGTTACTCCTGGCTCCATGCTCAGAAATTGCTCCTGGCAGGCACGGGGGACCATATGGAATGCTGGGATTCAAACCGATAACCTTCTGCATGAAAGGCAAACGCCTTACCTCCATGCTATCTCTCCAGCCCCATGACCGTTGATTCTTTCTGGAGATTTTTTTCCTGGGTCTCTGGGATTCCAATGATTCTTAAGTTGTTTCTGTTGAGCTTATCATAGACTTCTATTTTCATCTGCTCACATTCTTTGACTAATTTTTCCATTGTCTGTTCATTTGCTTTAAGTTTTTATTCCAATCTCTCCTGCTGTATGGAGTTGTTATTTATCTCATCTTCCACAGCACCAATTCTATTCTCAGCTTGTTGCCCTGTTGAAGAGCTTATCCATTTTGTCATTCAATTCGTTTACTGAGTTTTTCAGGCCTGTTATTTGACCTGTTATTTTAGTTTGGAGTTTTATGGTTTCTGTCTTTATATTTTCTTGGTTCTTATTAGTGTTCTATTCAACTCGATATATGGTTTCTTTGAGTTCTTTGCGCATCTTCCATATTTCTTGTCTAAACTCCTTATCTGAAAGATTGATTAGTTGGTTGATCGTTTTCTGGTCACCAGAATTGTTATCTTCATTCTCTATGTCTGATGGTGGCCTGCGGTGTTTCCCCATTGTTACACTTGTATTGTAGGTTTTTCTACATGCTGTGGTGGTATTCTTTGGCTAAATGATGTGAGTGGCCATGCTCCTCTGGCTCTGCCATTTCTGGGTGGGTCGGCTTGCCTCAGAGGAAAGGGAACTCTCTGTGGATGAAACCTCACACAAGATCAAGTCTTAGGCCCGAGCACACAGCAGAGAAGACAGTCCGGGGAGAAATGCTGGGCTTCAGTGATTCAGCACAGTTCTTAGTGTAATTTTTCCTTCTTGTTGCAGTGGTGTTCTTTCATTAGTAAGAGTGCATGGCCATGTAGCAAAGCAGAGAAAAGTGCTCTTCTGGAGCCTCTGGGAGAGTGAATTTTCTGGACCCTTTTCAGCCTACTCCCAAGAGGTTCAGGAGACAGGGGAGGAGAAAAACATACATAGGCAGCACTCACAGTCTCTCACAGTCAGGCCTCACTGGGCAGGCGTAGATTTTCCCAGCCTGACATCACAAACAGGGGACCTGCCTTCTGTGAAGTACTGCTTATAGCCGGTTTTCACGTTTGGAAGCAGTTCCTTGACATTCCTGCCCGTGAATGAGCATCTGGAAGAGCGAATTTTCTGGGCCCTTTTAGGCCCAGTCCCAAGAGGTTTAGGAGACAGGACAGGAGACAAGCACCTTCTTTTCATTTCTAATACGGGTTATCAAGTTTATTTCTCTTTGCTAGTTTTGCAAATGGTCTATCAATCCTGTTTATTAAAAAAAAACCTGCTACTTTCGTTGATCTTTAGTATTGTTTTTGGGTTTCCAATTCATTGGTTTCTGCTCTCAGCTTAGTTATTTCCTTCTGTCTCCTTATTTTTGATTCCTTTTTTGATCATTTTCTAATTTTATGAGCTGCATCATTAAGCTATTCAGGCATGCCCATTTATACTTCCTGATGCGTGCTTGCAAATGTATAAATTTTCCTCTTAGGACCACTTTTTCTGTGTCTCATAGATTCTAGTAGTTTGTGTCTTCATTGTCATTTGTTTCCAGGAAAGTATTGATTTCCTCTTTGATTTCATATCAGACACACTCGTTATTCAGTAGCGGGCTGTTTAATTTCTAGTTGTTAAAGTGTTTCTTCTGTGTCCTTTTGTAGTTCACATCAAATATCAGAGCCTTGTTGTCAGCAAAGGTAGCCTGCAAAATTTCTATCTTCTTGATTTTATGGAGGTATGTTTTATGTGCCAGCATGTGGTCTATCCTAGAGAATGACCCATGTACATTGGAGAAGAAAGTAGATCCAATTTTCTGGGAAGAAGTGTCCTCTATAAATCTACTAGTCCTTTTTCTCCCATTTCTCTTGGGCTCATTTTTGTTGTGTTTCAGTCTGGTTGATCTATCAAGTATTGACAAGGCCGTGTTGCGGTCTCTCACAATTATTGTGTTATTGTTGATGTCTTTTTTCAAATTTGTCAATAATTGAATTAGATAATTTGCTGGTCTCTCATTGGGTGCATATATGTTTAGTAGTCTTATCTTCCTGTTGCACATATCCCTTGATTAGTACAATATGTCCATGTTTGTCCCTTACAACTTTTCTGAGTTTAAAGTTGGTGTCATCAGATAATAATTTGGCCACCCCAGCTTTTTAAGGGTGTTGTTTGCTTGGATGATACTCCTCCAGCCTCTGATTTTGAGTCTGTGTTTTTCTGACTATTCAGGTGTTTTTCTTGAAGGCAGCAGAAGGTTGGGTTCATCTTTTGGATCCATTTCACCACTCTGTTTCCCTTATTTGGTGCATTTAGTCCATTGACATTGAGGAAGATAATTGTCATAGGATTTACTGTCATCTTTGTGTATATGTTGGGTGAGTTTGTTGGTCTCAGTTGTCTTAAAGTAGACCTTTCCGTTTTTCCTTTAAGGCTGTTTTTACATCTGTGAAATTTTTGAGTTGTTGCTTATCCCTGAAGCTATGTATCCTTCCTTCAAACCTATATGAGATTCGAGATGGGTGCAGCATTCTAGGTTTAGCCTCCATTTCATTCAGTCTTGTCACAATATCTCACCACTGTCTTCTGGCCTTAAAACTTCCTTGTGACATGTCTGCTGTAAATCTTATGTTGCTCCTTTGAATGTAATTTCCCCTTCTGATCTTGCTGCTTTCAGTATTCTAGCTTTATCTGTAGGATTCGTCATTTTGGCAAAGATATACCTTAGGGTGTTTTTCTTTGGGTCTCTTTTAGCTGGGACTATTTGGGAGTGCAGTATTTTATTGCATGCAGTCTTTAGCTCTGAAAGTTTCTCTGAGATGATGTTTTTGACTGTTGATTCTTCCTGTGGATCCCCTTTTTGGGCCTCTGGGACTCCAATGATTCTTATGTTGTTTCTTTTGAGTTTACCAAAGACTTCTATTTTCATCTGTTCACATTCTTTTAGTACTTTTTCCATTGTATGATCATTTGCCTTAAGGTTCTTTTCCAGTCTCTTCTGCTGTATGGAGTTGTTCTGCATTTGGTCTTCTAGTTCAGTGATTCTGTCCTCAGCTCCTGTTATTCTGCTGGAGAGGCTGTCCATTGATTCTTTCAGTTGAGCTACTGTGTTTTTCAGATCTGTTATATCAGTTTGGACTTTTTTTATTTTTCTATTTCTGTTCTGTTCAGCTAGAGCCATATTATCTTTGATTTCCATGAGGATTTTCCATATTTCTATTTTAAACTTTTTTTCTGAGAGGTTAATCAGATGGGTTGTATTTTTTGTGTCATCAGATCTATTATCTTCATTCTCTATGCATGGTGTTTGCCTACGAGGATTCCCCATTGTCACACATGTAGTGTGATTTTTTTCTGCGTGTTGCAGTGGGGTTCATTCATTAGAACAAGTGCATTGCTGTAAAGCGAAGCATAGGGGCCTTCCTCTTCTGGAGCCTCTAGGAGAGCGATTTTGCTGGGCCCTTCTAAGCCCACTCAGGAGAGGTTCAGGACACAGGACAGTAGAAAACATACACGGGCGACACTCACAGTCTCTCTCAGTTGGTAACCACTCGGCAGGCTCAGATTTCTCCAGCCGGACAGCACAGACAGAGGACCTGCCTTTCTGCCAGTTATCTCTATTGCCAGTTTTCACTCGGAGACTCAGTGTACATTGGTTTTCCTGCCCCAAGCAACTTTAGGAGAGCGGTTTTGATGGGCTCTTCTTGGCTCAGTCAGGAGATGTTCAGGACACAGGACAGTATAAAAACACACACACTGGCGACACTCACAGTCTCTCGCAGGTGGTAACCACTTGGTAGGGACAGATTTCTCCAACCAGACGGCGAGAGAGAGCGGTTATTTTAATTTAGTGCTACACTAAACATAGGCATGTATATATCTTTTTGATTAATGTTTTGTGTTATTGGGATAAATGACTAAGAATGGAAGTACTGTATCATAGATTATATATTTATTATTCACATATTTACTTATTTATTTGATTTTGGGACCACACCAGGAGGTACTCAGAGGTTTCTTCTAGCTCTGCTCTAAGGATTCACTCCTGCACATGAAAGGGGACCATATGGGATACAAGGGGTTGAACGCAAACTGGCTGCTTCAAGGCCAATGCCTTACCAGCAGTGCTATTGTTCTGATACCTAAATTTTTAATTTTTGATAAATTTCCATATTATTCTCTAGTAAGGCTAAATCAGTTTACATTCCCCCAAATAATTAGCATCCCAATAGTTGTTTCTAGTCTTTAAACCAAAACCATTGTAAATAATGTAAATATATTTTGATTGGCATTTCATGGTCATTACTTTTTTCAGTGGGGTTATTTCATTTTATTTTGAGATTGGTTATTTCTTTATTCTTTCCTCTCTAGCCATCTGAAGACACTGACAAAGAACTCAGCCATGACAGATTATTCTTTTTTCTTTGCATACTTTTTATTTTTTAATCTTTATTTAAGCACAATGATTACAAGCATGATTGTAGTTGGGTTTCAGTAATAAACAGAAATCCCCCCTTCACCAGTGCATCATTCTCACCAACACTGTCCCTCCACCCTCCTCTCCCACCCCTGCCTGTATTCGAGACAGGCATACTTTGTTTCTTACTCATTAACATCATGCTAGTTGTTAGTGTAGTTATTTCCCTAACTGCACTCACCACTCATTGTGGTAATCTATATAATGTGAGTCAATCCTTCCAGCCCTTATCTCTATTCTCTCTAGGCATTATTACAATAATGTCGTTAATTTTTCGTAAAACCCATAGAGGAATGAGGCTATTCTGTGTCTATATCTCTCCTTCTGACTTATTTCTCTCAGCAAAATTGATTCCATATGCATCCATATATAGGAAAATTTCATGACTGCATCTCTCCTAAAGACTGCATAATATTCCATTGTGTATATGTACCACATTTTCCTTAGCCATTCATCTGTTGAAGGGCATCTTGTTGTTTCCAATATCTGAATATTGTAAATAGCACTGCTTGGGGCCGGAATTGTGGTTCAAGTGGTAGGGTGTTTGCCTTTCACACGCTAACCTAGGGTAGACTGCAGTTTGATCCCTTGGGATTCCATATAGTCCCCCAATCCAGGAGCAATTTCTGAGTGCATAGCCATGAGTAAGCCCTGAGTATCACTGGGTGTGGCCCAAAAAGAAAAAAAATAGTGCTGCAATGAATATAGGTATGAGGAAGTGATTTTTAAATTGTATTTTTGTGTTCCTAGGGTACATTCCTAAGAGTTGTATAGCTGGATCATATGGGAGCTCAATTTTCAGTTTTTGAGGAATCTGCACATAGTTTTCTGTAAACACTGGACTAGATGGCATTCCCACCAGCAGTGAATGAGCGTTACTTTCTCCCTGAACAATCAGCACTGATTGTTCTTGTTCTTTGTGATGTGTGCCAGTCTCTGTGGCATGAGGTGGTACCTCATTGTTTTGATTTGCAACTGCCTGGTGATTAGTGATATGAAGCATTTTTTCACGTGCCTTTTTACTATTTGTATTTCTTCTTTGAGTGTTTTTTGTTCATTTCTTCTACCCAAATTTTTGATAGGGTTAGATTTTTTCTTTTTGATTTCTGTTATTGCCTTGTATATTTTGGATATTAGCCCCTTATCTGATGGGTATTGGATGAATAGTTTCTTCCATTATGTGGATGGCTTTTATATCCTAGATGCTATTTTCTTTGAGGTGCAGAAGCTTCTCAGCTTTATATAGTCTGGTTTATTTATGCTTCCCCTTGTTTGGACAGTTCTGTATCCTCCTCAAAGATTACTTTAGTCTCAATGTCATGGAGTGTTCTTCTATATTCCTTATGGTTTCAGGCCTGATATCAAGATCATAAATCCATTTGGATTTGACCTTTGTGCATGGTGTTATAAGGGGAGTTTGAGTTTGTTTTTTGTAAGTGACTAACCAGCTGTGCCAACACCACTTTTAGAATAGGCTATTCTTGCTCCATTTTGTATTTAGTTTTTGGGAATGCAGGATTTGGTTGCATGCTGTCTTTAGCTCTGGTATTTTCACTGCAGTAATACCTTTGACTTTGATTACCCTGGGGCTATCTCATGAGTCTCTGTGATTCCAATTTTTATTATGTTGTTTCTGTTGAGTTTATCAAAGATTTTTATTTTCATCTGTTCACATTCTTTGAGTAATTTTTCCATTGTCTCATCATTTGCTTTAAGGTTCTTTTCTAATCTGTTCTGCTCTATGAATTGATTTTCCATCTCACCTTCCAGCTCGCTGATTCTGTCCTCAGCTGCTGTTACTCTGTTGTAGAGGATTTATATTGAGGTTTTTTTATTTAATCTACTGAGTTTTAAAGTCCTGTTATTTCAGTTTGGAGTTTTTAATTTCTATCTTTGTGGTCTTTTTAGCTCGATATATGCTTTCTTTGAGTTCTATTAACACTCTTCATATTTCTACTCTAAAACCTTTATCTGTGTTTCTAACTAGGTAATTGGTCCTTTTTGGGTTATCATAACTGCCATCTACCTTCTCTATGCATGATGTTGTCCTGTGTTGTTTCTCCAATGACACTCTTGTAGCTTGAATTTTACAATGTTTTGTGGTGAGGTTTATAGGCTAGACGATATGCATGGCCTCAAATTGAAGCTCTACCAATCTTGGGAGGAGTCAGCCTACTTCGTACAGAACTCTGAAGAGATTATGTTTGCTAGGCCCTGAGGAGATTATGTCTGCTGGGACCCTTCTTGGCTTCCTCACGCAAAAGAACAGAAAACCCAGCAGGGAGCAAAATAGAACAGCAGGCAGTGAACAAAGCAGAAAACCAGACAGGGAGCAATGTATTGACCTTTTATGTATATTGTTGTGCCCAAACACATGGCAGGAATCAGGCTCTACCCTTTGTGGGCAATGTCAGCCTACCTTGTCCAGATCCCTGAAAAGATTATGTCCTCTGGGGCCTTTCTTGGCTTGTGCTGGGCCATAAAGAGATTATGTCTGCTGGTGTATTTCTTGGCTTTCTTTTGCAGAAGAGCCAGAAATTATGCAAGGAGCAAATCAGGAAACCAGGCAGGAGCAAAGCAGGAAATCAAATGATATCATTCTGTAATTGTCCTTCTTCTGACTTACTTCCTTTAACATAATATTTTCCAGCTCCATCCATTGCTAATTGCATAACTGTATCATTTCGTATTGCTATGTAGTATTACATTGTGTACATATACCACATCTTCATGAACCACTCATCCATTGTTGGACACCTGGGTTGATTTTAAGTCTTGGCTATTGTACTGTGTGATGCAATGTATAGTTGTGTGCATCCATACTTTGTATGAATGTCATTCAGTCCTGGGGGTAGATATCTAAGAGAGGAATTGCTGAGTCATATGGTATTTCAATCTTGAGTTTACTCAGAACCCTCTATAATGTTTTCCACAGGGGTTGGACCAGGCAGCATTCCCACCAGCAGTGGATGAGCATTCCTTTCTTAACTTATCCTTGCCAGCAGAGAATGCTCCCATTAGTTTGGATATGGGCCATCCTCATTATTGTAATATGGTACCTCATTTTTTTTTCTTGATTTAGATTTTCTTAATGATGGGTGATGATGAACATGTTTTCATGTGTCTGTTGGCTATTTGTTGGTTTTCCTCAGAAAAGTGTCAATTCATTTCTTTACCCGATTTTTCGATGGTATTTTTAGATTTTCTGTAGCTAGCCAAAGCTATACAAATGTAGCTTTGTATATCCTAGATAGTACCCCTTTATCAGATGTGTTGATAGCAATTTTTTTTCAATCCCATTAACTGTTTTCTAGTTTTAATCAGTATTTCTTTTGCCATACAGGGCCTTGTGTATGAAGCCTGTGCATTTTGGAGGAATTAAAAATCTGTTAGGATTTCTCTCCATATTCCAGCTGCTGTTTTCTTCCTTAGTTTCCCTATTATTCTTTGCATGTGGTGATTTGAGGTGCTGGAATTTCAGGGTATTGGTAGATCTAATTTAGGGTTTATTTATTCTAGGTACACAAGCTTACCCAAGTATGATAGAGATGTTAGAATGTAGTTTGATGGATATTTTTTTGGTTTGGGAGCTATATATTTTCTAAGTGTGAACAAAGTTGGGCCTGGTTTGCCAAGAATTGCCTGGTATAGACTGGAGTGTCAGTGGGGTTTGTGGTGCATGGAGGCTATGGCCTGAATGTACATACAGATCTCACTGATATCTCCTGATCAGGAAGATGAGCTCCTAACCAGAGTGGTTGAGGAACAATAAGTGATGATGTTGGGAGGTGCTACTTACACATGGTTTGCATTTAAACCTTTCCCTTGCTTCCCCACACCACCCAAGTGGGAGGTTCCCCAAAGTTCTGGTGTGCATTCTTGAGTGGGTTGCTCCCAGGTGATCTTACCAGCTTTGAAGGAGCCTGTGGAAGGGGGGACCATATGGGACGCCAGGCAGGTGCCAATGGGGAGAGGGGCCACTTTCACATTGTCTGCCTTAAATCTCTTCCCTACACCTCCCAAATGGGGTTTCCACAAAGTTGGGGTGTCTGAGGTTGGGGGTCACTCCCAGGTGGTTCTACCAACATTGAAGGAGGCTGTGGGTTGGGGGTGCAGGTGGCTGGGTGGTGCCAATTGGGGAAACTGTGATACTACTTGTTTATAGAACAATACTGGTGAGCAATCTAAGAAATGGGATTGGTAATAGTACTCAAAGCAATTGAATACTGAAGTTACTCCTTTGTAGAGAGTCCTTCCTCCGCAGCAGCTGCAGCAAAGCCCATATTCAGAGGCTCATTCAGATAGCTCTTACTATCTTGATGGACATTCCCTTCACACAAATTTTGTTGAGAGATTTAATCATAAGGGGATGTTGGATCTAGTCAAATATGTTCTCTGCATTAACTGATATGAATTTATGATTGTTATCTTTCCTTTAACTGATTTAGTGCATTATGTTATTTGATTACCCTGTATTATTCCATCCTTGCATCCCTAGGATTTAACCCAATTTTTTATGATGTATAGTTTTTGATGTGCTGTTGGATTTAATTTATTAATATTTTTGTTGACATTAGTTTGCATTAGTGTTCATCATTAAGATTGTTCTGTAGTTTTCTTTCCTTTTAGTATCTATATCAGCTTTGGGAACCAGTGCAATAAGCATAATTACAGAAGGTATTAGGTAAGATTCCAATCTCTTTGATAGTTTGTTAGAGTTTGAGGATCATTGGTAGTAATTCTCTGAAATTTTGGAAAATTCACTCATAGAACCATCTAGTCCTGGATTTTTTTTATTTGGGAGAAAACTTCTAATTACTCTTTCCATTTTCTTGATTGTGATTGGCTAGTTTAGCCTATCAGTTTCCTCCTTATTTGGTTTTGATAGATGATGTTTTCAAGAAATGTGTCCATTTTTCTCAGTTCTCTAGCTTAACAGAGCACAGTTTTTCATATTAAGTTCTCATTTCTTAAATTTCTGGGGATTTTTTTGTAATTTCTTTCATTTAATTTCTTTTTTGCTTTTTGGGTTTTTTGTTTGTTTGTTTTTAGTAAGGGCACCATGGTGACGCTAAGAATTTACTCCTGGCTGTGAGCTCAGACATTCTTCCTGGCTTAAGGGACCATATGGGACGCCAGGGATTGAACCCAGGTCCATCCTGGGTCAGCTGCATGCAAGGCAAACCCCCTATTACTGCGCTATTGCTCCAGCCCCTAATTTCTTATTAGATTTATTTTAATGCTTTTAAGTTTTTCCTGGCGAGTCTTGACAGTGGTTTGTCTATTTCTTTAAAAAAAACAGTTCAAAGTTCCATTGGTTCTTTGTACTGTTTTATTTGTTTCAATAGTACTGTGTTCTTCTCTGGTTTTTATTATTATCTTTTCTTCTGCTTGTGTGTGTGTTTCGTTATTTTTAGTTTACCAGAAATATAAGGTCTGCCTTTAGGTTGTTTATTTTATATTTTCTTTCCTCATGTATGCCTTTATCACTGAGTTTTCCCCTAGTTCCCTCTTTTGCTTTGTCCCATAGATTTTGGTAAAATGAGACTAATTTCTTCATTATCATTAGTCTCAAGTAATCTCTTTGACTTCCTTGAATTTTCTCTTTTATCTAGATTTTCTTTTGGTTTGTGGGCCACATCTCAAGGGTTACTCCTGGCTCTGTGCTCAGTAATCGCTCCTGGCTTGGGGAAACCTAGGGGAAGCCAGAGGATCAAACTGTGGCCCATTCTAGGTTATATGTGTGCAAGGCAAACGCCCTACTACTGCACCACTGCTTCAGCCCGATGATCCAGCTGTTATTAAGCAATATATTGTTCATTCTCTCTGTGTTAGAATTTCTCCACACTCTCTTCTTAAAGTAAATCTCTACCTCTATGCATTGTGGTCTGATAAGAGTGTTGGTATGTTTGTGAAGTTTTTTTAAGTTAAATATTTGTCCTAAGATGTGATCTATCATCTAGCGTGTCCTGTGTGCATAGAAAAATGTGTATTTAGTGTTTTGAGTATGAAATACCCAGTATAAATCCATTAGTCACAGATGATAGGACTTGTAAAGTTCTGGGCAAAGAGCTTGGAGATAGAGATGGGGATGGATGAATGTTCCACAGAGCCAAATGTCAAGATCATTGACAGGCAGGACAGGCAGGAACTTGTTGGTTGCTTTGTAGGTTCAGGATGCCAGTTAGAGACGTTGATTCAAACTGGTTCAGATAGGATGGACATAAGCAGAAGTTCTTTTACCCTCCTGGGAGGGGCTGGCACTCCATTGCCAAGGTAACAAAAAAGAAAAAGAAACCTTGTTAAGAAAAGTAACTTTAGCAATGCAATACACTACCAGGACTAGATTCATATCCTTGCACGTTGAATGTGGCATAAATAAAACCTAAAACGGTAAAATTTTAAACATCAAGAAACTACTTATAACAAAGATCAGGAGGTTATTAAAATTTTACAAAAAAATATAAACCTATAATTATCTTGATATCTAAGTGCTGATGTTTAGGGTGACATAATCTTCTAGCTGCTTCCTGATGACACATGGTGTTGTGGGTTTGTCAGTTTTATTTCTTGATATCTAATATAGGACAGGGGACAAGAACAAATTGGGGTTCGATTCGTTCAAAAAGAAAATGAATAACTACATTTCATTCTTGTACAAATGTGTACTTTCAGATGAACTTCTTGGAAGTTAGATGATTTTCCCATGGTCTCAAAAATGATGAAAAACTAAGTGGTTTTCTGGGTTTCAGAGTTGATGAGTTTTAAAAGACGTGCTGGGACCCATTGTTTCTTTATGGAACTATCCTCCATATAAATACATGCATGCCCTTTACCCCTGATGATCAAGTTTTCTGCTACCCAGTCTTTTTATATTTTCACCCACATAGGTGAATTGTCTTTTGAGTTTGTAGATATTCATGGAAGTATTTTCAGCGGCTCTATGAGGTTCTCCTTGTGGCAAATTTAAAATATTTATAGAAAAACATGATAAGAGGGGCCGGAGTGTTGGCACAGTGGTAGGGCATTTGCTTTGCATGTGCTAACCTAGGGCAGACTATGGTTTGATCCCCCAGCGTCCCATATAGTCCCCCAAGCTAGGAGTGATTTACTGAGCACATAGCCAGGAGTAACTTCTGAGCATCACCGGGTGTTGCCCAAAAACTCAGACAAAAACTTATGATAAGTATAGAAAATCAAGTGGAGGTATTACCGCTTTTTGTTTTTCAACAATTGGGTTTTGAGAGTCCTATGTGCATGTTTAATAATATCTTGTTCTTGAGGATTGTCATGTGCTTGTATGCCACTCATTACAAAATACTAAAAAGTTTTGCTGATGTAGGCTGTTCAATTATCTGAGTTAATTATATTAGGAATTCCCATAACAGAAAAGCATTGTAATAAAAAGGAACAGAGAGCTTTAGCTCTTTCTAAAATCATGGGGACTGCCTGTAGAAAATGAGAATAGTTATCAGAAATGTTTGCTTGGGAAAAATTAACATGCATCACAACTATTTTATAATTATTTTTTGTCTTTGCTAGCTCCTGCTACAAAAAATGTACAGTTTAGAGAAGCACAAAAAGAACAACTGTGAACTAATGTGCATATCTTAGTGAAATGTAATAGTGTACATGAAGTTATCAGGCATTTTGTGTTTGGCATTATGATCTATAAATGATATAAACATTAGCAGAGTCACGTGGTCAGCTAATTTATTTCCTCAAGTCATTAGACCAGGGAGACCAGAATGAGAACTTAAAAGAGTGATAAATATGCTGAGTGCTTTTGTAACCTGGCTTGCAGTTGTTGAAGCAAGTCTTGAGCCACAGGGTTGTGAGCATTTATGGGAGTAGTGACAATTCCAGAAAAAAAGTCCAACTACATAGAGTGTGACACTTATTATATTACATGGGACTGACACATGGGAGAATAGCTAAATCAAGGTGGCAAGTTCCACTTGTTATTCAGAGTTGTAATTGGCACACACTGATGCCATCAGGGATAGGCCAACAATCCCACCTTTCCCAGAGGATCAAAATGAAATCAAAAGAAATACCATCAAAATGAAATACCAATATATTTGGAATAGGAGAGATGCGAATGATGGAAGAGATTATAAAGAGATTCCTTTTTAAGAAGTACCAACTTTTTTCCTGCTGGGTAGTATGAGGAAAGTACTCTTGAGAAGTCAGCCAAAGTTCTTTGAAGAATTTCACTGAGAAGTACTATTGAGCCAACTTCCTATTTAGGGATGGGTAGCACAATGATATGAGAGTCATATCCCAGTAAAACATGTGCATGAAGTCTTCCTTTGATTATTATAACAGCTATTAATTCCAAATATGGCACATTGGTGTGAGGTTGTTCATTATATAGACAAATCCATTCTAATGCATCTGATAGTTGAACAATGGCAGCTATTCATGGCTGAGGTGTTGCAAGAATCCATAACCATAAATTTTTCCAGTTGTAAACTGAGTAAGATAGGAGACTTCTGGAGATGGTCCATAAAAATTCCAATTCCTTCTGAACCTCTGGAATTAGTTATTTTGGGCTATATAGGGAAAAGTGCTTCTATAATAAGGAACAATTCTGAGTAAGGAATACCGAGAAAGAGGCTCACTGAATATCTTTCATCAGTTTCTGAAAATCATTGAGTGTTTTGAGGTCTTTCCCATAGATGTGTAAGCATCTTGCACAAAGAGTTAGAGCTATATACAACAGAGTACTGACATTTGGTGAGTTAGTCATTCCCTAGGGTAAAACAATACAGTGAAATCTGCACTGAAGTGCCTTATAATTTAAAGAAGGAATGGAAACTGTAAAGCAATTGCAGTCATATGGACCAATAGGAATATTATAAAAAACAGTCTTTAATGCCTATTATTTCCAGATCCCAATCTTTCAGAATCATTGCAGGAGCGTTTCCATTAGAACCATACTAGAATATATATATTTTAAGTCAATCAACAGTCTCCATTTACCTGATTTTTATAATACCATGAAGAATTTCATTTTGAAAATTATGATTTAATATGTTCCTATTTTAATTGTTTACCTGCTAAATTTATAAGTGCCCTTAGCTTAAGGCACTACTGTGGTGTACACACAGGATGATTAAACTTCCACTGAATGTGGAGTGGTGGTGGATGGCTCTGTATCTCTGATTAAAAAATGTGAGTACTCTGAATTATTGACTAGAGAAGTGGCAGGAGGGATTATGGGAGGAGGAATTAAGAACTCAGATCACAATTTGTTGTATAGATCTTGACCCCATAAATTCAGGGCAAGGGAACTATATAATGCAGCAATGTGGCTATATTCCCTTCTGTTGTAATGCTTTCCAGCCATCTAGCACTTTGTCAGGCAGAGGCAAAGGCATACTGCCTATTCCTTGCAAGCCATAAGGTATATCCTCTAGGGCCCAATTTTGAGGTATTGGGTAGAGATAATGGAGACATCAGCATATGTATAAATCATTACTTTGAATTGTTTGCCACTTATCTCTAAAGGCATTATTGGGTACATGTTCTTATGTAGACTGTAGATAGATGCCACTAAGAGAACTGCAGAAGCTGCTTGGGGGCTAGTGCTGTCAAAGCCTTCAATTAAGCAATCAATGTGGCCAGGTATGAAAATTGGAAGAATCAATAGCTGTGCAATATTATCTCCTTTTTAAAATGTTTACATAGAAATAGTTATTTTTATTATTTTATTCTTTTTTGTTTTTTGGGTCACACCTGGAGGTGCTCAGATGATACTCCTGGCTCTGAGCTCAGAAATTGTTCCTGGCAGGCTCAGCGGACCATTTGGGGTGCCAGGATTTGAACCACCATCTGTCTTGGATTGGCTGTGTGCAAGGCAAATGCCCTATTGCTGTGCTATTTTTCTGGTCCCTAATTAATTTATTTTTATAATCCAGATCTACTATTCCTACATAAATATTAATGCCATTTATGCTTAAGTTGCTTTCTAATAACAGGTGTGAGGTCAAGCAGGCACAAATCTAACAAGAGAGATTTGTATTGATACAGAGTTTAATGGGGTGCAAGCAGAGTAGGGAAGCCATGAACCTTACTGCCAAAACCTAGGCAGACAAATTGAGAGAGAGAGAACTGGGTTTGAAACCAGGACAAGGACTTAATAAGATAGAGGAGCAGGAAAGAGGAATAGGAAGGAGAAACAGCAGGCAGTTCAGAAAACAGTTTTTCTGGTAAAGCCATCCAGGAAATGCAATCAATGTCTGGAAGAAATAGCCAGGAAAAACCACCAGGATAAACATCAATAGCAGCACCAGCAGCAACCACAGCACCAGTAGCAAATACCCACTCCGGACTTGAGTTGGGGGTTTAAATGACAGTTACTAGGGGTCATTCAAAAGGGACAGACCCCTTTTGTGACAGTTATGACAGTGTAACACAAGAGCAGGGGAAATGGACCTAATGTAAGGATGGGTAATGGGCTAGGCCTAGAGCTTGGAGAGGGGACTGGAGAATGAATCAGGTAGCTGGACTCAGGATGTCCCTAGAAATGGGATGGGAAGTCATATGGATTGGATGTCAGGATGGGATACTGGAGTTGATGGAGTGGATCAGTGAGTGTCCCTTGGAGATTTAATAATACAGGTTCATATCAAAGTCTAGAGGTCTCTCCCTCTGATTAATACATTGGATGTCAGAATGGGCAGTGAGCGGGCCTAGATCTAGGATGGAAGTGCAGAGAGCCCTGATGTCAGGACTGGAAATAGGCTAAGCCTATAGCTTTGAGGAGGAGATCAATGAGTTTTCCTCTGAGTCTAGAAAATCTAGGTTCAGTTCCAAGGCTGCCAATCCTCTTTGGTTGATGCACCTGATATTAATACTGGCAACAGACTGGCCTAGATCATTCATGGGAGGACAGTTGAGCTAGATGTCAGTATGGGTAACAGGCTGGGCCTAGTGCTTGTAGAAGGGGATTGGCAATTCTCTCTGGGAGCCTAGAGAAACCAGGTTCAGATTCACTGCTAGAGGTCCCTCCCTCAGATGACACACTGAATATCAAGACAGGAGTTGGGCTGGGCCTACATTTGAGATGGGAGGGGAGTCGAACCAGATTTTATCATATGTAATGGGCTGGAACTAGAGCTTGTGGAAGGGGATCAGGAATTCGGCCTGGGAGCCTAGAGAACCCAGATATACATCTAAGGATATAAGTCCCTCCCTTTGTTGATGTCAGCCCTGGCAACAGGCTGGGCCTAGATTTAGGATGGCAGGGCAGATAAACTGGATGTCAAGATGGCTGTCAGCTGGGTATAGTTCTGGGATGCGAGGACTGACATACTGGATGTTTAGAAGGTTGATAGGCTGGGACTAGAGCTTGAGGGAGGGGATTGGAGAGTGTCCCAGTGAGCCAGATATGACAACAGGGACTAAAGCTAGAAGTGGATGGCAGATGACCTGGATTTCAGAATGGGTGGTGCACTGGGACTAGAACTGGAATGGGAGGACAGATAAACTGGATGTCAGGATGAATGATGGGCAGGGCCCTGAGCTTGTGGAAGTGGAACAGTGATTGACCAAGGGAGCATTCAGAAGCAGTGCTTGAGGTTCCTCCCTCAGATGATGAATCAGACGTCAGGGTAGACAAGTGGCTGAAACAAGAGATGGGATGGAAGAGAAGATGAACCTGATGTCAATATAAGTGATTTTCTGGTTCCACAATTTGGAAGAGGAGATTGTAGAGTGTGGCTGAGAACCTAGAGAATCTAGGGTAAAATCCAGGGCTAGGCATCTACCCTTGAATGATACGCCAGATGTCAGCACAAGTGAACCAACTGGAGATAGAACAGGAATAGAAGTTCATACAAATATAATATCAGGTTAGGTGACAGGGCTGGACCTATAGCTCTATGAATGGGATCACTGGATCCTAGAGAATCCAGGTTCAGATCCATGTTTAGACGTCCTACCTTGGATGATAAACCTGGGATAGAAATTAGATGGAGATAATGTCAGCAAGCATGATAGGCCTAACCTAGAGCTTTGGGGAGGGAATAAATGTGTGTACCATAGATCCTTTTTTAAGTACAGGTCATTGGCTGGGCATAGTGCTGGTATGAGAGGGCTGAAGGAATAGATTTCTAATGGATTTCTAACAGATCTAGAACTGAAATGGGAGGATATACAGAAAAGATGTCAAGATGGATGACGAACTAGTCCTAGTCCTGGGATGAGAGGGTAGAAGTATTAAATGTCAGGACAGAAAATGGGTAGACCTAGGTCTTGGAGGAGGGGATTAAGGCTTAGTGAGTGTCGAAGGAACCTGGATTTAGTATGAGTGAAAATATAGACCTAGCACTGGGCTGGCAGAACAGATGGACCAGATATCAGGACAGGTGATGAACATACTTAGAGCTTGGGGAGGGGGAGAGTACTGGCAAGATTCCCTGGAAGTTTAGAGATTGCAGGTTTAGGATACAATGCAAGAGAATCACCCTCTGATGATGAATCTAGTATGAGAAGGCAGAAAATCCAATGTCAGGATGGGAAATGGCTGGGTCTAGAACTGGGATGTGAAGATAGATGGACTAGATGTTAGGATGGTCCATGGGCTAGACCTAGGCTTGGAATGGGAGGGAAGATAGAGTGGATGTCAGGACAAGCTCTAGGCTCAGCCTATGGAGGGCAGTGGTGAATATCCTGGAAGCCTTGAGAATCCAGGTCAACATTCAGGGATAGAGGTCCTTCTCTCAGATGATGCACTGGATATCAGAATGGGTGACATGTTGGTCCAAGAACTAGAATTGTAGTTGTAGAAGATGTGATATCAGGGTGAGAGTGGTCTGGGATTAGTTTTTGAGGGAGGGCGTCAGTGAGTGTTTCAGGGAGCCAGATATTGGAGTGTAGATGGAATGTATGTAAGGATTGGTGATGGGCTCAGACTAGAGATTCATTTGGAGAACTGACCGACCTGATGTCAGTATGAATGATGTGCTGGGCCTTGACTATTGGGGAGGGAACAAGTGAATGTACAAGGGAGCTGGATGTCAGAATATGAGACGGGCTGTGCATAGAACTTTTCTGTCATATATTTAAACATATGTTGAGTGACTGATAAGATTCTTTCTTTCATGTAAGTACCTAATCACTTAAATTTTCATTTATATTACTCACAAAATTATTTCAGAATTATTTCAAATTTTTTGAAAAATTATTTTAGAATTATTCAAAATTATTTCAGATTTATTTCAAAATTTTAGAATGTTTTAAAAAACACATCTGAGAAATTATGTATGCAAATTCAATATGAATATGAAACATGTAGGAAATATATTATTTGTATTATAAGTCCTACATTAGATGTGTACTATGATGTGAAATATAATATATAATGCTTATAAAACACATAATATAAATACAAAATTTATGTACAAACACATATTTACAACTAAAGATTATACCCAAAGCAAATCAAGTAAACTGGGGACAGCAGCTCTAATATCAGCACCGTCATGCCTCACCCCTGGACCAGAAATTGGCTTGTTGTGATATTTTTCTGCTCTATGAACCCAGGTGCATTATGCTGTAGTTGGAACCTGCCATTCCTAAGCCAAAACTATGAACCCCAAACATCCAGCAATATGGGGGCCACAGCTCCTGTATCAGCAATGCTGAGCCCTTCCTCATGGCCAGAAATTATACAGACCTGATACCTGCCTTCCCTCTGAGCCTAAAACTATCCTGACACCAATTTGCCCATGGAGAAACACTGCTATATCCATCCTTTTCATGGGTATGTGGTACATTTCACTACTAATTCTCAGACAGCATAAAAACCCCAAACTTGGTTAACTCATTGTAATGACTAACAACTTTTAATATAGTCAAACTCTGCATGAGGAAAAGATCTGAAAAGTATGTGTATCCTTGGTTATTTAGTAGAAATTGTTTAACGGGTCACTTCTCAAGTAACTTGGATTCAAACCCCACCACTAACACCCACAAGATTCAAAGAATTATAGGAGAAACTAGATAGTGAGAAAAATATAGGCAAATATATAATTCCATCAAAACACTTGAGTCTGGTTGGTGAGAACCTAAAACCCCTGTACTCAGTGAGTGCATTGGCAACAGAAGTTAAGAAAGCACTAGCAATGAAACTACGTACTCAATTTGACCAACTCAAAGAACTTTTTCAAGGGATGTCAATATCTATACAAATGGAATTGAAGGAGCTAAGAATATGCTAACAAACCATAGTAGCAAAATCTCAAAAGGAGAACTGTATGGATGAACTTACAAGTCAACATTTATTGATTTTTAAAAAGTATGAGTAAACTTACAAGCCAGTGTTGATTTTAAAAATGTCATAAATACAAAATGATGAGAGAAAATGTAAGATATTTAATGAACAAAAAGATTATGAATAATCTCTGAACTATAGAAATACCATAAAGTGAGGAAAAAAGGAAAATAAAATAACAATTGATGGCAGAGATAATAGTACAGACTTTCCTCACCCTCTTAAGGGAAGCAGCTTGGAAAATTCTAGTGGACAAAAGAGTATCAAATAAAATAGACTCAGAAAATACCAAGACATGCAATAATCAAAATGATAAAAAAAAGAGAGAGAAACAAACTTTTTAAAGAGTAAGCAATAAGAAAAACCTTGAATATAGAGGCCAGAGTGGTGGCACTAGAGGTAAAACATCTGCCTTGCAAGTGCTAGCCTAGGACGGACCACGGTTCGATCCCCTGGCATCTCATATGGTCCCCCCAAGCCAGGAGCGATTTCTGAGCATATAGCCAGGAGTAACCCTCAGCGTCAACAGATGTACCCCCCCAAAAAAAACCCTTAAATATAAAGAAAAGGACAAATGAATCACAAAAGATCTCCCAATGAAAAGGTTCTGTCAAGAAAAGAGTTGGATGACATATTCAAAGTACTGAATGAAAGAGCAAACCTCTCATTTAGATGGAAAAGAGAAATAAGATTATCAGGCAAAAAAAGGGCTGGTGACTTTTGCAATAATAAAATAAGTTCTGAATGATCTACTGAATGGCCATTTCCATAACCTAAATAATTATAGAAACAACAACCCTACACATAAAAATGACAACACAATTATATCAATAATATCTTTGAAGCTCAGTGTACAAAATCTCCATAAAAGTACTTAGAGTGGTGGTGTAAATCAAGAAACAAAACTAACCCATCCATTTGCTCCTCAGAAATCTCAAGTTAGAGGAAGGATCAAAGAAAAAGGATGGAAACAATTGTACAAGCCACTGTGGGTATCTGGGACAGTAATACTGATATCAAATTACATTCAATCAAAAGGAAAGTAATTAGAAACAAATATGGATATTATTTATTAATCAGGGGAATAGACCAAGAAGTAATAACTATTAAGTGATGTTATGTATTCCATTTCTAATTCTCTTTCTTTTTAAACCTCCTCTTTTTCATAAATACATAGTAAGTTAGTGATGGTAGAAGAAGAATAAGCTTCTAAACGAGCAATTAACTGAGCACAAAACAGGGAACGATACCTTCAGATTAGTCATTCAACAAAATGACTTGACAGCACCATTAACCACGACAAGAACCTGATGTCAGAAAGTGTCTACAGAAACAAACATTGCAATCTTTTACAGAAATCTGGAAATGATAGAAAACAGAGTGTAATATTTAGTTTTTCAAAGTGTGACCAAGTAGCATAATTTGGGTAATATTAACTAAACTCATATTTTATTAAATATATGCCATATTCTTTTTTTCTATTTTCTTTTTATTATTAAATATATTTTTTATTTAAGTAACATGATCATATTTGGGTTACAGTCATAACCAGAACACCCTCCTTCACCAGTGCTACATTACCCCCTCCCTCCTTCCCATCCCCTGCCTGTTTTTGAGACCGGCATTCTACTACAGTAATTTGTTTTTAAGTTCAGTAAGTTGTATTATTTTCCTTAGAGTAAAAAAATATAGTAATGGTGTGATAGTGGCAATCGCCAGTGTTTGCATAGGTCCAGAAAAATGGAGAAAATGGGAAAAAAGTCCTTGACTTGATTACAAAAAGGCCTCACCCCAGAAGTTTATTGGCATAAGACAGACTCTGGGTTCCAGGCATACCAGTCTATCCAACTCCAGTCAATCTCAAGGTCCCAGTGAAACTTTTGCAATTTTAGCTATAGTTGGTATCAGACTTTTATATTCAAAGACTCTGGATTCTGTGCATTTCTTTCGTCGATGTCAGGCTGATGTGGAGCATCCTCTAGTTTCAGCATATCATTAAATGTAGAGCGATCTGCTCTGCATGCAGACTGTTGCTGAGTCACCTGGGTGTTGGGGGTACTCTTTGGAGTCAGTCAATGCCAAAGCAGTGGTAGGTCTTCTCTGGTAAAGGCTTGGATCCTGGGAATGTTAAAGACAATTGTGGTTGTTTCCATAGTTCAGGTGTGTGTGGGCGATGCCCATTCTTCTGAGGCCTGAGCCAAATCATTATGCCAATGTTCAGGATAAAAGGCCTAATTACATTACCAAATTTGTTTTCCCAACTCTATTAGATAAGAACTTGTTTGTATACGTATTATTTTCCCATTTTAATGTGCCTATGCAAAGGAGAAGCAATGCCACAATATATTGTTGGTGCATCTGGGGGCCAACAAATAAATTCCAACATTTCCCGTAACTTGGTATAAATGTAAAATCTACACAGATTTACTCTTCTACCAGTATTGCTTATAAAACAGATCTCATAGGGGGAAAATCAAGCAATCAAATAACTAATCTAGTGGGCAAATTTGTCACAAATGAGGATATTTGAAAAGTTTTATAGATGTTAAGGGAATACATCTGAGATATACAAAAGAGATACATGTGACCCTTTCATGTTTTAAAAAGAAAAAAAGAAAACAAGGGTATTTGAAGACAACAGGAGATAGTTGAGTTTGCGACATGTTTTGTGGCATTACAGAACCCTATATTGTCCTTGGACCAGGGGTTATGCTGAAGCTGATTCCGGTATCATGCAACCGTCCATAGTTTGATAAGGGGCCACCAAGCATGGGTCAACAGGCATGTTGGTCGTAGTTGTTCGTGTATGCATGAGCTGGGGACCGAGAGGGTGTCATTTAATGAGGAGCTGGATGGTGGTTTTGGGAAGAAGGTCAGTCTCGGTGTCTACCAAATTAGAAACTGAGGATAAGGAGGGTGGAATAAGGGGAAGATAATGGTTCAGGGTTTGGGTATGAGGAGGTAGGAGAGACTAAGGGGTGAGGGGAGAGGCAATACATAAAGGACAAGACAATAAAGGTCAATTTGAGTGTTTTGTCAAAATCTTGAGCATCCTGATTCTATTCCTAGGAGCACTCTAGGATCAGGAACGTTTTTGGGTACTGACTAAAAAGTATGGGGGTCCAATATACATAGGGGAGGGGTTTCCCTCCTCCGCCGGCCCCCCAGGGCCCGAGTTGCCAGGGTCGGCCATGAAGACCCACCTGGAGTGGGGGGTCCCAGTCTCCTGGACCAAGTGTTCAGCCCAGGAGATCTGTGGCCCGCTGTCCGACCAGCGACCCTTACATACCAGAAAAACAGAGGGACAGCTTCCCTGGCATGTGCACTCTGCTGGGTCCAATTGCAAGCTCCCACTCCGGTTTGAAAATTGAAAAGGAGGAGTTTCCCTCCTGCACCCACCCCCCAGGGCCCGAGTTGCCAGGGCCGGCCATGAAGACCCGCCTGGCGTGGGGGGTCCCAGTCTCCTGGACCAAGTGTTCAGCCCAGGAGATCTGTGTATATGCCATATTCTTTAAAAGTAATATAGATTAAAAATTTTGGGAAATTTATCTTTTTTTAAAATTTTTATTGTGGTTAAAGTTAATTACAAATCTTTCACGGTAATATTTAAGGCACATAGTGACAATGAATGAGGGGCATTCCCACCATCAGTGTTGTCCTCCCTCCACCTCTGTTCCCAGCATGCATCCTACATCTCCCTTGTAAACTGCCCCATAATACTAGCACATCTATTCCCCCCTTGAACAACTTATTGTAGATTGAGTATCGATACTGTTGTTGTTGACTTTGGATTTGGTATTCAAGTCTGAGCATTTTTTATTTCCACCAAATGAACATACCACTGTCTTGTCTTGGTACCATTCATTTCCCCCCCTCCAATTATGAGGCTGATCAAGGTGATTCCAGTAATGGGGCTCTATTGGAGATTTAATAAAAGATATGGGAGAAGAAAAGAAAAAAGGGCAAACAAACAAAAAAAAAAAACTAGGAGAAATTTGTCCAGGTCTTATAAATATCCATTTGGAAGAAGAAAGGGAAAAAAGAAGAGAAAGGTAACAAAACAAAAGAAGACAAAAAAACATACCAGCAACTTCTTAAAAAAAGGGTCGTAATTCTTTTTTTTTCCTTTTTGCCTAGGCACACTAGATATTGGGGAAATTTCTGAAATTAAAATCAATATTTATTTAGGAGGAATAAAATTTAGAGCTCCATATTAAACTGAAAATGTTTTAATAACATGTTTATCATTAATTTTATAACTGAATGTTACACCCCACTCAGGAAGGGCACACATCAGAAGTGTTGCACTCCTGAAAAAGAATTATTTGCCAAAAAGGCCTGCTTAGAGCAGTCAAATCAGTTGACCCTTCGCGTGGATTGTTTGGCTATAATTCTAAACGTGGCTGTAACTATCTCTCTCTTTATTTTTGACCATTATTAGAAATCAGGCCTCAATATTTCTTTCTAACAAAGAAGCACAGTACAAATCTCGCCGAAAGTCTCCCACTGACCAGCTCTCTGTGATCTCTGCTACCTTGACACCAAGATCATGTTTTTTCCCAAAACTTAGCTCATGAGTAAAGCAATTTTTAGTTTTCCCCAAAACTCTAAAACATTTCTCTTTCTTCCCACTTCCCTGAAAATTACCTGGTTTCTCCTGCTTACCCAAAACAAAGCTAACCCACAACAGAAACTGCCTTTTACCATCAGTATCGGTTCTTTAATATGCAGATTTTAGCCATGGCCTTTCATTCTGTTTCCCTGACCATCTCCCACTTTCTTTTATCTCCAAAATTACACCCTGCATTCCAGAGCTTACCCCTTAAAAGTTACCCAGCTCAAAAAATAAATTTGTCTTCGTCTTTCTAGATGCAAGTCCCCATGCATTGTGTGTGGTAATACATTTCTACAATAGTGTTTCGTCTTTCTGCCATTTCATGTTCCCACTCTCTCCCCGTGAAGGTTTCCAAAACGCAAGGAAGAACCTGCTTATAGGCGCTGGTGTCTGCAGCAGAATTGGCGCTCAATGTTTGGGGGCCATTGGGGAGAGTAAGCTATCACTTTCTCTTTTCTCCTATCCTTTTTTTTCCTTCTCTTTTTCATTTTTTAGGAACATGAAGTAGGACCTCGTCAGGTTGCCTAGGAACCCCTGGACAGTACCAGGTTCAAGACGAGAAGGTATACGGGTAACATGGGTCAAAATTATTCTAAGCAACAAATTATTTTTGATACTATAAAGTATATTATGAGAGATAAGAGTTCTGACATATCTCAACAACAGATACAGCAATTCATTCTATTCTTAGAGACTTATAGCCTCTGGTTTATTGAGAGAGGTATTCTATGTTTGGAAGATTGACTACAAGTACAGCAGGATAGTCAGTATGTATATGAAACGTATGGTCCTGATGCCCACCTAAATCTTATCTATACAATTTGGACAGAGGTTATGGATGTGATTGATGATAGACAACAATTAGTACATGCAGCTCAGACAACTAGGGCAGATATGGAGCACAGATATGATCAGCAGTCCAGGAAGACCAATATAAATTTTAAAAGGAGAACTAGCGATAAGGGGCTTGATAGAGCAAAGGACGGCTCAGAAATTTTAACAGCTGAAATGCCGGTTCCTTCTATAGCATCTCTAAACGTAGAGACAAAGGAATCAACTTGAAGGCACAAAGAGGTGACATCAGGCTGGGAAAATCCATGAAACTATGCTTGCCCAGTGGGGCCCGACTGTGAAAAACAGTGAGTGCTACCTGTGTATGTCTGTCTACTGTCCTCATGCGTGAAAATCTCAGGAGTGAGCCGAAAAGAGGCTCCAGAAAACTCGCTCTCCCAGAGGTCATTTCCAGGGCGGGACTCCAGAATATAAAAATCAGCTAGACTTTGCAGAAGCTGGGTCCCCTGTTTGTGACATCAGGCTGGGAAAATCCATGAAACTACGCCTGCCAAGTGGGGCCCGATTGTGAAAAATTGTGAGTGCTACCTGTGTATGTGTGTCTACTGTCCTCTTGCGTGAGCCTCTTGGGAATGGGCCGAAAAGAGGCTCCAGCAGAACACTTTGGCTCTGCTTCGCTACGCGGCCGTGTGCTCTTTCTAAGAAAAGAACACCATTGCAACAAGAAGAAAAAATCACACTAAGAACTGTGCTGGAACACAGAAGCAAGCATTTCTCTCCGGACTGTCTTCTCTGTTGCATGCTCGGGCCTAAGATTTGATCCAGTGTGAGGCTTCATTCATGGAGGAATCTCTTTCCTTAGAGGCAAGTCAACCCATTCAGAAAGGGCGGAGCCAGAGGAGTGTGCTGCCTGCATCATATAGCCAATGAATACCAACACAACATGTAGAAAAACCCACAATACAAGTATGACAATAGGGAAACAACTCAGGCCAGTATCAGACATAGAGAATGAAGATGACAATTCTGATGACCAGATAATGACCAACCAACTAATCAACCTCTCAGATAAGGACTTTAGACTAGCAATATGGAAGATGCTCAACGAAGTCAAAGAAACCATGGATCGAGTTGAACAAAACACTAATAAGAATGAAGAAAATAAGAACACGTAAATCACAAAACTCCAAACTGAAATAACATGTCAACTAATAGGCCTGAAAAACTCAGTAAACGAAGTGAATGACAAAATGGATCAGCTCTGGGACAGGGTATCAGAAGCTGAGAATAGACTTGGTGCTGTGGAAGATGAGATACATAACAATTATATACAGCAGGAGAGATTGGAAAAAAACTTAAAGCAAATGAGCAGACAATGGAAAAATTAGTCGAAGAATGGGAACAGATGAAAATAGAAGTCTATGATAAGATCAACAGAAACAACTTAAGAATCATTGGAGTCCCAGAGACCCAGGAAGAAAATTTTCAGGAATAATCAATGGTCAAGTACATCATTAAAGAGAAACATCCAGAGCTAAAGAATATATGTCATCAAATCCTGCATGGTCGAAGAGTACCAAACAAAAGAGACCCCAGAAAAATCACCCTAAGACATATCCTATTCACAATGACAAATCCCACATATAGAAAGAGTATTCTGAAAACAGCAAGATCAAAAGGGGAAATTACATTCAAGCAAGCATCCTTGAGATTCACAGCAGACCTGTCACTAGAGACACTCAATGGCAGAAAGCAGTGGTGGGATGTTGTGACAAGACTGAATGAAATGAATGCTTCACCCAGAATACTATACCCAGCAAAACTCACTATCCGGTTTGATGGAAGAATACATGGTTTCACAGACAAAAAACACCTCAGAAACTTTACAGACTCAAAACTAGTCTTAAGAGAAAAACCAAAAGACCTAATTTAAGACAAGGCTAACCAAAAGACACACCAAATTTTGATATAAAGATGGCATTGAATCCCAGGACAATTCGTTCTCTCAACGTCAATGGACTAAATGCACCAGTTAAGAGACACAGAGTGGCTAAATGGATCAAAAAACTCAATCCAACCTTCTGCTGCCTACAAGAAACGCACCTGAATAGTCAGAACAAACATAGACTCAAAATAAAAGGCTGGAGAAAATTATGCAAGCAAACAACACCCATAAAGAAAGCTGGAGTGGCCATACTGATATCAGATAATGGAAACTTTATACTCAGGAAGGTTGTAAGGGACAAAGATGGACATTTTATATTAATCAAGGCGTATGTAGAGCAGGAAGAAATAACTCTCCTAAACATATATGCACCGAATGATGGGCCAGAATAATATGTAATACAACTGTTGACAAATCTGAAAAATAATATCAATAACAACACAATAATTGTGGGGGACCTCAACACGGCTTTGTCAACAATGGATAGGTCAACCAGACTGAAACCCAACAAGAATATAATAGACCAGAGGAGAGAAATGGAAGAAAGAGGCCTAGTGGATATATATAGGACACTCCATCCCCAGAAACCTGAGTAAACATTCTTCTCCAATGTACATGAGACATTCTCCAGGATAGACTACATGCTGGCACATAAAACATACCTCCATAAGATCAAGAGGATACAAATTTTGCAGACTACCTTCGCTGACCACAAGGCTCTGAAATTATTTGTGAATTCCAACGGGACAAAGAAGAAAACCTTTAACACCTGGAAGTTAAACAGCCTCATACTGAATAACCAGTGGGTCCGAGAGGAAATCAAGGAGGAAATGAAAAGGTTCCTAAAAACAAATGACAATAAAGACACAAACAATCAGAACTTATGGGACACAGCAAAAGCAGTACTGAGAGGAAAATTTATAGCTTTGCAAGCACACATCAGGAAGGAAGAAGGAGCTTACCTGAGTAGCTTAATGACACAGCTAATAGAACTAGAAAATGCTCAAAAAAGGACCCAAAAATAGGGAGACAGAAAGAAATAACAAAGCTGAGAGCAGAAATCAACGACGTGGAAACTGAAAAAAACAATCTGAAAGATCAACGAAAGCAGAAGTTGGTTCTTTGAAAAAATAAACAAGATTGATAGAACACTGGCAAACCTAACAAAAAAGAGAGAGAGAAACTTGATAACTCATATTAGGAATGAAGAAGGAAAGATCACTTCTGATATGACAGAGATACAAAGGGTAATCAGAAACTACTTTGAGAAACTCTACGCCACTAAAAATGAGAACCTGGAAGAAATGGATAAATTCTTGGACTCTTATAATCTTCCACGGTTGAAGGAAGAGGATGTAGCATATCTAAACACCCACATCACCATTGATGAAATTAAAACGGTAATCAAATGTCCACCGAAAAACAAAAGCCCAGGACCAGATGGATTCACTAATGAATTCTTTCAAACTTTCCAAGAGGAACTACTACCAATCCTGGCAAGACTCTTTCATGAAATTGAACAAACGGAAACACTTCCAAATAGCTTTTATGAAGCCAACATCACCTTGACACCTAAACCAGACAGAGATGCTACAAAAAAGAAAATTACAGACCAATATTGCTGATGAATGCAGATGCTAAGATACTCAACAAAATCCTGGCAAATAGGATTCAATGCCTCATTAAGAAGATCATCTACTACGATCAAGTAGGTTTCATCCCAGGAATGCAAGGCTGGTTTAACATCCATAAATCTATCAACATAATACACAACATCAATAACAAGAAAAATAAAAACCACATGATCATATCAATAGATGCAGAGAAAGCATTTGATAAGGTCCAACACCCATTCTTGATCAAATCTCTCAGCAAGATGGGAATGGAAGGAACCTTTCTCAATATAGTGAAGGCCATCTACCACAAGCCCGTGGCAAATATTATCCTCAATGGAGAAAAACTAAAAGCCTTCCCACTAAATTCTGGCACAAGACAAGGCTGTCCTCTCTCACCACTCCTATTCAACATAGCACTGGAAGTACTTGCTATAGCGATTAGGCAAGAAAAAAATATCAAGGGAATCAAGATATCAAAGGAAGAAGTCAAGCTCTCACTGTTTGCAGATGACATGATACTCTACTTAGAAAACCCTAAAGACTACCAAAAAGCTTCTAGAAACAATAGACTCATATAGCAATGTGGCAGGCTACAATATTAACACACAAAAATCAATGGCCTTTCTATACACCAATAGTAATAAGGATGAAATGGACATTAGTAAAACAACCCCATTCACAATAGTGTCACACAAACTCAAATATCATAGAATCAACTTGACTAAAAATGTGAAGGACCTATACAAAGAAAACTATAAAACTCTGCTCCAAGAAATAAGAGAGGACACACGGAAATGGAAACGCATACCCTGCTCATGGATTGGCAGGATTAACATCATCAAAATGTCAATACTCCCCAAGGCATTATACAGATTTAATGTGATCCCTCTAAAGATACCCATGACAATCTTCAAAGAAGTGGATCAGGCACTTTTGAAATTCATTTGGAACAATAAACACCCTTGAATAGCTAAAGCAATCATTGGGAAAAAGCATATGGGAGGAATTACTTTCCCCAACTTTAAACTGTACTACAAAGCAATAGTAATCAAAACAGCATTATATTGTAATAAGGACAGGCCCTCAGATCAGTGGAATAGGCTTGAATACACAGAAAATGTTCCCCAGACATACAATCACCTAATTTTTTATAAAGGAGCAGGAAATTCTAAATGGAGCAGGGAAAGCCTCTTCAACAAGTGGTGTTGGCACAATTGGATAGCCACTTGCAAAAAATTGAAATTAGACCGTCAGGTAACATCTTGTATGAAGATAAAATCTAAATGGATTAAAGACCTCGATATCAGACCCCAAACCATAAGATATATAGAACAGCACATAGGCAAAACACTCCAGGACATTAGAGGCATATTCAAGGAGGAAACTAACTCTCCAAGCAAGTGAAAGCAGAGATTAATAGATGGGAATATATTAAGCTGAGAAGCTTCTGCACCTCAAAAGAAATAGTGCTCAGGATACAAGAGCCACCCACTGAGTGGGAGAAACTATTCACCCAATACCCATCAGATAAGGGGCTAATCTCCGAAATATACAAGGCACTGACAGAACTTTACAAGAAAAAAAAATCTAATCACATCAAAAAATGGGGAGAAAAATGAGCAGACACTTTGACAAAGAAGAAATACAAATGGCCAAAAGACACATGAAAAAGTGCTCCACATCACTAATCATCAGGGAGATGCAAATCAAAACAACGATGAGATACCACCTCACACCACAGAGAATGGCACACATCACAAAGAATGAGAACAAACAGTGTTGGCGGGGATGTGGAGAGAAAGGAACTCTTATCCACTGCTGGTGGGAATGCCGTCTAGTTCAACCTTTATGGAAAGCGATATGGAGATTCCTCCAAAAACTGGAAATCGAGCTCCCATACGATCCAGCTATACCACTCCTAGGAATATACCCTCGGAACACAAAAATACAATACAAAAATCCTGTCCTTACACCTATATTTATTGCAGCATTATTTACCATAGCAAGACTCTGGAAACAACCAAGATGCCCTTCAACAGACAAATGGCTAAAGAAACCGTGGTACATATACACAATGGAATATTATGCAGCTGTCAGGAGAGATGAAGTCATAAAATTTTCCTATACATGAATGTACACGGAATCTATTATGCTGAGTGAAATAAGTCAGAGAGAGAGAAAAATGCACAACTGTCTCACTCATCTATGGGTTTTAAGAAAAATGAAAGACGTTCTTGCAATAATAATTTTCAGACACAAAAGAGAAAAGAGCTGGAAGTTCCAGCTCACCTCAGGAAGCTCACCACAAAGAGTGATGAGTTTAGTAAGAGAAATAACTACATTTTGTACTTTCCTAAAAATGAGAATATATGAGGAAAATGGAGAGCCTGTTTAGAGTACAGGCGGGGGTCGGGTGGGGAGGAGGGAGACTTGGGACATTGGGTGATGGGAATGTTGCACTGGTGATGGGTGGTGTTCTTTACATGACTGAATCCCAAACACAATCATGTATGTAATCAAGATGTTTAAATAAAAAAATGGCACCAAGAATATACTTCAGCCTTCGAGGGTACTATCCCGGAAGCTCGTAGTACCGACAATTTGGAATTCTGTTTCCCTTTGATCCTAGATAATGAAGACGAACCAAAATGGGAACCTTTGCCCTTAACCATCCTCAAGGAACTTAATCAGGCAGTGGAAGATTTTGGGTCATCATCTCCCTATACAATTCAACTAATTGAAAGTGTCACAGCCATGTGGATGACTGTCAGTGACTGGTATAAAACAGCAAAATCTGTGTTAAATCCTGGAGCTTATGTAATTTGGAAGACAGAGTATGCGGAGCAAGCAAAAGCCGTAATCCAGCAAAACCTCTGCTCAGGAGCTAGAGTGCGAAGGTTAACTCTTTCTGCAGTTCTAGGTACTGAAGAATATGAGAACGCCTCAGGGCAACCTTTAACATCTATAAGAATTCAGCATAAAAATACACTAGGCCATGTGGATACTGGAGCAGACTTTTCCTGCATCGCTGGAAAAGACTCTGCCCACTCCTGGGTGGTGGAACATGTTCCATTCCCTTTGAGAGGTCTAGTATTGCCTAAAATGTTCTAAAAAGTGCTGTTATCCTAACTTGGAATAATGGTGTAAGCAAAGGAAATTTCCAGCCCTATATTCTACCTCACTCATCGTATACTATATGGGGAAGAGATGTGCTTAAAACTGTGTCTAAACATCATGATTAATAACATTTTTGCATATCTAATGAGTAAAATTTTTCCATAATCTCTGCTCAAATGTTTTCTTCAAATAATAATACATATGTGTGTATCCGTAAAAATTACAGGTCATATCTAATGCAACAAAAGTAGGAATTTGCCAACTAGGAATTTATAGAGGTGAACAAATGCACATAATTTTTTCTTTTTCTCTTCAAAAACCTGCCTTTTAACTAAGAGTTGACTCTTCGATTTTCTTCTAAAAAGGCCTTCTTTTCCTGAAATTTTTTTTCTAATAATAGCCAGCAAAAATCTGGTGGGGATAATTTGGAGACGTCCAAAAATTTCCCACAATTTTTCTCATCTCATCTTTTATCTGCAACTCATCTTTATGTTGGTTGTCAATTTATGTAAACCTAAAAGTTTGTCTGAGTGTGCATTGAGATTGTGTGTTTGAAATTGTGTGTCTAAAACAGTGAGTGCCTTTTAATATAACTGAGCATATTACACATGTGCAATTTTGAAAAAACAGCCTTTTCCTAGGTCAAACCTCGCCTCAGAGAAAAGCAAAGAAAAAAAATGTGTTTGCGCTTTGAATCCAAGCGGCTTCTAGGTTCTCTGAGGGGGAAGGGACCCCCCCCAGAGCCCATTTGGTCAACAGAATAAGGTCTGGATTTCTCAAGGTTTCCAAATTTCTCTTTCTAAAAAGTGTTTAATAAATCAAAATTGTCTAATAATGTTGCAGTTAATTAAGATTTAACCATTTTTAAATAATATTGCTAATTTCGTGTATGCATGATATTTTTACAACTTAATTTTAAGAAAATTTTTTTTCTTGGTCACATAATTTTATTACTGTGTGATATTATCATTGGTCAAAATAATATTAGAACTGGCATCTAATTGTTATCAAAAATAATGATACGTCTAAAAACTAATTTTTAGTTGTCTTTGATAAACATCTAGCATTTTATTTACCTATATCTTTTATAAATAAGGGCAATTTTCATCATTTCCATCTTTAAGCCTTAATATTAGTTTTCAAATGTTAATTTAATGGCTGGCATATACCACCTGTCAGCACTGGTCTTAATCTAGTTGAGGTGTAATTCACCTTCAAAGAATGCCCTCAAATTTTTAACAAATTTTAGTACCTTATTTGGTAAAAGTGGACTTATCGCCAAAACTCTAAAACTTTAATTCTAGTAGCTAATGGCATTAAAGCTAATTAATTAATCAGGACATTTAATTTCAGTCTATTAGTGCCAAATTATTTTCAAAACGCTAATCTAATGTTTTATATAGTAAAATTCTAGTAATAAAGCATGTTTTCAACCTCATGTTACAAGTGCTCATAAAATCGGAGCTACATAACTTATTGTAACTTAAATTACTAATTGCAATTTTAAAAATTTACTTGTTGCTCTGTGCTTTCAGCCTCTTGAAGTCTTTAAATTTATCTTTTGTTTACACTCAACGGCTACCTTAATTTGCATATGTATAGACAGGAATGCCTTCTCTGCAGTCCAGATTTGCAATACAGCCTTCACTAGCCCCCTCAAAAAAGATTTTCTCCAGTCTTACAAATATATATGTTTAAAAATATAATTTTAATTTCAGCTATCTAAAATTAAGGTTTTTAGTTAACATGTATTTGGCAACTACTTTCTGTATTTGTTTTATATGCATTTAAAAAATACTTAAGTAAAAGTTACTTAATGACTATAAAAAACTGGTCATTAGTAACAAAGTTTATTCATGTACTAATTACTCTACCTTATCAAGGAAACTCTTACCCTAAAATTTATAGTAAAAAAATTAACAGTACTATTCAGTTGTGTTTTCTCCCAGCAAATCATTAAAGTTTTTTTTCCTAAGACTGGAAGTGTGCCTTCACACGAATGTCAATCAAACTAATAGTTACATCAATTTTTACATCTTGTTTGCTACATAACTTTTCAAAAACATAACAAAAATATTTTTCCTTTATCCTTTCTATAATTTTTCTATAAATTAGTTCTCTTTTATTTTAATATGTATACAATATAATCTCTCTTTTATTTTAATATGTATACAATATAATCAGGTCAATTATGTGGATTTCTTAGCAAACATTTTCTTTTTTTAAGTATAGAATCATTATTTTATAATCTTATTGCTATTATTTTAAAAGTCTTGCTTCTTTTATTTTCCTTATATTTATAGGCTTTCAGTATACCTACCACCACTACCTTATTTACTTGCTTATAAAATGCATTTAAATATTATAACCATACATAATTTACCTTGCTTTATAACCAGTCTGTACTAATTTTTTTTATTTATTTTTTTTATAATTTTTTTAAATTTATTTAAACACCTTAATTACATACATGATTGTGTTTGGGTTTCAGTCATGTAAAGAACACCACCCATCACCATTGCAACATTCCCATCACCAATGTCCCAAGTCTCCCTTCTACCCACCCAACCCCCGCCTGTACTCTAGACAGGCTCTCCATTTCCCTCATACATTCTCGTTATTAGGACAGTTCAAAATGTAGTTATTTCCCTAACTAAACTCATCACTCTTTGTGGTGAGCTTCCTGAGGTGAGCTGGAACTTCCAGCTCTTTTCTCTTTTGTGTCTGAAAATTATTATTACAAGGGTGTCTTTCATTTTTCTTAAAACCCATAGATGAGTGAGACAGTTGTGCATTTTTCTCTCTCTCTGACTTATTTCACTCAGCATAATAGATTCCGTGTACATCCATGTATAGGAAAATTTTATGACTTCATCTCTCCTGACAGCTGCATAATATTCCTTTGTGTATATGTACCACAGTTTCTTTAGCCATTCGTCTGTTGAAGGGCATCTTGGTTGTTTCCAGAGTCTTGCTATGGTAAATAGTGCTGCAATGAATATAGGTGTAAGGAAGGGGTTTTTGTATTGTATTTTTGTGTTCCTAGGGTATATTCCTAGGAGTGGTATAGCTGGATCATATGGGAGCTCGATTTCCAGTTTTTGGAGGAATCTCCATATCGCTTTCCATAAAGGTTTAACTAGACGGCATTCCCACCAGCAGTGGACAAGAGTTCCTTTCTCTCCACATCCCTGCCAACACTGTTTATTCTCATTCTTTTTGATGTGTGCCATTCTCTGGGGTGTGAGGTGGTATCTCATCATTGTTTTGATTTGCATCTCCCTGATGATTAGTGATGTGGAACATTTTTTCATGTGTCCTTTGGCCATGTGTATTTCTTCTTTGTCAAAGTGTCTGTTCATTTCTTCTCCCCATTTTTTTGATGGGGTTATATGTTTTTTTCTTGTAAAGTTCTGTCAGTGCCTTGTATATTTCGGAGATTAGTCCCTTATCTGATGGGTATTGGGTGAATAGTTTCTCCCACTCAGTGGGTGGCTCTTGTATCCTGAGCAATATTTCCTTTGAGGTGCAGAAGCTTCTCAGCTTAATATATTCCCATCTGTTAATCTCTGCTTTCACTTGCTTGGAGAGTGCAGTTTCCTCCTTGAAGATGCCTGTAATGTCCTGGAGTGTTTTGCCTATGTGCTGTTCTATATATCTTATGGTTTTGGGGCTGATATCGAGGTCTTTAATCCATTTGGATTTTACCTTCGTACATGATGTTAGCTGGGGTCTAAGTTCATTTTTTTGCAAGTGGCTATCCAGTTGTGCCAACACCACTTGTTGAAGAGGCGTTCCCTACTCCATTTAGGATTTCCTGCTCTTTTATAAAAATTAGGTGATTGTATGTCTGGGGAACATTTTCTGAGTATTCAAGCCTATTCCACTGATCTGAGGACCTGTCCTTATTCCAATACCATGCTGTTTTGATAACTATTGCTTTGTAGTACAGTTTAAAGTTGGGGAAAGTAATTCCTCCCATATACTTTTTCCCAATGATTGCTCTAGGTATTCGAGGGTGTTTATTGTTCCAAATGAATTTCAAAAGTGCCTGATCCACTTCTTTGAAGAATGTCATGGGTATCTTTAGAGGGATCACATTAAATCTGTATAATGCCTTGGGGAGTATTGCCATATTGATGATGTTAATCCTGCCAATCCATGAGCAGGGTATGCATTTCCATTTCCGTGTGTCCTCTCTTATTTCTTGGAGCAGAGTTTTATAGTTTTCCTTGTATAGGTCCTTCACATATTTAGTCAAGTTGATTCCAAGATACTTGAGTTTGTGTGGCACTATTGTGAATGGGGTTGTTTTCTTAATGTCCATTTCATCATTATTACTATTGATGTATAGAAAGTCCATTGATATTTGTGTGTTAATTTTGTAGCCTGCCACCTTGCTATATGAGTCTATTGTTTCTAGAAGCTTTTTGATAGAGTCTTTAGGGTTTTCTAAGTAGAGTATCATGTCATCTGCAAACAGTGAGAGCTTGACTTCTTCCTTTCCTATCTTGATTCCCTTGATATACTTTTCTTGCCTAATCGCTATAGCAAGTACTTCCAGTGCTATGTTGAATAGGAGTGGTGAGAGAGGAAAGCCTTGTCTTGTGCCAGAATTTAGAGGGAAGGCTTTTAGTTTTTCTCCATTGAGGATAATATATGCCACTGGCTTGTGGTAGATGGCCTTCACTATATTGAGAAAGGTTCCCTCCATTCCCATCTTGCTGAGAGTTTTGATCAAGAATGGGTGTTGGACCTTATCAAATGCTTTCTCTGCATCTATTGATATGATCATGTGGTTTTTATTTTTCTTGTTATTGATGTTGTGTATTATGTTGATAGATTTACGGATGTTAAACCAGCCTTGCATTCCTGGGATGAAACCTACTTGATCGTAGTGGATGATTTTCTTAACGAGGTATTGAATCCTATTTGTCAGGATTTTGTTGAGAATCTTTGCATCTGCATTCATCAGCGATATTGGTCTGTAATTTTCTTTTCTTTTTTTTTTGTAGCATCTCTGTCTGGTTTAGGTGTCAAGGTGATGTTGGCTTCATAAAAGCTATTTGGAAGTGTTTCTGTTCAATTTCATGAAAGAGTCTTGCCAAGATTGGCAGTAGTTCCTCTTGGAAAGTTTGATAGAATTTATTAGTGAATCCATCTGGACCTGGGCTTTTGTTTTTCGGCAGACATTTGATTACTGTTTTAATTTCATCAATGGTGATGGGGGTGTTTAGATATGCTACATCCTCTTCCTTCAACCGTGGAAGATTATAAGAGTCCAAGAATTTATCCATTTCTTCCAGGTTCTCATTTTTCGTGGCGTAGAGTTTCTCAAAGTAGTTTCTGATTACTCTTTGAATCTCTGTCATATCAGTAGTGATCTCTCCTTTTTCATTCCTGATACGAGTTATCAAGTTTCTCTCTCTCTCTCTTTCTTTGTTAGGTTTGCCAGTGGTCTATCAATCTTGTTTATTTTTTCGAAGAACCAACTTCTGCTTTCGTTGATCTTTCAGACTGTTTTTTGAGTTTCCACTTCGTTGATTTCTGATCTCAGCTTTGTTATTTCCTTCTGTCTTCCTATTCTTGGGTCCTTTTGTTGAGCATTTTCTAGTTCTATTAGCTGTGTCATTAAGCTACTCAGGTAAGCTCCTTCTTCCTTCCTGATGTGTGCTTGCAAAGCTATAAATTTTTCTCTCAGTACTGCTTTTGCTGTGTCCCATAAGGTCTGATAGTTTGTGTCTTTATTGTCATTTGTTTCCAGGAACCTTTTTATTTCCTCCTTGATTTCATCTCGGACCCACTGGTTATTGAGCATGAGGCTGTTTAACTTCCAGGTGTTAAAGTGTTTCTTCTGAGTCCCTTTGGAGTTCACAAATAATTTCAGAGCCTTGTGGTCAGCGAAGGTAGTCTGCAAAATTTCTATCCTCTTGATCTTATGGAGGTATGTTTTATGTGCCAGCTTGTAGTCTATCCTGGAGAATGTCCCGTGTACATTGGAGAAGAATGTGTACCCAGGTTTCTGGGGATGGAGTGTCCTATATATATCCACTAGGCCTCTTTCTTCCATTTCTCTCCTCAGGTGTAGTATATTCTTGTTGGGTTTCAGTCTGGTTGACATATCCAGTGTTGACAAAGCCGTGTTGAGGTCCCCCACAATTATTGTGTTGTTGTTGATATTATTTTTCAGATTTGTCAACAGTTGTATTAAATATTTTGCTGGCCCCTCATTCGGTGCATATATGTTTAGGAGAGTGAATTCTACCTGCTCTACGTACCCCTTGATTAATATAAAATGTCCGTCTTTGTCCCTTAAAACCTTCCTGAGTATAAAGTTTGCATTATCTGATATTAGTATGGTCACTCAAGCTTTTTTATGAGTGTTGTTTGCTTGGATAATTTTTCTCCAGCCTTTTATTTTGAGTCTATGTTTGTTCTGACTATTCAGGTGCGTTTCTTGTAGGCATCAGTAGTTTGGATTGAGTTTTTTGATCCATTTAGCCACTCTGTGTCTCTTAACTGGTGCATTTAGTCCATTGACGTTGAGAGAAAGAATTGTCCTGGATTTAACGCCATCTTTATTTCAAAATTTGGTGTGTCTTTTGGGTAGTCTTGTCTTAGATTAGGTCTTTCAGTTTTTCTCTTAAGACTGGTTTTGTGTCTGTAAAGTTTCTGAGCTGTTTTTTGTCTGTGAAACCATGTATTCTTCCGTCAAACCGGAAAGTGAGTTTTGCTGGGTATAGTATTCTGGGTGAAGCATTCATTTCATTCAGTCTTGTCACAATATCCCACCACTGCTTTCTGGCATTGAGTGTTTCTGTTGACAGGTCTGCTGTAAATCTCAGGGAAGCTTGCTTGAATGTGATTTCCCCTTTTGATCTTGCTTTTTTTAGAATTCTGTCTCTATCTGTGGGATTTGTCATTGTGACTAGAATGTGTCTTGGGGTGTTTTTCTGGGGTCTCTTTTGGTTGGTACTCTTCGGGCATGCAGGATTTGATGACATATATTCTTTAGCTCTGGAAGTTTCTCTTTAATGATGTTCTTGACCGTTGATTCTTCCTGGAAATTTTCTTCCTGGGTCTCTGGGACTCTAATTATTCTTAAGTTGTTTCTGTTGATCTTATCATAGACTTCTATTTTCATCTGTTCCCATTCTTTGACTAATTTTTCCATTGTCTGCTCATTTGCTTTAAGTGTTTTGTCTAATCTCTCCTGCTGTATGGAATTGTTATGTATCTCATCTTCCACAGCACCAAGTCTATTCTCAGCTTCTGATACCCTGTCCCATAGCTTATCCATTTTGTCATTCACTTCGTTTACTGACTTTTTCAGTCCTGTTAGTTGACATGTTATTTCAGTTTGGAGTTTTGTCATTTCTGTCTTCATATTTTCTTGGTTCTTATTAGTGTTCTGTTCAACTCTATCCATGGTTTCTTTGAATTCTTTGAACATATTCCATATTGCTAGTCTAAAGTCCTTATCTGAGAGGTTGATTAGTTGGTTGGTCATTATCTGGTCCTCAGAATTGTCATCTTCATTCTCTATGTCTGATGCTGGCCTGAGTTGTTTCCCCATTGTCACACTTGTATTGTGGTTTTTTCTACGTGTTCTGGTGGTATTCATTGTCTATATGATGCAGGCAGCACACTCCTCTGGCTCCTCCCTTTCTGGATGGGCTGACTTGCCTCTAAGGGAGGGGAGTCCTCCGTGGATGAAGCCTCACACTGGGTCAAATCTTAGGCCCGAGCATGCAACAGAGAATACAGTCCAGAGAGAAATGTTTGCTTCTGTGATATAGCACCGTTCTTAGTGTGATTTTTCCTTCTTGTTGCAATGGTGTTCTTTCCTTAGAAAGAGAGCACGGCCGTGTAGTGAAGCAGAGCGTCCGTGCTCCGCTGGAGCCTCTTTTTGCCCCACTCGCAAGAGTTTCACGCAAGAGGACAGTAGACAAACATAGACAGGTCACACTCACAGTTTTTCACAGTTGGGCCCCACTGGGCCGGTGTACTTTCGCGGATTTTCCCCACCTGGTGTCACACACAGGGAGCCGGCTTTTGCAAATCCTTGCCAGTTTTCATGCTCTGTAGTCCCTCCCTGAAAATGGCTTCTGGGCGAGCGAGGTTTCTGGAGCCTCTTTTTGCCCCACTCACAAGAGTTTCACGCAAGAGGACAGTAGACAGACATAGACAGGTCACGCTCACATTTTTTCACAGTTGGGCCCCACTGGACCGGTGTACTTTCGCGGATTTTCCCCGCCTGGTGTCACACACAGGGAGCCAGCTTTTGCAAATCCTTGCCGGTTTTCATGCTCTGGAGTCCCTCCCTAGTCTGTACTAATTAATAATTGTAATTTCTTTTACTTAGTTTTTGTATTTTCATTGCAAATTAACTTCTATCTTCCCACAGAAACAAAAACAAGGCAATCTTACAGTTTCGAATCTAATCTGCTCAAATCCCACTAATCAACTTGATCTTTTCCAGGAATTGAAACTGCAAAATCATACCAGTCAATTGCATTTCCCTTGCAATCAAAGTAACAAAAATCTTTCTTTATTCCTTTCTTATAGGCAAAAAATACAGCTCCCCCTGAATATAATTAAAAGCTATTTAATTTCACTACAGGTCTAAAAGGTTTTCTCTGGAACCCAGTCAAAAATAAAACAATTACCATGCCCCCACAAATTTTTCAATTAAGTTTTCCAGTTTCTTCAAAAAAAATCCACAGGAACTACTAGCACTAAACACTGCCTGAGAAATCAGCCTCCCTCTGCAAAAACTGACAGGCTCACAGACACAACACCCCTGCTGATTTCACCTGCTCAACCCCTGCTAACTTCAGCTGCAATTTCAACCCCCAGTCCTGTAACTTCTATGGAAACTCCATCACTGCCGACCCCTGAAGACTGCCTGGAAACAGATGACGTCACACCGCAGATAAACAAAGACTGAACTTACAAACTCTTAAAAATTTAAAAACTACACTTACAAACTCTAAAACAAAATACCACCTTTTATTCTTCTGAGTATATGTTTCCTGTTTAGCCTACCTTGAAAGCAGCAACAAAACATACTTTTATTATCATTGTAATTTGTAACAATTTTTTTGTATATGTGCTTATGGTTATAATCAGCAAACCAGCAATTCCCCTTCCAACTATTTCCCAGCAAAATTTGTTTATATATGCTATGTTTTACTATTGCTTAAATTCTCCTCTAATTTCCAACTTTTCTATGCTTTTTCTCTATTTCTAACTTTTCTTAATAATGAAGTATTACTCAATTGTTCTTCTCCTTACAATTCTCTCACTTAGTACCTTACTTATTTGTTTTTTATTCCTCAGTGCCAGTATACATTCTCAATTTTTATATTGTTGCAGTAACCAGCCTCTATTTTAATTGTCATAAGATAGTATATACTTTATACCCTATTTAGCTAAGTGTATCATAGCTCCTAATCCCACCTTGCTAGGATCAAATTAATAACTTTTGGCTCTTTTGGTACTGAGTATTTCTTTTCTTTCTAATTGGAAGTATAGCAAAAAAAAATAGCATACGTATGGTGTTTTGCCTCGCATGCAAAAGAGTAATTCGGACACCTATTTGGTCCCCTAAGCGGGCAAAAGGCTATTCTGAGCTCATAGCCAGAAAAAGCCTGAAATTGCCGCCAGGTGCCAATATGCAAAAAAAAAAAAAAAGGGTGAATTGTTACAGCCCACTCAGGAAGGGCACACATCAGAAGTGTTGCACTCCTGAAAAAGAATTATTTGCCAAAAAGGCCCGCTTAGAGCAGTCAAATCAGTTGACCCTTCGCGTGGATTGTTTGGCTATAATTCTAAACGTGGCTGTAACTATCTCTCTCTTTATTTTTGACCATTATTAGAAATCAGGCCTCAATATTTCTTTCTAACAAAGAAGCACAGTACAAATCCCGCCGAAAGTCTCCCACTGACCAGCTCTCTGTGATCTCTGCTACCTTGACGCCAAGATCATGTTTTTTCCCCAAAACTTAGCTCATGAGTAAAGCAATTTTCAGTTTTCCCCAAAACTCTAAAACATTTCTCTCTCTTCCCACTTCCCTGAAAATTACCTGGTTTCTCCTGCTTACCCAAAACAAAGCTAACCCACAACAGAAACTGCCTTTCACCATCAGAATCGGTTCTTTAATATGCAGATTTTAGCTATGGCCTTTCATTCTGTTTCCCTGACCATCTCCCACTTTCTTTTATCTCCAAAATTACACCCCGCATTCCAGAGCTTACCCCTTAAAAGTTACCCAGCTCAAAAAATAAATTTGTCTTCGTCTTTCTAGATGCAAGTCCCCATGCATTGTGTGTGGTAATTCATTTCTACAATATTGTTCCGTCTTTCTGCCATTTCGTGTTCCACTCTCTCCCCGTGAAGGTTTCCCAGACTCCACGAAGAACCTGCTTAGAGGCGCTGGCTTCTGCAGCAACTGAACTTATTAAATAAATCTAATTTTCATTTCTATGAGTATCAATTTTTATTTCTAGGAAAGCTTGAGAAAATGCATTTATCATAGCGTTCATATTCTAAAAATTTATAATTGTCTACTTTGTTCAATTTTTCTCATTTTACAATGTATAAATAAGATGCAGAGCAAGTTAACATAGTTCATGCTTAGTCATTTTCTATAAATATTGGCTGGGTATTATAATTATATAACTGATAGGTGCATGTTGTACTTACGGGAGAACATGAAGAACTGACTGAAAAAGAACCCATAATTCGTGGCTCCCTGTGTGTGACACCAGGTGGGAAAAATCCGCGAAAGTACACCGGCCCAGTGGGGCTCAGCTGTGAAAGACTGTGAGTGTGACCTGTCTATGTCTGTCTACTGTCCTCTTGCGTGAAACTCTTGCGAGTGGGGCAAAAAGAGGCTCAGAGGAAAGAACTCCATTGCAACAAGAAGGAAAAATCACACTAAGAACGGCGCTATATCACAGAAGCAAACATTTCTCTCTGGACTGTCTTCTCTGTTGCATGCTCGGGCCTAAGATTTGACCCAGTGTGAGGCTTCATCCACGGAGGACTCCCCTCCCTTAGAGGCAAGTCAGCCCATCCAGAAAGGGAGGAGCCAGAGGAGTGTGCTGCCTACATCATATAGACAATGAATACCACCACAACAAGTAGAAAAACCCACAATACAAGTGTGACAATGGGGAAACAACGCAGGCCAGCATCAGACATAGAGAATGAAGATGACAATTCTGAGGACCAGATAATGACTGAACAACTAATCAACCTCTCAGATAAGGACTTTAGACTAGCAATATGGAAGGTGCTCAACAGACTCCAAGAAACCATGGATCGAGTTGAACAGAACACTAATAAGAACCAAGAAAATATGAAGGCAGAAATGACAAAACTCCAAACTGAAATAACATGTCAACTAACAGGACTGAAAAAGTCAGTAAACGAAGTGAATGACAAAATGGATAAGCTCTGGGACAGGGTATCAGAAGCTGAGAATAGACTTGGTGCTGTGGAAGATGAGATACATAACAATTCCATACAGCAGGAGAGATTGGACAAAAAACTTAAAGCAAATGAGCAGACAATGGAAAAATTAGTCAAAGAATGGGAACAGACGAAAATAGAAGTCTATGATAAGATCAACAGAAACAACTTAAGAATAATTAGAGTCCCAGAGACCCAGGAAGAAAATTTCCAGGAAGAATCAACGGTCAAGAACATCATTAAAGAAAAACTTCCAGAGCTAAAGAATATATGTCATCAAATCCTGCATGCCCGAAGAGTACCAACCAAAAGAGACCCCAGAGAAACCACCCCAAGACACATCCTAGTCACAATGACAAATCCCACAGATAGAGACAGAATTCTGAAAACAGCAAGATCAAAAGGGGAAATCATGTTCAAGCAAGCTTCCCTGAGATTTACAGCAGACCTGTCACCAGAAACGCTCAATGCCAGAAAGCAGTGGTGGGATATTGTGACAAGACTGAATGAAATGAATGCTTCACCCAGAATACTATACCCAGCAAAACTCACTTTCCGGTTTGATGGAAGAATACATGGTTTCACAGACAAAAAACAGCTCAGAAACTTCACAGACACAAAACCAGTCTTAAGAGAAAAACTGAAAGACCTAATCTAAGACAAGACTTCCCAAAAGACACACCAAATTTTGAAATAAAGATGGCGTTAAATCCCAGGACAATTCTTTCTCTCAACGTCAATGGACTAAATGCACCAGTTAAGAGACACAGAGTGGCTAAATGGATCAAAAAACTCAATCCAACCTTCTGCTGCCTACAAGAAACGCACCTGAATAGTCAGAACAAACATAGACTCAAAATAAAAGGCTGGAGAAAAGTTATCCAAGCAAAGAACACCCATAAAAAAGCTGGAGTGGCCATACTAATATCAGATAATGCAAACTTTATACTCAGGAAGGTTGTAAGGGACAAAGACGGACATTTTATATTAATCAAGGGGTACGTAGAGCAGGAAGAATTCACTCTCCTAAACATATATGCACCGAATGAGGGGCCAGCAAAATATTTAATACAACTATTGACAAATCTGAAAAATAATATCAACAACAACACAATAATTGTGGGGGACCTTAACACGGCTTTGTCAACACAGGACAGGTCAACCAGACTGAAACCCAACAAGAATATACTACACCTGAGGAGAGAAATGGAAGAAAGAGGCCTAGTGGATATATATAGGACACTCCATCCCCAGAAACCTGGATACACATTCTTCTCCAATGTACATGGGACATTCTCCAGGATAGACTACATGCTGGCACATAAAACATACCTCCATAAGATCAAGAGGATAGAAATTTTGCAGACTACCTTCGCTGACCACAAGGCTCTGAAATTATTTGTGAACTCCAAAGGGACTCAGAAGAAACACTTTAACACCTGGAAGTTAAACAGCCTCATGCTCAATAACCAGTGGGTCCGAGATGAAATCAAGGAGGAAATAAAAAGGTTCCTGGAAACAAATGACAATAAAGACACAAACTCTCAGAACATATGGGACACAGCAAAAGCAGTACTGAGAGGAAAATTTATAGCTTTGCAAGCACACATCAGGAAGGAAGAAGGAGCTTACCTGAGTAGCTTAATGACACAGCTAATAGAACTAGAAAATGCTCAACAAAAGGACCCAAGAATAGGAAGACAGAAGGAAATAACAAAGCTGAGAGCAGAAATCAACGAAGTGGAAACTCAAAAAACAATCCGAAAGATCAACGAAAGCAGAAGTTGGTTCTTTGAAAAAATAAACAAGATTGATAGACCACTGGCAAACCTAACAAAGAAAGAGAGAGAGAGAAACTTGATAACTCGTATCAGGAATGAAAAAGGAGAGATCACTACTGATATGACAGAGATTCAAAGGGTAATCAGAAACCACTTTGAAAAACTCTACGCCACGAAAAATGAGAACCTGGAAGAAATGGATAAATTCTTGGACTCTTATAATCTTCCACGGTTGAAGGAAGAGGATGTAGCATATCTAAACACCCCCATCACCATTGATGAAATTAAAACAGTAATCAAATGTCTGCCGAAAAACAAAAGCCCAGGTCCAGATGGATTCACTAATGAATTCTATCAAACTTTCCAAGAGGAACTACTGCCAATCTTGGCAAGACTCTTTCATGAAATTGAACAAACAGAAACACTTCCAAATAGCTTTTATGAAGCCAACATCACCTTGATACCTAAACCAGACAGAGACGCTACCAAAAAAGAAAATTACAGACCAATATCACTGATGAATGCAGATGCAAAGATCCTCAACAAAATCCTGGCAAATAGGATTCAATGCCTCGTTAAGAAGATCATCCACTACGATCAAGTAGGTTTCATCCCAGGAATGCAAGGCTGGTTTAACATCCGTAAATCTATCAACATAATACACAACATCAATAACAAGAAAAATAAAAACCACATGATCATATCAATAGATGCAGAGAAAGCATTTGATAAGGTCCAACACCCATTCTTGATCAAAACTCTCAGCAAGATGGGAATGGAGGGAACCTTTCTCAATATAGTGAAGGCCATCTACCACAAGCCAGTGGCAAATATTATCCTCAATGGAGAAAAACTGAAAGCCTTCCCTCTAAATTCTGGCACAAGACAAGGCTGTCCTCTCTCACCACTCCTATTCAACATAGCACTGGAAGTACTTGCTATAGCGATTAGGCAAGAAAAGGATATCAAGGGAATCCAGATAGGAAAGGAAGAAGTCAAGCTCTCACTGTTTGCAGATGACATGATACTCTACTTAGAAAACCCTAAAGACTCTATCAAAAAGCTTCTAGAAACAATAGACTCATATAGCAAGGTGGCAGGCTACAAAATTAACACACAAAAATCAATGGCCTTTCTATATACCAATAGTAATAAGGATGAAATGGACATTAAGAAGACAACCCCATTCACAATAGTGCCACACAAACTCAAATATCTTGGAATCAACTTGACTAAATATGTGAAGGACCTATACAAAGAAAACTATAAAACTCTGCTCCAAGAAATAAGAGAGGACACACGGAAATGGAAACGCATACCCTGCTCATGGATTGGCAGGATTAACATCATCAAAATGTCAATACTCCCCAAGGCATTATACAGATTTAATGCCATCCCTCTAAAGATACCCATGACATTCTTCAAAGAAGTGGATCAGACACTTTTGAAATTCATTTGGAACAATAAACACCCTCGAATAGCTAAAGCAATCATTGGGAAAAAGTATATGGGAGGAATTACTTTTCCCAACTTTAAACTGTACTACAAAGCAACAGTTATCAAAACAGCATGGTATTGGAATAAGGATAGGTCCTCAGATCAGTGGAATAGGCTTGAACACTCAGAAAATGTTCCCCAGAGATACAACCATCTAATTTTTGATAAAGGAGCAGGAAATCCTAAATGGAGCAGGGAAAGCCTCTTCAACAAGTGGTGTTGGCACAATTGGATAGCCACTTGCAAAAAATTAAACTTAGACCCCCAGCTAACATCATGTACAAAGGTAAAATCCAAATGGATTAAAGACCTCGATATCAGCCCCCAAACCATAAGATATATAGAACAGCACATAGGCAAAACACTCCAGGACATTACAGGCATCTTCAAGGAGGAAACTGCACTCTCCAAGCAAGTGAAAGCAGAGATTAACAGATGGGAATATATTAAGCTGAGAAGCTTCTGCACCTCAAAGGAAATAGTGCCCAGGATACAAGAGCCACCCACTGAGTGGGAGAAACTATTCACCCAATACCCATCAGATAAGGGGCTAATCTCCAAAATATACAAGGCACTGACAGAACTTTACAAGAAAAAAACATCTAACCCCATCAAAAAATGGGGAGAAGAAATGAACAGACACTTTGACAAAGAAGAAATACGCATGGCCAAAAGACACATGAAAAAATGTTCCACATCACTAATCATCAGGGAGATGCAAATCAAAACAACGATGAGATACCACCTCACACCCCAGAGAATGGCACACATCACAAAGAATGAGAATAAACAGTGTTGGCGGGGATGTGGAGAGAAAGGAACTCTTATCCACTGCTGGTGGGAATGCTGTCTAGTTCAACCTTTATGGAAAGCGATATGGAGATTCCTCCAAAAACTGGAAATCGAGCTCCCATACGATCCAGCTATACCACTCCTAGGAATATACCCTAGGAACACAAAAATACAATACAAAAACCCCTTCCTTACACCTATATTCATTGCAGCTCTATTTACCATAGCAAGACTCTGGAAACAACCAAGATGCCCTTCAACAGACGAATGGCTAAAGAAACTGTGGTACATATACACAATGGAATATTATGCAGCTGTCAGGAGAGATGAAGTCATGAAATTTTCCTATACATGGATGTACATGGAATCTATTATGCTGAGTGAAATAAGTCAGAGAGAGAGAGAAAAACGCAGAATAGTCTCACTCATCTATGGGTTTTAAGAAAAATGAAAGACACCCTTGTAATAATAATTTTCAGACACAAAAGAGAAAAGAGCTGGAAGTTCCAGCTCACCACAGGAAGCCCACCACAAAGAGTGATGAGTTTAGTTAGAGAAATAACTACATTTTGAACTGTCCTAATATTGAGAATGTATGAGGGAAATGTAGAGCCTGTTTAGGGTACAGGCGGGGGTTGGGGGGGGGAGGAGGGAGATTTGGGACTTGGGTGATGGGAATGTTGCACTGGTGATGGGTGGTGTTCCTTTTATGACTGAAACCAAACTCAATCATGTATGTAATCAAGGTGTTTAAATAAAAAAAAATTAAAAAAAAATAAATAAAAAAAAGATACTGCACATTTAGAAATATTAAGTGTTTATCAATATCATGTGCATTAAAAAGAGAAATTTTTGTGTATTTAAACAAATAAGTTTTTCTCAGTTTCCTCTTACTTTTTCTTTCTCAATCTCGCTTTCATACATACCTCCCATGATATAGTAAATATTTGTTTCTATATAAAAATCATTTTAAAGTCACTAAAATAGAATAAATTAGACAAAAATAAAAGAACCCATAATTCAAGTATTGTAATAAGTGCTTTTTATTGTAAGAATTTATTCAAGAGACAAAATTGATTAACATAATGAGGTAAACTAACATAACATAATATAGTGACATAACATAACATATAATATAATTGATATAATAATAATACATGCTAGTCAAAGAAAGTTTCTGATTAAAAACACATTTTCCCATAATGGCTTACATATCTTTCACAGTAGTATTTTAGGTACATATTAACATTGAATCAGGGGAAAAACCATCACCAACTATGTCATCCCCCCATTTCAGTTCCCTTTCTACAACTCATATACCCCACCATCACCTCCCGAGCTGCTAGAGTAGGTGGACCCCTCTTTGTCTGGCTTACTATTAGTGATCACATATCTGTTTGGTCCTGGAACCCTCTCTTGTTTCCCCCTCTATTTAAGAGGCAGAGCTAGAAAAATCTAGGTATGTGGTTTTGTTTGAAGGCAAGAAAAGCAATAGAATGGGGTACAAAATAAGAGGAAAAAAAGAAGTCAAAAGTCAAATATGCTGAAAGTGGGCTGAGTCCATCTAGAGGCTTCCAACCTCAGTTTGAGAGAGGATGTGAAAAAGGTATTTGAAATACCACAACAATACAGAAAAAAATACCAAATTATATAACCGGTGAGCGCTACAGCAATAAAGACAGGCACCACACAATAGTTTCGGTTCTGTAATCAAATCATACCCAAGTGCAAAAGGAAAAAGAAAGACAAGACAAAATAAAATACAATAATATTGGAGACATCAACCATAATCTCCACAACACAACAGAGACATCAAAAAAATCGATCAATCGGTAAATAAACATGTGGAAAAATGATTGTTTTGTGCACTTTTTTTCTTCTTTTCTTTATCCCCCTGCATAGGCACAGTAACTATTGGGGATATTGTAGAGGGAATCCCTTAACCTAGGAGATAGGGTTTCTCCACCCCTGAAGTATACTGTCATGGGATTAACTCTAGACTCCTTGCATGATCATTTACTCTCCCCTTGCGGCTTTCGTGGTGTGTGGAAGACTTCTACTTTGTCTTGGATGGTAAAATAAGACCTCTGTTTCTAGAGATCTTGGTGGCTGTGCAGCTCAGGGAATGGAGTCTATGAAGTCTTTCTTTGTGGTTCTAGCAGTTCTGTTTCTTCAGTGTCGTTTTAATCCATCTTCTGTAGTTGGTGTTCTTGTTCATTATGTTGCTCCTAGGCTGGAGCCTGAGATAAAGTCTTTCGTTATGTTTCCGGAAGACCCATTCAGTTGCGGTTGTCTCAGTCAAACTTCTGGAATTGGAGCTCTTGTTTGTTGAGCAGATCGTATACCAAAAGCTAGGCTAGAGCTTTATGTTGCTGTTGTTGTTTGTCCCTGGATGCGTACTGTCAAATCTTTTTTTTATTAATAATTTTTTATTTTTCATTATGAGAACAAAGATGCAAAGAAAGAGGACAAGTAAAGTTACAGTGGAAGGACAATCATCTATAACATAATTCTCAGAATTCCCCTTGCTGATATCTTAACTTTGAAATTTCAGCCAAAGAACATTAAGATAAATAAGACAGAATCCATGTACAATTACTTTGTCCCTCAATTCCCCGGATTGTAACACATTATAATATTTCTTAACAGCACACAAGGCAATCTAAAGCCATAAAATTTACATAACTCCTTAAATATTACAGGCATAGTATATTTCTACATTTCCATGTACATGCATATTAGCTTAAGTTAACCTCAAATTTTAAGTGGGTTCTTTTTAAGGATTAGAGTCAAAGGAGCACAGTAAAAATGGTGTTAGAGTGGCAATTTTTGTTTGCATAGGCCCACCAAAATATGAGGGACATGGAAAGGAATAACCTTGGCCTAAATACAAAGAGACCCGACCCCTGAAGTTTCCTGGCACAAGACCAACTCTAGGCTCCAGGCAAGCTAGATCGTCCAATCCAAGACATTGCCTGTAGTCTCAACACACTTTTATTTTTCACATAGTATCTGTTGTTGGTATCATGTTTTTGTATTAAAGATCCTGGAATCTGCATATCCTACATTGAAGTCAGGATGTGGAGCGTCCTCTCCTTTCACCTCACAATCAAAGGGCAATGCAGGGAGCCCTGTCCTGTAAGCAGGTCTTTGTTGTTGTTAAGTCTTCTCAGCGTTAAGGGAAGTCTCCTTTGAGCAGGTCGATGTCTGAGCAATGTAGGATTTTCCGTGGTAGAGGATTACTTCCAGGTGATGTTATAGACAAGCGTGGATGTTTCATGGATGGCTTCCCTGGTTCAGGGGTGAATGGATAATGCCCTTTCTTCTGAGGTTTGTGCCAGGTCGTTATGTCAATGTTCAGGGTGTAAGGTCCCTTTGCACTACAAGATTTGTGTGTTCCAATCTCTATTAGATAGGCTCTTATTTGTATGTATAGAATGTTCCCATTTTAATGTGCCTATGCAAAGAAGGAGCAATGCCATGTGGTGTTATTGGAGCATATGGTGGCCAAAAGAACAAGTCCTACTGTTTCCCATGATATGGTTCAATCATAAGCATTAAACTGGGGGACTCTTTCAACAAAATTTCTTGTTAAGCAGCTCATAAAGAGAAGATAAAAAGTGGTTAGAATTGTCATTGTATAAGACAACATTTAGTAAGAATTATAGCTGTCAGAGAAAACACAAAATATTCTAAAGAAATATGTGTCCATTTTATGTATCTTGAAACAGTTTGGGGTTGTTGCACACAATGCACGGCTTTGGTCTGTGATTAGGATTGTACAGTACTGAAGTTAAAAAGAGTAATGTAGGTTAGTGACGTTTGGGGGGATTAGAGAGTTAAGGAGTAAAAAAGAGCTTTGTAGCGTTGTGGGATAGGGCAGAATACAAAATGAACATTCTGGATATGCAAAACATAACATAAAGATAAGGAATACTCTTAATGCTTATAGTGCCCCCAACATACCAGTCAAACACACCCAGAAATCCTGGCATGTGGAGTGTTCTGAGCCCAGCCCTACCTTTGTAGTTTTTGGCCCTCCCCCCAGGGCCCGATTAACCAGGCATGGCCCTGAAGACCCGCCTGGTGTGGGGGGATCTCAGTCCCCTGGACTAAGTGGTCAGCCCAGGGGTCCTGTGGCTAGCTGTCCTGCCCAGAGCCCCTAACATACCAGTCAAACACACTCAGAAATCCTGGCATGCAGAGTGTTCTGAGGGAGAGGGAGGAAGGGAGAGAGGGAAGAAAGAAAGAAAGAAAGAAAGAAAGAAAGAAAGAAAGAAAGAAAGAAAGAAAGAAAGAAAGAAAGAAAGAAAGAAAGAAAGAAAGAGAGAGAGAGAGAGAGAGAGAGAGAGAGAGAAAGAAAGAAAGAAAGAAAGAAAGAAAGAAAGAAACAAGAAAGAAACAAAGAAAGAAACAAAGAAAGAAAGAAAGAAAGAAAGACAGAAAGAAAGAAAGAAATAAAGAAAGAGAGAGAAAGAGAGAGAGAAAGAGAGAGAGAGGAAGGGAGGGAGAAAGAGAGAGAGAGGAAGGGAGGGAGGGAGGGGGGAGAGAAAGAAAGAAAGAAAGAAAGAAAGAAAGAAAGAAAGAAAGAAAGAAAGAAAGAAAGAAAGAAAGAAAGAAAGAAAGAAAGAAAGAAAGAAAGAGAGAGAGAGAGAGAGAGAAAGAAAGAAAGAAAGAAAGAAAGAAAGAGAAAGAAAGAAAGAAAGAAAGAAAGAAAGAAAGAAAGAAAGAAAGAAAGAAAGAAAGAAAGAAAGAAAGAAAGAAAGAAAGAAAGAAAGAAAGAAAGAAAGAGCGGCCGGGCAGTGGTGCTAAAGGTAAGGTACCTGCCTTGCCTGCGCTAGCCTTGGACGGACCGCGGTTCGATCCCCTGGTGTCCCATATGGTCCCCCAAGCCAGGAGCAACTTCTGAGCGCATAGCCAGGAGTAACCCCTGAGCATTACTGGGTGTGGCCCAAAAAGAAAGAAAGAAAGAAAGAAAGAAAGAAAGAAAGAAAGAAAGAAAGAAAGAAAGAAAGAAAGAAAGAAAGAAAGAAAGAAAGAAAGAAAGAAAGAAAGAAAGAAAGAAAGAAAGAAAGAAAGAAAGAAAGAAAGAAAGAAAGAAAGAAAGAAAGAAAGAAAGAAAGAAAGAAAGAAAGAAAGAAAGAAAGAAAGAAAGAAAGAAAGAAAGAAAGAAAGAAAGAAAGAAAGAAGAAAACTCCAAACTGAAAAAACAGGACTGAAAACCTAGTTAGATGAAATGAAAACCAAACAGTGAGCTGGAAGACGAGATGCGTAACAATTCCATACAACAGAATATATTAGAAAAGAGACTAAAAATAAATCATCAGATAATATAAAATATTTAAAGAATGTGAACAAAGAAAATAGAAGTCTTTAATTAAACTCAACAAAAACAACATAAGAATCATTGGAGTTCCAGAGACACAGGAAGAAAATCCTCAGAAGAATCAACAGTCAAGAACATCATTGCAGGAGATTCCCAGAGCTAAAGAATGCATGCAACCAAATACCGCATGACAAAGATTATTAGGTAGAAGAGACCCAAATAAAAGCATTCCAGGAAACATCCTAGTCACAATGACAAATCCAGCAGATTGAAATAGAATACTGAAAGCAGAAAGATAAACAAAATGAAATTAAATTCAAAGTAACATACTTAAGATTTAAAGCAGACTTGTCATAAGAAACTCTCAAAGCCAAAATGCAGTGGAGGGATATAGTGATAAAATTCAACAAAATGAATGCTTCTCCTAGAATACTGCATCCAGCCAGACTCACTTTTAGGTTTTAAGGAAGTCTTAGCTTCACAGATAAACAACAACTCAGAAAATATATGGACTCAAAACCAAACATAAAAGAAAACCAGAAAGGCCTACTTTAAGACAAGAAAGATTAAGAAAGTCACCAAACTTCTACACAAAGATGAACAAAATCCCATGAAAATTATCTCTCTCGATATTAATGGACTAAATGCACCAGTTCAGAGACAGAGTGACAAAATGGACAAAAAGCTAAATTCAACATTGTGCTACTTACAAGAAACACATCTGAATAGACGGAACAAACATAGACTCAAAATCAAAGTTTGGAGGAAAATCATTCCAGCAAAAAATTTCCTTAAAAATATCTGGAGTGGCCAGACTGTTATCAGATGACACAAACTTTAGACTCAGAAAAGTTATAAGGGACAAAGATAGAAATTTTGTACTAATCAAGGGATATGTAAAACAGGAAGAAACCACAATCCTAAACATATATGCACCCGTACAGTACATGAAAAATATTTAATACAGTTGTTGACAAATCTTAAAGAAGATATTAATATCAAAAAATAATAGTGGGAGACCTCAACACTGACCTGTTATCCCTCAATCGGTCAGTCAGGCTGAAATCCCCTCAAAAATATACTAGCTCTGAAAAGAGAAATGGAAGAAAGTTGACTAGTAGATATATAGGGCACTTCATCCCAATAAACCTGGATACACATTCTTCTCCAATGCACATGGGTCATTCTCCAGGATAGACCACTTGCTGGCCCATAAAACATATCTTCACAAAAATCAAGAGGATTGAAATCGTGCAGACTATATTTGCTAAACGCAAGGCATTGAAATTAGACATGAACTACCAAGGGACACAGAAGAAAAACTTCAACATCTGGAAATTAAGCAGCTCACTAATGAACAACCAGTTACTCTTGGATAAATTCAAAGAGGAAATCAAAACATTCCTGGAAATAATGTCAATGAAGACACAAATTAATGAATTTGTGGAACACAGCAAAAGAGTATCAAGAAAAAAATTTATAGCTTTGCAAGCTCACAGCAGAAGGAAGAAGGGGCATACCTGAAGAACTTAATGATGCAGTTTAAAAAGTTATAAAATGATCAACGAAAGGAATCAAAAATAAGTAAGCAGAAGGAAACACAAAGCTTAAAGCAGAAGTGAATAATGTGAAAATCCAAAAAAAAAACATTCAGAAGAATCAACAAAAGCAAGAGTTTTTTTTTAAATAAAGAAGATTGATAAGTCACTAGCAAAACTCACAAAGAAAAGGAGAGAAAAATTTAATAAACCAGACTATAATTGAAAAGGGGAAGATTACAACAGATACTACAGAGATTCAAATGGTAATCAGAGACTACTTGGAGAAAATCTATGTCACGAAAAATTAGAACCTGGAAGATATGGATAAAATTTAGGACTCTTATAATCTTCACAGTTAAAGCAGGATCATTGAGCATATCTAAATAGACCCATCACTACTGAGGAAATTAAAATGGTCATCAAAAGTATTTTCAAAAACAAAACCCAGGTCTATATAGATTCATTAACGAATTTTTTCAAACTTTTCAAGAGGAACTTCTCCCAATCCTCTTCATGCTCTTTCATGACATTGAAAAATCAGGAATACTCCCAAATAGTTTTTACGAAGCTAACATCACCTTGATACCAAAACCAGACAGATAAGCTTCAAAAAAGAAAACTACAGACCAATATCTTTGATGAACACAAATGCAAAGTTTCTCAACACAATCCTGGCAAATACGATCCAACACATCATCAAGAAGGTAATACACCTCAACCAAGTAAATTCACTCGAGGACTGCAAGAATGGTTTAACATACATAAGTCAATCAACACAACACACCATATAAACAAAGAGAAAAATAAAAACCATATGATCATATGAAAATATTCAGAGAAAATATTCAACAAGTTCTAACACCCATTCTTGATAAAAAAAAACTCTCATAAAGATGGGAATGGAAGAAACTTTTCTCAATAGAGTCAAGGCCATATACCTAAGCCCATGACAAATATTATTCTCAGTGAAGATAAACTAAAAGTATTTCCTTTAAAATCTGGTACATGACAAGGCTGCCATCTCTTACTGCTCCTATTCACCATAGTGCTAAAAGTTCTTGCCATAGCGATTAGGCAAGAAAAAGATATCAAGGGCATCCAGATAGGAAAGGAAGAATAAAAATCTTACTGTTTGCAGATGACATGATATTATATATAGATAAACCTAAAGACTAACAAAAAGCTTCTAGAAACAATAAATTCATATAGCAAAGCATTGGGCTACAAAATTAACATGCAAAAATCAATGGCATTCTTATACACCAATAATGATAGAGAAAAATGGACATTAAAATATCCCATTCACACTAGTGTCACAAAAACTCAAATACCTTGAAGTCATCTTAATAAAAGAGGTGAAAGTCCTATATAAAGAAAACTACAAAATCCTGCTTCAAGAAATAAAAGAGGACACAAAGAAATGGAGACACATACTATGCTCATGGATAAAGAGGATAAAGATCATTAAATTTCAATACACTGGACGCTGGGGCTGGTGGGTGCTGGTGGCCAGATCAGACTCGGTGGCACCTGGGAGCCAAGGTAGAGATCCAGTTTAGGTGATTGCTTAGAAAACGTCACAGTTAAAAAGAAAGAAAGAAAATGTCACAGTTCACCGGCATCTGATAAAATTATTGACTAAACAAACCAGCCATGTCTTATACTCCAGGAATTGATGGTGACCCTGCTCAGCTGGTCCAGCAGATGTCTTCCAACATCCAAAGATCACACAATTTTCTGTGGAGATATAGAGGGCTCTGAATCAACTTGGAACACCTCAAAAGTCACCTGAATTAAGGCAACAGCTACAACAGAAGCAGCAGTATAATAACCAACTTGCCAAAAACGTACAAAAGGATCATTTAGTGGCTGAATTCACAACTTCACTGACAAACTTTCAAAAGGTCCAGAGTGAAAAAGAAAAAGATTGTGTTGCTCGAGTAAGAGCCAGTTCCAGAGTGTCTGATGGCTTTCCTGAAGACAGCTCAAAAGAGAGGAATCTTGTTTCCTGGGAGAGCCAAACTCAGTCTCAAGTGCAAGTGCAAGATGAAGAGATTACAGAAGATGACCTTCATCTTTTTTTATTTAATTTTTATTTTGATCATAGTGGTTTACATATTGTTGACAATAATATTTTAGATACATATTTACATAAAATCAGGGGGGATTTCCATCACCAATTTGTTCTCCCTACACCTCCGTTTTTGTCCTGCCTCCCATATGCTCTTCCCTCACCCTTAGGGCTGCCAGAATATGTTGTTCCCTCTGTATCTAGCCTAATACTTAGTAGTCTTGCACCTGTTTGGTCCTGGTGCCTCCCTTATATCCCCCTCTAACTGAGGGGCAGGAGTAGCTAGTTCAATTTACGTGGTTTTGTTTGAAGTAGGGAATAGTAGTAAACAGGGGTAAAGTCTAATATGCAGAAAATAAGCGGAATTCTTCTAGAGGGTCTCCTCAGAGAGACGAAGGAGAAAAAGGTGAAACACTCCACCAGTACAAAAAGAAGTGTCAAATATCCAGTGAGGATTCCAACAATAACGCTAAGCACCACAATAAAAGAAAAAGAAAAAACCGCCATGGTCTTGAGATAAGAAACATGGCAGAGCATATAATGAAAGAAAGGAAAAGAAAAGAAAAGAAAAGAAAAGAAAAGAAAAGAAAAGAAAAGAAAAGAAAAGAAAAGAAAAGAAAAGAAAAAAGTGTAAATGGGGGCAATAGCTTCAATAATCACACCGGAGCAAACAAGTCAACCAAAAATAGGTAGGTAAATATAATAATAATGATAATAAATGAAGATAAAAAATAATATATATAAAGAGATTAATAATTTGTGTTTTGTTTCTTTCCCTCCTGCCTTGGCACAGTAAGTATTGGGGTCATTCTAAAAGGAATTCACTTGGCCTAAGAGATATGGGGTTTCTCCGCCCTTGGAGTATATTGTCACGGGATCAACTATAGCCTCTGTTCAGGATTCTTTACTCTGTCGGTGGTGTTTTTGAGTTGTTTGGAAGACTTCTGTTCCATCCTAGGTGATACAATCAGACCTCTGTATCTATCGATCTCAGTATCTGCATAGTTCCAGGGATGGGACTTATGATGAAGTCAATCTTTGTGGTTCTAGAAGTTTCGTTCCCTCAGTGTCATTTTAATCCATCTTCTGTGGTTGGTGGTCTTGGTCTTGGCACCTAGGATAATGTTTTTCCTTGTGTTTCCAGAAGCCACATTCCGTTACAGTTGGATGACCTTCATCTTATTCATGAAAGAGATTCTTCTATTAGACAATTTGAAGCTGATATTATGGATATTAATAAAATATTTAAAGATTTGGTGATGAAGAATCATGAGCAAGGAGATGTGATAGATAGCATAGAAGCCAATGTTGAAAATGCAGAGGTTCATGTTCAACAAGCAAGTCAGCAGCTGTCCAGGGTGGTAGACTATAAGCGCAAATCCAGGAAAACCATGTGCATCATCATTTCTGTCCTTGTCGTTGGAGGCATAATTATTGTCCTTGTCATATTCAGCTAATTAAGAAGCTAAAATTATGAAGGAGCACTCTTTTGCAGTACATTGTCTAAGTTATGTAAGGAGATTCTTTTAATCATTTTTTAAATTATTATTTTATAGCTAGTGTATAAAGAATGGTTTCCAGACTTCATTATTTTATTTTTGGAGTGGTAGGTTCTTTTCAATTAAATATATTTTCTAGTACTAAATTCTTCCTAAATATCTTGGCTGACATAGTTTCTATCTTTACTATCTTATATTTATCGGGTTTTTTGCCACATTGTTTCTGTTTTTTATTTATAATTTATTTTTGTCTTAGCTTTGGGAGAGTCCATTTCAAGGTATGTAGTTATCTAACTGCACTCACAACTCTCTTTGGAGAGATTCATGTAGTAGGCTGGAAATTCTAGATCTCCTTTTTTATGTCTGAAAATTATTGCAAGAATGTCTTATAAAAAATGAAAAATAAATAAAAAAGAATGTATTTTATTTTTCTTAAAACCCATAGATGAGTGCAACTATTCTGTGTCTATCTCTATCCCTCTAAGTTATTTCACTCAGCATAATAGATACCATGTAATGGAAAATTTCATGACTTTATCCCTCCTGATGGCTGCATAATATTCCATTGTGTATATGTTTCACAGTTTCTTTAGCCATTCATCTGTTGAAGGGCATCTTGGGTATTTCCAGAGTCTGGCTATTGTAAATAGTGCTGCAATGAATATAGGTGTAAGGAAGGGATTTTTGTATTGTATTTTTGTGTTCCTAGGGAACATCCCTAGGAGTGGTATTGCTGGATCATATGGTACTTCAATTTCCAGTTTTTGGTGGAATATTCATATTGCTTTCCATAAAGATTGGACTAGGCGGCATTCCCACCAGCAGTGGATAAGAGTTCCTTTCTCTCCGCATCCCTGCCAGCACTGCTTGTTCTAATTCTTTGTGATATGTTCCAATCTCTGTGGCGTGAGAGGGTACCTCAGAGTTGCTTTGACTTCTATCTCCCTGATGATTAGTGATGTGGAGCATTTTTAAGTGCCTTTGGCCATTTGTATTTCTTCTTTGTAAAAGTGTTTGTTCATTTCTTCTCCCCATTGTTTGGTGGGATTAGATTTTTTTTGTAAATTTCTGTCAGCGCCTTGTATATTTTGTATATTAGCCCCTTATCTGATGAGTATTGGGTAAATTGTTTCTCCCATTCAGTGGGTGGCTCTTGTATCCTGGACACTGTTTCCTTTGAGGTGCAGAAGCTTATGAGCTTGATATATTTCCATCTGTTTATCTCTGCTTCCACTTATTTGGAGAGTGCAGTTTCTTCCTTGAAGATGCTATTAGTCTCAATGTCATGGAATGTTTTACCTACATGTTGTTCTATATACCTTATGGTATCAGGTCTGATATCAATGTATTCAATCCATTTGTATTTTACCTTTGTACATGATGTTAGCTGGGGATCTAAGTTCGCTTTTTTGCATTGGCTAGTCAGTTGTGCCAACACCACTTGTTGAAGAGACTTTCCCTGTTCCATTTAGGATTTCTTTCTCCTTTATCAAAAATTAGATGATTGTATGTCTGGGGAACATTCTCTGAGTACTCAAGCCTATTCCACTGATCTGATGATCTGAGGGTCTGTCATTATTCCAATACTATGCTGTTTTGATAACTATTGCTTTGTAATACAATTTAAAGTCAGGGAAAGTAATGCCTCTCATATTCCTTTTCTCGAGGATTGCTTTAGCTATTTGAGGTGTTTATTGTTCCAAATGAATTTCAGAAGTGTTTGATCCACTTCATAGAAGAATGTCATAAGTATCTTTAGAGGGATCACATTAAGTCTATATAATGCTTTGGGGAGTATTGCCATTTTATTTATGTTAATACTGCCAATCTATGAGCAGGGTATGTGTTTTCATTTCTGTGTGTCCTCTTCAAAGCAATAATTATTAAAAAGTATGGTGCTGAAATTAAGACAACCCTCAGACCTGTGGATTAGACTTGAGTATTCAGAGAATATTACCCATACATAAAATCAACTAGTCTTTTATAAAGTGGCAAAAAATGGAAAATCGATTAAGAAAGCCTCTTCAATAAGTGGTGTTAAGACAACTAGTCAGCCACTTGCAAAAAAGCATCCCAGACCTCCATCTAACACCATGCAAAAATCAAATACAAATGAATCAGATTCTTGATATCAGACCTGAAACTAAGAGGTATAAAGTATAACACTTAAGTAAAACACTCCATGACATTGAGACTAAAGGCATCCTCACAGACAAATTAGCACTCTCTAAATAATTGGAAGCAGTGCTAAACAGATGGAATTATATTAACCCAAGAAGCTTCTGCACCTCAAGGCAAATAGTGCCACGGATAAAAAAAAATCCACCCACAGAATGTAAGAAACTATTCACTAGGGGCCGGGCGGTGGCACTAAAGGTAAGGTGCCTGCCTTGCCTGCGCTAGCCTTGGACGGACCGCGGTTCGATCCCCCGGTGTCCCATATGGTCCCCCGAGCCAGGAGCAACTTCTGAGCGCATAGCCAGGAGTAACCCCTGAGCGTTACTGGGTGTGGCCCAAAAAACCAAAAAAAAAAAAAAAAAAAAAAAAAAAAAGAAACTATTCACTCAATATCCTTCAGATAAAGAACTAATACCAGACAGAACTTATCAAGAAAAATCTTCTAACCCTATCAAATATGTGGAGAAATAGAGACAATTTCTCAAAGATAAAATACAAATGGCCAAAAGGCAGATAATCACTAATCATCAGGTATATCAATCAAAACAATGAAATACCATTTCACACCACAGAAACTGTCACACATAACAAAGAATAAGAACAATCAGTCCTGGCTGGGATGTAGAGAGAAAGGAAATCGAATTCACTGCTGTTGGAAATGCTGTTTAGTCTAGCCTTTATGAAAACAATATGGGGATTCTTCACAAAACTGGAAATTGGGCTCCCATATGTTCCAGCTATACCCCTCCTAGGTATATACCCTAGGTACACATAAATGCAATACAAAAATGCCTTCCTCACACCTATATTCATTGCAGCACTATTTTCAACAGACAGGATCTGGAAACAACCAAAATTACCTTCAACATATGAATGGATAAAGAACTGTGGTACATATAACCAATGAAATAGTATGCAGCCATCAAGAGCGATAAATTTGTGAAATTTCCCTATACATAGATGTACATAAAAACCATTATGCTAAGTGAAATAAGTCAGAATGAGAGATAGACAGAACTGTCTCACTCATCTGTGGGTATTTTTTGTTTGTTTTTCTTTGTTGTTTTGTTTGGGGGCCACACACAGTGACGCTCAGGGTTTACTCCTGGATATGCACTCAGAAAGCGCTCCTGGCTTGGGGGACTATATGGGATGGACCGAAGTCTATCCTGGATCAGCCGCATGCAAGGCAAATGCCCTACAGCTGCACTATCTGTGGGTTTTAAGAAAAACTGAAGACTATTGTAATAATGCCCAGAGACAACAGAGATGAGGGCTGTAAAGACTGACTCTCAAGGTGAAGCTTACCACAAAGAGTGGAGAGTGTAGTTAGACAGATTATTACATGAACTCTCCTAACAATGTTAATGAGTGAGAGAAGTAGAATGCATGTCTCCAGTACAGGCAGAAGGTGGGGAAGGTGGAAAACTGGGGTATTCGTGGTGGGAATGCTGCTCTGATGAAGAGGGGTGTTTTTTATGACTGAAACCCAACTACAATCATGTATTTAATCATGGTGCTTAAATTAAAAAATCAAAAATAAACAATTATTAGTTACCTCACTTTATTAAGTCCTACCAGGGGTCCTCAAACTTTTTTAAACAGGGGGCTAGTTCACTGTCCCTCAGACCATTGGAGGGTCTGACTATAGTAAAAACAAAACTTATGAACGAATTCTTATGCACACTGCATATATCTTATTTTGCAATGAAGAAACAAAACAGATACAAATACAATGTGTGGCCCACGGGCCATAGTTTGAGAAACTATGCCTTACTCTCTATGCACCACCAAGTTGTGAATATATGTATATGATTAAAATAATAGCTAACATGTATTTTTGAAGTAACATTGTATATCATTACAGTATATTAGGCTTACACCTCTTTGAGTAAACAACACACAGCCACCTAAGCACCATTAACTCTTCTGAAGTCCACTGTACCACTCTACCCTTTGCTTCACTTTCCTTTTCTATCTTGGCATCTCAGTTTTGCAGTTAGAGAAATAACTTCATTGAGAACTATCATAACAATGTGAATGAATGAGGGATGTAGAAAGTCTTTCTAGAGTACAGGCAGGGGTTGTGTGTGGAGGAGGGAGATTTGGGACATTGGTGATGGAAATATTTCACTGGTGAAGGGGGGTGTTCTTTACATGACTGAAACCCAACTATAATCATATTTCTAATAAAGCTGTTTAAATAAAGATATATAAAAAAAGAATACAGGATTTGTGGTTGAAGAAATAGCACAGCGCTAGGGCATTTGCCTTGCTTGCAGCTGATCCAAAATGGATCATATGGTTTTTCATGCTTGCCAGAAGCAACTTTTGAGCACAGAGCCATTAATAACCTGGGATAGCCACCTGGTGTGACCAAACCCCCCAAAGAACAAAACAAATAAAAAGAATACAGGATTTATTTTGGTTGACATTGTATATATCTTTGCTATGTTTCTTTAAAATCAACGTGTGAGTGTAGGGGCCAGAGAGATAGCATGGATGTAAGGCGTTTGCCTTTCATACAGGAGGTCATTGGTTCGAATCCCAGCGTCCCATATGGTCCTCCCGTGCCTGCCAGGAGCAATTTCTGAGCCTGGAGCCAGGAATAACCCTGCCGGGTGTGACCCCCCCTAAACCCCCCCCCAAAAAAAACAAAACAAAAAACCTGTGAGTGTAATCATCTGAAATTTCTCCATCTGATTTTCTTAATATGACCCCTTCAAGTTCTACCCACATGAACTAAAAGATTTTATTATTTATAATTTCTGAGTTGAATTACTTTATAAAAACTACTTTGTATATTTACTGTTATTGTTTATAGATGGTTTCAGTATCTTGTCTACTGTAAATAAAGCTGAAATAAACATAAGCATACATATGTAATTAGTGTTTTAATTGTTGGAATATATCTCTATGTGTGGAATCTCTGGATTTTTTATATTTTGAGAAATATCAAAACTTGTTTTATAAAAGTAGTTAATTTATACGCCAATAGTAATATATAAAAGATCATTTTTATCCATATCCCTACCATCTCTTACAACTATTCTATTTAGTGCATACTATTCTCACAAGAGTGAGATGGTATCTGACTGTTCTCATTTGCTTTTCTATGATGATAGGTTATAATGAGCTTTATTCCTGTGCCTATTGGACTTTATATATATATATCTTGGTGAAATGACTATTTAGTTTCTGTCTCCTTTTTTAATTTCTTTTTATAGGGGTCTTTCCCAATGATGCACAGCCTAGCAATATGGTTCTGTTTTAATGCTTATGCAGTGCTTATCCACCTCAGTGCTTAGAGCCATTAGTGTTCCAATGTCATTAGGGCTACATACTCAAATGTTCTGGACTGTTTTGAGATTCCTTCAGTGCTGGCTCCTGAAATCAGAACCTGATAGGCAAATGTTTGACAACTTGAGCTATCTTAAGGATCCATTACCCACTTTCTTTATCTTTTACTTATTTTTACTTACAGTTTTATTAATGATGGTGTTTCATGGATAATACTGACAACCTACCCATTACTCGTATACCATCTTCCCTACTCTGTCTTATGCACACTCCCTCATACTTGTCCCTGCAACTCAAATGTGTGTGACTTCCTTCTTTCGATTTTTCAATTTTTGTTGCTGTCTTGCTATGTATCATCTCTCCACCTTTCAATGGTGTTGTAATTTTGTTGTTGAATTTTTTAGATTACATATATATTAGGACCTTAATAAATATCATTAATACAAATATTTTATTCCAGTCATACATTGTTTAATTTAGTGAGTTTTATCTGCAATGCAACAGCTATTTAGTTAAATGTAATATTTACTCATTTTGTTTCCCATGTAGTTGTTGCATCTGTAAATGCCTCAAGAAAGCCAAACTAACATCAAAGACTTCGATTTATTTTGGCTTAACTTTTATAAGTAGTGTGAAATATCGCTCTAGTAATAAAACTAGAATAAATTTAAGATATCAATATCCAATTTTCCTAACAATATTTATTGAAGATACTTTAATACCTTTTTGCTCTTAGTTTAATTGTCATAAATTAATTGGCCATGTGTGTATGTTTAATCTTTAACTTTTTTCACTTTGGGTCACACCCAGTGATACTCAGGGTTTACTCCTGGCTTGCACTCAGAAATTGCTCCTGGCTTGGGGGAACATATGGGACTCTGGGTGATCTAACCATGGTCTGTCCTAGATCAGATGCATGCAAGGCAAAAGCCTTACCACTGCACTACCAGTCTGGCATCTTGAACTTTATTTTCTATTTTATTGATCTGTGTATCTATGTTGATTCCATACCTTTTGATTAGTGTAATATTTTTAATAGTCAGGGAACACATGATGCTCCATTCAATGACTTTAATCTCAGGATTGATTGTTTCTTTAAGGTTCTTTTGTGGTTATATACAAATTTCATTAAAGTTTATTAAATTTCCTATGTAGGATTTCCCCTTTTATTAGTGTGCCTTTGCAGGGAGAAATGGTGCTACATTATATTGTCGGTGCATTTGGGGGTGAACATAGAAGAAAACAGAAACAGGTCACACACCCAAAAAGATAAAAATAGGAATAAAAATATATGTGCTCACCTATGTATATATAGAACAAACATTTTAAAAAATGAATTAACAAAGTAATTAAAGGAACAAAGTGATGCAAGAGACTACTTTACTTTTGGGGAAAAGCAGGTAAGGAGGTGGTGCAATACAGGTCTTATACTTATGTTGGAAGTTTAGGTTTCCCCATTGTCTTTTGGGATTTTCTTGTGGTGTGTGGGTTCCTAGGAACCTTTCCATCACAGCCCCTGACCTTCTTGAGATTGGTAAAATATTTGCTGCAGGGAGGTCTTGGAAGAGCACTTGCATTGGGGATACTTTTAGAGCTAAGTCCAGTTTCAAGTAACAGTACATGTTAGGGGAGTTGGTAGGGAGGGCCGTGCAGCATGAGTCCACAGGGGAGTTGGTTGCCTTTTTCTTGCGGGGGACGAGGTGTGAGTTTGACTGGGTCCCTTCGCTTGGGTACTGGGTACTGGTTCGTTGGGGTAGGAGGTCAATCTTGATGCCTAATTGATTAAGAACTGAGCGTGAAGAATTTTAATATGGTGGGAGGTCTGGATGGGATTGAGAGGTGAAGGGATAGTTGAATTTCCAAGGGGAAATTATATGGAAGGGATAGGAAGGAAGAAAAGAGAAAAATACATTGGAAAGAAAGGGAGAAGAGGAAAGAAAAAAGGAAAAGAAAAAAAAAAGTAAAGAAAAGAAAAAATAAAAAGAAAGTAGTGAGAAGAGAGGAGAAAATAGCAAGGGAATGCTAGTTTGCTTGAATGTGTTCGATGAGTAGGGCTTGTAGTATAAGTCTGTACGTCACAGTTGCTTCGGTGGTTTGACTGGTCACGTGCTTCAAATCCTAAAAGAAGGTATAACGTAGAAGATGGAAGGCATCACAAAAAAAGAAGGTATAACCTAGATATAAAGTGTATGTTAAAGAGTTTTCTCGGGACATGGTAGCTCTTGTGACTGAGCCCTGAGATGCCATCTTAGTTTGTCCACCCTTTGTATCCAAGAATGGTTGTGGATAGAAAAGCTGAGAGGTTGTTTTAAATATAGTAAGAAGATTAAGGCATTAAAACATAGTGTTATGAGATGTTTTCATTGGAGTCAGTGATTTCCCATGGTATTCTTTACCTGTGATCCTGTATAAGATCCCTAAGGAATTATTATGGGCCTTTGTAGTAGAAGGCTGATTACGTACCTGTTCTCTCAGTGCTGCTGTTTCTGCTGTTGCTGGTTTCTCTGTGGTATAATGTGTAGTCAAGAGTTTGTGTTGCTCCTTTTTCATATATTTTGGACACTGCTCCCGAGTATATGTTGACTATTACAGTGTTTGGAGTTTCTACCCTGTTAAATCCTGTTTTTTGGTTGTTGAGTATTAGTTGTCATATAAAAATGAGCTCTTATCTACTACGAATAAGAAATCATACTTGTTTACAATACAGGGATATCTCCCACCCTGAAAATATGTCATGCAGACCCAACTAAGACCCCAGGTGATTAGATACTATTTGTCCAGCCTTGAACCCTGGATCCCAGACATAAAAACGACAAAGTTCTTCACAATAGCTATGGGAAACAAATCCCATCTGGGACATCCTTAATACTGCTGAGCCACCAACAAGTGTCAGCTCTAATGTGATATCTTGACAATGAGGAAAATGCGAACAACTTGACCTAAGAGCAGGTTATCCTACCTCACCAGCTAACGATAAGACAAAATCAGAAGACTTGTCACCCTTTGGTCGGTCCAAAAGCAAAGATCGCGATTTACAGATGACTGGCTACTAGAACCATGACTGGACTGTATATATCTTAGGACCAATAAAAAAGCCCTAGTGTAGGGTTTGAATTACGACCTGCACAACCATGATCCCCAGTTCCAAAGGTCTGGCTGAGACGAATGCAACTAAATGGGGCTTCTAGAAACACAATGAACAATGAAACACAAAGAGACTATCCTAGGTTCTACCCTAGGATCAGTGCAAAGACCAAGACCACCAACCACAGAAGATGGATTAAAATGACACTGAGGGAACAGAATTTCTAGAACCACAAAGAAAGACTTCATCATAAATCCCACTCCTGGACCTGTGCAGATACTGAGATCTCTAGATACAGAGGTCTGATTTCATCTCCCAGGACGGAGCAGAAGTCTTCCAAACACCACGAAAGCACCAAGGGGAGAGTAAATGAATTTGAACGGAGTCTATATTTAATCCCATGACAATATACTCCAATGGTGGAGAAAACCCATATCTCTTAGGAAAGTGAATTCCTTTTTGAATGACCCCAATATTTACTGTGCCAGTGCAGGAGGGGAAAAAAGGCAAAAAGCACAAAACATTTTTTTATTTTTTATATATTATTTTTATATACTCATTTTTATTACTTTTTTATTTTTATTTACCTATCTACTTCTTGTCGATTTTCTTGTTTTGGTGTGATTATTGAAGTTGTTGCCCCATTTATATTTATGTTTTTTTCTTTTATTTTCTTTCTTTATGTGCCCTGCCATGTTTTTATCTCAAGACCATGGCTTTGTTTGTGGTGCTTATCATTGTTATTGTTGGAGTGCTCACTGGATATTTGACACTTCTTTTTGTACTGTTTTGGGTGTTTCACCTTATTTTTCTCCTTCATCTCTCAAACCGATGATGAGACCCTCTAGAAGGATTCCGCCCATTTTTGGCATATTAGACTTTTACCCCAGTTTATTACTTTTCTCTTCTTCAAACAAAACCACATAATTTGAACTATCTAGTCCTGCCTCCCAGTTAGAGGGGGGAATAAGGGAGGCACCAAGACCAAACAGGTGCAAGACTACTAAGTAGTAAGCTAGGTACAGAGGGGACCACATTTTCTAGCAGCCCCGTGGGTGAGGGAGGAAGATATGGGAAGTAGGACAAAAACGGAGGTGTAGGAGGACAAATCAGTGATGGGAATCCCCCTGATTTTATGTAAATATGTACCTAAAATATTATTGTCAACAATATGTAAGCCACTATGTTCAAAATAAAAATTATATTAAAAGGTTTATTTAATTTCCTTAAAGAATGTCATTGGAGTTTTATAGCTCCATTATATTATTGCACTGAATCTATATATAATTTGGGAATGAATGATCATTTTTATGTTATTCCTTCCAATTCATAAGCATAGAATATCTTTCCACATTCTCATATTTCTTCTTTATTTTAATAGTCATTTATAGTTTTTCTTAAGAGACATACATATAAATTTATTTTTATTTATATTTTATATTATATACATAGTATTAGTTGTCACCCTTTTCTTTGGTTGATAACTACTTAAAATTAAAAGCAAGTTGTATGGTAACTATATTATTTATATGTTAATTTTACTTTCAAGTATCTAAAAAAGAAAACAATTTAATAAATACCTAATAAAATTAACTTTATAAAATATCTGGATTACTACTAATATTCTCTGCCTCTCTACTTCCAAATCCTATCTACTTACAATCTTAATTACTTCATTATAATCATTTACTTACCCATTAGAGCAGGGATAATTTTCTCTCTCCTTTGACATCTTTAAACCTTCTAGAATATAGAATATTCTATGAGATGAAGAATGGAGAAGATGACAAACAGCTTAAAATAAGTCCCCAAACTGATGGAATAGGCTTATAATGAAAACTAAGTATTCTAGAATAATTTTAGAAATTACATTATTCTATCATGAAAGTAATGTAATGAAGTTTTATTTGCCTCTTGTATAAAAGATAACATTGATCAATAATGAGAAGAAAATATTAATTATAAACATTTTCCTTCACTTTAGCTACTAAATCACAAGAGTAGTTTCATTTTCTGTTTAATAAATTTCTGTGTGATAATATATTAAAATCATATAATTTTGGTAAAGTGTTTTTCAAAATAAAATAATGTTTTCAAAACTTTAAATATATTGATCAAAATATTAACTTAGAGATATATTTTATGGTAGATAACTCATCTTTCAGAAGATCACCTATAGCAGTGGTCCTCAAACTATGGCCCACGGGCCACATACTGTATTTGTATCTGTTTTGTTTCTTCAATGCAAAATAAGAGATATGCAATGTGCATAAGAATTCATTCATAAGTTTTGTTTTTACTATAATCAGACCCTCCAATGGTCTGAGGGACAGTGAACTGCCCCCCTGTTTAAAAAGTTTGAGGACCCCTGACCTATAGCAAGAGTTAAACCTAAGGTAACAGAGAACATGACAGAGGCCTTGATTACATCAGTGGTGTAATGACATGGTTGTATTGATCACTGATGTCAAGAATTGAGACATTTGGAGATTTCTGAGTTTCTTTTTTTCATATCAAAACAGAAATGTTTATTATATTCTAAGACATAAGAAAAATTATTCCCAGAAAATATTTTTTCTTTTTTTCCAAATAATATTTTTAATTTAAACAGCTTGGATACAAACATGATTGTGGTTGTACTTCAGTCATATAAGAGGACACCCTCCATCACCAGTGCAATATTCCCACCACCAATGTCCCAAATCTCCCTCCTCCCCACCCCGCCCCCACCTGTACTCTAGACAGGCTTTCTATTTCCCTCATACATTCTCATGGTTAGGATAGTTCGCAATGTAGTTATTTCTCTAACTAAACACATAACTTTTTGTGGTGAGATTCATGGCTGAGCTGTGACTTCCAGCCCTACTCTCTTTTGCCTCTGAAAATTATTGCAAGAATGTCTTTCATTTTTCTTAAAATCCATAGATGAGTGACCATTCTGTGTCTTTATCTCTCTGACTTATTTCACTCAGCATAATAGATACCATGTGCATCCATGCATAGGACAATTTCATGACTTCATCTCTCCTGACGACTGCATAATATTCCATTGTGTATATGTACCACAGTTTCTTTAGCCATTCGTCTGTTGATGGGCATCTTGGTGGTTTCCAGAAACTTGCTATGGTAAATAGTGCTGCAATAAATATAGGTGTAAGGAATGGATTTTTGTATCGTTTTTTTGTGTTCCTAGGGTAGATCCCTAGGAGTGGTGTAGCTGGATCTTATGGGAGCTCAATTTCCAGTTTTTGGAGGACTCTCCATATCACTTTCCAGAAAGGTTGAACTAGACAGCATTCCCAATATCAGTGGATAAGAGTTCCTTTCTCTCTGCATCCCCGCCAACAATGCTTGTTCTCATACTTTGTGATATGTGCCAATCTCTGTGGTCTGAGGTGGTACCTCATAATTGTTTTAATTTGCATCTCCCTGATGATTAGTGATGTGAAGCATTTTTTCATGTGCCTTTTGGCCATTTGTATTTCTTCTTTATCAAATTGTCTGTCCAATTTCTTCTCCCCATTTCTTGATGGGATTAGATGTTTTTTCTTGTAAAGTTCTGTCAGTGACTTGTATATTTTGGATATTAGCCCCTTACCTATTTGGTATTGGGTGAATAGTTTCTCCCACTCAGTGGATGTCTCTTGTATCCTGGGCACTATTTCCTTCAAGGTGCAGAAGCTTCTCAGTTTAATATATTTCCATCTGTTAATCTCAGTTTTCACTTGTTTGGAGAGTTCAATTTCCTCCTTGAAGATGCCTTTAGTCTCAATTTCATGGAGTGTTTTACCTACGTGTTGTTCTATATAACTTATCCTTTCAGGTCTGATATTTATGTCTTTAATCCATTTGGATTTTACCTTCGTACATGATGTTACCTGGGGTCTAATTTTGCTTTTTTACAAGTGGCTAACCAGTAGTGCCATCACCACTTGTTGAAGAGTCTTTCTTTGATCCATTTATGATATCTTGGTCCTTTATCAAACATTAGGTGACTGTATGTCTGGGGAACATTATCAAAGTACTCAAGCCTATTGCAATGATCTCAGGGTCTGTCATTTCAATACCATGCTGCTTAGATAACTATTGCTTTGTAATACAGTTTAAAGTTGGGGAAAGTAATGGCACCCATATTCTTTTTCTCAAAGATTGCGATAGCTATTCGAGGTGTTTATTGTTCCATATAAATTTCAAAAGTGCTTGATCCACTTCTTTGAAGAATATCATGGGTATCTTTATAGGGATCACATTAAATCTGTACAATGCTTTGGGGAGTATTGCGATTTTAATTATGTTAATCCTGCCAATCCATGAGCAGGGTATGTTTTTCCATTTCCGTGTGTCCTCTATTGTTTTTGGAGCACAGTTTTATAGTTTTCTTTGTATAGGTCCTTCACATCTTTAGTCAAGTTGACTCCAAGATATTTGAGTTTGTATGGAACTAATGTGATGGGGTTGTTTTTTAATGTCCATTTCTTCTGTATTATTATTGGCATATAGAAAGGCCATTGATTTTTTGTGTGTTAATTTTATAGCCTGCCACCTTGCATGAGTCTATTGTTTCTAGAAGCTTTTTGATAGAGTCTTTAGGGTTTTATAAGTAGAGTATCATGTCATTTGCAAACAGTGAGAGCTTGACTTCTTCCTTTCCTATCTGAATTACCTTGATATCTTTTCTTTGCCTAATCACTATAGCAAGTACTTCCAGTGCTGTTGAATAGGAGTGGTGAGAGAGGACAGCCTTGCCTTGTGCCAGAATTCAGAGGTAAGGCTTTTAGTTTTTCTCCATTGAGGATAATATTTGCCACTGGCTTTTGGTAGATGGCTTTAACTATATTGGGAAAGGTTAATTTCATTCCCATATTGCTGAGAGTTTTGATCAAGAATGGGTGTTGGACCATATCAAATGCTTTCTCTGCATCTATTGATATGATCATGTAATTTTTATTTTTCTTGTTGTTGATGTTGTGTATTATGTTGATAGATTTACGGATGTTAAACCATCCTTGCATTCCTGGGATGAAACCTACTTGATCATAGTGGATGATCTTCTTAATGAGGCATTGAATCCTATTTGCCAGAATTTTGTTGAGGATCTTTGCATCTGTATTCATCAGGGATATTGGTCTGTAATTTTTTTTTTGGTAGCATCTCTGTCTGGTTTAGGTATCAAGGTGATGTTGGCTTCATAAAATCTATTTGGAAGTGTTTTCTTTTGTTCAATTTCATGTAAGAGTCTTGCCAGGATTGGTAGTAGTTTCTCTTAATGATTTGAAAAAATTCATTAGTAAATCCATCTGGGCCTGGGCTTTTGTTTTGGGGCAGACATTTGATTACCGTTTTAATTTCATCAATAGTGATGGGGGTTTTTAGATATGCTACATCCTCTTCATTCAACCTTGGAAGATTATAAGTCTTAGAATTTATCCATTTTCCCAGGTTGTCATTTTTAGTGGCATAAAGCTTCTCAAAGTTGTTTCTGATTACCCTTTGAATCTCTACCATATCAGTAGTGATCTCGCCTTTTTTATTCCTAATTCGAGTTAAAGCTTCCTGAAAACAAATGACAATGGAGACACAAACTATCAGATCCTATGGGACACAGCAAAAGCGGCATTGAGAGAAAATTTATAGCTTTGCAGGCACACATCAGGAAAGAAGAAGGGGCCTACCTGAATAGCTTAATGAAAGAGCTCAGAGAATTAGAAAGTGCTCAACAAAAGGACCCAAAAATATGGAGGCAGAAAGAAACAACAAAGCTGAGAGCAGAAATCAATGAAGTGGAAACCCGAAAAACAATCCAAATGATCAATGAAAGCAGAAGTTGGTTCTTTGAAAAAATAAACAAGATTGATAAACCACTGGCAAAACTAACAAAGAAAGAGAGAGAAACTTGATAACCCTTTTCATTTCTAATACTAGTTACAAGTTTCGCTCTCTTTCTTTGTTAGTTTTGCTAATAGTCTATCAATCTTGTTTATTTTTTTGAAGAACCAACATCTGCTTTTGTTGATCTTTCATATTGTCTTTGGGTTTCCACGTCGTTGATTTCTGCTCTCAGCTTTGTTATTTCCTTCTGTCTCCCTATTTTTTGATTCCTTTTTTTGAGCATTCTCTATTCTATGAGCTGTGCCATTAAGCTATTTAGGTAGGCCCCTCTTCCTTCCTAATGTGTGCTTGCAAAGCTATAAATTTTCCTCTCAGTATTGCTTTTGCTGTGTCCCATAGATTCTGATATTTTGTGTATTTATTATCATCTGTTTCCAGGAAAGTTTTAACTTCCTCTTTGATTTCATCTTGGACCCACTGGTTATTGAGTATGAGGCTGTTTAGCTTTCAGGTGTTAAAATTTTTCTTCTGTGTCCCTTTCAAAATCACTTATAATTTCAGAGCGTTGTGGTCAGCGAAGGTAGCCTGCAAAATTTCTATCATCTTGATATTATAGAGATATATTTTATGTGCCAGCAAGTAGTCTATCCTGGAGAATGTCCCATGTACATTGGAGAAGAATGTTTATCCAGATATCTGGGGTTGGAGTGTGCTATATGCATCTACTATGCCTCTTTCTTCCATTTCTCATTTCAGGTCTAGTATATTGTTGTTGGGTTTCAGTCTGGTTGACCTATCAAGTGTTGACAGGGCTATGTTGAGGTCTCCCACAATTGTTGTGTTGTTATTGATATTCTTTTTCAGATTTGTCAACAATTGTATTAAATATTTTGCTGGCCCCTCATTCGATGCATATATGATTAGGAGAGTAATTTCTTCCTGCTGTACATATCCCTTGATTAATACAAAATGTCCATCTTTTTCCATACCACTTTCCTGAGTATAACGTTTCATCTTCTGATATTAGTATGGCCACTCCAGCTTTTTTTGATTTATTTTATTTTGATCATAGTGGCTTACATATCTTTCACATTAGTATTTAGGTAATTATTAATAGTGAATCAGGTGAATACCCACCACCAAATTTGTCTTCCTCACCTCCCTGCTCCCTTTCTGCATCCCATATCCCCCACCATCACCCCCCGGTCTGCTAGAGTAGGTGGTCCCCTCTTTGTCTAGCTTACTATCAGTGATCATACATCTGTTTGGTCCTGGTGCCCTCCTTGTTTCTCCCTCTATTGCGAGGCTAAGCTAGAGAAATCAAGTTGTGTGGTTTTGTTTGAGGGAAAGAAAAGCAATAGAATGGGGTAAAGATTAAGCAAAAAAATTAAAAAAAAATAATAAAAATATGCTGAAAATGGGCAGAGTCATTCTAGTGGCTATCAGCCTCAGTTTGAAAGAGGACTTGAGAAAGGTAATTGAAACACCATAACAATACAAAAATAAATATCATATTCAATATCCAGTGAGCCCTACAGCAATAAAAATAAGCACCACACAATAGTCTCGATTCTGAATTCAAATCATGCCAGAGTGAAAAAAGGAAGAGAAAGATAAGATAAAATAATATAAAAAGGAGACATCAACTTCAATATCTACACCAAAATAAGGACTTCAAAAATCACAATCAATCAATCAATATATATGTGGAAAAATGATTATTTTGTGCTTTTTTTCCTTTTTCTTTTCTTTTTTCCCCTGCATAGGCACAGTAACTATTGGGGATATTATAGAGGGAATTCCCTTGGCCTAGGAGATACAGGGTTTCTCCATCCCTGAAGTATACTGTCATAGGATTAACTAGAGACTCCTTGCATGTTCATTTACTCTTCCCCTCGGTGCTTTTGTGGTGTATGGAAGACTTCTGCTTCGTCATGGATGGTAAAATCAGTCCTCTGTATCTAGAGATCTTGGTGACTATGCAGCTCAAGGAATGGAGCTAATGATGAAGGCTTTATTTGTGGTTCTAACAGTTTTGCTTCTTCAGTGTCGTTTTAATTCATCTTCTATAGTTGGTGTTCTTGGTCATTTTGTTGCTCCTAGGATGGAGCCTGGGACAGAGTCTTTCGTTATGTTTCTGGAAGACCCGTTCACTTGCGATTGTATCAGTCAGACCTCTGGAATTGGAGATCTTGTTTGTTGAACAGATTGTAGACCAAAAGCTAGGGTAGAGCTTTTGGTTGTTGTTGTTATTGTTGGTCCAGGATGCGTACTGTCTAGTCCTGGTTGTAACAACCAGTCATCTGTATATAGCAATCCTGGTTTTTGCACAGATCAAAGAGTGACATGTCTTCTGATTTTGTCTTATTGTTTGCTGGTGAGGAAGGATAACTTGCTCTTAGATCTAGTTGTTCCCTTTTTCTTGTTGTATGGAACTGGGGTATGTTGGCGTCAGAGCAGCATTATGAATGCCCTGGAGGGGACTTGGTTCCTTGAGCTGTTGTGAAGAACTCTGTCGTTTCTATGTCTGGGATCCAGGAGTCAAGGCTGGACGATTAGTGCCTATTTCCCTGGAGTCCTGGTTGGTTCCTCATGACATACATTCAGGGTTGGAGATGTCCCTATGTTGTAAAAAATATAAGTTCTTTTTTTTTTTGTTTTGTTTTTGGGCCACACCCGTTTGACGCTCAGGGGTTACTCCTGGCTATGAGCTCAGAAATCGCCCCTGGCTTGGGGAGACCATATGGGACGCCAGGGGATCGAACCGCGGTCCGTCCTACGCTAGCACTTGTAAGGCAGACACCTTACCTCTAGCGCCACCTTCCCGGCCCCAAAATATAAGTTCTTATCCCTAGTAGATAAGAGCTTGTTTTTACACGTAAAATTTCCCCTATTTTTAATATGCTTTTGCAGGAAGAAGTGGTGCTACATTACATTGCTTATGGATTTGGGGGTGGAGAGAGAAGAAAACAGACCCATGACAGAAACTAAAAATACATATGCTCAGACATATCTAAAGAAAAAAGAGTTTCTTAAAAGAAAATCAAAGGATTAAATAAAGGACATAATTAAAGAAATAAAGTGGGGCCGGGAGGGATAGCATGGAGGCAAGTCGTCTGTCCTTCCTGCAGAAGGACGGTGGCTCACCACCTCCCAGCATCCCACATGGTCCCCCATGCCCACCAGGGAAAACTTCCGAGTACAGAACCAGAAGCGCCCTCTGAGAGCTGCCAGCTGTGACCCAAAAGAAGCACAAAACAAATCAAATCAAAAAACAAAAAGTAGAACAAAACAAATAAAAAAAGAACAAGGGGGAAAAAAGAAAAAGGGAGAAAGTGATACAGGAGATTACTTTACATTTGAGGAGAAACAGTATAAGAGGTAGTGTTATATAGGTCTATACTTATGATGATAGTATAGGCTTCCCCATTGTCTTTTGAGATTTCCTCGTGAGGTGTGGTCTTAGGTAGAGTTCTTGCAATGGGAGTCCTTTTGGAGCTAATCCGGTATTAAACCACAATCCACAATAGGGAGAGGTGATTAGGACGGCCACACTGCATCAGTCAGTTGGGGTGTTGGTTGTATTTTCTTGCCCGGAATGAGGTGTGAGTTTGAGTGGGTGTCTCTTCACTTGGGAACTGGGTACTGGTTCATTGGTGGAGGAGGTTGGTCTTGATGCCTAATGGGTTAAGAACTGAGGGTGAAGTGTTAGAACATGGTGGGGATATCAGGGATTGGATTAAGGGGTGAAGGGATAGTCAGGTTTCTGAGGGGGGAGAGGGGATAATACATGGGAGGGGTTATATAGGTTATAGGTATGAGTTGTTTGTGGGTTAGGTTTGTCTCTTAAAAAAAGATTCCTGTCTCTGTGTACTCCTGCCCCCATATAAACATATAGAAGTTAGCTTAGGTATATATTAATGTAGAGAGGTGGAGAGAGCAAGAGATACGCTGAGTACAGAAAGATAGGAAGGTATAGTACTTGTAATGAAAGAAAACTAATAGATAACTTTTGGATATGTATAGGTTTCATGTCTCGAGTACCAACCATTGTGTTAGTGAGGTCTATCTATATAGGTGTTTACCCTTTGCAGCATTGTCCACAGCACTCTATATATCAGCTTTCTTTCCTTTCCTATAAAGGAGGAAACCATGTGGTTTTTATTTGACATGGATTGAATTGATGGCAGTGAGGAGAAGGTGGAAGAAGAGGGAGACAAGAGGAGAAAAAAGAGATAACAAAACAGAACAAAACAAACCAACAATTAAACAACACCAACAAAAATATGAAGTAATGGGAAGATAGGGTAAAATAGCAAGGACATGTTAGTTTGCATGAATGAGTATGATACTTAGGCCCTGTAGTAAAAATCTGTAGGTCACTGTTGTTGCTTTGGTGGTCTAGCTGTTCATGCACTTCAGGTCCTAAAAGACATAATCTAGAGATAAAGGGAATGTTACAGAGTTATATTCGGACATATTCATGATGCAAGCTGATTATGTTGCCTCGTGTGACTCAACACTGAGGTACCACCATAGGATGTTCACCCTTTGTATCCAGGAACCCCTATGGGCAGAAAACTGAGAGGTTATTTTAAATGTGGTAAGGTTAAGGTATTCAACCATAATGTTTTGAAATATTTCCATTGGGGTCAATAAATTCCCATCATAATCTTTACCTGTAATCCTGTATAAGTTCCCTAGTAAATTATTATGTGTCTTTGTAGTAAAACGATAATTACATACCTGTTCTCTCTATGCTGCTGTTTCTGCTGTTGCTGGTTTCTTTATGATATAATATGTAGTCGGGCTTCGTGTTGTTTCTCTTCCCTTTGTTTTGGCTCTACTTCTCAGTATATGGTGATTATTACAGTGTTTAAGGTTTCTATCCTGTTAGACCCTGTTATTTAATCGTGGGGTTTTGTTTATATATCTGGTGCCTATTCTAGGTACTTCAAAATAGTGCTATCATTCTGCTTATCTTTCGTCTTCTGGCTTGCTTTGTATAATATAATATGTTCTAGGTCCATCCACGTTGCTGCAGTCTGTGATTGTATAATTTCTGACTGCCATGTAGTATTCCATTGTGTAAAGATACCACATCTTAATGATCTACTCATCTGTTGTTGGACATCGAGGTTGGTTCCAAGACTTGGCTATTATACTGAGTGCTGCAATAAATAGTTGGGTGCACACATACATTGGGATGAATGTCCTTCCGACTTGGGGGTATATACCTAGGAGATCAATTGCTGGATCAAATGGCAGCTCAATTCTGAGTTCCTATATCACTCTCCAGACTGTTCTCCATAGGTGTTGGACTAGGGTGCATTACCACCAGCAGTGAATGAGAGTGCCTTTCATACCAAAACCCGGCCAAAAGAGATTGCTTTCATTATTTTTGATGTGAGCCATCCTCACTGGTGTAAGGTGGTACCTCATTGTTGTCTTGATTTGGATTTCCCTAATGATCAATGAAGGTGAGCATGATTTCATGCGTTTGTTGGCCATCCTTCGGACTTCCTCAGAGAAGTTTATATTCATTTTATATTCCCATTTTTATGGCTTTATTTGGTTATGGGGGGCTCAGCTTTCTGAGTGCTTTGTATATTCTAGATATCAGCCTTTATCCAACATGTTGAGTGAAAAATTATTTCCCAAGGGAGTCTAGCAGGAGGAGGTTTGGCAGGCCCCCGACATGCCGGAGGCCTGCTTGGCCAGGCCTAGGGGGGGGTGCGGGACCTGGATAACCCCAGCTCCCCTCTGCCGCCTTGCTCCAGATCTCCAGTGCTTCCCCGGGCCACACCCCTGGGCAAGCCGGTGAGTTGGGTCCCTTGGTGGAGCTTGAAGGTACCCTAGGCCTTCCCCCACTATCCATGCGGCTCCTTAGGGAGGGTCTGGGTGGGGCTCTGAACTTCTGGTTTCCCAGCTTCTTGAAGGATCTCTCCTTCCTGGGAGCCGGGAGTCTAGCAGGAGGAGGTTTGGCAGGCCCCCGACATGCCGGAGGCCTGCTTGGCCAGGCCTAAAGGGGGGTTTGCGGGACTTGCGTAACCCCAGCACCCCTCTGCCGCCTTGCTCCAGATCTCCAGGGCTTCCCCTGGCCACACCCCTGGGCAAGTCAGTGAGTTGGGTCCCTTGGTGCAGCTTGAAGGTACCCTAGGCCTTCCCCCACTATCCATGCGGCTCCTTAGGGAGGGTCTGGGTGGGGCTCTGAACTTCTGGTCTCCCAGCTTCTTGAAGGATCTCTCCTTCCTGGGAGCTGGGAGTCTAGCAGGAAGAGGTTTGGCAGGCCCCCGACATGCCGGAGGCCTGCTTGGCCAGGCCAAAGGGGAGGTGCGGTTCTTGGGTAACCCCAGCATCCCTCTGCCGCCTTGCTCCAGATCTCCAGGGCTTCCCCGGGCCACACCCCTGCGCAAGCCAGTGAGTTGGGTCCCTTGGTGGAGCTTGAAGGTACCCTAGGCCTTCCCCCACTATCCATGCGGCTCCTTAGGGAGGGTCTGGGTGGGGCTCTGAACTTCTGGTCTTCCAGCTTCTTGAAGGATCTCTCCTTCCAGGGAGCCGGGAGTCTAGCAGGAGGAGGTTTGGCCGACCCCCGACATGCCGGAGGCCTGCTTGGCCAGGCCTAGGGGGGGTGCGGGACTTGGGTAACCCTAGCACCCCTCTGCCGCCTTGCTCCAGATCTCCAGGGCTTCCCCGGGCCACACCCCTGGGCAAGCCAGTGAGTTGGGTCCCTTGGTGCAGCTTGAAGGTACCCTAGGCCATCCCCCACTATCCATGCGGCTCCTTTAGGGAGGGTCTGGGTGGGGCTCTGAACTTCTGGTCTCCCAGATTCTTGAAGGATCTCTCCTTCCTGGGAGCCGGGAGTCAAGCAGGAGGAGGTTTGGCAGGCCCCCGACATGCCGGAGGCCTGCTTGGCCAGGCTAGGGGGGGTGCGGGACTTGGGTAACCCCAGCAGCCCTCTGCCGCCTTGCTCCAGATCTCCAGGGATTCCCCTGGCCACACCCCTGGGCAAGCCAGTGAGTTGGGTCCCTTGGTGGAGCTTGAAGGTACCCTAGGCCTTCCCCCACTATCCACTAGGCTCCTTTAGGGAGGGTCTGGGTGGAGCTCTGAACTTCTGGTCTCCCAGCTTCTTGAAGGATCTCTCCTTCCTGAGAGCCGGGAGTCTAGCAGGAGGAGGTTTGGCAGGCCCCCGACATGCCGGAGGCATGCTTGGCCAGGCCTATGGGGGGTGCAGGACCTGGGTAACCCCAGCACCCCTGTGCCGCCTTGCTCCAGATCTCCAGGGCTTCCCCGGGCCACACCCCTGGGCAAGCCGGTGAGTTGGGTCCCTTGGTAGAGCTTGAAAGTAGCCTAGGCCTTGCCCCACTATCCATGCGGCTCCTTTAGGGAGGGTCTGAGTGGCGCTCTGAACTTCTGGTCTCCCAGCTTCTTAAAGGATCTCTCCTTCCTGGGAGCCGGGAGTCTAGCAGGAGGAGGTTTGGCAGGCCCCCGACATGCCGGAGGCCTGCTTGGCCAGGCCTAGAGGGGGTGCGGGACTTGGGTAACCCCAGCACCCCTCTGCCGCCTTGCTCCAGATCTCCAGGGCTTCCCCGGGCCACACACCTGGGCAAGCCGGTGAGTTGGGTCCCTTGTTGGAGCTTGAAGGTACCCTAGGCCTTCCCCCACTATCCATGCGGCTCCTTAGGGAGGGTCTGGGTGGGGCTCTGAACTTCTGGTCTCCCAGCTTCTTGAAGGATCTCTCTTTCCTGGGAGCTGGGAGTCTAGCAGGAGGAAGTTTGGCAGGCCCCCGACATGCCGGAGGCCTGCTTGGCCAGTCCTAGGGAGGGTGCGGGACTTGGGTAACCCCAGCACCCCTCTGCCGCCTTGCTCCAGATCTCCAGGGCTTCCCCGGGCCACACCCCTGGGCAAGCCAGTGAGTTGGGTCCCTTGGTGGAGCTTGAAGGTACCCTAGGCCTTCCCCCACTATCCATGCGGCTCCTTAGGGAGGGTCTGGGTGGGGCTCTGAACTTCTGGTTTCCCAGCTTCTTGAAGGATCTCTCCTTCCTGGGAGCCGGGAGTCTAGCAGGAGGAGGTTTGGCAGGCCCCCGACATGCTGGAGGCCTGCTTGGCCAGGCCTAAAGGGGGGGTGCAGGACTTGCGTAACCCCAGCACCCCTCTGCCGCCTTGCTCCAGATCTCCAGGGCTACCCCGGGCCACACCCCTGGGCAAGCCAGTGAGTTGGGTCCCTTGGTGCAGCTTGAAGGTACGCTAGGCCTTCCCCCACTATCCATGCGGCTCCTTTAGGGAGGGTCTGGGTGGGGCTCTGAACTTCTGGTCTCCCAGCTTCTTGAAGGATCTCTACTTCCTGGGAGCCAGGAGTCTAACAGGAGGAGGTTTAGCAGGCCCCCGACATGCCGGAGGCCTGCTTGGCCAGGCCTAGAGGGGGGTGCGGGACCTGGATAACCCCAGCTCCCCTCTGCCGCCTTGCTCCAGATCTCCAGTTCTTCCCCGGGCCACACCCCTGGGCAAGCCGGTGAGTTGGGTCCCTTGGTGGAGCTTGAAGGTACCCTAGGCCTTCCCCCACTATCCATGCGGCTCCTTAGGGAGGGTCTGGGTGGGGCTCTGAACTTCTGGTTTCCCAGCTTCTTGAAGGATCTCTCCTTCCTGGGAGCCGGGAGTCTAGCAGGAGGAGGTTTGGCAGGCCCCCGACATGCCGGAGGCCTGCTTGGCCAGGCCTAAAGGGGGGTTTGCGGGACTTGCGTAACCCCAGCACCCCTCTGCCGCCTTGCTCCAGATCTCCAGGGCTTCCCCTGGCCACACCCCTGGGCAAGCCAGTGAGTTGGGTCCCTTGGTGCAGCTTGAAGGTACGCTAGGCCTTCCCCCACTATCCATGCGGCTCCTTTAGGGAGGGTCTGGGTGGGGCTCTGAACTTCTGGTCTCCCAGCTTCTTGAAGGATCTCTACTTCCTGGGAGCCAGGAGTCTAACAGGAGGAGGTTTCGCAGGCCCCCGACATGCCGGAGGCCTGCTTGGCCAGGCCTAGGGGGGGGTGCGGGACCTGGATAACCCCAGCTCCCCTCTGCCGCCTTGCTCCAGATCTCCAGTGCTTCCCCGGGCCACACCCCTTGGCAAGCCGGTGAGTTGGGTCCCTTGGTGGAGCTTGAAGGTACCCTAGGCCTTCCCCCACTATCCATGCGGCTCCTTAGGGAGGGTCTGGGTGGGGCTCTGAACTTCTGGTTTCCCAGCTTCTTGAAGGATCTCTCCTTCCTGGGAGCCGGGAGTCTAGCAGGAGGAGGTTTGGCAGGCCCCCGACATGCCGGAGGCCTGCTTGGCCAGGCCTAAAGGGGGGTTTGCGGGACTTGCGTAACCCCAGCACCCCTCTGCCGCCTTGCTCCAGATCTCCAGGGCTTCCCCTGGCCACACCCCTGGGCAAGCCAGTGAGTTGGGTCCCTTGGTGCAGCTTGAAGGTACCCTAGGCCTTCCCCCACTATCCATGCGGCTCCTTAGGGAGGGTCTGGGTGGGGCTCTGAACTTCTGGTCTCCCAGCTTCTTGAAGGATCTCTCCTTCCTGGGAGCTGGGAGTCTAGCAGGAGGAGGTTTGGCAGGCCCCCGACATGCCGGAGGCCTGCTTGGCCAGGCCAAGGGGGGGTGCGGTTCTTGGGTAACCCCAGCATCCCTCTGCCGCCTTGCTCCAGATCTCCAGGGCTTCCCCAGGCCACACCCCTGCGCAAGCCGGTGAGTTGGGTCCCTTGGTGGAGCTTGAAGGTACCCTAGGCCTTCCCCCACTATCCATGCGGCTCCTTTAGGGAGGGTCTGGGTGGGGCTCTGAACTTCTGGTCTCCCAGCTTCTTGAAGGATCTCTCCTTCCTGGGAGCCGGGAGTCTAGCAGGAGGAGGTTTGGCAGGCCCCTGACATGCCGGAGGCCTGCTTGGCCAGGCCTATGGGGGGTGCAGGACCTGGGTAACCCCAGCACCCCTCTGCCGCCTTGCTCCAGATCTCCAGGGCTTCCCCCTGCCACACCCCTGGGCAAGCCGGTGAGTTGGGTCCCTTGGTGGAGCTTGAAGGTACCCTAGGCCTTCCCCCACTATCCATGCGGCTCCTTTAGGGAGGGTCTGGGTGGGGCTCTGAACTTCTGTACTCCCAGCTTCTTAAAGGATCTCTCCTTCCTGGGAGCCGGGAGTCTAGCAGGAGGAGTTTTGGCAGGCCCCCGACATGCCGGAGGCCTGCTTGGCCAGGCCTAGGGGGGGTGCGGGACTTAGGTAACCCCAGCACCCCTCTGCCGCCTTGCTCCAGATCTCCAGGGCTTCCCCGGGCCACACCCCTGGGCAAGCCGGTAAGTTGGGTCCCTTGGTGGAGCTTGAAGGTACCCTAGGCCTTCCCCCACTATCCATGCGGCTCCTTAGGGATGTTCTGGGTGGGGCATGAACTTCTGGTCTCCCAGCTTCTTGAAGGATCTCTACTTCCTGGGAGCCAGGAGTCTAACAGGAGGAGGTTTGGCAGGCCCCCGACATGCCGGAGGCCTGCTTGGCCAGGCCTAGGGGGGGTGCGGGACCTCGATAACCCCAGCTCCCCTCTGCCGCCTTGCTCCAGATCTCCAGTGCTTCCCCGGGCCACACCCCTGGGCAAGCCGGTGAGTTGGTTCCCTTGGTGGAGCTTGAAGGTACCCTAGGCCTTCCCCCACTATCCATGCGGCTCCTTAGGGAGGGTCTGGGTGGGGCTCTGAACTTCTGGTCTCCCAGCTTCTTGAAGGATCTCTCCTTCCTGGGAGCCGGGAGTCTAGCAGGAGGAGGTTTGGAAGGCCCCCGACATGCCGGAGGCCTGCTTGGCCAGGCCTAAAGGGGGGGTGCGGGACTTTCGTAACCCCAGCACCCCTCTGCCGCCTTGCTCCAGATCTCCAGGGCTTCCCCGGGCCACACCCCTGGGCAAGCCAGTGAGTTGGGTCCCTGGGTGGAGCTTGAAGGTACCCTAGGCCTTCCCCCACTATCCATGCGGCTCCTTAGGGAGGGTCTGGGTGGGGCTCTGAAATCTGGTCTCCCAGCTTCTTGAAGGATCTCTCCTTCCTGGGAGCCGGGAGTCTAGCAGGAGGAGGTTTGGCAGGCCCCCGACATGCCGGAGGCCTGCTTGGTCAGGTCTAAGGGGGGGTGCGGGACTTGGGTAAACCCAGCACCCCTCTGCCGCCTTGCTCCAGATCTCCAGTGCTTCCCCGGGACACACCCCTGGGCAAGCCGGTGAGTTGGGTCCCTTGGTGGAGCTTGAAGGTACCCTAGGCCTTCCCCCATTATCCATGCGGCTCCTTAGGGAGGGTCTGGGTGGGGCTCTGAACTTCTGGTCTCCCAGCTTCTTGATGGATCTCTCCTTCCTGGGAGCCGGGAGTCTAGCAGGAGGAGGTTTGGCAGGCCCCCGACATGCCGGAGGCCTGCTTGGCCAGGCCTAAGGGGGGTGCGGGACTTGGGTAACCCTAGCACCCCTCTGCCGCCTTGCTCCATATCTCCAGGGCTTCCCCGGGCCACACCCCTGGGCAAGCCGGTGAGTTGGGTCCCTTGGTGGAGCTTGAAGGTACCCTAGGCCTTCCTCCACTATCTATGCAGCTCCTTTAGGGAGGGTCTGAGTGGCGCTCTGAACTTCTGGTCTCCCAGCTTCTTGAAGGATCTCTCCTTCCTGGGAGCCGGGAGTCTAGGAGGAGGAGGTTTGGCAGGCCCCCGACATGCCGGAGGCCTGCTTGGCCAGGCCTAGGGGGGGTGCGAGACCTGGGTAACCCCAGCACCCCTCTGCCGACTTGCTCCAGATCTCTAGGGTTTCCCCTGGCCACACCCCTGGGCAAGCCGGTGAGTTGGGTCCCTTGGTGGAGCTTGAAGGTACCCTAGGCCTTCCCCCACTATCCATGCGACTCCTTAGGGAGGGTTCTTGGTGGGGCTCTGAACTTCTGGTCTCCCAGCTTCTTGAAGGATCTCTCCTTCCTGGGAGCCAGGAGTCTAGCAGGAGGAGGTTTGGCCGGCACTGATAATCTTTGTCCAGTGTACATTTTCAAAATCGCGCGGGGGCAAAAAACATTAATCGTATTCTCACAAGAAACATTAATAGTACTCTCACAAGAAACATTATTCGTACTCTCACGAGAAACATTAATAGTACTCTCAGAAGAAACATTAATCTTACTCTCACAAGAAACATTAATAGTACTCACTATCATTGAATTATGTTTTTATGTATGCAGAATGTCCATTTTGTACTCTGCCCTTTTGCATACCCCTTCATAAGTTCATATTTCTCTTTAACTTCTTTAACTCCTATCATCATTACTTACCCTTTATAACTTAAGTACTGTTGAGTTCTAAGTCACAGACCAAAGTGGTGCCCTAGAGTTAACACCCACCCAACTATTTTAAAAGGCATAAAAAGGACACATATCTTTTCAACATTTTATGGGTGTTTTCTTTGATGGCTATAACTTTTGCTAAATACTTTCTTATACAGTGATGATCCCCCCCATGTTTTTTATCTTCCCTTTGTGAACTGCTCAATGTGGAATTTGGTGTGAAAGAATCCCTCAGTTTAATACTTATGTTTGAACCAAGTCATGGGTCTTGTTGGAAATGTTCTTATGCCCCCATATATCTGATAGCACCACGTGGCTTTATATCTTGTTTGCGTAGGCACACTAACATGGGAAAATACTATACATACCAATAAGTTCTTATCTAATAGAAATGAGAACACACAAATCTTGTAGTGCAATGAGACCTTACACCCTGAACATTGACATAAAGACCTGGCACAGGCCTCAGAAAAATGGGCATTCTCCATTTACCCCTTGATCTACAGAAGACATTTACAAAACATCCAAGGTTGTATATAACATCACCCAGAGGCATTCCTGTACCAGGGACGACCCTACAGCTGCTCTGACATCGATCTACTCAAAAGAGACACCCCTTAACACTGAGAAGACAACAAGAACAATGACCTGCTTACTGGACAATGCTTGCTGTATTGCCCCTTTATGGTGAGGTTTGTCTATAACATCACCTGGAAGCAATCCTCTACCACGGAAGACCCTACCACTGCTCAGACATCGTCCTGCTCAAAAGAGACTTCCCTTAACACTGAGAAGACTTTACAACAACAACCTGCTTACAGGACAGGGCTTCCTGCATTGCCCTTTCATGGTGAGGTGAAACGAGAAGGCACTCCACATCATGACTTCAATGTAGGACATGCAGATTCCAGAATCTTTAATACAGAAACATGAGACCAACAACAGAGACTGTGTGATAAGTGTGTTGGCGCTACGGACAATGTCTTGGAGCGAACGATAACTTTCCTGAGGCCTAGAGCTGGTCTTATGCCAGGAAACTTCAGGGGTAGATCTCTTTGTATTTAGGCCAAGGTTATTCCTTTCCATGCCGCTCATATTTTGGTGGGCCTATGCAAACAACAATTGCCACTCTAACACCGTTTTTACTGTGCTCCTTTGACTCTAATCCTTAAAACGCACCCACTTAAAATTTGAGGTTAACTTAAGCTAATATGCATGTACATTGAAATGTAAAAAATACTATGCCTCTAACGTTTAAGGAGTTACGTAAGTTTGATGGCTTTAGATTGCCTTGTGTGCTGTTAAGAAATATTATAATGTGCTACAATCTGGGGACTTGAGGGACAAAGTAATTGCACATGGATTCTGTTTTATTTATCTTAGCTTTCTTTGGTGAAAGTTCAAATTTAAGATATCAGCAAGGGGACTTCTTCTGATAATTATGTTATGGGTGATTGTCCTTCCACTGTAACTTTACCTTATCCTCTTTCTTTGCATCTTTTGTTCTCATAATTCAAAATATAAATTATAAAAAAATTATTTCCCATTCAGTTAACTGTCTTCTTGTGTTAAATAAGGTTTCTTTTGCCAAGCAGAAGCTTTTTAGTTTGATGTAGTCCCATTTGTTTATGTTTGATGCTAAAGTTCTTGCCATTGGTGCTCCATATTCGAAGACCTTTTTGATATATAGGTCTTTGTGTGTTCTGCCTATTTTATACTCAACAAACTTTATAGATTCGGGTCTGATTTCAAGGTCTTTGATCCATTTTGAATTGACTTTTGTATAAGGAGTGTGGTATGAGTCAATTTTCAATTTCTCTATTTGTGGTTTTCCAGTTGTACCAACACCATTTGTTGAAGAGACTTTCTTTGTTCCATTTCAAGTTCTTGGCTTTTTTGTCAAATACTAGTTGGCTGTATATCTTGGGGTTTATGTCTGGGAATTCTGTTCTGACCCATTGGTCTGAGGTCCTGTCTCTGTTCCAGTACCATGCTGTTTTGATCACTATGGCTTTATAGTATAGTTTCAGGTTAGGTAAAGAGATGCCACCCAGCTTCTTTTTTTTTCAATATGTGTTTGGCTATCCTGGGTCTTTTGTGGTTCCAGATGAATTTTGCGATTGATTGCTCTAATTTTTTAAAGAATGATGTCTGAATTTGGAAAGGGATTGCATTAAGTCTATATAGTAGTTTGGGTATGATAGTCATTTTGATTATGTTGATTTTACCTAACCATGAACATGGAATGTATTTCCATTTTCTTAGGTCCTCTTCAATTTCTTTCTGAAGTGTTTAGAAGTTTCCCTGGTATAGGTACTTCACTTCCCTTGTAAGGTTGATTCCTAGGTACCTAATATTTTTGATACTATCTTAGATGGAATTGTATTTTAATCTCTCTCTTTAGCTTTTTTATTTGTATAGAGAAACGCTACTATCATTTGTTTATTGACATTGTAGCCAACCAATTTGCTGTATTGGTTAATTGTTTCTAAGAGTTTTACTGTGGATTCTTTAGGGTTTTTGATGAATATCATTATATCATCTGCAAAAAGAGATAGTTTGAGTTCCTTTTTCCCAATTTGGATTCCTTTGATTCCCTTCTCTTGCCGGATTGCTATTGCTAGGACTTCTAAGATTATATTAATAAGAATGGAGAGAGTGGCTAGTCTTGCCTAGTTCCTGACCTTAATGAAAATGCTTTAGTTTGTCGCCATTAAGAATAATGTTGGCTGTCGGCTTTTCATAGATAGCTGTAACTATCTTGAGGAAGGTTCCTTCTAACCCTATTTTACTAAGTGTCTTCAATATGAAAGGGTGTTGATTTTGTCAAATGCCTTCTCTGCATCGACTGATATGATCATGTGGATTTTTTCTTTCTTGTTGTTGATGCGATGACAATGTTGATTGATTTGCATATGTTGAACCAACCTTGGATTTCTGGGATAAACCCCACTTACTTGGTCATGGTGTATGATCTTTTTGATGAAGTGCGGGATTCAGTTTGCTAAAATTTTGTTTAGAATATTTGCATCTATGTTCATTAGTGAGATTGGTCTGTAATTTTCTTTCTTGGTGACGTCTTTGTCATCTTTGGGAATGAGTGTGATATTAGCCTCATAAAAGGAGTTGGGGAGGATTCCTGCTTTTTTGTTCGTTTGGAAGAGCCTGTGGAAAAGTGGTAGTAAGTCTTCTCGGAATGTTTGATAGAATTCACCTGTAAATCCATCTGGGCCTGGACTTTTATTCTTAGGGAATTTTTTAATTACATCTTCAATTTCCTCTGAAGTGATTGGTCTGTTTAGGCTTTCTAGATCTTCCTTTTCCAGTCTCGGAAGATGGTATTTTTCCAGGAATTTGTCGATTTCTACTGGGTATAGTTGAACTGAGTATAGTTATACATAATATGATCTCATGATATGTTGTATTTCTTGGGGTTCTGTTGTAATCTCTCCCCTTTCATTTGTGATCCTACTGATTTGGGTGTTTCCCTCTTTTTTTGGTGAGTTTTGCCAGTGGTTTGTCTATCTTGTTTATTTTTTCGAAAAACCAACTCCTGGTCTCATTAATTTTTTGTATTGTTTTCTTAGTTTCTATGTTGTTTATTTTTCCTCTGCTTTTTATTATTTCTTGCCTTCTGGTTGTGGTTGGATTTCTTTGCTGCTGTTGTTTCAATTCTTTGAGATGATCCTTTAAACTGTTGATTTTGTCAATTTTCTTTTCTTGATATAGGCTTGTATTGCTATGAGTTTCCCTAATTACTGCTTTTGCTGTGTCCCAAAAATTTTGACAAGTTGTCTCTTTGTTATCATTTGTCTCAAGGAATTTTCTTATTTCTTCCTTGAGTTGTTCTTTGATCCAGCTGTTATTGAGCAACATGCCGTTTAATCTCCAGGTACTAGTTTTTCTCCATTGCTTCCTCTTGCAATCAATTTTGACCTCTGTTGCATAGTGATCTGATAGGGTACTTCTAATGATCCTTACACTTGTGGTCTTATATAGGTTAGATTTGTATCCTAAGACATGGTCTCTTCTGGAGAAGGTTCCATGAGGGCTTGAGAAAAATGTGTATTCTGTTTTCTGGGGGTGGAGGGCCCTATATAAGTCTATTAACCCAAGATCTTCTAATATTTCATTTAGGGCTCTTATTTCTTTGCTATTTTTCTGTTTGGTGGATCTGTCCAGTGGTGATAGTGGAGTGTTAAGGTCTCCTACTATTATCACATTTTTCTTCATGTGTTTCTCCCGGTTAGTGAGCAACTGCTTCACATATGTTGTTGACTCTACATTAGGTGCATAAATATTGATCAGGGTTAGTACATCTTGATCTAGTGTACTGCTGTTTAGTTTGTAATGACCCTCTTTTTCTCAGATCACTTTCTTCAGGTTGAAAGGAATTTAGTCTGATATAAGAATGGCTGTCCCTGCTCTTATTTGTTTTCCATTGACCTGAAAGAATGATTTCCATCCTTTTATTCTAAGCCTATGCCTGTCTTGTAGTAGTAAGTGTGTTTCTTGCAGGCAGCAGAAGTCCGGTTTGTTTTCTAATGTAGTTCTCTAATATGTGTCTTTTTTCTATTCTTTTTTATATTTTATTTAAACACCTTGATTACATACATGATTGTGTTTGGGTTTCAGTCATGTAAAGAACACCACCCATCACCAACGTTCACATCATCAATGTCCCAAATCTCCCTCCTCCCCATCTGACCCCTGCCTGTACTCTAAACTGGCTTTCCATTTCCGTCATATATTCTCATTATTAGGACAGTTCAAAATGTATTTATTTCTCTAACTAAACACATCACTCTTTGTGGTGAGCTTCCTAAGGTGAGCTGGAAATTCCAGCTCTTTTCTCTTTTGTGTCTGAAAATTATTATTGCAAGAATGTCTTTCATTTTTCTTTAATCCCATACATGAATGAGACCATTCTGTGTTTCTCTCACACTCTGACTTATTTCACTCAGCATAATAGATTCTGTGTACATCCAGGTATAGGAAAATTTCATGACTTCATCTCTCCTGACAGCTGCATAATATTCCATTGTGTATATTACCACAGTTTCTTTAGCCATTCGTCTGTTGAAGGGCATCTTGGTTGTTTCCAGAGTCTTGCTATGGTAAATAGTGCTGCAATGAATATAGGTGTTAAGGAAGGGGTTTTTGTATTGTATTTTTGTGTTCCTAGGGTATATTCCTAGGAGTGGTATAGCTGGATCGTATGGGAGCTCGATTTCCAGTTTTTGGAGGAATCTCCATATTGCTTTCCATAAAGGTTGAACTAGACGGCATTCCCAACAGCAGTGGATAAGATTTCCTTTCTCTCCACATCCCCTCCAACACTCTTTATTCTCATTCTTTGTGATGTGTGCCATTCTCTGTGATATGATGGGGTACTTCATAGTTGTTTTGATTTGCATCTCCCTGATGAATAGTGATGTGGAGCATTTTTTTCATGTGTCTTTTGGCCATTTGTATTTCTTCTTTGTCAAAGTGTCTGTCCATTTCTTCTCCCCATTTTTTGATGGGATTAGATTTTTTTCTTATAAATTTCTGTCAGTGTCTTGTATAATTTGATCCATGTTGAGGTCCCCCACAATTATTTTGTAGTTATTGATATTATTCTTCAAATTTTTCAACAATTGTATTAAATATTTTGCTGGCCCCTCATTCGGTGCATATATTTTAGGAGAGTTATTTCTTCTTGCTCTACATACCCCTTGATTAAAATGAAATGTCCATCTTTGTCCCTTACAACCTTCCTGAGTATAAAGTTTGCATTATATGATTTTAGTATGGCCACTCCAGACTTTTTATGGGTGTTGCTTGCTTGGATAATTTTTCTCCAGCCTTTTATTTTGAGTCTATATTTGTTCTGACTATTCGGGTGCATTTCTTGTAGGAGGCAGAAGGTTGGATTGAGTTTTTGATACATTTAGCCACTCTGTGTCTCTTAACTTGTGCATTCAGTCCATTGACATTGAGAGAAAGAATTGACTTGGGATTTAATGCCATCTTTATATCGAAATTTGGTGTGTCTTTTGGTTAGTCTTGTCTTAAATTAGGTCTTTCAGTTTTTCTCTTAAGACTGGTTTTGAGTCTGTAAAGTTTCTGAGGTGTTTTTTGTCTGTGAAACCATGTATTCTTCCATCAAGCAGGAAAATGAGTTTTGCTGGGTACAGTATTCTAGGTGAAGCATTCATTTCATTCCGTCTTATCACAATATCCCATGACTGCTTTCTGGCCTTGAATGTTTCTGGTGACAGGTCTGCTGTAAATCTCAAGGATGCTCCCTTGAATGTAATTTCCTTTTTTGATCTTGCTGTTTTGAGAATCCTGTCTTTATCTGTGGGATTTGTCATTGTGACTAGGATGTGTCTTGGGGTGATTTTTCTGGGGTCTCTTTTGGTTGGTACTCTTCGAGCATGCAGGATTTGATCACATATATTCTTTAGTTCTGGAAATTTCTCTTTAATGATGTTCTTGACTGTTGATTCTTCCTGGAAATTTTCTTCTTGGGTCTCTGGGACTCCAATGATTCTTAAGTTGTTTCTGTTGCACTTATCATAGACTTCTATTTTCATCTGTTCCCATTCTTTGACTAATTTTTCCATTGTCTGTTCATTTGCTTTAAGTTTTTTTTCCAATCTCTCCCACTGTATGGAAATGTTATTTATATCATATTCCACAGCACTGAGTCTATTCTCAGCTTCTGATACCCTGTCCTAGAGCTTATCCATTTTGTCATTCACTTTGTTTACTGAGTTTTTCAGGCCTGTTAGTTGACATCTTATTTTGTGATTTCTGTCTTCATATTTTCTTGGTTCTTGTTAGTGTTCTGTTGAACTTGACCCATGGTTTCTTTGAGTTCATTGAGCATGTTCTATATTGCTAGTCTAAAGTCCTTATCTGAGAGGTTGATTAGTTGGTTGGTCATTATCTGGTCATCAGAATTGTCATCTTCATTCTCTATGTCTGATTCTGGCCTGCGTTGTTTCCCCATTGTCACACTTGTATTGTGGGTTTCTCTACGTGTTGTGGTGGTATTCATTGGCTAAATGATATAGGCAGCCACACTCCTCTGGCTCTGCCCTTACTGGATGGGTCGACTTGCCTCCAAGGGAGGGGAGAACTCCGTGGATGAAGCCTCACACAGGATCAAATCTTAGGCCCGAACACGCAGCAGCAAAACAGTCCAGAGTGAAATGCTGGGCTTCAGTGATCCAGCACAGTTCTTTAGTGTGATTTTTTTCTTCTTGTTGCGATGGTGTTCTTTTCTTAGAAAGAGCACACGGCCGCGTAGCAAAGAGGAGTTTTCTGGAGCCTCTTTTCGGCCCACTTCCAACAGGAGTAGACAACAGGACAATACGCAACAGGACAGTAGACAGATGCACACAGGCAGCACTCACAGTTTTCCACATTCGGGCCCCACTGGGCAGGCGTAGTTTTGTGGATTTTCTCAGCCTGATGTTACAAACAGAGGACCTGGCTTCTGCAAAGTACTGCTTGTCTACTATGTGTCTTTTAATGAGAGAGTTTAGTCCATTAATATTTAGGGAGACTATCCACAGAGAGGGCTGTTGTGCAGTTGTGTTCTCTAGGCTGGTTGTAGTTACATTCGGGGGTTTTGCTTGTGTAGTTCATCTCTGAGTAGGTCATTTAGAATCGGTTTTGTTTGCACATGTAATGCAAGATCGTTTATGTTTTAGAATGTTTGTAGGCTACCATCCCATATGAATGATAGTTTTGCTGGATATTGTAACCTAAGCTGGAAATTTTTTTCATTCAGTCATTTAAATATTTTATTCCACTGTCTTCTTCCTTGAATTGTTTCTAATGAGAGATCTGGTTTGATTCTTATGTCCCTTCCATTGTACTTGAGGTTTTTTCCCTTATTGCTTTAAGGAGATCATCTTTCTCTTTGTTTTCTTTCCCATTTGCATTACTATATGTCTTGGTGTTGGTTTATTAGGGTCTATTTTATTGGGGACTCTTTTCACTTCCTGGATTTGCACTGAAGCTCTTTCCAGAGGTTGGGAAAATTTTTCTGCTATTACTTCTCTGACTACTTGTTCTTCCCTTTTCCCTATTTTTCCCCTTCTGGTATACCTACAATTCTTAGATTATTTCTTTTGTCTTTGTTCATTAAGTACTGGATTTTTCCTTCCAGTACCTTGCCTCTTATTTCCTTTTAGGTTTCCTGGTCGTTTTTGGTTTTCAGTTGTCCTTCGAGTACTTCTATGTGCTTCTCCAACTCTGTGATTCTGCTCATATAGCTTTTAACTGTGTCTTTTAATTCCTTTATTTTTTTTATGGAGTCTCTCATGTTTTGTATCAGTTCTTCTTTAATTTGGCTAATTTGTTCCTCCATGGATTTCTTGTACTCGGTGTCTAGTGATTCTCTCATTTTCTTCATCATGGCTTGCATTTCCTTTCTCATGGCTGCTTTTATGCTTTTAAATCTTCCTCTATTGGATATGTGTGTTTTGGTGGACTTGGGAACTTACTTGGGCTACTCGTAGTATCTCCAGCTGTTAGGGTTCTCCTCAGTCTACTCATGGTATTTTTTTTTGGTTGTTTTTTTTTTTTTTTTTTGCATATATTAGTGTGGCTTGGAGAGCAGTGCCTTTCGTTTTTGGCCTGTTTTTGCTCCCTGTGGTGTGGGGCTGGGCCTTTTCTCTGGATTGCAGATCTGGGTGGGACTTTTGGGTGGGCTGGCTGAGGTTTGGCCTCTAGACAGCTAGCGAAGCCTGATTAGTTGCTGCCAGCCAGTGCAGTACCGCACCTGGCCAAAATGGTGGAGGGCACTGTTGAGCCTGGCTTCCTTGTCCTCCCCTATGTGGATGTCAGCGGAGCTCCACCCCCTCCAGGCCTCTGCAGAAAGCCCCTCCCGCCTGTAGTTCCTATCCCATCCCAGGGGTGCAGAGACACGGTGGGGCAGGGGCAGAGACAGAAGAATGTCCCCTGCTGTCTGCCACCCCTGGAAGCCTCAGGGATGAGATCGGCAGAGGGGCAGAGGTGGGGGAGGTCCCCTATGTCAGCAGGCGCCGGAAACCTCAGAGATGCGTTTGGGGGAGGGGCAGAGATGGGGGAAAGTCCCCTACCATCAGCAGGCGCCAGAAGCCTCAGAGACGCAATCAGGTAGGGGCAGCCACTCCAGCTTTTTTATGCGTGTTGTTTGCTTGGATGATTTTCCTCCAGCCTTTTATTTTGATTCTATATTTGTTCTGACTATTCAGGTGCATTTCTTGCAGGCAGAAAAGGGTTGGATTGAGTTTTTTGATCCATTTTATCCACTCTGTGTCTCTTAGCTGGTGCATTGACATTGAGAAAAAGAATTGTCATGAGATTTAGTGCTGTATTTGTTTCAAAGTTTGGTGTGTCTGTTGGTCAGTCTTGTCTTAAAGTAGGTCTTTCAGTTTTTCTTTTAAGACTGGTTTTGAGTCTGAAAAGTTTCTGAGATGTTATTTATCTGTGAAACCATCTATTCTTCCTTCAAACCTGAAAGTGAGTTTTGCGGGGAGCAGTATTATAGGCGAAGCATTTCTTTCATTGAGTTTTGTCACTATTTCCCACCACTACCCTCTGGCCTTGAGTGTATCTTGTGACAGGTCTGCTGTAAATCTCAAGGATGCTGCCTTGAATGTAATTTTCCTTTTTGATCTTGCTTCTTTCAGAATTCTCTCTCTACCTGTGGGATTCGTCATTGTGACTAGGATGTGTCTTGGGGTGTTTTTTTCTGGGGTCTCTTTTAGTTGGTACTCTTCGGGCATGCAAAATTTGATCGCATGTATTCTTTAGTTCTGGTAGTTTCTTTTTAATGATGTTCTTGACCATTGATTCTTCCTGTATATTTTCTTCCTGGGCCTCTGGGACTCCAATGACTCTTAAGTTGTTTTTGTTGAGCTTATCATAGACTTCTATTTTCATCTGTTCCCGTTCTTTGAGTAATTTTTCCATTGTCTGTTCATTTGCTTTAAGGTTTTTTCCAATCTCTTCTGCTGTATGAAGTTGTTATGTATCTCATCTTCCAGAGCACTAATTCTATCCTTAGCTTCTATTACCCTGATGGAGAGGTTATACATTTTGTCATTCAATTTATTACTGAGTTTTTCAGACCTGTTATTTGACCTGTTATTTCAGTTTGGAGTTTTCTGATTTCTATCTTCATATTTTCTTGGTTCTTCTTAGAGTTCTTTTCAACTTGATCCATGCTTTCTTTGAGTTCTGTGAGCATCCTACATATTTCTTCTCTAAACTCCATAATCTGAGAAACTGACTAGTTGTTTGGCTGTTTTTCTGTCATCAGAGTCGCCATCTTCATTTTTCTATGCCTGGTGCTGGCCTGAGTTGTTTCTACATTTTTACACTTGTATTGTGGGTTTTTCTATGTGTTGTGGTGATACTCATTGGCGAAATGATGCACGTGGCCATGCTCCTCTGGATCCACCCTTTCTGCGCTGATGAACTTGCCTTCAAGGAAGTGGAGCCCTATTTGGATGAAGCCACACACAGTATCAAATCTTAGACCCGAGCACACAGCTGAGAAGACAGTCCAGATAGATATTCTGGGCTTCAGAGATCTAGCACAGCTCCTAGTGTGATTTTTTCTGCATGTTCCAGTGGTTTTCTTTCATTAGAAAGAGTACAGGGCCATGAAGCGAAGTAGAGTGGCCTTGCTCTTCTGGAGCCTCTAGGAGAGCAATTTTGCTGGGCCGTTTTTGGCCCACTCACAAGAGGTTCAGGACACAGGACAGTAGAAAAACATGCAAGGCAACACTCACAGTCTCTCGCAGTTGGGAATCACTTGGGCAGGCGCAGATTCCTCCAGCCTGACGTCACAGACAGGGGTCCTGCCTTTCTTCAATTTACTGCTGATAGCCGGTTTTCACTCGAGGACACAGTCTTTCTTGGCTTTTTGCCCCACCTGGTTTACTCTAGGAGAGCGATTTTGCTGGGCCCTTTTTGGCCCACTCATGAGAGTTTCAGGAGACAGTACAGTAGAAAAACACGCACAGGTAACACTCATAATTTCTCGCAGTTGGGAATCACTGGGCAGGTGAAGCTTTTCCCAACCTGTCTTTACAGACAGGTGACCTGCCTTTCTGCAATTTACTGCTGATAGCAGGATTTCACTATTTGGACGCAGTCTTCCTTGGCATTCCAGACCAGCTTGACTGCCTCTAGGAGAGCTATTTTGCTGGACCCTTTTCAGCCCACTCATGAGAGGTTCAGGAGACAGGACAGTAGAAAAAACACGCACAAATAACACTCACAGCTTTCATTTATAGTTTTGATGTACAAACTTTTCACCTATTTATTATGTTGGTTTTTGGATACTTAAGTCTTTTTTGCAATTATATATGTATTGCTACTTCATCTTCATTTTCAAATTATGGACTCTAATGCACTCTTGCCTTTTGAGCTTCTCCATCCCTGTCTATTTTCTTTATATTTTTGAAGAAGCAACACAGTTCTGTTGATGTTTTCTTTATTTGGGGTACATTTATGTTTGTTCTAATTTTCATTTTCTTCTACTGACTTTAAGTTTTATTATTTCATCTTGATATATTACCTTTGGGTATACGATCAAATTAAATTTTGAGAGTTTTGTATTTCTGAATCTAACTTTGTACTCCTATAAACTTTTCTCTTAGTTTTGATTTTACTCTTTTACAAATGGTTTGATTTTGCTCTATCACAAATGATAGCTTTGTCCTTCTCTGTAGTTTGTTTCCAGGAATTGTTTTTGGCTTTTGGGTCACACAAAACAGTGCTCAGGGGTTAATACTGGCTCTGTGCTCAGAAATCACTACTGGCAGGCTCGGGAGACCATATGGGATGCCGGTGTTTAAACCACTGTCCTTAAGCATGCAATGCATCCTCCCTACCTCCATGCTATCTCTCCAGTCCCCTGTTGCCAGGAATTTGTTATTTACATCTCCATTTCTACATTGAAACAATGGTTATATAGTAATGTGTTGTCTCATCACATGTTATTCCAACTTGCATTATATGTTTGATTTCTACCTTTATATCATTGTGAACAAAAGAAGTTAATACTATTTCCAGTTGCATAAAATTATTTACATTTGTTTTATGTACAAAGAGATAATCTATCCTGGAAAAATTTTGTGTGCAAAAATATATAGATTGAGCTTTTTGCTTGTTGGTTGTGGTAGGTTATGCCTATCTAGTACACCTGTGCATTTAATTAAGTCTGTTTTCTTATTTATTTTCTGTTTACTAATCTCTTCATTGTAACATACGTTTTAATGTTACCAAGTAATATTACATTGCTATTTATACCTCTACTCTTGTTCACAATTTTTGTTTTACCAACTTTGATGCTCATTGTTTTGGTGATAACAACTTCTGCAGAGCACCTTTCTGCCAGTATAGTGCAGGCCTGACCACCAAAAAGCATGTACATTTATGAATTCCCAGTGTTAGGTTCTACCAAGTTTAAAAGTTCTTATGGGAAACCAGGGGTTTCCATTACTAATATACAGCAGCCATTGAAGTTCTGAGGTTACAGATAACTGGGAATGACTGAGAAACCCCTAATTGTTTAAGGCAAGACTAGGGTGTTGATATTGCTGGTGTTGAAACTCCCACAGAAGAGCAATTTCTCAGTGTTCTTACAAGGAAGCAGAGCAAAGCTGGAAGAAGACCCAAGGATTGTGGTCACAAGTTACTCAGTGTAATTGTTTGCCATCCTACAAAGGGTCCAAACGCTGATCAATTGTAAGACCTCATATTCAGAGTGGCAGTTGTATGCTTAGTTCAGAAACCAGGATGTTAAAAATGAAGAGAATTTAGTAGCTGTTAGACTGAGGTATTAGAGAGATGGTTGGCAACTGGGAATTCAGTGCTCAGACATGTTTGAATGGAAACCTTACCTCAATTCCAGCTGATGACAGGGCTAACTTTTGGACTGGCAGACCACAGACACTATCTGTTGGTTAGCTGTGGTTCCTTTAGGTTAAATGACTCTTTGCTGAATCTCTGTGCCATTGGAGGTTTGTATATATATATTTATATAATATAAATATATTTATACATAATATAAATAAATATATAAAATATGTTTATATATATTATATTTATAATATATTTATATATTATTTTTAAATTTTTAATAAAGTAATTGAAGAAAAATAAAGTGATGTAAGAGGCTACCTTATATTTGGGAATTAACAGACTCAGCTATATTATTATAGAGTTATTAAACATAAATGAAAATATAGGCTTCCAAATTGTCTTTTGAGATATTCTTGTGGGGGTGAAATCCTGGGCACATTTTCATCACACACCTTGGTCATGTTGAGTTTGATAAATGAATTGCAGCAGCAAGGGATCAGGTAGAGTGTGCTGGGGGTTCTTCTGAGGCTAAATCTGGTATCTTTTCACAGTCCACATTGGTGGGGGGGTGATAAAAAGAGCCATACAGAATTTGTCAGCAGAAATGTTGGTTGTAGTTTCTAGGAGGGGCACGAGATGTGGAACTGAGAGGTTGTTCTTTTGTTTTGGGGTCTGGGTGATGGCTTATTGGGGTAGGATATCAGTCTCAATACCTGATGAGTTAAGAACTGAGGGTAAAAGGAGTTATATAAGGAGGGATAATGCATCATGATCAGGGGGTGAGAGGATAGAAGAATTTCTGAGGAGGGGAGGATGGATAATATATAGGAGGGGCTATATACGCTTTAGGCATGGATTGTTTACAATTAAGGTTTGGCACTCAGAAGAGAGTCCACTGTTTATAAATTCATGCTCACATAAATACAGACATTAGTGATCTATTCTTAAGTTGTTGCTAGATGGGGGAACCACACTGTCTGACAGGTAGAGTGGGAAGGTGAAATTGACCAGGCCCGACTGGCAGAGCTTGGGTAGCCCTCCACCATTACAGGGCGGGAACAGGTGCAATGGGTGGGCACACTGTCTTACAGGTAGATCGGGAGTATGAAATTGACCAGGGAGGGTGAAATTGACCAGGCCTGACTGGCAGAGCTCGGGCAGCCCTCGGCCATTACAGGACAGAGACAGGAGTCATCAGAGGAGAACCACATAGTCTGACACAAAGAGGTGGAGGGGAAAATTGACACAGACCAGACCTCGGCCACACCTTCTGACAGGTGAACTTTATAGATTCGGGTCTGATTTCAAGGTCTTTAATCCAATTTGAGTTGACTCTTGTGTAAGGTGTGAGGTAAGGATAAATCATTATTTTCTTACAGGTGTTTATACAGTTGTTCAAACACTATTTGTTGAAGAGACTATCTTTGCTCCATTTCAAGTTCTTGTCTCTTTTGTCAACTATTAGTTGGCCATAAATTTGGGAGTATATCTCTGGATATTCTGTTCTAACTCACTGATCGTAGACTCTGTCTTTGTTCCAGTACCATGCTGTTTTGATCACTTTGGCTTTATGGTAAAGCTTCAGGTTAGGTAAAGAGATGCCATCCAGCTTCTTATTTTTCAGTATGTATTTTGCTAAACTGGGTCTTTTGCAGTTCCAAATAAATTTTATAATTGATTTTTCTAAGTTCTTAAAATAATGTCTGAATTTGGATAGGAGTTGCTTTGAATCTATATAGAAAAATAGCCATTTTGATGATGTTGAGTCTACATACCCGTGAACATGGGATGTTCGTCTATTTCCTTAGGTCGTCGTCAATTTTTTTTCTGGAATGTTTTTGAAGTTTTCATGACATAGGTCCTTCACTTCTCTTGTAAGGTTAATTCCTAGGTATTTGATATTTTTGGATACTATTTTAAATGGGATTGTCTCATTGATATTTTTCTCCTCTACTTTGATATTTGTATAGAGGAATACTATTGTCTTTTTGTGTATTGACAATCTAGCCTACCACTTTGCTGTATTGGTCAATTGTTTATAGGAGGTTTACTGTGGACTCTAGGATTTTCGATGTATATCATCATCTGCAGAAAGAGATAGTTTGACTTTCACTTTCCCTGTTTGGAGTCCATTGATTTCTTTCTCTTGTTTGATTACTATTTCTAGGAGTTCTAAAACTATGTTGAATAAGAGCAGCAACAATGCAGAGAGCCTTGCCTAGTTTCTTACCTTAGTGGAAATGTTTTCAGATTTTCCACATTAAGGATAATATTGGCTTTGTGCTTTTTATAAATAGCTGTAACTATCTTGAGGAAGCTTCCTTCCAGCCCTATTTTGCTGAGTGTTTTTATTATGAATTGGTGTTGGATTTTGTCAAACACCTTCTCTGCATCGAATGATATAATCATGTGATTTTTGTTTTTCTTGTTGATTGGTGTATGATGTGGTTTGATTTGTGTATGTTGAATCATCCTTGCATCCCTGTGAATAAACCCACTTGGTCATGGTGTATAATCCTTTTGATGTATAGTTGGATCCTCTTTGCTAAAATTTTGTTGAGAATTTTTGTATCTATGTTCATTAGTGAGATTGGCATGTAGTTTTATTTCTTGGAAGTGTCTTTGCCATTTTTGGAAATGAATGTGATATTAGCCTCATAAAATGAGTTTGGAATGACTCCCATCTTTTCAATGTTTTGGAAGAGTCTGAGAATCAATGGTATAATTCTTCATGGTATGTTTGATTGAATTCACCTTTAAAACCATCTGGACCTGGGCTTTTGTTCTTGGGTAGTTTCTTAATTACTCTTTCAATTTTCTTAGATGTGTTTGGCCTTTTTTGGCTTTCTACATCCCCTTTATTCAGACTTTCAAGATGATATTTTTTCAGAAATCTGTCGGTTTCTTCAGGGTTCTCTAACCTAACTGAGTACAGCTGTTCACAATAAGTCCTCATGATGTGTTGGATTTCTTGGGGGTTCTGTTGTAATCTCTTCTCTTTCATTTGTGATCCTATTTATTTGGGTGTTTTATTTATTTTGGCTGAGTCTTGCCAGCAGTTTGTCTATATTGTTTATTCTTTTGAAAAACCAACTCCTGGTTTGATTTTTATATTTTTGTTTCTATGTTGTTTTATCTGCTCTGGTTTATAATTCATTGTTTTCTGGCTGTGCTTGGTTTTGTTGTTGTTGTTGTTGTTGTTGTTGTTTTTTGCTGTTGTTTTTCTAGCTCCTTAAGGTGTCCCTTTAAACTGTTGATTTTTGTCATTTTCCTCTTTCCTGACATAGACCTGTATTGTTATAAGTTTCCCCCTCATTACTGCTTTTGCTGTGTCTCACAGATTTTGACAGTTTTTCTCTTCATTATCATTTATCTTAAGGAAACTTTTTATTTTTTCCTTGATTTCCTCTTTGAATTACTCTTGTTGAGCAGCATGTTGTTTAATCTCCAGGTGTTGGATTTTCTTCAGTTACTTTTTACAGTGAATCTTGATCTCTGTTACATAGATATCTGATAGAGTGCTTCTAATAATCCTTATATTTGTGACTTTGTGTAAGTTAGATTTATATCCTAATATATGCACTATTCTTGTATAGGTTCCATGTGCACTTGAGAAGAATATGTATTCTGCTTTCTGGTGGGTGGAGAGCCATATATAAGTCCATTTGTTCTAGCTCTTCTAGTTTCTCATGTAGGGCTCTTATGTCTTTGCTAGTTTACTGCCTAGTGGATCTATCTAGTGCTTATAATGGTGTGCTGAAGTCTCCTACTCACTATCACGTTTCCTTTCATATGTTTCTAGAGGTTTGTGAGCAAATACCTTACATATTATGTTGACTCTGCATTTGGTGCATAAATGTTGACCAGAGTTATAACTTCTTGATCTATTGTTCCCATGATCATTAAGTAGTGACCCTCTTTGTCTCATCACTTTCTTGAGGTTGAATGCATTTTGGTCTGATATAAGAACGGCTTTATCCGCTTTCTTTCATTTTCCATTAGCTTGAACATTTATTTTTCTATCCTTTTATTCTAAGACTGCGTCTATTCTGTACTTTCTGTTGTGTTTCTTGCAGACAGTAGATATCTGGATTTTGTTTTCTAATCTAACCCTTTACTGTGTCTCTTCTAATGGGGTATTTTACTCCATTGACTTTTAAGAAGAGTATAGACAGAGAGGGCTGTTGTGCAATTGTATTGTATCGGGTGTTTGCTGATAAAAATGGGTGTTTAGGTTGTGTAATTCATCTCCGAGTAGTTTATTTAGATTCAGTTTAGTTAGTGCAAATAGTAGTGCAAATTTTGTTTGAGAATTTTTTAGTCCTCACTCCCATATGTATGAGAGTTTTTCTGGGTACTGGACTCTTGGTTGGAAGTTTCTTTCATTCAGTAATTTATATACGTCATTCCACTCTCTTCTTCTTGAATTGTTTCAAATGGAAGATCTGGTTTGATTCTTATGTTCCTTCCTTTGTACTTGAAAATTTTTTCTTCCTTTTTTCTTTAAGGAGTTCATCTTTCTCTTTTTTGCCATTTGTTTTACTATGTGTCTTGGAATTGGTTTATTAGGGTCTATTTTATTAGGGACTCTCTTCACCTCCTGGATTTGCACCAGATCCTCTTTCCAGAGGGTGGAAAGGTTTTCTGCTATTATTTTCTAACCACTTATTCTTCCCCTTACCCTATTTTGTCCCCTTCTAGTATACCTACAATCTTTAGATTATGTCTTTTGTCTTTGTTCATTATATATCTAACATTTTCTTCCACCTCTTATTTCTTCTACCTCTTATTTCCTTATTGGCTTCTTTGTCATTTTTGGTTTGTAGTTTTTCTTCAAGTTCTTCTATGAACTTCTCCAACCATGCAATTCTGCTATTATGGCTTGCTAGGATGTTTTTTATTTCCTTTAATTCTGTTTGTGTGGATTCTCTGATCTTCTGTAAAATTTCTTATTTTAGTTGGTTGATTTGTTCATCTATGAATTATTTGACCTCATTTGCTAGTGATTCCTTGATTTCTATTGTCATGGCTTGCATTGCCGCTTTTAGGTCCTCATCTATTGGGCCCGTGCATTTTGGAGGACTTGGAAACTTGCTAGGATTTCTCTCTATAGTCCAGGATCCTATGGTCTTCCTTACTTTACCTGTATTTCTTTGCATTTGGTGGCTTGGCTTAGAGTGTCCTGCCTTCAGGTCTCAGGCCTCCTTTGTCATATATTGTGTGGGGCTGGGTCCCTTCTCTGGAGTGCAGCACTAAGTAGATATGGTTGTGGCTATAGCCTAGAATTGGCCCCATCCTCAGGTCTCCTCCCTCCATTACCTGCATGATGGTGCAGGTCCCCTTCTGTCAAAGCCCTTATGCTCAGGTAATGACAGTGACCGCCCCAATAAGAGTTCGCCCACTGATCTCCTTTCCCCTATTACCAGGTTCAATTCCCAGCATTTCATAAGGTCCTCCAAGCCTGACAGGAGCGATTTCTGAGTGCAAAGCCAGAAATAATTCCTGAGCACCGCATGGTGTGGCCCCAAAACAAACAAACACTAAGCTTTAAAATTCTGTGAAATATGGCCTCAAAAAACAGCACTCACCTTAAAAATTCTATATAACTGATAGTAAAACCATGTCTTGTGGTTCTGCATGATGGGTATATTCACATTGTACTTCAATGGGCTTGTTATATAAAATTTTTATTATTCTACCAAACATTTTGAAATATATCCAGAAATTACCAATAGTCACCACCTGCTCTGAATCAATCTTTCACAATCTCTTATTAATATTATATATTTTAAACTTATTTCTATTCTATTTTATCTCCACTATAGTATGTTTTCAATATCTGACCAGAATAATTGCTTCAAAATATAAATTGAATCATGTAATTTCCCATCTAACATTACCACAATGAGGGCATGTACCTATCAAAGTGAAAACTTAACTTTCAAATGATCATAAGCACTTGATCAGTACTTCCCAGCTGTGGGAGGCAATATGCCCCAATGTGAGACCCAGATATTATAAGGCAGGGTCCTAAAGCTTTTTAAACAAGAGCCAGTTCATCTTTGCTCAAACCATTACAAGGCTGGACTATAGTCAAAAATATGAACAAATTCTTTTGCAAAATCAATGTATTTTATTTTGAATTAAATTAAAAATGGGAACAAATTTAGTTTTTTTTGTTTTGTCTGTTTTGATATTGCTACACTTGGTGATGTGCAGGAGTTACTCCTGGATCTTCACTCAGAAATTGCTCCTGGCAAGCTTGGAGGACTATAAAGGATGCTGGTGGTTGAACTTGGGTTGGCTACCTGCAAGGCACATATCCTGCTCACCCTACTCATTGTGCTATAGATCCAGACACACAAATAAAATATTAAAATAAAGAACAATTAAAGTTAAATCAACCAATATTTTAATGAAAACTATGGGCTTGTTTTGGCTAATGAGATGTTGAATGTTGGGTTTCATATTTGTTACTGCTAGTCATAACAAGTGAAGAAAATATGTGTCAGTTAATCTAGATCTGGCTGGAAATATTAGATGTTTTATTCTGGAAAAATTCTGTTCATAGACTTAAGTGCTATGAAAGGCGATTTGTTATTTTGAATGCATGTTTCTTGAAATTATGATGTCTCAGAGAGGAGTGATGCATATATATTAGTTCTGAAAGGGGAGAATCAAGATACAGAGAGGAGAGTAGTTGTAGAGTGTGGGGTTCACATTCTACACACGTACACTGTGGTTCCGGAAAGAGTCTGCAGCTAAGTAGGACAGGACAGGATAGGCAGCAGCAGCAAAAACTTATGGCAGCCATATAGTTGTCCTCTGTGGGCCACATGTGTGCCATAGTTTGATAACCTCCTGTGAGCCATAGTTTGATATCCTCATTTTGAAAGGATAACAGGCAAAAAATGCACTAATGGAGGCCATGTCAAGAAACTATTGTGCCAATATGAAGAACAGGGAGGACACAGAAGCAAAATGAATTTGGAATGTTAAGGTTGATAAAAAGTTGAGAACATTGTCCTAGATAATATACCCTTCATCTGTACTTATACATGCTACTTCCATTTTGTCCTACTTTATCTTCACATATCTCCTTTTCTGGAAATAAATTTCCGGGGGATTATTTTGTAATACTGGAGGTTTTTAGCCACAATAATTGTGACGATCTGAACATATTATAAAATTTCTTTAGGGAAATATCTCATGTCTCAGGAAAGGACATTGATAGTACTATAAAAGCAATATTTTCAGTACAGCTTGTGACTTGCTATTAGAATACATGCCTTAAATGTGTTGATTTGATTCCTGTCCCCAAAGAAAAAGAAACAGAGATAAAAACCACAAATAAAAAGCAGCTAAGTGGGTGCAGGTAGTATAGCAGTAAGATGTTTGCTTTGCATGCAGTTTTTCTTGGTTTGATCCACAGCATTCCATACCATATGCTCCCTGAGCACCACCAGGTAAGATTCCTGAGTGTAAAGTCAGGAGTAACCTCTGAGCATTTTCAGATGTGGACCCCCCCAAAAAAAGAGAAACAGTTTATAAAGTTCTATTTGCTTTTGCTTAGCTAGCAGTAAATACAATTTGCCAGTTACTCAAATAAAGAAAAAAAGAGCAGTCTCATCTTTCTGTCTTAATGTGCTATCTAGTATTCCTGCATATCTTTGCTTTTATGTTTTGCCTTGAATTTTTAACATTTTATAATTTGATGTTCACACTGCTTTTAAAATTGGAAAAATTAACTACATAATAAATAACATAGATCTTAATTTTTGCTTGCATTTTGCACATTTCAAATCGACATGAATTATAAGAACAAGTTACTACATGAAATTAATTATGTGCTATGCAAACATATTATCAAGGCAGTTTCTGTAGGCATAGCTCCAGTAGTAACCTGAGTTCATCTTAAGTAATGTATACTATGAACAGTAATGTGTGGGAAAGAAGCTCCTAAACAAATTCTTTCCTGAATACATTTGCTGCCATAATAAACATAAAAAAGAGAATCAGTCGACCTTTATTTTAAAGTATTGCCTACTATTCAAATATTATCAAATAAATTCAATAATACTATAAAAGTATACCTTCCACAAATAATCCAAATATAATTTAACATAAATTAAAGAGGAAGTGAAAGGGAGTGGCTTGAAAACTCAAGAATACATGCGATGACACATCTCGGAAAAACCTGTTTTTATATGAGCCTTGGTTTGAATCATCAAAGCTCAGGTATGCTTAATGGGGAAGATGGGAACCAGGGATGATGAGAAAATGCTTGGATAAAGGAATCAACACGTTAAGATATCAAAATTGCCCTTATGTGCTTTTTTTGTGGTCAGGAATAAATTTTATTTTTTTAAGACGGATAAGATTTTCTCACAGTTAAAAATAACAAAACATAGGACAAAATAAATGAATTAATGATAGGAGGATTACAGGACGAAAGGAAAATTTAATGGAGAGGGGAAGGAAAAATACCGTCAGAGGGCATCAAATGCAAACGTAAAATCATATTCTGTTAAATGTTGCTTGCTTTACATCCATACGTTCACTAACTGCTAACGATAATCTAACAATATAGATGTCAGTCTTGTTTTTTGAAAAGGTAAAAGTGAAGTTATAAAAATTTTAAGTTGGGGCCAGAGTGGTTGTACAGCAGGTAGTTATTTGCCTTACCAGCACAGTTTTGATCCCTGGCATGCCATATATTCTCATTAGACCTACAGGAATCATCCTTGAGTACAGATTCAGGAGTAAGCTCCAAGAACAACAAAAAAGGATTTATGTCTGAAGAGATAGTACAGATGGTAAGCCTTGCACACTGCTGATTCTGATTTAATGACTGACACCACATATAGCCCTCTAAAAACAGAATCAGGAATGATTTCTGAGCAGAGATACAGGAGGTAAATTTGAGAACAGTCAGATTGTATCACCTCCTATGCCAAATTAAGTAATTTTCCTGATATTTTCTAGCTAAACATTGACTGAGTTAGAATGCAAGACTAGGTTGGCCTTACTCCATGCACATAAACTAATTCCAGTAGGTAACATCTTTGTGATAATGCTGATATAGAAATTTGGTTTACAAGTAAAGGGCCATTAGGGTCCTCTAGATGATCTATAGATTATCATATATCATAAAAATATAATGCTTAGTTTTTCATTCATTTCCAAATATTTTAATAAAAAATGCAGATACAACCTCCTTGTACCTCATAAAAATGTAGACATAGCCCATGTAGTACTGACTCTATAAAATCGTCTTCACATACTGCTTTTGCATTAAAGCCTAGTGCTGTTTTTAACTTTTTAAATTTATTTGTGTGCCACTTGGACATTTAGTCATTGATGATTAAAGTAATGTAATTCCTGGTATTTTTCACATCCTTCACCAACAACTAAATAGTACATATTTTGCCAAAAATATAGAATTATTAATTGACACTTTGGAATGACTCTTCATTATTAACATGAAGAGGAAATTTATCTAAGAACTGTAAAAGAGAATAGAAGCAGTTATATAATTTCCAATAAATTTAGAAGCAGATACATAATATTTTCTATTCTACATTTAAATATTGAGAAATGTTTTCATATTTTATTATAAATTATAATATACCTGTCTTAAGAAATTTATAGTTCCTATGGTATAGATTCACATGTTTTGTTAAACTGATTCTTAGTTATTTACTTAATGTTTAAGGGTCTTGTTTTGAATGGAGTAGATTATTTGAATATTTCACTCTAGCTCATTTTTTGCATATATAAATTTGACAGATTTTTATACAATGGTTTTATTTTTATATAGAAATTTTATATAAGCACCACGATTACAAGCATGATTGTAGTTGGGTTTCAGTCATAAGCAGAAACCCCCCCTTCACCAGTGCAACGTTGCCATCACCAATGTTCCCCCTCCATCCATCCCCACTCCTGCCTGTATTTGAGCCAGGCATTCTACTTCTGTTACTCATTAAGATTGTCATGATAGTTGTTAGTATAGTTATTTCCATAACTGCACTCACAATTCTTTGTGGTGAACTTCATATTCTGAGCCTGTCCCTCTGGCCCTCATTTTTAAAATCTCTGGACCTTATGAACATAATGTGTTAATTCTTCTTAAAACTCATAAATGAGTGAGATTATTCTGTGTAATATATCTCTCCATCTGACTTTTTTCACTCAGTGTAAGAGACTCCATGTACATCTATGTATAGAAAAATTTTACGAATTAATTTCTCCTGACGGCAGCATAATATTGCATTGTGTATGTTACATGGTTTCTTTAGACAGTCAACTGTTGAAGGGCATTTTGGTTCTTTCAGAGTCTGGCTATTGTAAATAGTGCTGCAATGAATATAGGTGTGAGGAAGGGCTTTTTAAATTGTACTTTGTGTTCCTAGGGTATATTTATAGGAGTGGTATAGCTGGATAATATGGGAGCTCAATTTCCAGTCTTTTGATGAATTTCTATATTGTTTTCCATAAAGGCTGGACTATATGACATTCCCGCCAGCAGTGAATACGAGTTCATTTCTCTCCACATACTTCCAGCACTGATTGTTCTTGTTCTTTGTGATGTGTGCCAGTCTCTGTGGCTTGAGATGGTACCTCATTGTTGTTTTGATTTCCATCTCCCTGATGATTAGTAATATGGAACATTTTCTTCATGTGTCTTTTGGCCATTTGTATTTCTTCTTTGAGAAAGTGTTTGTTCATTTTTATCCCCATTTTTGATGGGGTTAGATGCTTTTTCTTGTTAAGTTCTGTCATTATTTTTTATATTTTGAATATTAGCCCCTTCTCTGATGGGTATTGGGTGAATAGTTTCATTCTGTGGATGGCTTTCGTATTCTAGGCATTATTTTCTTTGAGCAGCAGAAGCTCTGCTTCTACTTCTTTGGAGAGTGCTGTTTTCTCCCTGAAGATGCCTTTAGTTTTAGTTTTATTGATTGCTTTACCTATGTGTTGTTCTATATACCTTATGGTTTCAGGCCTGATATCAAGATCTTTAATCCATTGGATTTGACCTTTGTGTAGAATGTTAAATGGCGGTCTGATTTTGCTTTTTTACAAGTGGCTAACTGGTTGAGCCAATACCACTTGTTGAAGAGCCTTTTTTTGCTCCATTTTTCAATTATTGCCTCTTAATTAAAAATTAATTCATTGTATGTCTGGAGAACATTCTCTAAATATTCAAGGATATTCTACTGACCAGAGGGTCTGTCTTATTCCAATACCATGCTGCTTTGATAACTATTGCTTTGTAATACAATGTAAAATTGGGGAAAGTAATGCCTCCCACATTCCCATTCCTATGAATTCTTTAATTATTTGTGGGTGGTTATTGTTCCAAATGAATTTCAAGAGTGAATGGGATTGTGTTTTTAACGTCCGTTTCTTCTCTATCATTATTTGTGTATGAGAAGGCCATTGATTTTTGTTTGTTAATTTTGTAGCCTTCTATTTTTATGAATTTATTCTTTCTAGAAGCTTCTTGGTAGAGTATTTTGGGTTTTCTATATATACAATCATGTCATCTACAAACAATGAGAGCTTGACTTCTTCCTTTCCTATCTGGATGCCCTTGATATCTTTTTCTTGCCTAATCACTAGGGCAAGAACTTCCAGTGCTATGTTCAATGGGAGTGGAGAGATAGAGGTCAGCCTTTTGACAGATACTTTTTCATGTTGTATTACGAGTCAATCACATTTTTATACTGTTTTATTGTTTCCAGACATTTTTGGTACATTTTTATGATTAAAAATGATACTGGCTGTAAATTTGTCATAGATGACTATTACTATCTTGTTATTCCTATTTTTGTGTGTGAATGTATTTTTGGATCTATTGAATAACTTTTGTGCTTCAGTTGATATGACCATATGATTTTTATGTTTTCTTTTAATAATTTGGTATATTTCTTTCTGATTTTATGCACTTTTTCTTTTTTCCTTGTGAGTTTTTACAGTGTTCTCTCGCTCATTATTCTTTCAGTAAAAGAGCTTCTAGTTTCCTTGATTCAATATATTATTTTCTTGGTTTCAATAGTATTGACTTATATTCTAGATTTTTATTATTACTCTTATTCTACTTGTATATAAATTCCTTTGTTGTTGTTTTTCCAGATATTTAAGTTGTGTCTTTAGATTATTTTGTTTATTATTTTCTTAATTTGTTATGTAGAAATGTAAGCTATGAGTTTTCTACTAATGGTTGATTTTTTTTCTGTGCCCATAGATTTTGGTGAATTGTTTATTCATTATAATTAGTCTCAAAGAATATTTTAATTTTTATTTTATTTTCTCTTTGATCCAATTTTTATTAAATAGCATGGTCTTAATTCTCCAGGCATTATCGTTTTCCACATTTTTTTAATCAGTATTTATCTTTGTCATTATGGTTTAATAAAATGCTTCCTACTACTCTTATGTTTCTTACTTTTCTAATTTGACTTACATCCTAATTTGTGAGCTATCAGAAAATATGCCATATGCATTAGAAAAAATGAATATTCATTTTTTGAGGATGTAGTACACTTTATAAATCCATTAGTTCCAGCTCTTCTAGCTTTTTAGAGCTCTTACGTTCATACTGATGTTCTTTTTTTTCCATTTTTTTATTTAAACACCTTGATTACATACATGATTGTGTTTGGGTTTCAGTCATGTAAAGAACACCACCCATCACCAGTGCAACATTCCCATCACCAATGTTCCAAGTCTCCCTCCTCCCCACCCGACCCCAGCCATTACTCTAAACAGACTCTCCATTTCCCTCATACATTCTCATTATTAGGACAGTTCAAAATGTAGTTATTTCTCTAACTAAACTCATCACTCTTTGTGATGAGCTTCCTGAGGTGATCTGGAACTTCCAGCTCTTTTCTCTTTTGTGTCTGAAAATTATTATTGCAAGAATGTCTTTCATTTTTCTTAAAACCCATAGATGAGTGAGACCATTCTGTGTTTTTCTCTCTCTAACTTATTTCACTCAGCATAATAGATTCCATGTACATCCATGTATAGGAAAATTTCATGACTTCATCTCTCCTGACAGCTGCATAATATTCCATTGTGTATATTACCACAGTTTCTTTAGCCATTCATCTGTTGAAGGGCATCTTGGTTGTTTCCAGAGCCTTGCTATGGTAAATAGTGCTGCAATGAATATAGGTGTTAAGGAAGGGGTTTTTGTATTGTATTTTTGTGTTCCTAGGGTATATTCCTAGGAGTGGTATAGCTGGATCGTATGGGAGCTCGATTTCCAGGTTTTGGAGGAATCTCCATATCGCTTTTCATAAAGGTTGAACTAGACGGCATTCCCACCAGCAGTGGATAAGAGTTCCTTTCTCTCCACATCCCCGCCAACACTGTTTATTCTCATTCTTTGTGATGTGTGCCATTCTCTGTAGTGTGAGGTGGTAGCTCATCATTGTTTTGATTTGCATCTCCCTGATGATTAGTGATGTGGAGCACTTTTTCATGTGTCTTTTGGCCATTTGTATTTCTTCTTTGTCAAAATGTCTGTTCATTTCTTCTGCCCGGTTTTGATGGGATTAGATGTTATTTTCTTGTAAAGTTCTGTCAGTGCCTTGTATATTTTGGAGATTAGCCCCTTATCTGGTGAGTATTGGGTGAATAGTTTCTCCCACTCAGTGGGTGGCTCTTGTATCCTGGGCACTATTTCCTTTGAAAAAGCTGGAGTGGTCATACTGATGTTCTGCCTAATGGATCTATCTAGTGGTGAGAGTGGTGTGTTGAGATCTACTACTATCACATTTCTCTAATTACTGTATTGAGACAGAATGCAATTTGATCTGATGAAAATAGGGATGTTCTAGATATTTTTGTGTCTATTAGAGGCTTGTATAATTGTTCTTTATCCTTTTACTCTGAACCTGTGTTTATCCTGAAATTTTTCTTATTTGTTAATTTTTGATTTTTAATATGCTTTTGCCACTATTGATTTGTTTTATTTTTATATAATATCTTTATTTAAACACTGTGATTACAAACAGGATTGTAGTTGAGTTTTAGGCATAAAAAGAACACCCCCCTTCACCAGTGCAACCTTCCCATCATCAATGCCCCCATCTCCATCCTCCCCCACCCCCCGCTTGTATTGGAGACAGACTTTCTTCTTCCCTCACTCAGTGACATTGTTATGATAGTTCTCAGTGTAGGTATTTCTCTAACTTCACTCACCACTCTTTTTGGTGAGCTTCATGTTGTGAGCTAAACCTTCCAGCCCTCCTCTCCTTGTCTCTGAGGATTGTTGCAAAAAATGTCTTTTATTTTTCTTAAACCCCATAGATGAGTGAGACTATTCTGTGTCTATCTCTCTCCCTCTGTCCTTCTGGCCCTCATCTCTGAGAATTATTTCAATGTCGTTTTTATATAACCCATAGATGAGTGAGACTCTTCTGTAACTATCCTGAAATTTTAAGTGTATTTCATAGAAGCAGAAAATATTTGGGTCTTGTTTCCGATTCAATCCGATACTCTGTGCCTTTTTATGGGAAAAATTTAGCCCACTGTCATTTAAGGAAACTATTAAAGAAAGAGTTATCATGCTATTATATTGTGTACGGTTACTGCTGTTACAGTTGGTCTATAGTACCTTTCAGTTAATTTAGAGTCTGTTTAGTTATTAAAAATGTTAAAAGTATTTTTCTGAAAATATTTTCATTACTCCATCCCATATATACGAGAGGTTTTTGTGTTTAAAACTGTAGGTAAAAAAACTTCTTTTATTTGGTAATTTGAATATGTTATTCCACTCTTTCCCAGATCATTTCATATGAAAATCTTTTGTGATTCTTATGATCATTCCTTTGTATTTAAGGTTTTAATTCTTTCTTTTTGCTTTAAGAAGTCCATCTCTCTCTTTGTATTTTGCCATTTTTATTACTATATGTATTGGAAGTATTCAATTTGGTCTGTTTTGTTTGATACTCATTTTGCAACTGATTATTTTCAGAAAATGGGTAAGTTGTCTGCCATTATCTCTCCCACTAATTTTTCTTCCCCTTTCCTTTCTTCCTCCACATTTGGTTATTCCTATAGTTTGAAAGTTATTTTCTTGTCTGTGTTCAGTCATTTCCTAACATTTTCTTCTATTCTTTTGTCATTCATTTCTTTTTGATTTTTTAAATCAATTCTAGCTTGTAATTTGTCTTTAAGTTGGTCTATATGGTTCTGCCCCTGTGTGATTCTGCTACTATGGCTTGCTAGTATATTCTTTAGTTATTTTAATTCCATTTTTATGACATATCTCATCTTCTGAAATAGTTCGTCACTGAATTGATTGAATTGCTCATCTATTGCTTGCTTAATTTCACTGGCAAGCGATTCCTTGATTTCTGTTGCTCAAGAATTAAGTGTTCATTTTACGTCCTAATAGAATAGGCTTAGGCATTTTGATGAGTTTGGAGATTTTTCGTTTCCTCTCCTTTTTCACAACTAGTTGACCTTCATATTTCCCCATTGTTCTTTGCATTTTGTAGATAGAAATGCTAGAGTTTTATATGCCCATTTACTTAAGAAAGTGACTTATTGTGTAGATTAAACAAACAGTGGCTATGAATAAATCTACTTTTCAGGTCACTTTTATAATCATGCAGGGTATGTGAATATGCTTAAAAATGAACTTCCAACTAATTTCTCAATTTGGTCAACTGAGTTTTGAGGCTGTATACTTTCTGAGAGAAAAAAATGGTAGGATCCATCTCCCTAAAAATAGAGGACATAAATTAGTATGTATCTGCATGGATATTAGTACATTTGCACAGTTTTGGGATGAGGAAACATTAACACTTCATAATAGATGACTCTCTGGGCATAGGGCTGAGAAAGGCGAGTAGTTTATGCTGCATTGGGAAGCTGGAGCAAAGATATTCAATTTCAGAAGTTTATATCTCTCAGTAGGATGATGCATCTGGGATGAGAGTGAAGATAGATGTCAGGATGGGTGATATTCTGAGCCTAAAGCTCAGAAAAGGGAGCAGGTTGTGTACAGGTTGTGTTGAGAAGCTGTGGCTTGTTGGTGGTTTTTATCATGAATGATTGTTGGAGTTTGTCAAATGCTTTCTCTGACTTGATCATATAATTTTTATTTCTTTTTTTATTTAGAAAAAGTCTTATATTGATGGACGTGCACATATCAAACCATCTTTGCATCTCTGGAAAGAATACTACTTAGTCATTATGGATGACCTTCTTGACCAATTGTCGGATTCTATTTGCTAGTATTTTGTTGAGAAGTTTTGCATCTATGTTCATCAAGGATATGGTCCTATAATACTCTGATACACTGTCCTTTTCTTTTGCTGTCTCTGTTTGCTTTAGCTACCAGGTAATGTTAGCTTCATATAAAATTTTTGAGAATATTTCAGTTTCTGCCATTTCTTGTATGAACCTGAAAAGTGTTGGCAGTAGGTCTTCTTCAAAGGTTTGCAATAACTCACTAGTGAATCTATTTGGGCCCACTTTTTTTGTGGGGGTTAAAATTTTTGATAACTATTTCAATTTCCATTATATTGTTAGGTCTGTCAGCGATTCCAAATTATTTTGGTTCAAAGTTGGTAGTTTATAGCAGGCCACATATTCGTGCATATCTTCTAGGTTTATAAATTTTCTCAAAGTAACCTCTGATTATTATAAATTTAAATGATAAGTTAGAAGTAAACTTTGAATTTCTGTAGCATCATAATTAGACCCTCCATTTGTTTTTGATTCAGTTTATCATTGTTCTATTTGCAGGTTTTCTAATAGCTTATTGATTCTATTTATTTTTTTCTAAGAGAAAAATCTTGCTTTCATTGATCTATTGGACTGTTTTTGGGGTGCTCAGTTATTTAAATTCTGCCCTCAATTTTATTATTTCCCTCTGCCTGCCTGATTTTAGCTGATGTTAATGGTCATTTTACAATTTCTTAAGTTGTGCAATCAAGTTATATATGCAGGCCCTCTCTTTTCCTCAGAATTATTCCTCTCTTTTATTGCGTTTTGTTTCCAAAAATCATTTGTTAAAAGTCAATATTTCATGCTAATAATCAGAGTGGCCCTCAAATAGGGCTAAAAATCGAATATATCTTATAAATTGTTTTAAAGTACATATTAATGCAATAAGCCCTAACATATTTTGAATATATATACATATATAAATCATGGACTCCTAGGATGTATAAGTTCATCAGGCTACACAGAGATGTGACGTTACACACTGACATTTCATTGCCAGATATTAATAATTAATAGTGAAATTTTGTCATATAGTTCTGTTATTTATTTTGTTGTGGTGGCAAGATACTAGAAAAGAAGTATTCTGTATGGTAGCATTATAAATCACATTAGTCAATTGTATTTATTTTCTTGTTGGTTTTGTTTTGTATTTTTATGTGTTTGTGTTTTGGGACCACAACTTCTGACACTCAGGGTTTAATCCTGAATTTTCACTCGGAAATAACTCCTGGCAGTATTCGGATACCGTATGGGATGCTAAGGATTGAATCCAGGTCAGCCCCTTGTCAGCAAGACAAATGTCTTACTAAATATGCTATTGTTCTGGCTTTAACACTTATACTTATTATTATAAATGGTATATTGTAGATTTTTATTGTTTTTTTTTTTTTTTTGCTGTTAGAACATTTAGTTTCTCCTTTACTCAACCCTCCATTTCTCAATCAAAAGATGCTTATCTGTTCTGTCTCCCTAGCATTTTCCCATGGGTGTAAAGACAAGATTAATATTTTCCATCTCTCAACTCCTTGTTCCACCAGACCTTTCCATATAAATTAACAAAACTCTTAGAGTTTAAATGTTACAGGAAATGGTTCATATATTTGCTAATTAATTTTGCATTCATCATTCCACACCATTGGACAATTACTGTGAAATTGACTTATAACAGTGTTCTTTTTAAATACAAGTTAAAAGACAAGTGGATAATCTGAGGAACACAGAAATGACTTGAGAATAGCTCAGTTATTTCTAGTATTCCATACTACATATTTTCTCAACTTCAGTCATGTTTTATCAAGAGCATAGATCCAGAGTGTAGTACTGTGGCCAAAAAAACTTCCCTTGAACATGGCTGGCCCAAGTTGTGTCTTCAGCAACAACTCCAAAAGTAAAATATTTGGGGGCTGGAGGGATAGTAGAGTGGATAGGGTGCTTACATTTCACATGTTTGACCTAGGTTCAATTATTGTTACCCCATATGGTCTCCTGATCCATGCCCAGAGTGGTACCTGAGCATAGAGACAGGAGTAGGCCCCAAGCATTGCTGAATGTGACCCCCGCTAAAGGAACATATTTATACATAAGTCTTAATTAGTTTATATATTTTTTACTTGAGTACAAAGCTTAAAAATTGTGGGCAAAAATTTTTAGAGATGCCTTATCTAATTTAATACTTCAAAAAACTGGCAAATTTTAGATTAGATGTGTTTTTGAAGTAACTCAGTTTTATTTATTTGTTCTATTTTAATATATACACTTTTTTCTCTATCCTTACCATGTTTGGTGCTGCTTGGTACAAAAAGCCTTGACTGGGATAAAAGCTCAGAACAAAACCAAATGACAAAGACTGTGTGTGCAGCCTCTCATCCTTACCCAGAATAGCACCAGCAACACAGTATGACACCATACGTTTTTGTATGGGCACAGTAAAAAAAGGGGGAAACCATAGACACAGAAACAAGATCTTATCTTCTAGGGATAAGAACTCACTTTTTATAGCAGAAGGGTGCCTCCCATCCTGAATATGTGTCATGTGGATACAACCAGTCCCTAGGAGATTGGACAGTGTTAGTCCAATCTGAAACCCCAGATCCCCAAATAGAAATGATACAGCTCCGGGCAACACCACCAGGAACTAAGCTCCATTGGGAGATTTATAACACTACTCTGGCACCAACTTGTGCCAGTTTTGATATGACAATGAGGAAAGTAAAACTTGACCTAAGACCAGGCTATCACATCACCTAACACTAAATGAAAATTAGAAGAGATATCGTCCTTTGAACTGTGAAAAGTAAAGAGCACCAACAACAGATAACTGACTTTGACAACCGTGACTGAACAGAGCCTACCTTGGGACTAATAAGGAAAACCCTACCCTAGGCTGTAGCCCAGGACACATAAACAACAACAGCAACAACAACAACAACAAGATGTCTTATTGCAGAGGTCCACCTTGGACAACAGAGACTGAGCAGAAACTTTGGATCCATAACATCCTAGGCTTTGGCTTAGGGACTGAAAGAAAACAGGGAGCAAGTGTTACAGAAGACTGAACACAACAACAATGATGAATAGGAGCCTCTACAACCTAGAGACTCTATCCTAGACCCTGACCTATAACCTGTGCAAATATCAAGATCGCTAGCTACAGTGGCTTGATTTTCTTACACACAACTGAGAGGCATCACAAAAAAGCCTTTGGGTTATGGTAATGAGCATATATGAAGCCAGGGGTTTATCTAATGATGGTATGCTTCAAGGATGGAGAAACCCTGAATCTCTTAGGTCACGAAATTCCCTTTCTTCCCCAATGCTTACTGTGCATGTGCAAAAAAAAAAAAAAAAAAAAAAAAAAAAAGTAGGGGGAACGCCAAACCCACCACTCTAGCACCCGTACTTTTTCTTGTTTTGTTTTGTCTTGTTTTGTTTTGTTTTTTAAAATATGGAACGCTTCACGAATTTGCGTGTCATCCTTGCGCAGGGGCCATGCTAATCTTCTCTGTATAGTTCCAATTTTAGTATATGTGCTGCCGAAGCGAGCACTGTTTTGTTTTGATTTGTTAGTTTTTGACTTTATTTTCCTTCTTTTTTCTTCCACTTTTCTCTTGCCTTTTCACTCTTGTGGTTATTATTTAGAGATTTATTTTTATTTTTATTTACCGGGTCCACTTTTTTTCTTTGTTCTTCCATTTTTTTTCTTTTTTTCTCTCTCTTCTTTCTTTTTTTGGTGGTTGTCACCATTTTTTCTCCCTTTTTTCTTATCCCTTTTATCTCCAATGATGGTGGAATAGATGCTCAATCTACAACAAGCTGTAAAGTGGAGACCAGTTGCACTAGCATTCTGGGGGATAGAGGAGGGAGATATGTGATGCATACTGGGAACCGGGGCGGAGGGAGGACAGCACTGGTGGTGGGACTGCCCCTCATTTATTGTCACTATGCACTATAAATGATGCAGTGAAAGATTTGTAATGCACTTTGGTCACAATAAAAATTAAAAAATTGTGGGCAAAAATTTTCATAGATGCCTTATCTAATTTAATACTTCAAAAATTGGCAAATTTTAGATTAGATATGTTTTTGAAGTATCAAATTAGACAAGGAATCTTTAAAAAATTTTGCCCACAATTTTTAATATTTGTACTCAAATAAAAAATATATAAGCTAATTATGACTTATCTATAAATAATTATTTCTCACATTCATCAATAATTAAATTGAAGGGTTATATTAAAATAACAGATATCTTAGAGAAAGTATATTATGCAATCCAATTTTATAATCTATTAGTTCTTTGTTTCAATTACCAGATAATCAATGATAATTTTCAAATTATTATGTTTTTGCCTTTTTATGTTAGTTCTCTGTTATTTACGTATTTGATTATTATAACTTTTACAAAGTTTACTATCTGTAAGACTAATACAAAGAAAGAAATCTTTTATTGAACAGCTTGTTTTTTTAATTTTTAATTTTTAATTATGAGAACAATGATGCAAATAGGAGAAGGTAAAGTTACAGTGAAAGGACAATCGCTCATAAACAGAGTTCTCAAAAGAAATCCCATTGCTGAAGCCTAAATATTGAACTTACAGTCAAAGAATATTAAGAAAAAGAAGGCAGAACCCATATACAATTACTTTGTCCACAAGTCCCCTGATTGTAGTACATTATAACATTTCTTAGCAGTGCACAAAGCAATCTAAAGCCATGAGATTTATGTGACTCCTTAAATATTGAAGGCATAGTATTGTTTTATATTTTCATGTACATGCATATTAGTTTAAGTTAACATCAAAAGTTTAAGGGTTTTTTAAGGGTTAGAGTCAAAAGAGCACAGTAAAAACGGTGTTAGAGTGGCAAATATTTTTTGTATAGGCCCACCAAAATATGGGGGACATAGAAAGGAAAAGCCTTGGTCTAAGTACAAGGAGACCCTACCCCTGAAGCTTCCTGGCATAAGACCAATTCTAGGCTCCAGGAAAACTAGTTTATTCAATCCAAGTCATTGTCTGTAGTGCTAATACAGTTTTATTTTTCACACAGTCTCTATTGTTGGCATCAGGTTTCTGTATTAAAGATCCTGGAATCTGCACACCCTACATTGAAGTCAGGCTGCTGTGGAGTATCCTCTAGTTTCACCTCACAATTAAGGGGCAATACAGACAGCCCTGTCCCTTAAGCAGGTCATTGTTGTTAAGTCTTCTCAGTGTTAGGGGAAGTCTCTTTTAAGTAGGTCGATGTCAGAGCAGTGGTAGAATCTTCCCTTGTAGAGGATTGCCTGCAGGTGATGTTATAGACAACCTTGGATGTTCTGAGGATGTCTTCCCTAGATCAGGGGTGGATGGAGAATGCCCATTCTTATGAGGCCTGTGCCATGTCTTTATGTCAATGTTCAGGGTGTAAGTGAACAGCTTGTTTTAAATGACACTATTAATAATTCAGTATCTGCTGCAATATTGAATTCTGTTTTTCTGATTTGGGGGCCAAATCCAGTGGTGTTCAGGGGTTACTCCTGCCTCTACTCACAGAAATTACTCCTGAGAGGTTTATGGGGTCATATAGTATACCAAAGATCAAACTCAGCTCTACCTCATGAAAGGCGAATGCCCTACCTTCTATAATATTGTTCTTGTCCCTATTAAGTTTTTTTATGTCACATTTTAGTTAATTAATGTAATAATTGTTTATAATGAGAGACTTAAGAAAGAATAGGCTGTAAGTCTTATATAGAGATCCAGTTCTTTCAAACTTTATTGTTCATATTTTGCCACTAATGTAAATACAGACAACATATGAAACATTAATAATTATGAAATTGTCATGAGTCATGCATGACTAACTTGATAACAACCTTATTTGGAAAATACTGGTTTCAGTATTGAATAGTAACATTTTTAAAAGTTTTGATTTTAAGAATTCCTCGTTTGTGAGGGATCTCCCAGGCCTTAATGTGGAGTGCTTTTTCATGTGATTCTCAAATAGCTGGTAAGGCAATTTAATGTGATGACCAAAGACTGTGTTGCTGATTTGGCCCTGTAATATTAGAGCTTACCTGGGCCAGCTCTGCAGTGGCAGTCACAGTTTCCTCCAAGTTTACACCTGGCAGTGACAGGTGAGAACACATTGTGCTGAAATTTAAACTGATTTCTCTACTCACTGGGTTTGGCTTAACTCCTGTATTATTTCTCCAGCTTCTTTTTTAATTAATTAGTAATTAAGTATTGTTTTGGGGCCACATGCAGCAGCGCTCAGGGATTACTCCAGGTTTCTGTACAGAAAATCGCACCTGGCAGAATGGAGGACTATATGGAATGCTGGGAATCAAACTGGGTCCTTCCTGGGTTGGCCACATGCAAGGCAATCACCATACTCCAGTGCTATCTTTCTCACCCCTTCTCTGGCCTCTTATGCCAATCCTTTGTAAGAATATATGTACTTGGAATAAATTACATCATTGATGCAATTATATGTAGGCCAATTCGAGATTTTATAGCAGAAGATAATAATAAGTTAAAAATATAACATGAAAAAAGACTGAATTTCACAGCATATTATAGATGAATCACAATATGAACAGGTCCACCTGTTTATCAGATTTCTTTCTTCTCATCAATCTCTGACAGTATGTGTGATTGTGATGTGGTGTGGTATAGATTTTCTTCCTTCCTAGAGAGCCAGGAGGGCACAGATAGGGATCGCCAGCTCTCCGCCTCAGCCCAGGCAGTCCTCGGAAACCGTGAATTTGGGGAGAGAGACAGAGGGCTGGGAGGGAGTGCGTGGGTGTAGCCAGCTCGCTGCCTCAGCCTAGACAGTCCTGGGAGACTGTGAGTCAGGAGGACCAGGGACTAGAGGGGTACCATGCTTGCAAGGGAAGGCAGAGTGGAAGTGGGGGAGTTGTGATCTCTTCCCTTTGGCTGAGGTGGCTCTGGGGATAGTGAGTGTAGGAACCAGGAAACAGACAGGAACCACACTTCCAGGTCTGGGGACACCCCACCCCGCCTCTCCCAGCTGAACTCGTGAAAGGCTCAGACTCGTCTAACTTATACCATATATATCTAGTCAGCACAAACCCAGAACCTACCTCAGATAATCCACAGCCCGTAAAACATCATAGCAAAACATTGTGCCAGCTAGTAATAGCCCTATCATACTTAGACTAGCCACCTGGATAGGAAAAATAAAATCCAAATCAAATATATTTTGAAGCACCTCTAATACCATTAGTACAGCAGACCACTGTATTAAACAACTTGTAATCTCAATGTTTAAAACCACCAAATAAAAGAAATATGGGCAAACTAAGGAAGACGCTAGCAGCTGGGGAAATGGAGAGAAAAACCTATCAAGTTACCACGTCCACCAAAATGCATGTGCCCAATAGATGAGAACTTAAAAATGACAATGAAAGTCTTAGCAATGAAAATCAAGAAATCGCAACCCTCTGAAATTAAAAAAATTAGAGGTGAACAATTTAACCAACTCAAAGGAGAACTTTTAGAGAAAATGAAATAATCTATATAACTGAAAATAAAGGAAATAAAAAACATGTTAACAAGCCATAATAGCAGAATCACACAGTTAGAAAAATGCATAGAGGAACTTGAAGATAAACTATAAAACAACAATGAAAAATAATTCAATAAGAAAGCAGGAGACAAAACACTGGAGGAAAAAGTTAGGTACCTAATAAAAAAAGATAAAAGAAATAACTTACGAATTATAGGAATACGAGAAGGGGAGGAAAAAGAGAAAGGAGAACAACAAGTAGTGAGGAAACTAACAGCAGAGAATTTTCCCACCCTCTGAGAAGAAAAACTAATTCAAATCCAGAAGGCAAAAGGAGCTCAAATAAAATAGTCCCTAACAGACACACACTAAGACAATTGGGAAAAAATAAAGAGAAATATGAATTATTTAAAGCAATAAGAAAGAGAAAATCCCTCAAGTACAAAAGAGGGATCATAAGAATAAAATCAGACCTCCCATTTGAAACTTTTCAAGCAAGAAAACAATGGAGTGACATATTTAAACTACTGAATGAAAGAAACTTCCAATCTAGAGTCCACTACCAGGCAGAAATCTTATTCATATGGGAGATAGAATTAAAAACATTCTCAGACAGAAAGAACTCACACTATTTGCGCTAACCAAACCAACTTTAAATGAACTACTCAAAGATGTACTACAAAACCCAAACCCCCAATTGTAACAACAACCACTCTACTCAATACAACAGCTCAACAACCCACTTTGTCAATAATCTTCTTAAATATCAATGGGCTAAGTTCCCCAATTAAAAGTCACAGAGTAGATGGTTGGACCAGAAGACAAAATCCAAATATCTGCCGCCTGCAAGTAACACAAGAACAGGATAGACATAGGCTTAGAATAAAAGGATTGAAATCAATTATTCAAGCCAACAGAAAACAAAAAAAATCTTATATCAGACCAAATTGCATTCAACCTCAATAAAGTGCTCAGAGACCAAGAGGTTCACTACCTACTGATCAGGGGAACAATAGAACAGGAAGTGCTGACTCTGATCAATATTTATGTGCTGATAGCAAAGCCAGCAAAATATGTAAGGCATTTGCTCACAAATCTAGAAAATCACATTGAAGGAAATGTGATAGGAAATTTCAATACTCCACTATCACTTCTAGACAAATACACCAGGCAGAAAACTAGCAAAGACATAAGAGCCCCTAATGAGAAATTAGAGGAAATAAGTCTAATGGACATATGCAGAGCACTCTACCCCAAGAAAACAGAATACACATTCTTCTCAAGAGCACAAAGAACCTTCTCTAGAATTGACCATGCCTTAGAATATAAGTTTGATTTACAAAAAGTCACACATATAAGGATTATTAGAAGCACCATATCAAATCATTATGCAACAGAGATCAAGATTGACTGCAAAATAAAACTGTGGAGAAAATTCAATACCTGGAGATTAAACAACATGCTACTTAACAACAATTGGATCAAAGAGGAACTCAAGGAAGAAATAAAAAGATTCCTTGAGATGAATGTGAATGAAGAAACAAATTGCCAAAATCTGTGAGACACAGCAAAAAGAGTAATCAGGGAAAACTCCTATAAATACAAGCCTATGTCAGGAAAGAAGAAAATGACAAATCAACAGTCTACAAGGACACCTTAAGGATCTGGAAAAACAGCAACAAATAAATCCCAAAACAGTCAGAAGTAGAGAAATAATAAAAACAAGAGCAGAAATAAACAACATAGAAACAAAGAAAATAATACAAAAAATGAATGAGACTAGGAGTTGGTTTTTTGAAAGAATAAACAAGATAGACAAACCTTTAGCAAGACTCGACAAATAAAGGGGAAAACACCCAAGTAAATAGGATCACAAATGAAAGGGAAAAAATTACAACAGAACCTCAAGAAATCCAAGCCATCATAAGGGAGTATTATGAACAATTGTACTCAGGCTAGAGAACACTGAAGAAACCGTCAGGTTTCTGGAAAAATATCACCTCCTAAGACTACTGTATTTTCCGGTGTATAAGACGACTTTTGAAACAAAAAAAGTCAACTGAAAATCGGGTCTATACACCGAGTATATCCCAAAAAATATTTCAATATGCCACTAAACAAAAATTGTCTGAATATTGCCACAAAATAAATTTTCCAACTTGATCCTGAACCAATCACTGCAAGGCTGCTTGGACCACCTCTCTAACTCAGCCAATTCAAGCAGGCATTTTATGCACACAAATTAGACAATGTTCTGTACCAAATCTACACTGTAAAAAGCCTGCTCAGATTGGCCAGAGTCAAAGAGGAAGTCTATTACAGAATAACCTCTGAACCTTTGCTTGTTGTGATTGGCTCACTGTGGTACATACAGTTGCAGCACAGGAACGTTTTGTCTGATACAGTGAATATAGGCCTAAACCTATGTTTTAACTGTAAAATTAGGGGGTCGTCTTATACGCCCGGTCGTCTTATATGCCGGAAAATAAGGTATATAAGGAGGATGTAGAAAGCCTAAACAGTCTAAACACATCTAAAGAGTTTGAGACAGTAATTAAGAAACTCCCCAAGAACAAAAGTCCAGGTCCAGATGGTTTTACAGGTGAATTTTATCAAACATTCCGAGAATTACAACAACAGATCCTCAGGATATTCCAAAATATTGAAAACACAGGAATCCTTCCTAACTTCTTCTATGAAGCAAATATCACACTCATTCCCAAAGACAGCAAAGACCCCACCAAGAAAGAAAACTACAAACCAATCTCACTAATGAACATAGATGCAAAAATCCTCAACAAAATCTTGGCAAAAAGAATCCAACAATACATCAAATAGATTATACATTATGACCAACTGGGTTTTATACCAGGAAAGCTAGGATGGTTCAACATACACAAATCAATCAACATCATACACCACATCAACAAGACAAAAGACAAAAACCACATGATCATGTCAATCGATGCAGAGAAGGCATTTGACAAAATCCAACATCAATATATCAATATCATTTTGAAAACACTCAGAAAATAGGGTTAGAAGGAACATTCCTCAAGATATTACATCTATCTATAAAAATCCCACAGTCAACGTTATCCGTAATGGGGAAAACTGAAAATATTTTCACGAAGGTCAGGAACTAGGCAAGGCTGTCCACTTTCTCCACTCTTGTTCAACATAGTCTTAGAAGTACTAGTGATAGGAATCGGACAAAAGAAGGGAATTCAGTGACTGCAGTAGGGAAAGAGGAAGACAGACTATTTCTTTTTGCAAAAGATATGATGATATACTTAGAAAACCCTAAAGAGTCCATAGTAAAACTCATAGAAACAATAAGCCAATACAGCAAAGTGGCTGGCTACAAAATCAACACACAACAGACAATAGCATTCTTTTATGCAACTAATGAATTAGAGGAGGAAGGCATTAAAAAGTTGATCCCATGTAAAATAGTATCTAAAAATATCAAGTACCTGGGAATCAACCTGACAAGAGAAGTAAAATACCTATACCATGAAAACTTCAGAATGCTTCATAAAGAAATTTAAGAGGATCTAAGGAAATGGAAAAACATTCCCTGCTCATGGATAGGAAGAATCAACATAATAAAATGACTATCTTACCTAAATTACTATATATATTCAATGCAATCCCTATCCAAATTCAGACATCATTTTTTAAGGAATTAGAACAATCAATTATAAAATTCATCTGGAACCAAAAAAGACCTAGGTTAGCCAAACTAATACTGAAAGAAAAAAAAAAAACAAGAAACTGGGTGGGGTGGCATTTCTTTATCTAACCTGAAGATCTATTATAAAGCTGTAGTAATCAAAACAGCATGGTACTGGGAAAAATACAGAATAACAGACCAGTGGGATAGAGCAGAATATCTAGTGATATTTCCTCAAATATACGGCCAATTAATATTTGACAAAGTATCCAAGAACCTGAAATGGAACAAAGACAATCTCTTCAACAAATGGTGTTGGAACAATTGGATCACCACCTGTAAAAAACTAAAGATTGATCCATATCTAACAGCATACATAAAAATCAATTCGAAATGGATCAAAGACCTTGAACTCAGACCTGAATCTATAAAGTTCATTGAGGAAAAATAGGAAGAAAACTTCAAGGCTTATACCTCAAAAAGTTTTTGATGATGGATTGCCAATGGCAAGAGTAATAGCGCCAATGGCAAGAGTAATAGCACCAAAGCTAAGTAAATGGTACTACATCAAACTAAAAAGTTTCTGCATGGCAAAAGAAACACTATCTAAAACTAGAAGACATTGAACAGAGTGGGAAAATGTTTTCACACTAGACACATCACATAAAGGGTTGATATCTAGGATACACAAAACACTCAGAAAGAGGTACTCCACAAAACCTAATAGCCATAGAAAAATGAGAATAAATGAATAGACACTTTTCCAAGGATGACCGACAGGTGGCCAAAAAGGCACATAAAAACATGTTTACCATCACTCATCTTTAGGGAAATCCAAATTAAGACAACAATGAGGTATCACCTTATACCAGTGAGAATGGCACACATCAAAAATAACAGGTCTAATCTTTGTTGGCGGGGATGTGGTGAGAGAGGAACTCTCATCCTCTGCTGGTGGAAATGCTGTCTGGTCCAACCCCTATGGAAAATAGTATGAATGGTGCTTAGTCAACTCAGAAATGAGTTGTCATATGATCCAGCACTAGCACTTCTGGGTATCTATCCCCAAATTGGAAGGATATTCATCCCAAAATATATATGCACTTTACTATTTATTGTGAAAATCAGCACAATAGCCAGAATTTGGAACCAACCTCGATGCTCAACAACAGATGACTGGATCGTGAAGATGTAGTATTATACAAAATGGAATACTACATAGCAGTTAGAAACGACACAATCATGTATCTTGCAGCAATATGGATGGATCTTCAAAATATTATATTCAACGAAGTAAGCCAGAAGATGGATAAATATAGAATGATAGCACTTTTCTAAGATACTTAGAATATATATATACATATACATATATATACATATATATATATATATGAACAGATACAAGGGTGGAAATTGTAGAAACTTAAAACACATATAATGAGGAGAAGTGTTCAAATGAAGTGGAATGGGGGCAACACAAAATATCAAATACCCAGTACAACAAAGAGTCCACCAACAATGGAAACAATGGCCTAGAGTGAATAGGTATGTAATCAACCTCTAATTACAAAGGTCTAATAATGTCCAATGTATTTCACAGAACCAGGTACAGAATATGATTGGAACTCTGGGACACCCACTGTAGTGAATACTAACTGTATATTTAATACCTTAATTTTACCAGGTATAAAATAACCCTTCAGCTTCTTTGTCCACAGTGGCCCTTGGAAAAAGAATGAACATCCTAATCTTAAACCTCGGTATTCAATTAGACTGGATACCATATACTATGCTCATTATAAAAATGTCTTGATAAAATACTCTAATTTAACCACATCCTTTTGCTTATGTCTTCTATTAGGACACAAAGCATTTGTTCATTCAGACCACTGGAACAGTCAATGGCGCACCACAGACCTATGTTACAGGTCCCAAGCATCAAACATGTTTTTGCTAATTACTACTCCCTTTTTATTTTCTTCTTTCTCTCTCCTCTTTTTTCCTCTACTTCTTTTCCTCTCTCTGTTATTCTCCTTCATAAACAAGCTAATTAAATAATGCCCTCACTGTCAGTTGCTCCTTTGGAAAAGTACCTCTATACTTAAGATGCACCGATTGATATTATTAAGGGTAGTCACAGCTTATAGTCCCCACTAACACACTGCTTAATACCCTGTATAAAAACACTGTTTATCTTAAAAAGCGCCAACAACTAGGTAACCCCGTAACCTTATTTAGCAAAGCCCACCCCCGTCAGTGAGGAAGATCCTTGAAAGAGGAGAACCCCCAACCGAAACACCAGCCCAAACTTTTTCATCTTATTTTTTACAGTCTTTACTTATTCTTCTTTCTCTTATCTCTTATAATTTGTTTCTTCCACCTTTCTCTCCTAATCCATATATCAGCCAATTGCTTATCTTTTCTTTTTTTCCTTTTTCCACCATCAGTGTTATCCTCCCTTTATCCCTGTTCTCAAGCAAATATTCCTTGTCTCCCTCCTTTATCCCCCAGAATGCTAGTGTAACAAAAAGAATATATGTTAACACTAATGGAAACCTTTTTTTTTGCAGTTCCAGATATTTTTATTAGAGGGTTCTTAAAGGTTTAGAGTACTTATCTTTTCTTAACGCAAATATTTCTTAAGAGCTCGGACCCAGCCTATAAGGGTCAGGCCTCCAACAACAACCTAATATACAACAAAAATCACTAATATTCATCCTTATGTGGGCATGTGTCTGTAGACAGTGGACTCCTTTCAGATTGCCAAACCTAAAATGTAGACAATACATGCCCAAGGCGTATATAGCCCCTTTTATATATTATTCCACCTCCATTTAAAAATCCTTCTATCCGACGAAACTATGCCTGCCCAGTGGGGCCTGACTGTGAAAAATTGTGAGTGCTGCCTGTGTGTGTCTGTCTACTATCCTGTTGCATGAACCTCTGGGGAGTGGGCCAAAAAGAGGCTCCAGAAAATTCACTCTCCCAGAGAAAAATTCTCGGGCAGAAACTCCAAGGAACTGCTCTATAACATGAAAACCAGCTATGCTCTGCAGAAGCCAGGTCCACTGTTTGTGATGTCAGGCTGGGAAAATCCACGAAACTACGCCTGCCCAGTGGGGCCCGATTGTGAAAAACTGTGAGTGCTGCCTGTGTGTCTCTCTCTACTATCCTATTGTGTTAACCTCTTGGTAGTGGGCCGAAAAGAGGCTCCAACAGAACACTTTGGCTCTGCTTCGCTATGTGGCAGTGCACTCTTTCTAAGAAAAGAACACCATCATAACAAGAAGAAAAAATCACACTAAGAACTGTGCTGGATCACTGAAGCCCAGCATTTATCTCTGGAATGTCTTCTCTGCTGCGTGCTTGGGCCGAAGATTTGATCCTGTGTGAGGCTTCATCCCCTCCCTTGGAGGCAAGTCGACCCATCCAGAAAGGGCGGAGCCAGAGGAGTGTTCTGCCTGCATCATTTAGCCAATGAATACCACCACAACATGTAGAAAAACCCACAATACCAGTGTGACAATGGGGAAACAACACAAGCCAGCATCAGACATAGAGAATGAAGATGACAATTCTGATGGCCAGATAATGACCAACCAATCAACCTTTCAGATAAAGACTTTAGACCAGCAATATGGAAGATGCTCAATGAACTCAAAGGAACCATAGATCGAGTTGAACAGAACACTAATAAGAACCAAGAAAATATGAAGACAGAAATCACAAAACTCCAAACTGAAATAACATGTCAACTAACAGGCCTAAAAAACTCAGTAAACGAAATGAATGACAAAATGGATAACCTCTGGGACAGGGTATCAGAAGCTGAGAATAGACTTGGTGCTGTGGAAGATGAGATACACAACAATTCCATACAGCAGGAGAGATTGGAAAAAAACTTAAAGCAAATGAACAGAAAATGAAAAAATTAGTCAAAGAATGGGAACAGATGAAAATAGAAGTCTATAATAAGCTCAACAGAAACGACTTAAGAATCATTGGAGTCCCAGAGACCCAGGAAGAAAATTTTTAGGAAGAATCAATAGTCAAGAACATCATTAAGGAGAAACTTCCAGAGCTAAAGAATATATGTGATCAAATCCTGCATGCTCGAAGAGTACCAACCAAAAGAGACCCCAGAAAAACCACGCCAAGAAACATCCTAGTCACAATGACAAATCCCACAGACACAGAATTCTGAAAATAGCAAGATCAAAAGTGGAAATTACATTCAAGCACGCATCCTTGAGATTGACAGCAGACATGACACCAGAAACACTCAAGGCCAGAAAGCAGTGGTGGAATATTGTGACAAAACTGAATGAAATGAATGCGTCACCTAGAATACTGTACCCAGCAAAACTCACCTCCTGGTTTGACGGAAGAATACATACAAAAAACAGCTCAGAAACTTTACAGACTCAAAACCAGTCTTAAGAGAAAAAATGAAAGACCTAATTTAAGACAAGACTAACCAAAAGACACACCAAATTTCGATATAAAGATGGTACTAAATTCCAGGACAATACTTTCTCTCAACGTCAATGGACTACAGGCACCAGTTAAGAGACACAGAGTGGCTAAATGAATCAAAAAACTCAATCCAACCTTCTGCTGCCTACAAGAAAGGCACCTGAATAGTCAGAACAAACATAGACTCAAAATAAAAGGCTGGAGAAAATTATCCAAGCAAACAACACCCATAAAAAAGCTGGAGTGGCCATACTAATATCAGATAACACAAACTTTATACTCAGGAAGGTTGTAAAGGACAAAGATGGACATTTTATATTAATCAAGGGGTATGTAGAATAGGAAGAAATAATTCTCCTAAACATATATGCACCGTATGAGGGGCCAGCAAAATATTTAATACAACTGTTGACAAATCTGAAAAATAATATCAATAACAACACAATAATTGTGGGGGACCTCAACACGGCTTTGTCAACACTGGATAGGTCAACCAGACTGAAACCCAAAAAGATTATAGTAGAGCTGAAAAGAGAAATGGAAGAAAGAGGCCTAGTGGATATATATATAGGACACTGTATCCCCAGAAAACTGGATACACATTCTTCTCCAATGTACATGGCACGTTCTCAGGGATAGACTACATGCTGGAACATAAAACATACCTCCATAATATCAAGAGGATAGAAATTTTGCAGACTATCTTCGCTGACCACAACGCTCTGAAATTATTTGTGAATTCCAAAGGGACTCAGAAGAAAAACTTTAACACTGGAAGTTGAACAGCCTCATACTCAATAACCAGTGGGTCCGAGATGAAATCAAGGAGGAAATCAAAAAGTTCCTGGAAACAAATGACAATAAAGACAAAAACTATCAGAGTTTATGGGACACAGCAAAAGCAGTACTAAGAAGAAAATGTATAGCTTTGCAAGCACACATCAGGAAGGAAGAAGGGGCTTACCTGAGTAGCTTAACAACACAGCTAATAGAACTAGAAAGTGCTCAACAAAAGGACCCAAAAATAGGGAGACAGAAGGAAATAACAAAGCTGAGAGCAGAAATCAACGAAGTTGAAACCCAAAAAAGAATCGAAAGATCAACGAAAGCAGAAGATGGTTCTTTGAAAAAGTAAACAAGATTGATAGACCACTGGCAAGCCTAACAAAGAAAGAGAGAGAGAGAGAAACTTGATAATTCGTATTAGGAATGAAAAAGGAGAGATCACTACTGATATGACAGAGATTCAAAGGGTAATCAGAAACTACTTTGAGAAACTCTACGCCACGAAAAATGAGAACCTGGAAGAAATGGATAAATTCTTGGACTCTTATAATCTTCCACGGTCGAAAGTAGAGCATGTAGCATATCTAAACACCACCATCATCAGTGATGAAATTAAAATGGTAATCAAGTGTCTGCCCAAAAACAAAAGCCCAGGCCCAGATGGATTCACTAATGAATTCTTTCAAACTTTCCAAGAGGAACTAATACCAATCCTGGCAAAACTCTTTTATGATATTGAACAAATGGAAACACTCCCAAATAGCTTTTATGAAGCCAACATCACCTTGATACCTAAACCAGACAGAGATGCTACGAAAAAAGAAAATTACAGATCAAATTCGCTGATGAATTCAGATGCAAAGATCCTCAACAAAATCCTGGCAAATAGTATTCAACGCCTCATTAAGAAGATCATCCACCATGATCAAGTAGGTTTCATCCCAGGAATGCAAGGGTGGTTTAACATCCATAAATCTATCAACATAATACACAACATCAACAACAACAAAAATAAAAACCACATGATCATATCAATAGATGCAGAGAAAGCATTTATTAAGGTCCAACACCCATTCTTGATCAAAACTCTCAGCAAGATGGGAATGGAAGGAACCTTTCTCAATATAGTTAAGGCCATCTACCACAAGCCAGTGGCAAATATTATCCTCAATGGAGAAAAACTAAAAGCCTTCCCGCTAAATTCTGGTACAAGACAAGGATGTCCTCTCTCACCACTCATATTCTACATAGCAATGCAAGTACTTGCTATAGTGATTAGGCAAGAAAATGATATCAAGAGAATCCAGATAGGAAAGGAAGAAGTCAAGCTCTCACTGTTTGCAGATGACATGATACTCTACTTAGAAAACCCTAAAGACTCTACCAAAAAGCTTCTAGAAACAATAGGCTCATATAGCAAGGTGGCAGGCTACAAAATTAACACACAAAAATCAATGGCCTTTCTATACACCAATACTAATAAGGAAGAAATGGACATTAAGAAAACAACTCCATTCACTATAGTGTCACACAAACTCAAATATCTTGGAATCAACTTGACTAAAAATGTGAAGGACCTATACAAGGAAAACTATAAAACTCTGCTCCAAGAAATAAGAGAGGACACGCGGAAATGGAAGCACATACCCTGCTCATGGATTGGCAGGATTAACATCATTAAAATGGCAATACTCCCCAAGGCATTATACAGATTTAATGCTATCCCTCTAAAGATACCCATGACATTCTTCAAAGAAGTGGATCAGGCACTCTTGATATTCATTTGGAACAATAAACACCCTAGAATAGCTAAAGCAATCATTGGGACATAGAATATGGGAGGAATTACTTTCCCCAACTTTAAATTTTACTACAAAGCAATAGTTGTCAAAACAGCATGGTATTGGAATAAGGAAAGGTCCTCAGATCAGTGGAATAGGCTTGAATACTCAGAAAATGTTCCCCAGAAATATAATCACCTAATATTTGATAAAGGAGCAGGATATCCTAAATGGAGCAGGGAAAGCCTCTTCAACAAGTGGTGTTGGCACAACTGGATAGCCACTTGCAAAAAACTTGAACTTAGACCCCACTAACATCATGTACAAAGGTAAAATCCAAATGGATTAAAGACCTCGATATCAGACCCAAACCCATAAGATATATAGAACAGCACATAGGCAAAACACTCCAGGACATTGAGACTACAAGCATCTTTAAGGAGGAAACTGCACTCTCCAAGCAAGGGAAAGCAGAGAATAACAGATGGGAATATATTAAGCTGAGAAGCTTCTGCATGTCAAAGGAAATAGTGCACAGAATACAAGAGCCACCCACTGAGTGGGAGAAACTATTCACCCAATCCCCATCAGATAAGGGGCTAATCTCCAAAATATACAAGACACTGACAGAACTTTACAAGAAAATAACATCTAATCCCATCAAAACCGGGCAGAAGAAATGAACAGACACTTTGGCAAAGAAGAAATACAAATGGCCAAAAGACACATGAAAAATGCTCCACATCACTAATCATCAGGGAGATGCAAATCAAAACAATGATGAGATACCACCTCACACCGCAGAGAATGGCACACATCACAAAGAATGAGAATAAACTGTGTTGTCGGGGATGTGGAGAGGAAGAAACTCTTATCCACTGCTGGTGGGAATGCTGTCTAGTTCAACCTTTATGAAAAGCGATATGGAGATTCCTCCAAAAACTGGAAATCGAGCTCCCATACGATCTAGCTATACCACTACTAGAAATGTACACTAGGAACACAAAAATACAATAAAAAAACCTTCCTTACACCTATATTCATTGCAGCACTATTTACCATAGCAATACTCTGGAAACAACCAAGATGCCCTTCAACAGACGAATGGCTAAAGAAACTGTGGTACATATACACAATGGAATATTATGCAGCTGTCAGGAGATTTGAAGTTATGAAATTTTCCTATACATGGATGTACACGGAATCTATTATGCTAAGTGAAATAAGTCAGAGAGAGAGAAAGAAAAACGCAGAATGGTCTTACTCATCTATGGGTTTTATGAAAACTGAAAGACGTTCTTGCAATAATAATTTTCAGACACAAAAGAGAAAAGAGCTGGAAGTTCTAGCTCACCTCAGGAAGCTCACCACAAAGAGTGATGAGTTTAGTTAGAGAATAACTACATTTTGAACTGTCCTTATAATGAGAATGTATGAGGGAAATGGAGAGCCTGTTTAGAGTACAGGCGGGGGTCGGGTGGGGAGGAGGGAGACTTGGGACATTGGTGATGGGAATGTTGCCCTGGTGATGGGTGGTGTTCTTTACATGACTGAAACCCAAACACAATCATGTATGTAATCAAGGTGTTTAAAAAAAAGATTGAAGAGAAAAGAAGAATAAGTAAAAACAGTGAAAATAGGGGCCAGAGAGATAGCATAGAGGTAAGGCATTTTCTTTTCATGCAGAAGGTCAGTGTTTCGAATCCTGGCATCCCATATGGTCTCCTGAGCCTGCCAGGAGCAATTTCTGAGCATAGAGCCAGGAGTAACCCCTGAAAGCTTCCAGGTGTAACTCAAAAACCAAAAAACAAAAACAAAAACAAAAGATAATTAAAAAAACGGTCAAAATAAGAGGATTTGACTAGTGTATCGGTGTTGGGGGGTTTCCCTTTTCAAGGCTCTTAATCACTAATGGAGGTGATCTTTCGTAAATAAATGTTTTAGGATTATATAGTCGCTGGAGCTTTTTAGGCAGGCTAAACACATTTTTCACATCTAGAGTACTAAGCAATGTGGCAGTGAGGATTATGGGATGTGGTTACTCTATGTACTCACCTGCGCTGCATCTTAAGTATAGAGGTACTTTTCCTAAGGAGCAACTGTCAGCGTTATTTTTTAACATAGATTGAATTGATGAAGAAGAATAAAGGAGAGAGAGAAAAAAGAAGTAGTGGGAAGAGAGAAAGAGAGAAAAAAGAAAAAAAGTAGTAGAGATTTGCAACAAGGCGTTCAATGTGTGGGACCCGTAGCATAATTCTGTGGTGCATCATTGACTGTTCCAGTGGACTGAATGCTCATATGCTTTGGGTCCTAATAGAAGATATAAACAAAAGGAAGTGGGTAAATTAGAGTATTTTATAAAGACATTGACATAATGAGCATTGTATATAGTATGCAGTATGATTTGCCTAGGTTTAAAATTAGGGTGTCCACCTTTTGTTTCCAAGGGCCCCTGTGAACAAAGAAGCTGAAGGGTTATTTTATACTTGGTAAAATTAAGGCGTTAAAGCATATTGTTAGTAATCACTGCAGCTGCAGTCCAGGCTTCCAATCATATTATGTACCTGATTCTGTGGATAAATATATTAGACATTATTATTGAACTCTGTGGTTAAAAGTTGATTGCATACCTGTTCACTTAAAACTGCTGTTTCCTGAGCTGCACAGTCACCAAGATCTCTAGATACAGAGGTATGATTTTACCATCCAAGATGAAGCAGAAGTCTTCCATACACCACAAAAGCACTGAGGGAAGAGTAAATGATCATGCAAGGAGTCTACAGTTAATCCCATGACAGTATACTTCAGGGGTGGAGAAACCCTGTAACTCCTAGGCCAAGGGAATTCCCTCTATAACATCCCTAATACTTAATGTGCCTTTGCAGGGGAAAAAAACACACACACAAAATAATCATCTTTCCACACATTTATTGATTGATTGATCGATTTTTGATGTCTTTATTTTGGTGTACATATTGAAGTTGATATCTCCAATTTTATTTTATTTCTTTTTATTTTATCTTATCTTTTTCTTTTTGCACTCTGGCATGATTTGATTTCAGAACCGAGACTATTGTGTGGTGCTTGTCTTTATTGCTGTAGTGCTCACTGGATATTTAATTTGATATTTCTTTCATGTCCTCTCAAACTGTGGTTGAAGCCTCTAGAACAGGGGTCTCAAACTGGCTGCCCACAGGCCGCAAACAGCCCTCCGTACAATATTTTCTGGCCCTGTCCTAGAGGATCTTTTTTTGTTTTGTTTTGTTTTAGTTGTTTGGGTCAAACCCCCAATGTTCAAGGCTTACTACTGACTTTGCATTTAAGGATCACCCCTACTTTGCCTCCTGCAGCCCACAGGTAAATTGAGTTTGAGACCCCTACTCTAGAAGGTCTCTGCCCATTTACAAAGTATTTGACTATTTTAAATTTTTTTTTGTATCCCATTCTATTGCTTATCTTTCCTTCAAACAAAACCACATACTTCGATTTTTCTAGCTCCACCTCTTAAATAGAGAGGGAAACAAGGATGGGTACCAGGACCAAACAGATATATGACCACTAGTAAGCTCGACAAAGAGAGGTCCACCTACTCTATCAGCCTTCAGGGTAATGGTGGGGTATATGGGTTGTAGAAAGGGAACTTGGATGGGGGGAGGACAAATTTGGTGAGGGGTATTCCCCTGCCCCAATGTTAATATGTACTTAAAATACTACTGTGAAAGATATGTAAGCAATTATGCTAACAATACAAATTAAAAAAAGATTAACCTATGTTTAATTATTGCCAGATGCAGTAATATTTAAATTTATTTTAATGGTAGCATTATTAAATTAATTTTAAAGATGTTTATTAATGAAACACTGTCATATTTCTTTGGCTTCATATTCTGATTATACAATTATTATGAAGTTGTTATGAAGTTATACAACTTATATAAGTTAGACAACAGTTATACAACTGTTATGAAGTGCTCTTATGACATTACTTAATTTCTACAATTCATGCTATTAGAATATTTACATATTTTAATTTAATTAAGATATATACATATATACCTATATGACTGATTTTTATTCTTATGTTAAGCATTTGATAAGTACTCTAAGTCTTTATTATGATACTTCAATAACCATATATTTAATTGTGCTTACTACTATGTTTTGTTATACTTTTATTTTTATGTTGTTTTTTTAACCTAAAAATCATATCAGTGTGCATGTGGAAATTATACAATGTCAAAAAAAGGTACTTCAATTGATGAAAAGTTTCTGCTAAAATAAAAGTAATTTTGGGAAAAAAAACCCTGCTATTTCCATCATTGCTGGTTTCTTTAGGTTGTAATGGGTAATCACATTCTGTGTTTCCCCCATTCCACTATATTGGAACACTTCTCATTTTATGCTGGCACCTATGGTGTTTTTAGTTTTTACCCTTTCAACCCTTGTATTTGTTCATGGATGAGGTACATACATAGATGTGGTATATTTTCTAAATACCTCAAGAAGTGCTATCCTTCTTCTGGCTTATTTTGTTTAACATTATATTTTCTTTTTTTTGTTTTGTTTTGTTTTTGGGCCACACCCATTTGATGCTCAGGGGTTACTCCTGGCTATGAGCTCAGAAGTCACTCCTGGCTTGGGGGGACCATATGGGACGCCAGGGGATCGAACCACGGTCCATCCTACGCTAGCGCTTGCAAGGCAGACACCTTACCTCTAGCGCCACCTTCCCAGCCCCTAACATTATATTTTCAAGATCCATCCATGTTGCTGCAAAATCCATGATTGTCTTATTTCTAAATGCTATGTATTATTCCATTGTGTATAAATACCACATCTTCATGATCCATTCATCTGTTGTTGGGCATCGAGGTTGGTTCCAATTTCTTTCCTTTTTTTTCTTTTTTCTTGTAAAAATTTATTCAAGAGACAAAATTGATTAACATAATGAGGTAAACTAACATAACATAATATAGTGACATAACATAACATAACATAACATATAATTGATATAATAATAATACATGCAAGTCAAAGAAAGTTTCTGATTAAAAACACATTTTTCCATAATGGCTTACATATCTTTCACAGTAGTATTTTAGGTACATATTAACATTGAGTCAGGGGAATACCCATCACCAACTATGTCCTCCCCCCATTCCAGTTCTCTTTCTACAACCCATATACCCCACCATCACCCTCCGGGCTGCTAGAGCAGATGGACCCCTCTTTGTCTGGCTTACTATTAGTGATCACATATCTGTTTGGTCCCTGAACCCTCCTTTGTTTCCCCCTCTATTTAAGAGGCAGAGCTAGAAAAATCTAGGTATGTGGTTTTGTTTGAAGGCAAGAAGAGCAATAGAATGGGGTACAAAATAAGAGGAAAAAAAAGAAGTCAAAAGTCAAATATGCTGAAAATGGGCTGAGTCCCTCTAGAGGCTTCCAACTTCAGTTTGAGAGAGGATGTGAAAAAGGTATTTGAAATACCACAACAATACAGAAAAAAAATCGAATTAAATAACTGGTGAGCGCTACAGCAATAAAGACAGGCACCACACAATAGTCTCGGTTCTTAAATCAAATCATGTTCGAGTGCAAAAAGAAAAAGACAAGACAAAATAAAATAAAATAATATTGGAGACAACAACCGTAATCTCCACACCGAAATAAAGACGTCAAAAAAAATCAATCAATTGATAAATAAACATGTGGAAAGATAATTGTTTTGTGCTTTTTTTTCTCCTTTTCTTTATTCCCCTGTATAGGCACAGTAACTATTGGGGATTTGTAGAGGGAATTCTCTTGACCTAGGAGATACAGGGTTTCTCCACCCCTGAAGTATACTGTCATGGTATTAACTCTAGACTCCTTGCATGTTCATTTACTCTCCCCTTGCTGCTTTTGTGGTGTGTGGAAGACTTCTGCTTTGTCTTGGATGGTAAAATCAGACCTCTGTTTCTAGAGATCTTGGTGGCTGTGCAGCTCAGGGAATGGAGTTTATGAAGTCTTTCTTTGTGGTTCTAGCAGTTCTGTTTCTTCAGTGTCGTTTTAATCCATCTTCTGTAGTTGGTGTTCTTGGTCGTTATGTTGCTCCTAGACTGGAGCCTTGGATAAAGTCTTTCATTATGTTTCTGGAAAACCCATTCAGTTGCGGTTGTCTCAGTCAAACTTCTGGAATTGGAGCTCTTGTTTGTTGAACAGATCGTATACCAAAAGCTAGGCTAGAGGCACGGACGGGCAGCTGGCAGGCCTCCCCATGTGCCAGGGCCTTTTGGTCCGGCCTAGGGTAGGGGGGCCTGGACCTGGGTCACCCGACCCCCCTCTCCCCCATTCCTCCGGATCTCCAGGTGGGTTCCTGGAAGGAGTTGACGGGGCACCCTGGGTTTTCCCCACTCCCAGGCCAGGCCCGGACACTGGCCTAGGTTGGGGCTCAAATCCCTGTCCTTAGGGCTTGGGAGGGTCCCTCTCCCTTCCTGGAGCAGGATATTTAGCCGGCACGGACGGGCAGCTGGCAGGCCTCCCCATGTGCCAGCAGCCTTTTGGTCCGGCCTAGGGTAGGGGGGCCTGGACCTGGGTCACCCGACCCCCCTCTCCCCCATTCCTCTGGATCTCCAGGTGGGTTCCTGGAAGGAGTTGACGGGGCACCCTGGGTTTTCCCCACTCCCAGGCCAGGCCTGGACACTGGCCTAGGGTGGGGCTTAGGGGGTGGAGTTTGATCTGGTGGGTGGCAGATAGCTGCTCAGCTATACTCAGGCTGTCACTGGAAATTTCATACCAGTCTACATTTTGCAAACTGCGCTGGGGCTAGCGCCCCCGCGCAAACATTTGCTCCTCCCAACCATCAGTACCCCAGATTTACCCTTCTTAACTTTAGTAACACATAGTTTTAATCTCTGACCTAAGGTATACAGTAGTTCTAACAAATCCCAGGACTATTTAGAAGGACACAAATTGAACACATATTGAACACACATATCTTTTGAATATTTTATGGGTTTTTTCTTTAACTGATGTAACTTTCTATATATTTTTCTACCATGATGTTTCTATCCACTTTTCATCTTGTCTTTTCTTTGTAAGCTGTATAGTAAGGATTGTTGTTGGAACTGTCCCTCAGTTTGATGCCTATGATTGAACTATGTCATGGAAATTGCTGGTCTTGTTCCTATTGCCTCCAGAAGCACCAATAACGCTTCATGGCATTGATCCTTGTTTGCATAGACACATTAAAATGGGAAAACACCATACATATAGATAAGTTCTTATCTAATAAATCTCAGTACAATGTACCTTACACCCTGAACATTGATATAATGATCTGGCACAGACCTCAGAAGAATGGGCATCCTCCATTCACGCCGGAACCAGGCAAGCTATCTACAAAACATCCAAGGTCTTTTATAGCAACAGCTGGATGCAGTCCTCTACCAAGAAAGACACTACCAAGGGTCTGACATCGACCCCCTAAAAAGAGACTTCCGTTTACACTGAGAAGACTTGACAACAACAATGACCTGCTCTACAGGACATGGTTCTCTCTAGTGCCCCTTAAGTGTGAGGTGAAACGAGAGCATGCTCTGCACCATCCTGACTGCAATATGGGATATGCAGACTCCAGGATCTTTAATACAGAAGCATGATACCAACAACAGAGACTATGTGAGGAATGGAGGTGTATTGCCACTACAGACGATGACTTGAATTGGACAAACTAGTTTGCCTGGAGCCTAGAGTCAGTCCTGTGCCAGGAAACTTCAGGGGTAGGGTCTCCTTGTATTTAGACCATAATTTGTCTTTCCATGTCCCTTATGTTTTGGTGGGCCTATGCAAACAAATGCCACTTTAATACCGTTTTTTACTAAGTTCCCTTGACTCCAATCCTTAAGAAAAACAACCCACTAAAACTTTTGAGGTTAACTTAAACTAGTAAGCATGTGCATGGAACTAGAGAAATGTACTTTGCCCTCAATGTTTAAGGAGTTACATAAGTCTAATGTCTTTAGATTATATTGTGTGCTGCTAAGAAATAGTATGTACTACAACTGGGGATTTGAGGGACAAAGTAATTGTATTGTACATGGGTTTAGTTTTGTTTTTCTTAATGTTCTTTGGCTAAAAGTTCAAGGCTGGGACATCATCGATGGGAATACCGTGAATTTTGTTTATGGGTGATTGGGCTTCCACTGTAACTTTACCCTGTCCTCTTTCTTTGCATCTTTGTTGTCATAATTAAAATAAAAATAATAATAAAAAAACAAAAGCTAGGCTAGAGCTTTTTGTTGCTGTTGTTGTTGTTGTTGGTCCCTGGATGTGTACTGTACAGTCTTGGTTGCAACAACCAGTATATAGCAATCTTGGCTTTTGCACATATCAAAGGGTGACCTGTTTTCTGATTCTGTCTTATCGATAGCTGATGAGGGAGGACAACTTGCTCTTAGATCAAGTTGTTCCCATTTCCTCCTTGTCAGGTTATCAATTTAGGACTGGCTCGTGTTGGTGTCAGAGCAGCATTGTAAATGCCTTGGAGGGGATTTGGTTCCTTGAGCTGATGCAGAGAACTCTGTGGTATCTATGTCTGGGATCCAGGAGTTAAGGCTGAACAGTCAGTGTCTAGTTTCCTGGAGCCTAAGTTGTTTCCACATGACATACATTCAGGGTTGGAGATGTCCGTGTGTTGTAAACAAGTATGAGTTCTTATCCCTAGTAGATAAGAGCTTGTTTTTATACGTACAATTTCCCCTTTGTTTCATATGTCTTTGCAGGAGGAAGTGATGCTACCTTATATTGCTGGTGGATTTCGGGGGGTGGAGAGAAAAGAAACCAGACTCCCGACAAAAACTAAGAATATATATGCTCACACATATTGAGAGAAAAAAAGTTTCTTTAAAAAAAAAGAAGATTAAATAAAAGATGTAATTAAAGGGATAAAGTGGGGCCAGGAGAGATAGCATGGATATCAGGCATCTGTCCTTTCTGTAGAAGGGCAATGGCTCAGAACCGTGCATCCCAATTGGTCCCCCATGCCCTCCAGGGACGTTCTCCAAGCATAGAGCCAGGAGCATCCTCCGAGTGCTGCCAGGAGTGACCCAAAAGAAGCAAAAACAAATCAAATCCAATAAAAACTAAAACAAGACAAAACAAACAAAAGAAACTAACAAGAATAAAAAATAAAAGAAAAAAAAACAAAGAAAAGGGGGAGAAAGTGATACAGGAGATCACTTTACATTTGGGGAGAAACAGGATAAGAGGTAGTGTTATATAGGTCTATACTTATGATGAAAGAATAGGGTTCCCCCTTGTCTTTTGAGATTTTCTTGTGAAGTGTGGGGTCCAGGTAGGGAAGTCTTGGGTAGAGTTCTTGCAGTGGGGGTCCTTTGGAGCTAGTTCCGGTATCAAGCCACAGTCCACATTAGGGAGAGGTGATTAGGAGGGCCACACTGCATGAGTCTGTCAGGATGTTGGTTTTATTTTCTTGCCTGGAACGAGGTGAGAGCTTGAGTGGGTGTCTCTTCACTTGGGTACTGGGTACTAGATCATTTTGGTAGGAGGTCTTTCTTGGTGCCTAGTGGATTAAGAGCTGAGGGTGAAGAGTTAGTGTGGTGGGGATATCGGGGGTGGGATTTAGGGGTGAAGGGTTAATCAGATTTCTGGAGGAGAGAGACGGGATAGTATATGAGAGGGGTTACATAGGGTATAGGTATGAGTTGTTTGTGGTTTAGGTTTGTCCCTTAAGGAGAATTACTGTCTCTGTTTGCTCCTGCACACATATAAACATATAGAAGTTAGCTTAGGTGTATATTAATGTAGAGAGGTGTGGGATGCAAGAGGTGCGCTGAGTACTAAGTATAGTACTTGTAAGGAAAGGAAACATTTAATAAATCAACTTTTGGCTATGTATAGGTTTCATGTCTCGAGTACTGACCATTATGTTAGTGAGGTCTATCTATAGGTGAAGCACAGGACCAGCCAGATCACCGAAGCAACAACCGAGATCTTCGGATTTTTACCACAGGGCCCAAGCATCGAACCCCTTCAACCAAACTAACAGGCCTTGCTCTTATAGCCTCTCTTCTCATTACTTCGTATTTTTGTTGCTTTTGGAGTTTGATTGTTGGTTTGTTTTGTTTTGTCTTGTTTTTCCTATTCTCTCCTCTTGTCTCCCTCTTCTTCCACCTTCTCCTCCTCACTATCATCAACCCAGTCTATGTCAAATAAAAACCACATGGTTACCTCCTCTATAGGAAAGGAATGCAGACATATAGGGTGCTGTGGACAAAACTGAAAAGGGTTCCAATTTTTGGCTATTGTGCTGAGTGCTGCGATAAATGGTGGAGTACATACATACTTTTTGGTGAATATTCTTCCATCTTGGGGATAGATATCCAGGTGTTTGATTGCTAGATTATATGGCAGCTCAATTCTGAGTTTACTAAGCACACTTCATACTGATTTCCATGGGAGATGGACCAGGCAGCATTCCACCAGCAGAAGATGAGAGTTCCTTTCTTACCACATCCCCGCCAACAGAAATTGGTAACATTATTTTTGATCTGTGCCATTCTAGCTGGTGGTAGGTGGTAGCTAATTGTTGTCTTGATTTGGATTTCTCTAGTAATGAGTGATGTTGTACATGTTTTCATGTGTCTCTTGGCCATCTGTAGTTCTTCCTTGGAAAAGTGTCTATGCATTTCTTCTCCCAAATATTCTATAGCTTTATTAGGTTTTGTGGGGCTCACCTTTCTGAGTGCTTTTTATATTCTAGATATCAATCCTTTATCTGATGTGTCGAGTGTGAATTTTTTCCCCATTCTGTTAGCTGTCTTTACATTTTGGCCAGCGTTTCTTTTGCTATATAGAATCTCTTTAGTTTCATGTAGTCCCATTTGTTTAAGTTTGTGCTATTACTCTTGCCATTGGCATTCCATCATCAAAGAGCTTTTTGATGTAAAAGTCTTTTAGTGTTCTGCCTATTTTTCCCTCAATGAACTTTATAGATTAGGGTCTGATTTCCAAGTCTTTCCTCCATTTTGATTTGATTTTTGTGTAGGGTGTGAGGTATGGATCAATCTTTAGTTTCTTACAAGTGGTTACCCAGTTATTCAAACACCATTTGTTGAAGAGACTGTCTTTGTTCCATTACAGATTCTTGGATCCTTTATCCAATATTAGTTGATGATATATTTGGGGGTATTTCTCTGGATATTTTGGTATAACCCACTGATATGTTACTGTGTCTTTTTTTCAGTACCATGCAGTTTTGATGACTATGGCTTTATAATAAAGCTTCAGGTTAGGTAAAGAAATACCACCCAGTTTCTTGATTTTTGGTATGAATTCAGCTAACCTAGGTCATTTGTGATTTCAGATAAACTTTATAATTGATTGTTCTAGTTCTTTTAAAAATCATATCTGAATTTGGATTGGGATTTCATTTAATCTATATAGTAATTTAGTTAAGATAGTCATTTTGATTATGTTGATTCTTTATACTGATGAGCAGGGGTTGTTCAATTTCCTTAGGTCCTCTTCAATATATTTCTAAAGCGTTTTGAAATTTTCATGGTATTGGTCTTTCAATTCTCTTGTCAGGGTGATTCCCAGGTATTGATATTTTTTGGTACTATTTTAAATAGGATTGACTCCTTAATGTCTTTTTCATCTACTTCTTAGAGGAATGCTATTGTCTTTGTCTATTAATTTTGTAGCCAGCCACTTTGCTGTATTGACTTATTGTTTCTTTAAGTTTGACTGTGGACTCTTTAGGGTCTTCTATGTATATAATCATATTATATGCAAAAGCGATAGTTTGACTTAATCTTTCCCTATCTGGATTCCTTGAGTTCCCTTCTCTTGTCTGATAGCGATTGCTAGTACTTCTAAAACTATGTTGAATACGAGTGGAGAAAGTGGGCAGCCTTGACTAGATCCTGACCTTAGTGGAAATGTTTTCAATTTTTTTCCATTAAGGATAATGTTGGCTGTGGGCTTTTTATAGATAACTGTATCTATCTTGAGGAATGTTCCTTCTAACTATTTTGTTGAGTGTTTTTTTAGCATAAATGGATATTGGATTTTGTCAAATACCTTCTCTGCATCAATTGATATGATCATGTGATTTTGGCTTTCTTCTTGTTGATGTGATGTATGATGTTGATTGATTTGCGTATGTTAAACCATCCTTGCATCCCTGTAATGAAACCCACTTGGTCGTAGTGTATAATCTTTTTGATGTGTTGTTGGCTTCAGTTTGCTAAAATTTTGTTGAGGATTTTTGCATCCTTGTTCATTAGTGAGATTGTTCTGTAGTTTTCTTTCTTGGATGGGTCTTTGCCATCTTTGGGAATGAGTATGATATTTGCCTCATAAAAGGAGTTAGGAAGGATTCCTGTCTTTTCAATGTGTTGGAAGAGCCTGAGAAACAGTGGTTGTAATCTTTCTCAGTATGTTTGACAGAATTCACCTGTAAATCCATCTGGACCTGGACTTTTGTTCTTGGCCAGTTTCTTAGTTACTGTTTCAATTTCCTAAGATGTGACTGGCCTATTTTGGCTTTCTGCATCTGCATTATCTAGTCTTAGAAGATATTTTTCCAGAAATCTGTCGGTTTCTTCAGGGTTCTAGCCTGAGTACAGTTGTTCATAGTATGCCCTCATGATGTCTTGAATTACTTGGGGTTCTGTTGTAGACTCTCCCCCCTTTGATATGTAATTTTATTTATTTCACATTTATTTTTCCTATTTTTGGTAAGTCTTGCCAGCGATTTGTCTATCTTGCTTATTCTTTCCAAAATCATCTCTTGGTTTCATTGATTTTTTTTTGTATTACTTTGTTTCTATGTTGTTTATTTTTGCCCTGGTTTTTATTGTTTCTTTTTTCTGGCTGTGTTTGGGTTTCTTTTTTGTTGTTTTTTTAGCTCCTTATGATGTCCTTGTAAACTGTTGATTTTGTCATTTTTCTCTCTCCTGACATATGCTTGTACTGTTATAAGTTTCCTCCTATTACTGCATTTTCTGTGTCCCGCAGATTTTGGACAAATTGTCTCTTCATTATCATTTATTTCAAGGAATCTTTTTATTTCTTCCTTGAGTTCCTCTTTGATCCAGCTGTTGTTAAATAGCATGTTGTTTAATCTCCAGGTGTTGAATTTTCTCCACAATTTCTCTTTTACAATCAATCTTGATCTCTGTTTCATAATAATCTGATGGGTTGCATCTAATAATCCTTGTTTGTGACTCTGTGAAAGTTAGATTTATATCATAAGTCATTGTCTATTCTCGAGAAAGTTTCATGTACACTTGAGAAGAATGTATATTCTGCTCTCTGGGGTGGAGAGTCCTGTATAGGGTTGTTAGTCCTATTTCTTCTAATTTCTTATTTAGGGTTCTGATGTCTTTTCTAGATTTCTGCCTGGTGTATCTGTCTAGTGGTGATAGTGAAATATTGAAATCTCCTACTACTATCACACTTCCTTCCATATCTTTCTCTAGATTTGTGAGCAAAAGCCTTACATTTTTTTCTGGCTCTACATTTGGCACATAAATATTGATCAGTTAGTACTTCTTGTTTTAATGTTCCCCTGATCAGTATGTAGTGACCCTATTGGTCTCTGAGCACTTTCTTAAGGTTGAATGCAATTTGCTCTGATATAAGAATGGCTGTCTCACCCTTTTTGTTTTTCATTGGCTTGTATAATTGATTTCCATCTTTTAATTCTAATTCTATGCCTATCCTGTTCTTTTACTTGTGTTACTTGCAGGCAGCAGATATCTGTTTTTTTTTCTGATCCACCCTTCTCTACTCTGTGTCTTTTAATGGGGGAATTTAGTCCATTGGCATTTAAGGAGATTACCATTAGAAAAGGCTCTTATGCTATTTTATTGAATAAAGTGGTTGTTTTTACAATAAGGGGTTTGGATTATGTAGTACATCTTTGAGTATTTCATTTAGAGATGGTTTGTTTAGTGCAAATATTGTGAGTTCTTTTCTTTTCTAAGAATGTTTTTAGTTCTCCTCCCCATGTGAATGATAGTTTTGCCATGTAGTGTATTCTAGGTTGGAAGTTCTTTCATTCAATAGTTTAAATATGTCACTCCACTCTCATCTTGTTTGGATTGTTTCAAAATGAGATCTGTTTTATTCTTATGTCTATTCCTTTGTATTTGCTGGTTTTTATCTCCCTTGTTGCTGTAAAATTCATCTTTCTATTCTGCTTTTTCCAGTTGGATTACTATGTCTTGGTGTTGGTCTCTTAGAGTCTATTTTATTAGGAACTCTTTTTGCCTTCTGGATTTGCACAAGTGTCTCTTTCCAGAGGGTGTGAAAATTCTCTGCTATTAATTTCCTCTCCACTTGTTCTTCTCCCTTCCCTTTTTACTCCCCTTCTGGTATTTCTACAATTTGTAGGTTATTTCTTTTATCTTTGATCATTAGGTGTCTAACTTTTTATTTCAATGTTTTGTGTCTTGCTTTCTTATTGACTTCTTTGTCATTGTTGTTTTGTAGTTTTTCTCAAATTCCTCTATGTATTCTTCTGTGTAATTCTGTTATTATGGCTTGCTAAATGTTTTGTATTTCCTTTAGTTACAATTGTATGGATTCTTTCATCTTTTGTAAAAGTTCTTTAGTTGGCTGAATTGTTCATCTATAGATTTTGCAACCTCCCGTGGGAGACCCCCGACCCGCGGGGGTGTGGAAATGAAGGTTGCTAATTATTAGTGGGTTCACTCGAGCAGAACCTACCTGTAAAGAAGAACTAGAGAAATTAGTAAGAGAAGCCTTCAAGACAACGCATGCTGTTCAAAAAGGGAAGTTTATTGTTGGGGGATCAGCTTTTAAGGGCTGAAACACGTCAGAGGTGTTACAAGTTTTCCACCAATCACATTTACAAGCATTCATTAGCATAAACTGGGGCAGGTAATAGGGAGGGGCAAAGAGGTAGACCTGAGCACGTTTTACTAAAAGGCATAAGATTCAAACAGAGTTCTATAAATTATACTCAACAAGTATAAATAGAACCTCAGCTGTAATCTTAATAATGTTTGCTAACACAAAGGCAAGTTGCTCTATATCTTTCTTTCTGGCTGGATATATTGGGCTGCTCTGAATTACTTTATTTGTCTATTTCCTTTGTCCTCAAGGCATGGGCGCCTTTGGTCACGTGGGTGACCAGATTAGGAATTACTGAGGTGTCTTTATGTTCTAGGTTTATCAGCTAGGCTCCCCACAAGATTTCTTAGTCTTGCAGGCTAGTGATTCCTTTATCTCTATTGCTACAGCATTCACTGTCACTTTTAGGTTCTCATCTAGTGGGCTCGTGCGTTTTGGTGGACTTGGAAGCTTGATAGGATTTCTCTCCATTTCCCAGATGCTAGTGTCTTCCTTAGTTTACCCATATTTCTTTGCACCTGTTGGTTTTGAATGTTGAGTTTTCTGGTTGTTTAATAAGGAGGTCTGCTGTACTGGCTGTATTAAAGGTGCTTGAAAGTATATTATATTTAGAATTTATTTTTCCTTAGCCAGGTGGCTTATCTAAATATGATAGCGATATTAAAAGTTGCTTCAGTATTTTGCTATCCTGTTTTATGGGCTATGGATTATCTGAGGAAGTTGAGTGTTACATTTCAGCTGACTAGATCTATGTGTTGTCAGTTAGACTATCTGGTGTTTTCTCACAGTTTGTGATTGGGGTAGGGGTATGGGTGGTCTCAAACCTGTCCAGAGCTTCCAGGCCAAGGTGTGCACCTTTCCAGTCTGGTGGCGAGTGGTCTCAAACCTGCCCAAAAAATCCCAGACCCAAGTGCATGACTTTTCCGGTCCAGCAGTGGGGTGGGGGCGTTATCAGACTTGCCCAAAATGTTTCAGGCCTAGGTGCATGCCTTTCCAGGCCCTGTGGGGGGAGGACAATCTCAAACCTGCCCAAAAGGTCCCAGGCCCAGGTATGTACCTTTCCCAGTCCTGTGTAGGGGGAGGTCTCAATACTGCCCAATCGATCCCAGGTGCAGGTGTGGAGTTTCCCAGTCTGCTGGAGGAAGCAGGCTATCTCAAACCTGCCCAAAAGGTCCTAGGCCCAGCTGTGCGCCTTTCCCAGTCCACCTCCCTCTCTTTCTCTTATTTTTTCTTGTGCATTTTCCCTTTGTGATATAAGGGTTTGCATTATTGTTAATAAAGCACTTTATATCACTTTATCTCCTTTGAGCACACCAATTTTGACCAGAATGATTAGTTCCAAATATCATTGTTATGGTGGTCTTTTGTCTATTCTAAGTGTACTGCTTCACTATGTGTGGCGAGATTGTTACTAGGGACTGGTTATTCTGGCCTTCAGCTCCATTGTTTCTGGATATTGCCATACTATCTTTTTATCTTATGTCCCACAAATAAGTGAGATTATTCTATGTATATTATTCTCTCCATCTCATTTTACTCAGTATAAAAATCTCCATATCCATTCAAGTATAAGCAAATTTCATGTCTTTATTTTTTTCTAATAGCTGCATAATATTCCACTGCATAGATGTACCAGTTTCCTTAACCAGTCTTCTGTTCTTGGGCACTTGATTTGTTTCAAAATTCTTTCCGTTGTAAATAGTGCTGAATTGAACACAGAAGTGCAGAGAACTTTTCTGAATGGTGTTTTTGAGTTCCTAGGATATATCTCTAGGACTGGTATTATGGGATCATATAAAAGCTCAATTTGTAGTTTTATTGTTTGTTTTGGAACCAGACATGGCAGCACTCAAGGGTTACTCCTGGCTCTGCACTCATAAACCACTCCTGGCAGGCTCGAGGGACCATGTGGGATGCTAGAGTTCAGACTGGGGTAGGCCACATGCAAGGCAAACACTCTACAGATGTGCTACTGTTTCAGCCCCTCAATTAATATATTTTTGAGGAATTTCAATATTCTCAAAAAGACTTGACTTGTCGACATCCTTTCTAGCATTTTTTGGTTTTGTTCTTTGGGATACGTGCCTATCTCTGTATTTTTAATTTGCATCTTCCTAATTACTAGTCATGTGGAGCACTTTTCATGTGTCTTTTGGCCATTGATAATTCTTCTTGGAGGAAATGCCTTTTTATTTTTCTCCCAACATTTGATTGGTTAAATTTTTGTTCTTGCTAAGTTCTGTCATTGCCTTGTATACCTTAGATAACAATATTTTATTGGGTTTTGGATGAATAGTTTCTTCCATTCTGTATAGAATCTTTGTATTCTAGATACTGTTTCATTTGAGGTGCAAAGGCTTATTAGCTTAATGTAGCTCATTTTTTATATTTGATTCCACTTGTTTGGCAAGTGGAATTTCATACCTGAATATCTTTTTTGCTTTACTGTCAAGGAGTGTTCTGAATACATTTTCCTTTATGTACCTTATGGTTTCATGCCTGATATCAAGATCTTAAATGCATTTTGATTTGACGTTTGTGCATGGGATTAAGGGAGGTCTAAGTACATTATTTTGCATATAGTTGACCCATTTCCCTTACATTGTTGCTTGAATTTATTGCTTCACTTTGTATTTCTTGCCATTTTCTTGATACACTTTTATTGCTTGCTCATTTAACAAAGATTAACTCATCAAAAGCCATTGTCCATCTCTGAGTATTCAAGTCCATATCATTGATGTGAGGTTCAGTCATTTCAACACCATGTTATTTTAATTGCTAGTTCTATATAGTACAGTTTAAAGTTGGTAAATATTGATGCTTGCAATCTTCTTTTCCCCAATAATTGATTTAGCTATTTGTTGGCTTTTATTGCTCCATATGAATTTTAGTAGCGTTTTGTTCACTCCTTAGAAATATGGCATAGGTATTCTCAAAAGAATTACATTAAATCTGCACAATGCTTTTCGAAATATTTTCATTTTGATTATATTAATCCTCCTTAACTATGAGCCTAGTATTTGGTTCCATTTTTTCTGTATTCTATTATTTCTTATGCAGTGCTTTGTAGTGTATTTTTGTATATGTTTTTCACCTCTTTAGTTAAGTTGACTCAAAGGTAATTTATTTTCTGAGGCACAAATGTAAACGGGATTACTTTTTAAATATATTTTCCTTCCCTTTCTCTATGTAAAGAAACGCCATAAATGTCCTTAATAACTTTTTCTTACTTAATTGCTATGTCATGTTCTTCCAGTATTATATTGTATAGAAGTGGTAGAGTATGAAACTTTGTCTTGTGCCAGATCTTTGAGTAAAGGCTTTAATTTTTTTCCCATTAAGTAAAATGCTTGCAATGGGTTTTGTGACAAATACCTCTGAAATATTGTGTAAGTTTTCTTCAGTCCCAGTCTTCTTGAGAGATTTTAGCATGATTGGGTGCTATATTTTTAAAATGTTTTCACAGTATCTTTTGGTATGACCATAAGAATTTTTTTCTTCTTTTATTGATATGTTATATTATATATTTGACTTGTGTAAAACAATCTTGTTTTCCTGGAATGAATCCTTCTTGGTCGTAAAATATAACATTTATTATGAGCTGTTGGATTATGTTTGCTAGCATTTTCTTATGGTACTTTGCATCTGTGTTCATCAAGGCTGTCATTCTATAATTTTTTTCTTTGTGATATCTCTGGTTTTGTTATCAGGGTAATATTATTTTAGTAGAAAATCTTTGGACTGTTTTGTTTCTTCAATTTTCTAGAAAGGCTTGACAAGTATTGTCAATAGATTCTCTTTAAAGGTATAAAATAATTTGCTCATGAGTTCATCTGGGCCTGTCCTTTTGTTTCAGGGAACTCTATGGATTATCATTTTAATTTTTTCGGTAATAATAGGTCTCTTGATGTACTCCAGATCAACTTGGTTCAACATTGTAGGTTTAGGAATACAAAAATTAGACATTTCTTCAAGGTTCTATTGTTTTGTGATATAAAGATTCTCAAAGTAATTTTATTACTCTTTGAACATCTGTATTATCTGCAGGTGACACACCCTTTTCATTTCTGATTCTATTTATTTTTCTCTCTCACTTTATTTGTGAGCCATGCTAATGCTTTGTCAATATTGTTTAGTTTTCAAAGAACTGACTCATGCTTTCATTTATCTTTTGGATTATTATCTGGGTGTTTAATTTATTAATTTATATTTTTTAATATTTCTTTTTTATATATTTAAACACCTTGATTACATACATGATTGTGTTTGGGTTTCAGTCATGTAAAGAACACCACCCATCACCAGTGCAACATTCCCATCACCAATGTCCCAAGTCTCCCTCCTCCCCACCCGACACCCACCTGTACTCTAAACAGGCTCTACATTTCCCTCATACATTCTCATTATTAGGACAGGTCAAAATGTAGTTATTTCTCTAACTAAACTCATCACTCTTTGTGGTGAGCTTCCTGAGGTGAGCTGGAACTTCCAGCTCTTTTCTCTTTTGTGTCTGAAAATTATTATTGCAAGAATGTCTTTCATTTTTCATAAAACCCATAGATGAGTGAGACCATTCTGTGTTTTTCTCTCTCTCTCTGACTTATTTCACTCAGAATGATAGATTCCGTGTACATCCATTTATAGGAAAATTTCATGACTTCATCTCTCCTGACAGCTGCATAATATTCCATTGTGTATATATACCACAGTTTCTTTAGCCATTCGTCTGTTGAAGGGCATCTTGGTTGTTTCCAAAGTCTTGCTATGGGAAATAGAGCTGCAATGAATATAGGTGTAAGGAAGGGGTTTTTGTATTGTATTTTTGTGTTCCTAGTGTATATTCCTAGGAGTGGTATAGCTGGATCGTATGGGAGCTTGATTTCCAGTTTTTGGAGGAATCTCCATATCGCTTTCCATAAAGGTTGAACTAGACGGCGTTCCCACCAGCAGTGGATAAGAGTTCCTTTCTCTCCACATCCCAGCCAACACAGTTTATTCTCATTCTTTGTGATGTGTGCCATTCTCTGGGGTGTGAGGTGGTATCTCATCGTTGTTTTGATTTGCATCTTCCTGATGATTAGTGATGTGGAGCATTTTTCATGTGTTTTTTGGCCATTTGTATTTCTTCTTTGTCTGTTCATTTCTTCTCCCCATTTTTTGATGGGATTAGATGTTTTTTTCTTGTAAAGTTCTGTCAGTGGCTTGTATATTTTGGAGATTAGCCCCTTATCTGATGGGTATTGGATGAATAGTTTCTCCCACCCAGTGGGTGGCTCTTGTATCCTGGGCACTATTTCCTTTGAGGTGTAGAAGCTTCTCAGCTTAATATATTCCCATCTGTTAATCTCTGCTTTCACTTGCTTGGAGAGTGCAGTTTCCTCTTTGAAGATGCCTGTAATGTTCTGGAGTGTTTTGCCTATGTGCTGTTCTATATATCTTATGGTTTTGGGACTGATATCGAGGTCTTTAATCCATTTTGATTTTAACTTTGTACATGATGTTAGCCGGGAGTCTAAGTTCAATTTTTTGCAAGTGGCTTTCCAATTGTGCAAACACAACTTGTTGACGACGCTTTCCCTGCTCCATTTAGGATTTCCTGCTCCTTTATCAAAAATTAGGTGATTGTATGTCTGGGGAACATTTTCTGAGTATTCAAGCCTACTCCACTGATCTGAAGGCCTGTTCTTATTCAAATACCATGCAGTTTTGATAACTATTGCTTTGTAGTACAGTTTAAAGCTGGGGAAAGTAATTCCTCCCATATACTTTTTCCCAATGATTGCTTTAGCTATTCGAGGGTGTTTATTGTTCCAAATGAATTTCAAAAGTGCCTGATCCACTTTTTGAAGAATGTCATGGGTATCTTTAGAGGGATAGCATTAAATCTGTATAATGCCTTGGGGAGTATTGTCATTTTGATGATGTTAACCCTACCAATCTATGAGCAGGGTATGCGTTTCCACTCCCGTGTGTCCTCTCTTATTTCTTGGAGCAGAGTTTTATAGTTTTCTTTGTATAGGTCCTTCACATTTTTAGTCAACTTGATTCCAAGATATTTGAGTTTGTGTGGCACTACTGTGAATGGGGTTGTTCTCTTAATGTCCATTTCATCCTTATTAGTATTGGTGTATAGAAAGGCCATTGATTTTTGTGTGTTAATTTTGTACCCTGCTACCTTACTATATGAGTCTATTGTTTTTAGAAGCTTTTTGGTAGAGTCTTTAGGGTTTTCTAAATAGAGTATCATGTCATCTGCAAACATTGAGAGCTTGACTTCTTCCTTTCCTATCTGGATTCCCTTGATATCTTTTTCTTGCCTAATCGCTATAGCCAGTACTGCCAGTGCTATGTTGAATAGTAGTGGTGAGAGAGGACAGCCTTGTCTTGTGCCAGAATTTAGCGGGAAGGCTTTTAGTTTTTCTTCATTGAGGATAATATTTGCCACTGGCTTGTGGTAGATGGCCTTAACTATATTGAGAAAGGTTTCTTCCATTCCCATCATGTTGAGGGTTTTGATCAAGAATGTGTGTTGGACATTATCAAATGCGTTCTCGGCATCTATTGATACGATAATGTGGTTTTTATATATTTTTTGCTGATGTTGTGTATTATGTTCATAGATTTACGGATGTTAAACCATCCTTGCATTCCTGGGATGAAACCTACTTGATCGTAGTGGATGATCTTCTTAATGAGGCATTGAATCCTATTTGCCAGGTTTTTGTTGAGGATCTTTGCATCCGTATTCATCAGCGATAGTGGTCTGTAATTTTCTTTTTTTGTAGCAACTCTGTCTGGTTTAGGTATCAAGATGATGTTGGCTTCATAAAAGCTATTTGGAAGTATTTCCGTTTGTTCAATTTCATGAAAGAGTCTTGCCAGGATTGGTAATAGTTCCTCTTGGAAAGTTTGAAAGAATTCATTAGTGAATCCATCTGGGCCTGGGCTTTTGTTTTGGGGCAGACATTTGATTACCGTTTTAATTTCATCAATGGTGATGGGGGTGTTTAGATATGCTACATCCTTTTCCTTCAACCGTTGGAGATTATAAGAGTCCAAGAATTTATCCATTTCTTCCATTTTCTCATTTTTGTGGTGTAGAGTTTCTCAAAGTAGTTTCTGATTACCCTTTGAATCTCTGTCATATCAGTAGTGATCTCTCCTTTTTCATTCCTAATATGAGTTATCACGTTTCTCTCTCTCTCTCTTTCTTTGTTAGTTTTGCCAGTGTTCTATCAATCTTCTTTATTTTTTTAAAGAACCAACTTCTGCTTTCGTTGATCTTTCGATTGTTTTCTGGGTTTTCACTTCATTGATTTCTGCTTTCAGCTTTGTTGTTTCCTTCTGTCTTCCTATTTTTGGGTCCTTTTGTTGAGCACTTTCTAGTGCTATTAGCTGTGTCATTAAGCTACTCAGGTAAGCTCCTTCTTCCTTCCTGATGTGTGCCTGCAAAGCTATAAATTTTCCTCTCAGTACTGCTTTTTTGTGTCCCATAAGTTCTGATAGTTTGTGTCTTTATTGTCATTTGTTTACAGGAACCTTTTTATTTCCTCCTTGATTTCATCTCGGACCCACTGGTTATTGAGTATGAGGCTGTTTAACTTCCAGGTGTTAAAGTTTTTCTTCTGAGTCCCTTTGGAATTCACAAATAATTTCAGAGCCTTGTGGTCAGCGAAGGTAGTCTGCAAAATTTCTATCCTCTTGATATTATGGAGGTATGTTTTATGTGCCAGCATGTAGTCTATCCTGGAGAATGACCCATGTACATTGGAGAAGAATGTGTATCCAGGTTTCTGGGGATGGAGTGTCCTATATATATCCACTCGGCCTCTTTCTTCCATTTCTCTCCTCAGGTCTAGTATATTCTTGTTGGGTTTCCTTCTGGTTGACCTATCCAGTGTTGACAAAGCCGTGTTAAGGTCCTCCACAATTATTTTGTTGTTATTGATATTATTTTCCAGATTTGTCAACAGTTGTATTAAATATTTTGCTGGCCCCTCATTCGGTGCATATATGTTTAGGAGAGTTATTTTTCCTGCTCTACATACACCTTGATTAATATAAAATGCCCATCTTTGTCCTTTACTACCTTCCTGAGTGTAAAGTTTGCATTATCTGATATTACTATGGCCACTTCAGCTTTTTTTATGGGTGTTGTTTGCTTGGATAATTTTTCTCCAGCCTTTTATTTTGAGTCTATGTTTGTTCTGACTATTCAGGTGAGTTTCTTGTAGGCAGCGGAAGGTTGGATTGAGTTTTTTGATCCATTTAGCCACTCTGTGTCTCTTGACTGGTGCATTTAGTCCATTGACGTTGAGAGAAAGAATTGTCCTGGGATTTAATGCCATCTTTATATCAAAATTTGCTATGTATTTTGGTTAGTCTTGTCTTAAATTAGGTCTTTCAGTTTTTCTCTTAAGACTGGTTTTGTGTCTGTAAAATTTCTGAGCTGATTTTTGTCTGTGAAACGATGTATTCTTTCGTCAAAACGGAAAGTGAGTTTTTCTGGGTATAGTATTCTGGGTGAAGCATTCATTTCATTCAGTCTTGTCACAATATCCCACCGCTGCTTCTGGCATTGAGTTTTTCTGGTGACAGGTCTGCTGTAAATCTCAAGGATGCTTGCTTGAATGTAATTTCCCCTTTTGATCTTGCTGTTTTCAGAATTCTGTCTCTATCTGTGGGATTTGTCATTGTGACTAGGATGTATCTTGGTGTGGTTTTTCTGGGGTCTCATTTGATTGGTACTCTTCGAGCATGCAGGATTTGATCACATATATTCATTAGCTCTGGAATTTTCTCTTTAATGATGTTTTTCACCATTGATTCTTCCTGAAAATTTTCTTCCTGGGTCTCTGGGACTCCAATGATTCTTAAGTTGTTTTTGTTGATCTTATCATAGACTTCTATTTTCATCTGTTCTCATTTTTTGACTAATTTTTCCATTGTCTGTTCATTTCCTTTAAGTTTTTTTTCCAATCTCTCCTGCTTTATGGAATTGTTATGTATCTCATCTTCCACAGCACCAAGTCTATTCTCAGCTTCTGATACCCTGTCCCATAGCTTACCATTTTGTCATTCACTTCGTTTACTGAGTTTTTCAGGCCTGTTAGTTGACATGTTATTTCAGTTTGGAGTTTTGTGATTTCTGTCTTCATATTTTCTTGGTTCTTATTAGTGTTCTGTTCAATTCTATCCATGGTTTCTTTGAGTTCTTTGAGCATTTTCCATATTGCTAGTCTAAAGTCTTTATCTGAGAGGTTGATTAGTTGGTTGGTCATTATCTGGTCATCAGAATTGTCATCTTCATTTTCTATGTCTGATGCTGGCCTGTGTTGTTTCCCCATTGTCACACTTGTATTGTGGTTTTTTCTATGTGTTGTGGTGGTATTCATTGGCTATATGATGCAGGCAGCACACTCCTCTGGCTCCGCCCTTTCTGGATGGGCTGACTTGCCTCTAAGTGAGGGGAGTCCTCCATGGATGAAGCCTCACACTGGATCAAATCTTTGGCCCGAGCATGCAATAGAGAAGACAGTCCGGCGAGAAATGCTTGCTTCTGTGATATAGCACAGTTCTTAATGTGATTTTTTTCTTCTTTTTCCGATGGTGTTCTTTACTTAGAAAGAGTGCATGGCCGCGTAGCGAAGTGAAGCTGGAGCCTCTTTTCCGCCCACTCCCAAGAGTTTTACGCATGAGGACAGTAGACAGACATACACAGGTAGCACTCACAGTTTTTCACAGTTGGGTCCCACTGGGCAGGCGTAGTTTCGTGGATTTTCCCAGCCTGATGTCCAAAACAGGGGAACCGGCTTCTGCAAATGCGTGCCGTTTTTTATGTTCTGGAGTCCTGCCGTGAAAATGGCCTCTGGGAGAGCAAGTTTTCTGGAGCCTCTTTTTGCCCCACTCCCAAGAGTTTCACGCAAGAGGACAGTAGACAGACATACACAGGTAGCACTCACAGTTTTTCACAGTTGGGCCCCACTGGGCAGGGGTAGTTTTGTGGATTTTCCCAGCCTGATGTCCCAAACAGGGGACCCCTATTAATTTATATTTTAAGTTTTTTTATCTTCAACTCTCTGTCTACTTTCGGCTCATTTTGTAGGTCTGTTTCAAACTTTTTTTTGGGGGGGGGAGAGCACACTGCCTGGCTATGCACTCAGAGATCGCTTTGGCTTGGAGGACCAAACGGGACACAGGGGGATCAAACAGCAGTCTCTCCTAGATTTTCACATGTAAGGCAAATGCCCGACAGCCTGCATCACCACTCTGGCCCTTGTTTAAAACTTCTTAAGCTGTTTCATTAAGTTATTTGAATAGGCCTTTTATTCCTTCTTAACAAATGCTTGCAAAACTATGAATTTTCCTATTAAATACTGCATTTTCTGTGTCCCAAAAATTAGTATAATTGATATTTTAATTCCCATTTTTTCCAGGAATCCATTAATTTCCTCTTTGATTATGTCTTTAACCCACTAGTTTTTTTTTAAGTAGTGAACTGTTTATTTTCCAGAGATTAAAGTTTTCTCTATTTCTGTTTTTTATTTTGAATGCATCATGGCTGCAGAATATAGGTAATATGATTTCTATCCTTGTGACTTTATGGAGATATAGTTTAGAGCTTAGCATGTGATCTAACTTGGAGAGTGTCCCATGTGCATTGGAGAGGAAAGTATAGCTTTTGGGGGATGCAAATTATATCTATATATACATATCAATATATATATATACATATATATATATATACTAAACTACTCTTGTCCATTTATTCCTTAAAACCTGTATACTAGTCAATTTTTTGTCTGATTGATTTTTTTTTTGGTTTTTGGGCCACACCCTGTGACGCTCAGGGGTTACTCCTGGCTCTATGCGCTCAGAAGTTGCTCCTGGCTTCTTGGGGGACTATATGGGACACCGGGGGATCGAACCGCGGTCCGTCCTAGGCTAGCGCAGGCAAGGCAGGCACCTTACCTCCAGCGCCACCGCCCGGCCCCTGATTGATTCTAATTATATGATCTTTCTTCATTTTGAAAAGGGTAAGAAGTGCTTTTAGAATATCTAGCTGTTCTCAGGTACTACTCCTATTGCTACTAAAAAGTTCCAGGAATGAAATGAAACCCAACTATAATCATATTTGTAATCAAGGTGTTTAAATAAAGATATTAATAAAAATTAAAAATATTCCAGGAATAAAATATATTTGGCTACATTCAAGACAATTGAATTAACTCTGTACATCTGAAGCCCTTAATGTTCATTTCTTAAACTATAAAGTGTTGGGAAAATATAATTTACATTTACTCATAATACCTCTACATCTACAATTTTATAAACATTCTTTTTATTTGTTTGTTTTTGGGAGTCACATGTGGCAGTGCTAAGGGTATACTCTGGGCTCTGCACACAGAAATCGCTCCAGGCATGCTTATGGGATGCCAATAATTGAACCTGGGTGCATTCCTGGTCAATCTCATGAATGGCAAATGCCCAATTGCTGTGCTATATTCTTGTCCCCATGTAGACGTTCTTTTTTTAATTTAATTTTTTTATTTTTAATTATGAGAACAAGGGTGCAAAGAAAGAGGACAAGGTAAAGTTACAGTGGAAGGACAATCACCCATAACATAATTCTCAGGAGTCCCCTTGCTGATATCTTAACTTTGAAATTTCAATCAAAGAACATTAAGATAAATAAGACAGAATCCATGTACAATTACTTTGTCCCTCAAGTCCCCAGATTGTAACACATTATAATATTTCTTAACAGCACACAAGGCAATCTAAAGCCATAAAACTTACGTAACTCCTTAAACATTACAGACATAGTATTTTTTTACATTTCCATATACATGCATATTAGCTTAAGTTAACCTCAAATTTTAAGAGGGTTCTTTTTAAGGATTAGAGTCAAGGGAGCACAGTAAAAATGGTGTTAGAGTGGCAATTGTTGTTTGGATAGGCCCACCAAAATATGAGGGACATGGAAAGAAATAACCTTGACCTAAATCCAAAGAGACCCGACCCCTGAACGTTCCTGGCACAAGACCAAATCTAGGCTCCAGGCAAGCTAGATTGTCCAATCCAAGACATTGTCTGTAGTGCCAACACACTTTTATTTTTCACACAGTCTCTGTTGTTGGTATCATGTTTCTGTATTAAAGATCCTGGAATCTGCATATCCTACATTGAAGTCAGTATGTGGAGCATCCTCTCGTTTCACCTCACAATCAAAGGGCAATGCATGGAGCCCTATCTTGTAAGTAGGTCATTGTTGTTGTTAAGTCTTCTCAGTGTTAAGGGAAGTCTCTTTTGAGCAGGTCAATGTCTGAGCAGTGTAGGGTCTTCCGTGGTAGAGGATTGATGTAAACACTCTTAAGTTTGTTCTGATTTGTATGCCATATACTAAAATTTATACATTTTATGATTTGCAGTGTTTTTATCTAGAAATCAGTATATGCATTATAAATCTATTTGTATATCTATTTATATATAAATCTATATAAATCTAGGTCCATGGCCCCTGTATCTCTTGATTTATAAACAAGTGTTTATCACAAAATGGGTGCTTAAATAATGTATCATCATCCTTAGTCTCACTGCTTGTTCCTGTCTATGGAAATTCTGCCTGGTTGCAACTCGAACATAATTTGACGAACATAATTTCTTTTATCATGCCAAACAGGTTATGCCACTTCAGCCAATGAGACTGGTCACAGAGAAAGAGATAAACTGCAGACAAGAGACAAATGCACATGGACTGCCTTTTTCCTATTCTATTTTTGTTTATGGAGTCCCTACAACTAAATAACCTAACAGCTTTATTTTGCACTTGCCTGTTGCATTTTAGCAGCCACCATACTGTTGTTGCCAGTTCTTTTTTTCTATGTGATTTTTCTCTGGGTGCCTTTTCATAAGCCCTTTGCATTCTCATAGTTAAACTGTCTTAGCTAGGGCACATTTCATCCTTGAGTTTTCTTGTTAGGGGATGAATTTCCACAATATACAACTTTGATTCTCCTCTAGCTAAACTGGTTCCACCCTCAATAACACTTAATCTCATTAAATGTTACTACCATTTACTAAACTGTCAGTGTCAAATTTAGGAGTTATGTTTGATGATTCTGTCTTCTTCATACCCTTAAACTAACAAGACACATACATTTTTACTTAAAAATATATCCAAAAGAAAACTTTTTCTAAAATTCCCACTATGATATTCTTATTCTAAAACATTATTAATTTTGCCTTGACTTGTTTACATCTTCCACAGGTCTCAACTGGTTTGCCTGTTCTTATGATTATCTCGCCTACATTTTATCTATCATCAGCAATTAAGTTGATCATTTTAAATCATGAAATGTATCATGAAAATTACCATTTTCAAATGTTCTACAGATTATTTTAAGTATTACAATGATAATAAACAAAATGTATTTAGTATGATTGCATTATTTAAGCTTCGCTCACATTTTTCATATTGATGCCATTGGATGGCCTCACATAATTTATAAGAAGTCTGTTGTCTGTGTTTAGAAAAAATGGCAACCACTTGGTATCTACCACTTTTTCTCTACTCATTTATGCCACCCAGGGGAGTGGCTGGTGATAAATAAGACTGTATTCCTTGCTCTTAGCAAGAAAAGATAGTCCTAGACTTTACACAGTCCCTCCAGGACTTTCATCTTCCTCTCAGTAAAAAAATTCAGGAGGAGTTGAACAGTAAAGTAAAAGCAGGTTTTATTTAGAAATTCTCAGGAGGAGTGACAGACAGACAGCAATGCACCCCAGAGAAAACATAAGCTTCTCCAAAGGTGGAAATTGTCCCAGTATATAACAAACATAGCCAGATTCTGGCTATTGTAAATAGTGCTGCAACGAACATAGAAGTGATGAGAACATTGTTGCATTGTTTTTGTGTTCCTAGCATATATCCCTATTAGCGATATTGCTATATAATATAAGAGTTTAATTTTTTTAAAAAAGGAATATCCATATTGTTTTCCAGAAAGGCTGGACTAGATGGCATTCCCAAGTGTAGTGAATGAGAGTTTCATTCTCCCTGCATCCATGCCAGCACAGTTTGCTCTTGTTCTTTGTGATGGGGGCCAGACTTTGTGGTGTGAGATCATATAATAATGTTTTGATTTGTATCTCATTAATGATTCGTGATGTGAAGATTTTTGTTGTCTGCCTTTGTTCTTCTGTATTTATTCTTTGAGAAAATTTCTGTTCATTTCATCTCAATTTTTGACGGGGTTAGATTTTTTTAAGTTCTGTCAGTACCTTGTATGACTTAGTAGGTGAATAGATGCTCCCCTTCTAAGAGTGGCCTTTGTTTTCTAGTCACTGTTCTTTTTAGGGGCAGAAGATTCTCAGTTCAATGAAGTCTCATTTGTTTATATCCACTTTCAATTCTTTATACAGTGGTGTTTCCTCCTTAAAGATGATTTCTTCCTGTTGCACATATCCCTTGATTAGTACAAAGTTTCCATCTTTGTCCCTTACAAATTTTCTGAGTCTACAGTTGGTGTCATTAGATATTAATATGGCCACCCCCGCTTTTCAAGGGTGTTGTTTGCTAGGATGATTTTCCTGAAGGCTGTGATTTTGAGTCTATGTTTGTTTTGGCTCTTCGGGTTTGTTTCTTGTAGGCAGCAGATTGTTGGGTTCATCTTTTTTTTTTTACCCTTTTTGCCACTCTGTGTCTTTTAATTGGTGCATTTAGTCCATTGACATTGAGGGAGATGATGTCATAGGATTTAATGTCATCTTTGTGGGTAAGTTTGCTGTGTTTGTTGGTCTGTCTTGCTTTAAGTTAGACCTTTCAGTTTTTCATTCAACGCTGGTTTTGCATCTGTGAAGTTTCTGAACTGTTGTTTATCTTTGAAACTATGTATCCTGCCTTCAAACCTGAATGTGAGTAGGGCTGGGTGCAGTATTCTCGGGGAAGGGTCCATGTCATTCAGTCTTGTCACAATATCCTACCACTGTTTTCTGGCCTTGAGGGTTTCTTGTGACATGTCTGCTGTAAGTCTTAAGGATGCTCCTTTGAATATAATTTCCTTTTTGATCTTGCTGCTTTTATCTCTATCTGTGGGATTTGTCATTGTAACTAGGATGTGTCTTGGAGTGTTTTTCTTTGGGTCTCTTTTAGCTGGTATTCTTCAGGCATGCAGGATTTGATTGCATGAAGTCTTTAGCTCTGGGAGTATTTCTGTAATAATGTCTTCGACTGGTAATTTTTCCTGGGGATCTCTGACCTCGGCCTCTGGGACTCCAATGATTATTACACTGTTTCTGTTGAGTTTACCAAAGACTTCTATTTTCACCTGTTCACATTTCTTGGGTACTTTTTCCATTGCCTGATCTTTTTTTCTTAAGATTTTTTCCCAATTTCTTCTGTCTGCTGTATTGAGTTGTTCTGCATCTCATCTTCCAGCATGCTGATTCTGTCCTCAGCTGCTGTTACCCTCCTGGGGAGGCCATTCAATGAATATTTCTGTTGAGCTACTGTGTTTTTCAGATCTGTTGCTTCAGTTTCGAGTTTTCTGATTTATGTCTTTGTGGTCTGTTCAGATCAATCTATGTTTTCTTTGAGTTCTACGAACATCCTCCATACTTCTATTCTAAACTCCTTATCTAAGAGGTTAATCAGATGGTTGGAATTTTTTGGGTCATCAGAGCTATCATCTTCATTCTATCTGCATGGTGTTTGCCTGTGAGGTTTCCCCATTGTCACACTTGTAGTATGATTTTTTTCTGCGTATTGTATTGGGTTTCATTGGTTAGAAAGAGTGCATGGCTGCAAAGCGGAGAAGCCACAATCTCCTGCAGGCTCTAGGGGACAGTTTTATTTGGGGTGCCCTTCATAGCCCTCTGAGGAGAGCTTCAGAGATTCAGAAAAGAGACACAAGAAAAGCCAACCAGTCCCTTCACGTTCTCACAGTTATCAAGGGCACAGCAGGGCAGAACCTCCACAGACAGAGGAATCAGCTCTCTGCCTGGCAACCCCCACAGCCAGTCCTTATTCACTCAGTGTTTCTTGGCTTCTTGGCCTGAGCAGCTTCAGGACGCAGTGTTTTGGGGGGTGTTCTTTCTAGCCGTCTGAGGAAAGCTTCATGGATTCAAAAATGAGACCTCACCCTCAGTTCTTCATCTATTGGGCATCGAGACCGACCTCTTACCCCAATAAGCCATTACCCAGCACCCAAGCGAAGAGACACCCACTCAGACCCACACCTCATCCCCAGCAAGAAACTACAACCAAAACTCGTGCTGGCTCACACTGTGTGGCCCTCCTTATCACCTCTTCCTGATGTGGATAATTGTTTGATACTGGATTCAGTTCCAAGAGTATCCCCACTACAAGAACTCTACCCAAGACCTCTCTGGTGCAAATCTTTCGAAATCACAAGAAGACCAGGGTGTGTGATGAAAATGTGCCTTAGTTCCCGCACCCCACAGAAAATCTCAAAAGACAATGGGGAAGCCGATACGTCCTTTATAAGTTTAAGACCTATATAATAGTACCTCTTAACCTGTTTTTCCCAAATGCAAGGTAGACTCCTGCATCAGTTTGTTCCTTTATTACTTTTTAATTCATTTAAAAAACATTATATATATGTGAGTATATATATTTATTTATTTTGTCTTGTTTCTGTTTTCTTCTCTTTCCACACCAAATGCACCAGCAATATAATGTAGCACCATTTCTTCCTGCAAAGGCATACTAAAAAAAGGGGGAAAACTTATATAAAAAAACAAGCTCTTATCTGCTCGGGATAAGAAGTCATACTTTTTTACAATACAGGGGCACTTCCCACCTTGCACATATGTCATGTGGACCCAACCTAAACCCCAAGTGATTAGACACCATCCGTCCAACCTTGAACCCTGGATTCCAGACATGAAATGACACAGTTCTCCACAACAGATCCAGGAACCATATCCCCTCCGGGACATCCTTAATACTGCTCTGGCACCAACATGACCAGTTTTGATATTATATCCTGACAATGAAGAAATGGAAACAACTTGATTGAAGAGCAGGTTGTCTTTTTTTTTATTTAAACACCTTGATTACATACATGATTGTGTTTGGGTTTCAGTCATGTAAAGAACACCACCCATCACCAGTGCAACATTCCCATCACCAATGTCCCAAGTCTCCCTCCTCCCCACTCGACCCCTTCCTGTACTCTAAACAGGCTCTCCATTTCCCTCATACATTCTCATTATTAGGACAGTTCAAAATGTAGTTATTTCTTTAACTAAACTAATCACTATTTGTGGTGAGCTTCCTGAAGTGAGCTGGAACTTCCAGCTCTTTTCTCTTTTGTGTCTGAAAATTATTATTGCAAGAATGTCTTTCATTTTTCTTAAAACCCATAGATGAGAGAGACCATTCTGCGTTTTACTCTCTCTCTGACTTATTTCACTCAGCACAATAGATTCCGTGTACATCAATATATAGGAAAATTTCATGACTTCATCTCTCCTGACAGCTGCATAATATTCCATTGTGTATATGTAAAACAGTTTCTTTAGCCATTCGTCTGTTGAAGGGCATCTTGGTTGTTTCCAGAGTCTTGCTATGGTAAATACTGCTGCAATGAATAGAGGTGTAAGGAAGGGGTTTTTGTACTGTATTTTTGTGTTCCTAGGGTATATTCCTAGGAGTGGTATAGCTGGATCATATGGGAGCTTGATTTCCAGTTTTTGGAGGAATCTCCATATCGCTTTCCATAAAGGTTGAACTAGACGGCATTCCCACCAGCAGTGGATGAGAGTTCCTTTCTCTTCACATCCCCGCCAACACTGTTTATTCTCATTCTTTGTGATGTGTGCCATTTTCTGTGGTGTGAGGTGGTATCTCATCGTTGTTTTGATTTGGATCTTCCTGATGATTAGTGATGTGGAGCACTTTTTCATGTGTCTTTTGGCCATTTGTATTTCTTCTTTGTCAAAGTGTCTGTTCATTTCTTCTCCCCATTTTTGATGGGATTATATGTTTTTTTTTCTTGTAAAGTTCTGTCAGTGTCTTGTATATTTTGGAGATTAGCCCCTTATCTGATGGGTATTGGGTGAATAGTTTCTCCCACTCAGTGGGTGGTTCTTGTATCCTGGGCACTATTTCCTTTGAGGTGCAGAAGCTTCTCAGCTTAATATATTCCCATCTGTTAATCTCTACTTTCACTTGCTAGGAGAGTGCAGTTTCCTCCTTGAAGATGCCGGTAATGTCCTGGAGTGTTTTGCCTATGTGTTGTTCTATATATCTTATGGTTTGGGGGATGATATTGAGGTCTTTAATTCATTTGGATTTTACCTTTGTACATGATGTTAGCTGGGGGTCTAAGTTCAATTTTTTGCAAGTGGCTATCCAATTGTGCCAACACCACTTGTTGAAGAGGCTTACCCTGCTCCATTTAGGATTTCCTGCTCCTTTATCAAAAATTTGGTGATTGTATGTCTGGGGAATATTTTCTGAGTATTGAAGCCTATTCCACTGATCTGAGGGCCTGTCCTTATTCCAATCCCACGCTATTTTGATAACTATTGCTTTGTAGTACAGTTTAAGTTGGGGAAAGTAATTCCTCACATATTCTTTTTCCAATGATTGCTTTAGCTATTCGAGGGTGTTTATTGTTCCAAATGAATTTCAAAAGTGCCTGATCCACTTCTTTGAAAAATGTCATGGGTATCTTTAGAGGGATAGCATTAAATCGGTATAATGCCTTGGGGAGTATTGCCATTTTGATTATGTTAATCCTGCCAATCCATGAGCAGGGTATGCGTTTCCACTCCCGTGTGTCCTCTCTTATTTCTTGGAGAAGAGTTTTATAGTTTTCTTTGTATAGGTCCTTCACATTTTAGTCAAGTTGATTCCAAGATATTTGAGTTTGTGTGGCACTATTTTGAATGGGGTTGTTTTCTTAATGTCCATTTCATCCGTATTACTATTGGTGTATAGAAAGGCCATTGATTTTTGTGTGTTAATTTTGTAGCCTGCCACCTAGCTATATGAGTCTATTGTTTCTAGAAGCTTTTTGGTAGAGTCTTTAGAGTTTTCTAAATAGAGTATCATGTCATCTGCAAACATTGAGAGCTTGACTTCTTCCTTTCCTATCTGGATTCCCTTGATATCTTTTTCTTGCCTAATCGCTATAGCCAGTACTGCCAGTGCTATATTGAATAGGTGTGGTGAGAGAGGACAGCCTTGTCTTGTGCCAGAATTTAGAGGGAAGGCTTTTAGATTTTTTCCATTGATGATAATATTTGCCACTGGCTTGTGGTAGATGGCCTTAACTATATTGAGAAAGGTTCCTTCCATTCCCATCTTGCTGAGAGTTTTGATCAAGAATGGGTGTTGGACCTTATCAAATGCTTTCTCTGCATCTATTGATATGATCATGTGGTTTTTATTTATTTTTTGTTGATGTTGTGTATTATGTTGATAGATTTACGGATGTTAAACCATCCTTGCATTCCTGGGATGAAACCTACTTGATCATGGTGGATGATCTTCTTAATGAGGCATTGAATCCTATTTGCCAGGATTTTGTTGAGGATCTTTGCATCGTATTCATCAGCGATAGTGGTCTGTAATTTTCTTTTTTTGTAGCATCTCTGTCTTGTTTAGGTATAAAGGTGATGTTGGCTTCATGAGAGCTATTTGGTAGTGTTTTTATTTGTTCAATTTCATGAAAGAGTCTTGCCAGGATTGGTAGTAGTTCCTTTTGGAAAGTTTGAAAGAATTCATTAGAGAATCCATCTGGGCCTAGGCTTTTGTTCTGGGGCAGACATTTGATTACCGTTTTAATTTCATCAATGGTGATGGGGGTGTTTAGATATGCTACATCCTCTTCCTTCAACCGTGGAAGATTATAAGAGTCCAAGAATTTATCCATTTCTTCCAGGTTCTCATTTTTCGTGGCGTAGAGTTTCTCAAAGTAGTTTCTGATTACCCTTTGAATCTCTGTCATATCAGTAGTGATCTCTCCTTTTTCATTCCTAATATGAGTTATCACGTTTCTCTGTCTCTCTTTCTTTGTTAGGTTTGCCAGTGGTCTATCAATCTTGTTTATTTTTTCAAAGAACCAACTTCTGCATTCGTTGATCTTTCGATTGTTTTCTGGATTTCCACTTCATTGATTTCTGCTCTCAGCTTTGTTATTTCCTTCTGTCTCCCTTTTTTGGGTCCTTTTGTTGAGCACTTTCTAGTGCTATTAGCTGTGTCATTAAGCTACTCAGGTAAGCTCCTTCTTCCTTCCTGATGTGTGCTTGCAAAGCTATAAATTTTCCTCTCAGTACTGCTTTTGCTGTGTCCCATAAGTTCTGATAGTTTGTGTCTTTATTGTCATTTGTTTCCAGGAACCTTTTTATTTCCTCCTTGATTTCATCTCGGACCCACTGGTTATTGAGTATGAGGCTGTTTAACTTCCAGGTGTTAAAGTTTTTCTTCTGAGTCCCTTTGGAATTCACAAATAATTTCAGAGCCTTGTGGTCAGCGAAGGTAGTCTGCAAAATTTCTATCCTCTTGATATTATGGAGGTATGTTTTATGTGCCAGCATGTAGTCTATCCTGGAGAATGACCCATGTACATTGGAGAAGAATGTGTATCCAGGTTTCTGGGAATGGAGTGTCCTATATATATCCACTAGGCCTCTTTCTTTCATTTCTCTCTCATGTCTAGTATATTATTGTTGGGTTTCAGTCTGGTTGACCTATCCAGTGTTGACAAAGCCGTGTTAAGGTCCTCCACAATTATTGTGTTGTTATTGATATTATTTTTCAGATTTGTCAACAGTTGTATTAAATATTTTGCTGGCCCCTCATTCGGTGCATATATGTTTAGGAGAGTTATTTTTCCTGCTCTACATACACCTTGATTAATATAAAATGCCCATCTTTGTCCCTTACAACCTTCCTGAGTGTAAAGTTTGCATTATCTGATATTAGTATGGCCACTCCAGCTTTCTTTATGGGTGTTGTTTGCTTGCATAATTTTTCTCCAGCCTTTTATTTTGAGTCTATGTTTGTTCTGACTATTCAGGTGCGTTTCATGTAGGTAGCAGAAGGTTGGATTGAGTTTTTTGATCCATTTAGCCACTCTGTGTCTCTTGACTGGTGCATTTAGTCTTTTGACATTGAGGAAAGAATTGTCCTGGGATTTAATGCCATCTTTATATCAAAATTTGGTATGTCTTTTGGTTAGTCTTGTCTTAAATTAGGTCTTTCAGTTTTTCTCTTAAGACTGGTTTTGTGTCTGTAAACTTTCTGAGCTGTTTTTGTCTGTGAAACCATGTATTCTTTCGTCAAACCGGAAAGTGAGTTTTGCTGGATATAGTATTCTGGGTGAAGCATTCATTTCATTCAGTTTTGTCACAATATCCCACCACTGCTTTCTGGTATTGAGTGTTTCATGTGACAGGTCTGCTGTAAATCTCAAGGATGCTTGCTTGAATGTAATTTCCCCTTTTGATCTTGCTGTTTTCAGAATTCTGTTTCTATCTGTGGGATTTGTCATTGTGACTAGGATGTATCTTGGGGTGGTTTTTCTGGGGTCTCTTTTGTTTGGTACTCTTCGAGCATGCAGGATTTGATCTCATATATTCTTTAGCTCTGGAAGTTTCTCTTTAATGATGTTCTTGACCGTTGATACTTCCTGGAAATTTTCTTCCTGGGTCTCTGGGACTCCAATGATTCTTAAGTTTTTTCTGTTGATCTTATCATAGACTTCTATTTTTATCTGTTCCCATTCTTTGACTAATTTTTCCATTGTCTGTTCATTTGCTTTAAGTTTTTTTTCCAATCTCTCCTGCTGTATGGAATTGATATGTATCTAATCTTCCACAGCACCAAGTCTATTCTCAGCTTCTGATACCCTGTCCCATAGCTTACCATTTTGTCATTCACTTCGTTTACTGAGTTTTTCAGGCCTGTTAGTTGACATGTTATTTCAGTTTGGAGTTTTGTGATTTCTGTCTTCATATTTTCTTGGTTCTTATTAGTGTTCTGTTCAACTCTATCCATGGTTTCTTTGAGTTCTTTGAGCATCTTCCGTATTCCTAGTCTAAAGTCCTTATCTGAGAGGTTGTTTAGTTGGTTGGTCATTATCTGGTCTTCAGAATTGTCATCTTCATTCTCTATGTCTGATGCTGGCCTGCGTTGTTTCCCCATTGTCACACTTGTATTGTGGTTTTTTCTACGTGTTGTGGTGGTATTCATTGGCTATATGATGCAGGCAGCACACTCCTCTGGCTCCGCCCTTTCTGGATGGGCTGACTTGCCTCTAAGGGAAGGGAGTCCTCCGTGGATGAAGCCTCAGACTGGATCAAATCTTAGGCCCGAACATGCAACAGAGAAGACAGTCCGGAGAGAAATGCTTGCTTCTGTGATCTAGCACAGTTTTTAGTGTGATTTTTTCTTCTTGTTGCGATGGTGTTCTTTTCTTAGAAAGAGCACAGAGCCGCGTAGCGAAGTGAAGCAGCCGTGCTCTGCTGGAGCCTCTTTTTGCCCCACTCCCAAGAGTTTCACGCAAGAGGACAGGAGACAGGCATTTACAGGTAGCACTCACAGTCTTTCACAGTTGGGCCCCACTGGCAGGTGTAGTTTCGTGGATTTTCCCCGCCTGATGTTCCAAACAGGGGACCCATGTGTCTCCATTGCTTTGTAATCTCTTTTATTTCATGAAGCAGTGTTTTATAGTTTTCTTTGTATAGGTCCTTCACGTCTTTAGTTAAATTGAATCCAATATATTTGAGTTTGTGTGACAACATTGTCAATGAAGTTGTTTTTTTAATGTCTATTTCTTCTCTATCATTATTGGTTTATAAGAAGGTCAGTGAAATTTCTTGTTAATTTTATAGCCTTTCACTTTTTGTGATTCTATTGTTTCTAGAAGCTTTTTAGTCGGCCTTTAGGGTTTTCTTAATATAGTATGTCATCCTCAAACAGTGAGAGCTTGACCTCTTCCTTTGATCTCTGGATGCCCTTGCTATCTTTCTCTTGCCTAATTGCTATGGCAAGAACTTTCAATTCTATGTTGAATAGGAGTGGTATAAGAGGGCAGCCTTTTCTTTACCAGATTTTATAGGAAAGGCTTTGAGTTTCTCTTCATTGAGTATAATATTTCTAATGACTTGTGGTATATGGCCTTGAATATATTGAGAATAGTTTCTTCTATTTTCATATTGATGAAAGTTTTTTTTAATCAAGAATAGGTGTTGTATGCTTTCTGTGCATTTATTGATACAATCATAAGGTTTTTATTTTTTGTTGACAACGTGTATTATGTTGATTGATTTTCAGATGTTAAACAATCCTTGCATTTCTATGATGAAAATTATTGGGTCATGGTGAATGAACTTCTTGATGAGGCATTGTATTCTTTTTGCCACATTTTGTTGAGGAACCTTCCATGTGTGTTCAACAGTGATCTTTCGTTCTTTCATTCTTTCATTCTTTCTTTCTTTCTTTCTTCTTTCTTTCTTTCTTTCTTTCTTTCTTTCTTTCTTTCTTTCTTTCTTTCTTTCTTTCTTTCTTTCTTTCTTTCTTTCTTTCTTTCTTTCTTTCTTTCTTTCTTTCTTTCTTTCTTTCTTTCTTTCATTCTTTCTTTCCTTCTTTCTTCCTTCCTTCCTCCTTCCTTCCTTCTTTCTTTCCTTTCTTTCTTTTTTATTCTTTCTTTCTTTCTTCCTTCCTCCCTCCCTCCTTCCTTCCTTTCTTCCTTCCTTCCTTCCTTCCTTCCTTTCCTTCTTTTCTTTCTTTCTTTATTCTTTCTTTCCTTCCTTCATTCCTTTTATTCTTTCTTTCTTTCTTCCTTTCTTCCTTCCTTCCTTCCTTCCTTCCTTCCTTCCTTCCTTCCTTCCTTCCTTCCTTCCTTCCTTCCTTCCTTTCTTTCTTTCTTTCTTTCTTTCTTTCTTTCTTTCTTTCTTTCTTTCTTTCTTTCTTTCTTTCTTTCTTTCTTTCTTTCTTCCTCCTTCCTTCCTCCTTCCTTCCTCCTTCCTTCCTTCCTTCCTTCCTTTCTTTTATTCTTTCTTTCTTCCTTCGTTCTTTCCTTCCTTCCTTCTTTCTTTCCTTTCTTTCTTTTTATTTTTTCTTTCTTCCTTTCTTCCTTCCTTCCTTCCTTCCTTCCTTTCTTTCTTTCTCTTTCTTTCTCTCTTTCTTTCTTTCTTTCTTTCTTTCTTTCTTTCTTTCTTTCTTTCTTTCTTTCTTTCTTTCTTTCTGTTTCTTTCTTTCCTTTCTTTCGTTCTTTCTTTTCTATCTTTTTATCTTCCTTCCTTCCTTCCTTCCTTCCTTTCTTTCTTTCTTTCTTTCTTTCTTTCTTTCTTTCTTTCTTTCTTTCTTTCTTTCTTTCTTTCTTTCTTTCTTTCTTTCTATTTCTTTCTTTCTCTTTCTTCCTTTCTTCCTTCCTTCCTCCTTCCTTCGTTCCTTCCTTTTATTCTTTCTTTCTTTCTTTCTTCCTTTCTTCCTTCCTTCCTTCCTTCCTTCCTTTCTTTCTTTCTTCCTTCCTCCTTCCTTCCTCCTTCCTTCCTTCCTTTCTTTTATTCTTTCTTTCTTCCTTCGTTCCTTCGTTCCTTCCTTCCTTCCGTCCTTTCTTTCTTTCTTTCTCTCTTTCTTTCTTTCTTCCTTCCTCCTTCCTTCCTTCTTTCTTTCCTTTCTTTCTTTTTTATTCTTCCTTCCTTCCTTTCTTATTCTTTCTTTCTTTCTTTCTTTCTTTCTTTCTTTCTTTCTTCCTTCCTTCCTCCTTCCTTCCTCCTTCCTTCCTTCCTCCTTCCTTCCTTCCTTCCTTCCTTCCTTTCTTTCTTCCTTCCTTCCTTCCTTCCTTCCTTCCTTCCTTCCTTTCTTTCTTTCTTTCTTTCTTTCTTTCTTTCTTTCTTTCTTTCTTCCTTCCTTCCTTCCTTCCTCCTTCCTTCCTCCTTTCTTCCTTCCTCCTTCCTTCCTTCCTTCCTTTCTTTCTTTCTTCCTTCCTTCCTTCCTTCTGTCCTTTCTTTCTTTTATTCTTTCTTTTATTCTTTCTTTCTTTCTTTCTTTCTTCCTCCCTCCTCCCTTCATTCCTTCCTTCCTTCCTTCCTTTCTTTCTTTCTTTCTTCCTTCCTTCCTTCCTCCTTCCTTCCTTCCTTCCATCCTTTCTTTCTTTTATTCTTTCTTCCTTCCTTCCTTCCTTCCTTCCTTCCTTTCTTTCTTTCTTTCTTTCTTTCTTTCATTCTTCCTTCCTTCCTCCCTCCTTCCTTCCTTCCTTCCTTTCTTTTATTCTTTCTTTCTTCCTTCCTTCCTTCCTTTTTTTCTTTATTCCTTCATTCCTCCTTCCTTCCTTCCTTTTATTCTTTCTTTCTTTCTTCCTTCCTTCCTTCCTTTCTTCCTCCTTCCTTCCTTCCTTTCTTTTATTCTTTCTTTCTTCCTTCGTTCCTTCCTTCCTTCCTTCCTTCCTTCCTTTCTTTCTTTCTTTCTTTCTTTCTTTCTTTCTTTCTTTCTTTCTTTCTTTCTTTCTTTCTTTCTTTCTCCTTCCTTCCTTCCTTCCTTTCTTCCTTCCTTCCTTTCTTTCTTTCTTTTTCTTTCTTTCTTCCTTCCTTCCTTCCTCCTTCCTTCCTTCCTCCTTCCTTCCTCCTTCCTTCCTCCCTCCCTTCCTTTCTTTCTTCTTTCTTTCTTTCTTTCTTTCTTTCTTTCTTTCTTTCTTTCTTTCTTTCTTTCTTTCTTTCTTTCTTTCTTTCTTTCTTTCTTTCTTTCTTTCTTTCTTTCTTTCTTTCTTTCTTTCTTTCTTTCTTTCTTTCTTTCTTTCTTTCTTTCTTTCTTTCTTTCTTTCTTTCTTTCTTTCTTTCTTTCTTTCTTTCTTTCTTTCCTTTCCCTCCAAAAACTGGAAATTGAGCTATTATACGATCCAGCTATGCCACTCCTAAGGATATAACCAAGGAACACAAAAATACAATACAAAATCCCTTCCTCACACATACATCCATTGCCACACTATTTACAATAGCCAGAGTCTGAAACCGACCAAGATGCCCTTCAACAGGTGAATGGCTAAAGAAACCGTGGTACATATACACAATGGAATATTATGCCACCATCAGGAGAGATAAAGTCATGAAATCTATTATGTTGGATGTAATAAGCCAGAGGGAGTTAAATAGACGCAGAATAGTCACATTCATCTATGGATTTTAAGAAAATAAAATAATTTTTTGCAATAGTCCTCAGAGAAAAAGAGACGAGGGCTGGAAGATCCAGCTCACGACATGAAGCTGTGAATGCAGTTAGAGAAATAACTACACTGAGATCTATCATAACAATGTGAATGAATGAGAGAAGTGGGAAGCCTGTTTAGAGTACAGGTGGTTGTGGGGAGGGGAGGAGGGATGTTTGGGACATTGGTGGTGAAAATGTTGCACTGGTAAAGGAGGGGGTGCTCTTTACATGACTGCAACCCAAGTACAATCATATTTGTAATCAAGGTGTTTAAATAGAGATATTAATTAAAAAATGTTCACCTAGTTTAGTGCGTCCACAGAAAAGTGTGGGCATAAGAAAGAGAATATTGGCCTGGGCTGGCTAGTTTTTTTATTCAAAAGACCAATTTAACCTCTGTTTATTGTACTCAAAAACAAGTATGACCTTAAGACAGAAAAGAACTGTGCATGCGCGCAGACTTTTGACTCAAAAACCTACTTCGATCCCAGTTAGGATGCACAGAGCAGAGCTTGTCCATACAACCAAAAGGTGAATTTGCAGAAGCTGGCGTTTTTATCCCAAAGATTCATTTAAGCACAAGAATAATGTGTCCAATGGAGACTGTTACCATAAAACAGAAAGGTTAGATGGCAGCAGACTGCTTTTTGACTTAAGAGACCAATTTTGTTCTCTGTATTGTGCCCATAGAAATACGTCGGCCTGAGACACAAAGCAATGTTGACATCAGTGCTTTTAACTCAAAGAAATATTTTCACCTCAATTATGTGCCCCAGAATTGATCCTGACCACAATACAGAATGAACTGGCTTAGACAGTGTGCACTGTAATTCATAACCTATGTTATTAACACAGGTTAGTGTGATCAGAAAATCCATGAGACAGAATGCACCTTGGCATGAAAGTAATTTTTTATTCAAAATACGCATTTCAATTGCATCTTGAGAAGAGCATTGCATGCTGATTTAAAGGCATAAAGTTGCTATGACTAGAGGCATAGTTTCTTTTTGAATAAATATACACATTTTATTCCTGTTTATTGTGTATAGCAAAGTATAACAGAGACAGAAAGCACCAGCAGAGAGTGGCTGCTTTTTGACTCAAAATACCCATTTTCCTACATATTTGTGCACCACTAGAGTGCCCATGAGATAAATAGTAACTATGGAAATATGCTGTGTATTGTCTTAAAGAAAAAATTGATCCTATGTTAGTGTGTCTAGAAGAGAGTAATGTTGCAACTTAAGAATCATCAGAAACAGGCTACTTTTCAAAGCAACAGTCCTATTTTCAACATAGTTTAATATGCCCAGCAAGAGCATGGCCATTAGCCAGAATAAATGAGCAGCTTAATGAGCTTTTTGATAACAAATACCCATTTTCAACTGAGGCCAATGTGCCCTGAAAGAGTTTGGCACATATATTAAAAGGACACAATGAAGCAGGCTATTTAACTAAAGAGACCCATACTTCACCCCAGATTAGGTACCCAGAAAATAGTGTGGTCCTGATCACCTAAACTTGGTTACTTTTTGATTCAAATGTTACATTTCACACCACTTTTGTGCACTTATTGACTACCAGGGCCATCTGATAGAAAGCCTGAGAGGATACATGCTTTTAATTCAAAAGACCCATTTCACCCCAGTTATGTGCCCAGAGTTGGTTATGGCCATGAGAATGAAAAGACTAGTAGAAGTTATTTTTTACTCAGTATCCTAATTTTCAACAGAGGTTAGTGAAACCAAAAAAAGAACATGGCCATGAGAAAAAAAGGTAGAGAACAAACAAGTTGCATTTTCACTCAAAAGATTAATTTTCTACCTAATTTATTGTGTCCCAAATGGAGTATGTCTTGAAACAGAAATTAACTATGTCTGCAGGTAGAGTTTTGAATCAATAAATGCTTTTATTCCCAGTTAACAGTACCAAAGCAGAGCTTAACAATGTGACTGAAAGGACTGGTGGCACTGAGCCAGAGAGATAGCACAAAAATAGGGCAGTTGCCTTCCACACATCTGACACAGGACTGACCTGGGTTCAATCCATGGTGTCCCATATGGTCCCCTGAGCCAGGAGCAATTTCTGAGCATATAGCCAGTAGTAAATCCTGAGCATCACTGGGTGTGGCCCCAAAAACAAACAAATAAAATACAAAAGAAAGGACTGGTGGCAGCAGACTCATTTTTGGTTTAAAGTTCCATTTTCTTTTTGGTTAATAATCACTAAGAAAACTGTGACTATAGACCAAAAGGCAAGATGGCAGCAAGTTTCTTTTTTACTCAAGAGACAAAAATTTTTGTTTTATTTTTGTTTTTAATTTTTATTGTGAACAACGTGAATTAAGAGTCTTTCATAATAGTATTTAAGGTACATAGTGACAATGAATCAGGGGCATTTACACTAGCAGTGTTGTTCTCCCTCCACCCCTGTTCCCAGCATGCATCCTATATATTCCTCCTTTGATCCCAGGACTGCTAGTGTAACTGATGCCCTCTGTGTATAGCTTGTTGTAGATTGGGTATCAATTCTATTGTCATTGACTTTGGTTTGATGTTTAGGTCTGATCATTTTTATTTCTTCTCAAGACTGTTTGATCCTGGTACCATCCATTTCTCCCCCTTCTCAATTTATGAAGCAGAACAAGATGATTTAAGTTATGTGGTTCTGTTTGAAAAAAAGAAAAGAAAAAGCAAAGCAACAACAAAAAACCTGGAAGGCTTTTTTCCTGCTAAGCCAGCCTAGAGACACGAAGGACCATAATTTCTCCAGGACCCACACCTGAGAAGCGCGGCCATGGAGCTCCGCAGCCGAGCTTATCTTTTAACCCTTGAGTTCCATTTCTCCACATTATAAGAAGCAATTTACAGCCTTACCAATGGAGAAAATTTGCAGAACACCCCCATGTTTAAAGAATTCAAGATGGATGCCCTGATAATCTAAAAAGTAGGAAAGAGCTAGGTATCATCTCAAATAAGAATTTTAGATTAAAATTATGGAAGATGTTCAGGGAGCTCTAAAAAAGCATTGATAAACTTGACTGGAGCACAGTTAAGCATCAAGAGGATTTGACGACTGAAATTAGAAATTTTCACACTGAAATAACAGGTCTGAAAAACTGAGCTTATGCAACTCTTGCCAGCATGGGTTTTGGGGAGACCCCATGCCAGAGGCTTTCTCCCTAGCCTGTGGAGTGCTGGGAGGCTTGGCAGGCCCCACAGCTGTCCCCCTCTATTTCCCCTGGACTCCAGGCCCTCCCTGGGTGCCGTCTCAGATGGCCAGAAGTGGGTTCAGGTGGATCCTTAGGGATCCTCAGGCTTCCCCCCTCCCTCTGTACTCCAGGGGGGAGGTGCATTGGGAAGAGGGTGGGCAAATATCTGGCTTCCGATTTCCTCTTTGATTCTGGAGGCCAGCTCTTGTCAGGTATGGGGTTTGGGGAAGGCATATGCTGGAGGCCCTCTCCCTTGCCTGGGGAGTAATTGGAGGCTTGGCAGACCCCCAGCTGTCCTCCTTTTTCCCCCTGACTCCAGACCTTCCCTGGGTGCCAGCTCAGATGGCCATAAGTGGGTTCATGTGGACTCTTTGGGGTCCTCAGGCTTATTTCCTTCCTTCATACTCCAGGGGGGAGGTGCATGGGGAGGAGGTTGGGCAGATATCTGGCTTCCAGTTTCCCCTTTGATTCTAGAGGCCAGCTCTTCCCAGGTATGGGGGCTGGGGAGTCCCCATGCCGGAGGCCTTCTTCCTATCCTGAGGAGTGATGGGATGCTTGGAAGGCCCCCATCCGCCCCTCTCTTTTTTCCCTGGACTCCAGGCCTTACCTGGGCGCCAGTCCAGGTGGGTTCTATAAGGGTCATCAGGCTTTCCCTCTACCTCTCCCTACAGTAATGGGAATGCGCTTTGGGAGGAGGGCAGGTCGTTCTAGCACTGGTTTATGTTGGGACAGTCACTGAAATTTTTTTCTTCTTGGTCTCCTATTGACAGTATTGTATGCATATAGTTTATATATGCATAATATCCAACTTGTATTGTGACCTTGATACTGCCCTACAAAGCTCATATCTAAGCTTTTACTGCCTCAGTCCCAACCCTTATTTTCCCCCATCTTCCCATGTAGGTGCAGCTCATGACATGAAGCTCAACGCATAGAGTGATGAGTACAGTTAGAGAAATAATTACACTGAAAACTATTATAACAATGTGAATGAATGAGGGAAATAGAAAGCCTGTCTTGAATACAGGTGTGGGGGTGGGTGGGGATGAGGGACATCTGGGAAATTGGTGGTGGGAATCATGCACTGGTGAAGGGGGGTGTTCTTTATATGACTGTTATCATACAACTACAATCATATTTGTAATCACAGTGTTTAAATAAAGATAATTAAATAAAAACCTTGGAGGAGTTCATCTAGAGGCTATAGATATTAAATTAAGAGAATAAATGGGAAAACCAAAGAAAAATATAACAAAAAGAAAACAAACAAAAAACAAAAGAACAAACAGAAAACCTAACCAGCAACTACAAAAAAGCACAGCAGCAACAACAACAACAACAACAAAAACAACCAAATAATAACCACAAGAATGAAAAAAAGATGACAGAGGACAGGTATGTCAAGAGTTTGTACTTTTTTATTTCTTCATTTTTTTTGCATAGACACAGTAAGTATTGGGGAAATTAGAAGAGGAATTCCCTTACCCTAAGAGATACAGCATTTCTCCTCCATTGAAGCATACTGTCATGGAAACAGCTAGAGGTCTATAATGCTCATTTTCACACCCCAAGGTCTTTTTATGGTGCCAGGAAACTTTCTGTTCTGTTTTGAATGATAAAATCAGGCCTCTGTAACTAGAGATCTTGGTATTTGCACAAGGCATTGGACGAAGCCTAGGACAGATTTGTTCTTTATGGTTCTAGTTCTGTTCCTTCACTGTTGTTGTAATCAGTCTTCTGTAATTAGTGGTCTTGGATTTTGCACATATCCTAGGATGAAGCCTAGAATAGAGTCTTTCATTATGGTTCCAGAAGTTCTGCTCAGTCGCAGTTGTCAAAGTCAGACTTCTGGAACTAGAGATCTTGGTTACTGTAAAAGTTCTAGGTCAAAGCCTAGGTTAAGGTTTTTCTTATTGGTTCTAGGATAAATTCTGCCATGTCATGGTTGTCAAAGTCAGTCTTCTGTAGTTACCAGTCTTGGTTTTTGCACAGATCAAATGATAACGTGTCTTCTGATTTCATCTCACCATTATTTTATGAGATAAGAAAACCTGCTCTTAGATCAATTAGTTGCCATTTCCTCATTATCAGGATGTCATATCAAAACTGGCGCATGTTGGTGCTGGATCAGTATTAGGAATTTCTTAGGGGGAGTTTGGTTCTTGGTGCTATTACAGGGAATTTTCTCAGTTCTATGTCTGGAATCTAGGGTTAGGAATTGAAAGGTGGCAGTCTGATCACATGTAGTCTAAGTTGGGTTCATATGACACATATTCAGGGTTGGAGGCTCCCTTGTATTATAAAATGTATGTGTTCTTATCTCTAGTAGATAAGAGCTTGTTTTTATACATAAAATTTTCCTTTTTAGTATGCCTTTGCAAAAAAGGAAAGGTGCCATATTACATTGCTGATGCATTTGGGGTCAAGAATGATAGGCTACACAAACTCTGTGCCCTGTTTTTTTTTGTAATTTTTTTTAATTTTTATTTTTAATTATGAGAACAAGAGTGCAAAGAAAGAGGACAGGTAAAGTTACAGTGGAAGGACAATCACCCATAACATAATTCTCAGAAGTCCCCTTGCTGATATCTTAACTTTGAAATTTCAGCCAAAGAACATTAAGATAAATAAGACAGAATCCATGTACAATTACTTTGTCCCTCAAGTCCCCAGATTGTAACACATTATAATATTTCTTAACAGTACTCAAGGCAATCTAAAGCCATAAAACTTACATAACTCCTTAAACATTACAGGTATAGTATTTTCTTACATTTCCATATACATGCATATTAGCTTAAGTTAACCTCAAATTTTAAGTGAGTTCTTTTTAAGGATTAGAGTCAAAGGAGCACAGTAAAAATGGTGTTAGAGTGGCAATTGTTGTTTGCATAGGCCCACCAAAATATGAGGGACATGGAAAGAAATAACCTTGGCCTAAGTACAAAGAGACCAGACCCCTGAAGTTTCCTGGCACAAGACCAAGTCTAGGCTCCAGGCAAGCTAGATCGTCCAATGCAATACAATGTCTGTACTGCCAACACACTTTTATTTTTCACACAGTCTCTGTTGTTGGTATCATGTTTCTGTATTAAAGATCCTGGAATCTGCATATCTTACATTGAAGTCAGGATGTGGAGCATCCTCTCCTTTCACCTCACAATCAAAGGGCAATGCAGGGAGCCCTGTCCTGTAAGCAGGTCCTTGTTGTTGTTAGGTCTTCACAGTGTTAAGGGAGGTCTCTTTTGAGCAGGTCGAAGTCTGAGCAGTGTAGGTCTTCCGTGGTAGAGGATTGCTTTCAGGTGATGTTATAAACCAGCCTGGATGTTTCGTGGATGGCTTCCCTGGTTCAGGGGAGAATGGATTATGCCCTTTCTTCTGAGGTCTGTGCCAGGTCGTTATGTCAATGTTCAGGGTGTAAGGTTCCTTTGCACTACAAGATTTGTGTGTTCCAATCTCTATTAGATAGGATCTTATTTGTATGTATAGTATTTTCCCATTTTAATGTGCCTATGCAAATAAGAAGCAATGCCACATGGTGTTATTGGCGCATATGGGGGCCATAAGAACAATTCCAATGATTCCCATGACATGGTTCAATCATAAGCATTAAACTGGGGGACTCTTCCACCAAAATTCCTTGTTAAACAGCTCAAAAAGAGAAGATAAGTGGTTAGAATCATCACTGTATAAGACAACATTTAGTAAGAATTATAGCTGTCAGAGAAAAAACACAAAATATTCTAAAGAAATACGTGTCCATTTTATGTATCTTGAAGCAGTTTGGGGTTGTCACACACAATGCACAGCTTTGGACTGTGATTAGGATTGTACACTACTGAAGTTAAAAAGAGTAATGTAGGTTAGTGATGTTTGAGAGGGGGTTAGAGAGTTAAGGAGTAAAAAAGAGCTTTGTAGGGGTGTGGAAAAGGGCAGAATACAAAATGAACATTCTGTATACGCAAAACATAACAAGAATAAGGAATATTCTGAATACATGAAGTACTGTTCTGTTGTTTTTGGATGCCTAGGGAGGAATTTCTCCCCCCCTCCCCCCAGGGCCCGATTAACCAGGCGTGGCCCTGAAGACCCGCCTGGTGTGGGGGGAATCATGTTCACCTGGACTAAGTGGTCAGCCCAGGGGTCCTATGGCTAGCTGTCCTGCCCAGAGCCCCCATCATACCAGTCAAAGGCCCACGAAATCCTGGCATGTGGAGTGTTCTGAGCCCAGCCGAGTCTCTGTAGTTTTTGGATGCCTAGGGAGGAATTTCTCACCCCCTCCCCCCAGGGCCCGATTAACCAGGCGTGACCCTGAAGACCCGCCTGGTGTGGGGGGAATCATGTTCACCTGGACTAAGTGGTCAGCCCAGGAGTCCTATGGCTAGCTGTCCTGCCCAGAGCCCCCATCATACCAGTCAAATGTGCCCTGGTTTTAACCTGAGTTTTTATCCCAGGTAAGACATTTCCTTGAAGGTTTTCATTCCAAGCAGAACCAAAACAGGTGAAGAGGCTACACAAACTCTTTGCCCTGGTTTTAACCTGAGTTTTTATCGCAGGAAAGACATTTTCTTGAAGGTTTTCATTCCAAACAAAACCAAAACAGGTGAAGTTAATGATGATATATAAAAAAGAGAAAATAAATAAAATAAATTAAAAAAGTAATTAAAGAAAAAAGTTATGTAAGAGGCTACTTTACATTTGGGAATAAACAGACGAAGAGGTATTATTCTTTTTTGGATTTTTTAAAATTTTTATGTTGACTATATTGGCTTACATATCTTTCACAGTAGTATGTTAGGTACATATTATCATTGAATCAGGGGAATTCCCATAACCAACTTTGTCCTCCCTCCACCCCCATTCCCTTTCCGCAACCCATATCCCTCACCTTACCCCCTGGGCTGCTAGAGTAAGTGTCTAGCTTACTACTAGTGAGCATATATCTGTTTGGCCCTGGTACCCTCTCTTGTTTCTCCCTCTATTTGAGAGGTGGAGCTAGATAGTTCGAGTTATGTCATTTTGTTTGAAGGAAAGAAAAGCAATAGAATGGGGTCAAAAATCAAATAAGATGAAGATGGGAGGAGTCCTTCTAGAGCAGGGGTCTCAAACTCGCGGCCTGCAGGCCGTTTGCGGTCCTCCATACATTTTGTGGCCCTGCCCTAGAGGAATCTTTTTTGTTTTGTTTTGTCTTAGTTGTTTGGGTCACACCCCCCAATGTTCAAGGCTTACTACTGACTTTGCACTCAAGGATCACCCCAACTTTGCCTCCTGTGGCCCCCAGGTAAATTGAGTTTGAGACCCCTGTTTTTTTTAACACCTTGATTACATACATGATTGTGTTTGGGTTTCAGTCATGTAAAGAACACCACCCATCACCAGTGCAACATTCCCATCACCAATGTCCCAAGTTTCCCTCCTCCCCACCCGACCCCCGCCTGTACTCTAAACAGGCTCTCCATTTCCCTCATACATTCTCATTATTAGGACAGTTCAAAATGTAGTTATTTCTCTAACTAAACTCATCACTCTTTGTGGTGAGCTTCCTGAGGTGAGCTGGAACTTCCAGCTCTTTTCTCTTTTGTGTCTGAAAATTATTATTGCAAGAATGTCTTTCATTTTTCTTAAAACCCATAGATGAGTGAGACCATTTTGCGTTTTTCTCTCTCTCTCTGACTTATTTCACTCAGCATAATAGATTCCGTGTACATCCATGTATAGGAAAATTTCATAACTTCATCTCTCCTGACAGCTGCATAATATTCCATTGTGTATATGTACCACAGTTTCTTTAGCCATTCGTCTGTTGAAGCGCATGAGACCCCTGTTCTAGAGGCTTTCAACCTCAGTTTGAGAGAGGACAGTAAAAAGGTAACTGAAACACTTCAACAATACAGAAAGAAATATCAAATAAAATATCCAATGAGCACTACAGCAATAAAGACAAGCACCACACAATAGTCTCAGTCATGAAATCAAACCATGCTGGAGTGCAAAAGAGAGAGAAAGATAAAATAAAATAAAATTGGAGACATCAACTTCAATATCTACACCAAAATAAAGAAGTAAAAAAATCAATCATTAAATAAATATATAAGTGGATAAAGGGATTATTTTGTGCTTTTTTTGCCCCCCCTGCATAGGCACAGTAACTATTGGGGACACTATAGAGGGAATTCCCTTGACCTAGGAGATACAGTTTCTCTACCCTTGAAGTATACTGTCATGGGATTAACTATAGACTCCTTGCATGATCATTTACTCTCCCCTCGGTGCTTTTGTGGTGTATGGAAGACTTCTGCTACATCATGGATGGTAAAATTGGACCTCTGTATCTAGAGATCTTGGTGTCTGTACAGCTCAAGGAATGGAACTTATGATGAAATATTTCTTTGTAGTTCTAGCCGTCCAGTTTCTTCAGTGTCGTTTTAGTCCATGTTCTGTAGTTGGTGGTCTTGGTCATTATGCTGCCCCTAGGATGGAGCCTGGGATAGAGTCTTTTGTTATGTTTCCAGAAGATCTGTTCAGGTGCGATTGTCTCAGTCAGACCTCTATAATTAGAGATCTTGTTTGTTGTTCAGATCGTAGACCAAAACCTAGGCTAGAGCTTTTGTTGTTTTTGTTGTTGTTGGTCCTGAGATGTGTACTGTCCAGTCATGGTTGTAACAACCAGTCATCTGTAGATAGCGATCTTGGCTTTTGCACAGATCAAAGGGTGACAAGTCTGCTGATTTTTTCTTATCCTTGGCTGGTGAGGAAGGACAACTTGCTCTTAGATCAAGTTGTTCCCATTTTTTCATTGGAGGTATTATTATTAATGAATTAAACATATAAAGCAAATATAGGCTTACCAATTAAGTCTTTTGAAATATTCTTGTGGGGGGTAAAACCTAGGGCACATTTTCATCACACACTGTTATGTTGCTGAGCTTCAGAAATGATTTTCAGCAGTAATGGATCAAGTAGTGTCCTTGCGCTGGGTGTCCTTCTGGAGCTAAATCCGGTAGAATGCAATGGTCCACTTTTGTGGGGGTGAGAAAGGCCACAAAGCATGTGTCAACAGGAGTGTTGGTTGTAGTTTCTTGACAGGGCACTAGATGTGGGCCTGAGAGTTTGTCTTTTCACTTTAGGCCCTGAGTGGTGGCTTATTGAAACAGGAGGTCAGTCTCGGTACTTAGTGAATTAAGAACTGAGGGTAAAGAGGGTTAAAAAGGAAGGATATAGAATCAGGATTGTGGGATGAAAGGATAGATTTCTGAAGGGGGAGAGGACTCCACTGTCTACAAACTCATGCCTATATAAAGACAAACATTAATGATCTATTCATGTGTTTTTATTGAAGGCCTGTATGGATCTGAGCTCTTAAGAAATAATTAAATTAAGAAAAAAATAAATAATTATCTAAGATATAAATTAGGAGTGAAAGAAAAGGAAAACAAAAGATAAGAGAAAAGAGAAAAATAAGTAAATACTATAAAAATAATTTTTTAAAAATTAGGCTGGTGAGTCAGAGTTGGAAGGTTTTCTAATTTGTAGACACTTCATCACTGATGGGTATGGGCTTTGCTAAATAAAGTTTTCAGGGTTAGATAGTGGCTGGAGCATTTTTAGATAAGCATACTTTTCTCGTCTTGATTACTAAGCAATGTGGTAGTGAGGAATATAAGAGGTTGCAACCCTATGTAGTATATCTGCCATATCTTTTGCATTGACATTCCTTTCCTAAAGAGAAATTGACAGTATGGACTTTATTTAACATAGATTATTTTATTTTATTTTTACATAGTGTAGACTGTGAGTATGAGTTTCAAAAAAATGGCTACAGGTACTTTTGAATCAATGCCCCACTTTCACCCCCAGTTTACTGTACCCAGTTAAGAGCATAGTAATGAGACAGAATGAACTGACAGTGGTAAGTGGATTTTGGCTGAGAAGATCCACTTTCATCACAGGGAAGTGTGAGCAGAGAGTATCCAAAAGACAGAGTGGCTCTATGGCAGAAAGTCACTTTGTGACTAAAAAGGTCCATTTTCTCCTCCAGGTAACCACACAATGGCAAGAGTCTGGTGTGTGGACTGAGTCATCTAAGGCAGGCTTCTTCGAACAAAAATGACCCACTTTCACCAATATTTAGTGAATTCACAGTAGAACATGACCTTGAATTGAAAAGTCCAATGAAGGCAGAATCAAGTTTGACTCAAAAGACACATTTGTTCTTCAGATTAATGCACCAAATAAGAGTGTGCCTGTGTGACACAAAGGAAATGGTGCAGCATGGTGCATTTTGACTAAAAATTTTACCCCTGAATTTGTTCCCACAGGCTATCATAAGCAACAAGATGATTTCTAACACAACAAGCAATCCCATTTTCTTTTTCTTTTGGTTTTTGGGTCACACCCAGTGAAACTCAGGGGTTACTCCTGGCTATATGCTCAGAAATTGTTCTTGGCTTGGAGGACGATATGGGACTCCAGGGGATCCAACTGCGGTCTGCCCTAGGTCAGTGCACACAAGGCAAATGCCCTACCACTTGTGCCATGCTCTGGCCCCTAACAGTCCCATTTTTAACACATTTTTGTGTGCCCAGAAAAAAGGGTGGTAATAAGTCAGAATGAACCTTAGTGTTTCGCTAATTTTTCACTCAAATAATCCATTTTCAACCCTGTTTTATGTGACCTAGGAAGATAAGTTCCTGAGACTAAAATAATTCATGGAAGCTGACTGCAAATCCACTCAATTGACCAATTCTTGCATGCCATGTAATCAATAATATGGCCTCAGAGGATGGTTCTGACTGAAACCTCATTTCACCCCAGTTTTGTGTTCTCAGAGGAGAGCAGGGCCAAGCAATAGAAAGCATGGTGGGCGAAGACTAATTTATATTCAAAGGAACAATTTTACCCTAATTTTGTGCATAAAGGTATATAATAACAATAAGACAGAAAGGACTGACATAAATATTCTGCTTTTGGACTCAAACGGTCCAAGTTTACCCCTGTTTAGTTTACCTAGATAAAAGTATGAGCCTAAGATAGAACTGACTAGCAGAGCTATGCTGCTTTTTGACTCAAAAATGAAATTTGTTCTTCAGAGTAGTTTATCAAGAGAAGAGCATGGTCATGAGATGCAAAGAAACCAATGTAACATGGTGCATTTTGACTAAGAGAAATTATTCACCCCAGGTTATTACATCCTGAGAAGAGAGTAACTGGAGAAGAAATCATCACCAACAGGTTGCTGTTCATACATCAATCCCCCATTTTCAACCTAGTGGTATGCACCTATAAAGGAGTATGATATTTAACCAGAATTAACCAGCAGAACCAGGGTGCATTTTAACTCAAACGTTTTGCCATATATTTTTACTATAGGTGTATGCTCGACCAGAAAGTGACTCTAGGGACAAAATGGACCTGCAGCATGAGTTTGCTTTGTAAATTTGCGATACAGAGAACCTTCAGCATCAGGTTGCTTTTCATGAAACATTCCCAATTTTAACACATTTTTGTTTGCCCAGAAAATAACGTGTCAATTAGCTAGAATGAGTCATCAGGCCAGGATGTTTTGATAAAAGAGACTAATTTTCAAACCAGGTTAATGTGCTCTGTGAAGACTTGTTCCTGAGCCTGAAAGAAATGGTGAATGAAGGTAAGTATTTCTTTTAATGGACCCATTTTCACATCAGTTTTATGTTATTAGAGTATGGCATTAAATATATAGAATTTGGCTACATATGGCTGCCCGGCACACAGAAGAGCCAAATTAAAAGTGTAAAGAGCCACATGTGGCTCGTGAGCCGCAAGTTGCCGACCACTGACCTAGAACATACACCTTATATACAACTAATACTCAACAATCAAATAACAGGGTTTAATAGGGTAGAAATTCCAAACACTGTAACAGTCAACGTATACCAGAGAGCAGTGCCCAAAACACATGAAAGAGGTACAACACAAACTCTTGATTACACATTATACCACAAACAAACCAGCAACAACAAAAACAGCAGCATAAAGAGAACAGGTATGTAATCAGCCTTCTACTACAAAGGCCCATAATAATCCCTTAGGGATCCTATACAGGATTACAGGTAAAGAATACCATGAAAAATCACTGATTCCAACGGAAGCATTTCATAACAATTTGTTTTAATGCCTTAATCTTACAATATTTAAAATAACCTCTCAGCTTTTCTGTCTACAGGTGTTCTTGGATACAAAGGGTGGACAAACTAAGATGGCATCTCGGGACTCACAGGAGATACCATATCCTTCTTGCACTATGAGAATGTCCTGATAAAACTTTTTAACATACCTTTTATATCTAAATTATACCTTCTTTTAGGACCTGAAACACGTGACCATCCAGACCACCAAAGCAGCAACTGGGACCTACAGACTTACAGGCCCTACTCATTGAACACAGTCAAGCAAACTAGCATTCCCATGCTCTTTTCTCCTCTCTTCTCACTACTTTCTTTTTTAATTTCTTTTTTTCTTTTTAATTGATCTTCTCTTTTCTTCTCTCCTGCCCATTCCATATACTTTCCCCTTTCCCCCCTTTGGAAATCCGACTATCCCTTCACCCCTCAATCCCACCCAGATTTCCCACCTCATTAAAACCCTTTACCCTCAGTTCTTAACCTATTAGGCATCAAAACTGACCTCCTACCCCAACGAACAACTACCCAGCACCCAAGCGAAGAGACAACCAGTCAAACCCACACCTCATCCCCTGCAAGAAAAGGCAACCAACTCCCCAGCTGACTCCTGCTGCACCGTCCTCCTTACCAACCCTTCCTAACGTGAACTGTTACTTGAAACCGGACTTGACTATAAAAGTATCCCCAAAGCAAGAACTCTTCCCAAGACCTCCCTGCCACAAATCTTTTGCCGTTCTCAAGAGGGTCAGGTTGTGTGATGAAAAGGTGCCTGGGAACCCACACACCACTAGAAAATCTCAAAAAACAATGGGGAAACCTATACTTCCATCATAAGTATAAGACCTGTATTACACCACCTCTTTACCTGCTTTTCCCCAAATGTAAGGTAGTCTCTTGCATTACTGTTCCTTTAATCACTTTTTATTTCATTTTTTAAATCTTTTTTCTTTATATATATACATATATATGTGTGTGTGTGTTTGTGAGCACATATATTTTTATTTCTATTTTTATCTTTTTTGGGGTGTGTGACCTATTTCTTTTTTCTTCTCTTTCTACCCTCAAATGCACCAGCTTACCATTTTTCCCTGCAAAAGCACACTAAAAAAAGGGGAAATATTACATATAAAAATGAGTTCTTATTTACTAGAGATAAGAACTCATACTTCCTTACAATACAGGGGCATCTCCCACCTTGAAAATATGTCATGTGGACCCAACTTAGACCCCAGGTGATTAGACTCCAACCGTTCAGCCTTGAACACTGGATCCCAGACATAGAATAGACACAGTTCTTCACAACAGCCCCAGGAAACAAATCCCATCTGGGAAATCCTTAATACTGCTCGAACACCAATAAGTGCCAGCTCCAATATGATATCCTGACAACGAGGAAACTGGGAACAACTTGACCTAAGACCAGGTCATCCTACCTCACCAGCTAATGATAAGACAAAATCAGAAGACTTGTCACCCTTTGGTCTGTCAAAAGCCAAGATTGCGATTTATAGATGACTGGCTGATAGAACCATGACCGGACTGTATGTATCCTGGGACCAATAAAAAATCCCTAGTCTAGGGTTTGAGCTACGACCTGCACAACAACCATGATCTCTAGTTTCAGAGGTCTGTCTGAGACAATTGCAATGGAATGGGTCTTCTGGAAACATAACAAAAGACGCTATCCCAGGCCCCATCCTAGGATCAGCGCAAAGACAAAGACCACCAACCACAGAAAAACGGATTAAAATGACACGGAGGGAACAGAACTTCTAGAACCACAAAGAAAGACTACATCATAAGTTCCACTCCCTGACCTGTGCAGATACCTAAATACAGAGGTCTGATTTTATCACCCAGGATGGAGCAAAAGTCTTCCATACACCACAAAAGCACCAAGGGGAGAGTAAATGAACCTGAAAGCAGTCTATAGTTAATCCCATGCCAATATACTTCAAGGGTGGAGAAAACCTGTTTCTCTTAGGCCAAGGGAATTCCTTTTCGAATGACCCCAATATTTACTGTGACTGTGCAGGAGGGAAGAAAAAAGAAAAAAAAGGCAAAAAGCACATTTTAAAATTTATTTATCTAGTTTTTGCTGATTTATTTGTTTTGGTGTGATTATTAAAGAAGTTGTATCCATTCATATTTATTTTTTTCTTCTTTTCTTTTCTTCCTTTATGTGCTCTGCCATGTTTTTTTTATCTCAAGACCATGGCCTTTATGTGATGCTTATCTTTATTGTTGGAGTGTTCACTGGATTTTTTTATTTGATACTTTTTTTGTACTATTGTGGTGTTCCACCTTCTTTTTCCCCTTTTGTCTTTCAAAAATAGGATGAGAGCTTCCAGGAAGACTCCGCCCATTTTCAGCGTATTTGCTTTTTTCCCCCCAGTTTATTACTTTTCTCTTCTTCAAACAAAACCGCATAACTTGAACTATCTAGTCCCGCCTCCCAACTAGAGCGGGAAATAAGGGAGGTACCAAGACCAAACAGGTGTAGGACCACTAAGTAGCTAGCTAGGCACAGAGGGGACCACTTATTCTTGCAGCCCCGGGGGTAAGGGAGAAGGATATGGGAGATAGAATGGGAACGGAGGTGGAGGAAGGACAATTCGCTGATGGGAATTCCCTGATTTTATGTTAATATGTACCTAAAATATTATTGTCAATGATATGTAGGCCACTATGATTAAAATAAAAATTATATTAAAAAAGAGACTTTGAGAAGGAATGCAAAGTAATATCACTACATAAACAAATTTTCATCCAAAGGCCTTCTTAATATGCTGTAATTTAGTATGCCAAAAATAAAACAACTCTGGACTATGAAAGCTTAAATTAATTTTTATGTATAAGGAATGACTAACACTTTTAAAATAAATTTTTATTTAAAGCAAAAAAAAGATGGCCACATAACTGATTTTTACAGATAATATTTCTCCTCACTTTTGTATATCCAGTGAAGAGTGGGAGCCTAGATGGATGCAGACTAATTTTTACTCAAAAGACCGGTTTTGTAACCTAGAATAGAACATGACCATGATGCAGGAAAGATCAGTAGAGGATGACTGCTTTTTGACTGAAATGAGCCATTTTCACCTTAGGTTTATATAGCCAAATGAGATGTTGTCATATGACCAAAATGACTTGTGGCATCATGCTGCTTTTTGACTCAAAAACTTATTTTCTCTTCAGGTATACCCTGACCATAGCATATATGAAAGAAGACTGATTTTTGACTTGAGACACATTTTTCTCCAGTTTAGTAAGTGAAAGAATAGTGAGGGTGTGATAAGCAGTTACCAAGAGTATAGGGTACAGTTTGATACAAAAAATATTTCATCCCAAGTTATTGCACCAAGAGTGGAGAATGACTGTTCAACAAAAACACAATCACTATAGGTTTCTTTTTGACCATATTTTCATTTTAACCCAGTTTAATACACCCATAAAAGTGTTTGGCTATTTACCAGAATGAACCAGTAGCCAAAGGGTTATATTGACTCAAAAGTCCCACTTTCTACCCAGATTATGCACCATTAGACAAGTTTGCCAGTCAGACTGAAAGGATCTGGCAAAGCAGGCTGTTATTTCAGTCAGAAGACACAATTTCACTGAAATTTATGTACCCAAAAAGAGTGTGTTCCATAGTAGATAGGTTGGGCTGCAGAAAGCTGGTTCTTTTACTCCAAGGATTAATTTTACTGCACTTTATACTCCCAGAGAAGAGCAGATCCGTATGATAGAAATCATGTGTTGATAACTGCTACTTTTTGACTCACAAAACCTATTTTACCATCTGTTATGTGCTTCACATTTGAGTGTGGCCATAAGACAGAAAGACTGTGGCTGCCGGATTCATGGTTACATAACAGATACATTTTTATATGACTAGATAGTGCCCAGGAAGACAGAATGGACCAGAAAGAGAATAGAAGTTCTGAGACACAAAGGAAAACTGAGCATGATGCAATTTGACGCAAAGAAAAAATTTTTTTACCTCAGGATAGTCTCCCAGGGAAGAATGACTTTCTGACACAAAAAAATCAGGAAAAGTCTTTTTATTTTACTCAACAGTTCCATTTTTAACCCATTTTGTGTAGCCAGAAAACAGTGTGGTCATTATCCAGAATAAATCAGCAGCTCCAAGGTGCATTTTTTTACTCAAAAGGCCTATTTTAACCCCAGGCTAATGAGCGTGAGATGAGGTGACACTGAGACTAATAGGATTCACAGAGGTAGACAGCAATTTAACTCAAAAGTCCAATTTTCACCACAGTTTTTATTGTGATTTGGGAAGATTGTGTCCCTATTGTCTAGTCAACTGGCTGCAGAGGGTTGGTTTTTGACTGAAAAGGCTCCTTTAACTTTAATTTTATATGTACAGAGAAGAGCAGGGTTGTGAAATAAAAAGGATGGGTGTATGCAGGCTCCGTTTTGACTCAGAAGACTCATTTTCACCCCAGTTTTTTTCTCCACATATGAACATGGCCATGAGACAGAATGAACCAGTGGCGTGAGGTGCATTATGACTCAAAAGATAAATTTTCATCCTAGGTTATTCCAACCAGAAAGAGAATGCCCAAGAGACAGAACAGATCTGCCATTTGTAGATGCTGTTTTATTCTAAAAACTACTTTTATCTTACTTTTATTCTCAGAGTTGAGCAAATTCATGAGACAGAAATCATTGGCAGTGGAAGCTGTTTTTGAATCAAAATAATTATTTTCACCCCAAATCAGAACATCCAAACATGGCCATGAGAATTCAATCATCAGTAGTGACAGGCTTCTTTTTACTCATGCCAAGGTTAATGTTTCCACAGATAAAAATGACCTTGAAATAGAAAGAAACAGTGTCTTTGGCAAGGTTTTCATTCAAACCCATGTTAACTGCAGTTTAGTGTGGCCTAAGCAAAGTATTGATGTGTGACCAAAATTGCAAGTGTTGGCAGGCACATTTTTTAGGTAAATATTTAACTTTTGTTAAAAAAACTTTTGTTGAGGCCACTGTGAATTACAAGTCTATCACAGTTATATTAAAGGTACATAGTGACAGAAAATTAGGAATATTCCCTCCACCAGTGTCAACCTCCCTCTGCCCCTATTCCCAGCATGCCTCCCTTGCCTCCTCCCTTAGCCTCGTGGACTGCCACTGTAACAAGTCCCTTTTGTGTATACTTTTAGTTTGGGTTTCTTGATTCTATTGTCATTGACTTTGGGTTGGGTATTTAGGTCTGATCATTTTTATTTCCACTCACTGTTAATGGGACTGTTTGCCCCTGTTACCTACCATCCACATTTTTTCTTAATTTATGAGGCAGAACAAGATTAATTTCTGTGGTTCCATTGAAGAAAAAGAGCAGGGGGGAGCTCCTGTCCAGAAGCCCATGAATATAAATTTAAAAGAAGCAAAAAGAAAAAAAACACAAAACAAAACAGAGGAAAGGGGGGACTGGCATGGCTTTACATTTTTTGGAAGGCACTTTTGGGCTCAAAATACTATATGTACTTCAGTTTAGTATGTCCAGAGAAGACCTCGACCATGACACAGAAAGACAAATAATCAGCAGTCTGCTTTTTGACTCCAGAGACCGATTTTTAGAGTTTCATTAGCCAGGGGAGTCTGTGGGTGTGAGACAAATAGAAGCGGTGGCAACAGAGTACTTTTCTTTTGTTATTTTTATTTTAATATCTTTATTTAAGTACCATGATTACAAATTTTTTCAGTTGGGCCTCAATTATAGAAAGAATACCCCGAATCACCAGTGGAAATTCCCACCACCAATTCCCCCTTCCTCTTCGCCCACCTTCTGCCTGTATTTGAGACAGGTATTATACTTCTCTCACTCATCTACTTTGTCATGGTAGTTCTTAATGTATTAATTTCTCTAACTACATTCACTACTCTTTGTGGAGAGCTTCAGATAGTGAGCCGGTCCTTCCAGCATCATCTCTTATTGTCTCTTGGAATTATTATAATAATGTCTTTTCTTTTTCTCTTCTTTTTTTCATTTCCTCCAAGATCTCATGTTTCATAGCTTAGAGTTTCTCAAAGTAGTCTCTGATTACGCTTTGAATCTCTGCTGTATCTGTGGTGTTCTCCCCTTTTTTGATTTCTAATTCAGTTTGTTCCTCTCTGTTCCTTTCTTTGTGATTTTTACTATTGGTTTATTAATCTTGTTTATTTTTACAAAGAACCAACTTTTGCTTTTGCTGATCTTTCTGATTGGTTTTTTTTTTGGTTTCCACTTTATTAACTTCTGCTCTACGATTTGTTATTTTTTCTGCCTACTTATTTTGGGTTACTTTGTTGGTTGTTTTCTAATTTTATAAGCTGTGTCATCTAAGCTATTTATATAGACCCCTTATTTTTCCTGATGTGTGCTTGCAACTTAGACTTTGAGTTTGTGCCTGTTCTGAGTATTCAGATGTGTTTCTTGTAGGCAGCAGAATGCTGAATTCAGCTTTTTTCTATTTTGCCACTCTATGTCTCTTAACTGGTGCATTTGGCTCATTGACATTGAGAAAGATAATTGTCATGGGATATAGAGCCAACTTTGTGTGAAATTTTTGTGTGTTTTAGGCCTGTCTTGTCTTAAACTAGGCATTTCAGTTTATCTTTGAATGCTCGTTTCGCATCTGTAAATTTTCTGAGCTGCTGTTTATCTCTGAAGCTATGTATACTTCCTTCAAACGCGAAGGCGAGTCTGGATGCAATATTCTAGGCAAAACGTTCATTTTTGTTGAGTTTTATCACTCTATCCCACCACTGCCTTCTGGCCTTGAGAGTTTGTTGTGACTGGTCCGCTATATATCTTAAAGTTGCTCCTTTGAATATAAGTTCCCTTTTTGATCTTGCTGCTTTCAATGTTCTATTCCTATTTGTGGAATTCATCACTGTGACTAGGTTGTTTCTTGGGGTGCTTTTTTCTGGTCTCTTTTAGCTGGTACTCTTTGGGAATGCAGAATTAGGTTGCATGCAGTATTTATCTCTGAGAGTTACTCTGTAATAATGTCCTTGACTGTTGATTCTTCCTTGGGATCTTTCTGTATCTCTGGGACTCCAATGATTCTTTGTTATTTCTGTTGAGTTTATTAAAGACTTCTATTTTCACCTTTTCACATTCTTTGGTATTGTTTATATTGTCTTATCATTTGCTTTAAGGTTCCTTTCCAATCTCTTCTGCTGTGTGGAGTTGTTCTGCATTTGATCTTCCAGTTCACTGATCTGTCCTCAAATGCTATTACTATGTTGAAGTGTCTTTCCATTGAGATTTTCATTTCATCTACTGAGTTTTTCTGTCCTCTTATTCCAGTTGGGAGTTTTCCAATTTCTATCTTTGTGGTCTGTTCAGCCTGATCTATGCTTTCTTTGATTTCTCTGAACATCCTCCACATATCTACTCTAAACTTTTTATCTAAGGGGCTAACTAGGTTTTTGGTATTTTTTGGTTCATCAGAGCTGCCATCTTTTTTCTCTAAGTATATTGTTGTTCTGTGTTTTCCCTCATTACAAGAGTAGTTTACTGCCTGGAGAGGTAGCACAGCAGTGTTTGCCTTGCAAGCAACCCATCCAGGACCAAAGGTGTTGGTTCAAATCCCGGTGTCCCATATGGTCCCCTGTGCCTGCCAGGAGCTATTTCTGAGCAGACAGCCAGGAGTAACCCCTGAGCACCGCCGGGTGTGGCCCTAAAACCAAAAAAAAAAAAAAAAACCCAAAAACAAACAAACAAAAAAAACAAGCGTAGTTTACTATGTAGTTGTGATGAGTTTCATGAGAGAGAAGATGAGAATGGAACAAAACCGGAAAACAGGCAGGAAGTGAGGTACAAGCCTTTTCTCTCATGAAACACTTTGGTGATCATTTTATTGATTTGTTGAAAGTATTTAATAAACTCACTGCTTTCCCCAGACTGTACTGCTCTGAGTTTCTCTTCTTATGCCCTCTCATTAAACGCTGTTTTCCTGGACTCGTAGTTCTTCCCAGGCTGAGTTCTAGCAGCATACTTTTGAATTAATGACCCACTTTTACCCCAGGTTAGTTGCCGAAGTACGAGTGTGTCTATGTGACAGAAGAGACAAAGAAAAGCAGGTCATTCATTTTTACCTTAGGTTAGTGCACCCAGAAAGAGAATGTACAAAAGAGAAAGGACTTGTGGCCTGGTGTTGTTTGTTTAGTTAAAAGACCCATTTTCCCTCAGATTATTGTGTGGCACTACTACTGAAAGGAAGATTGGTGGTAGACCTCTTTTAGACTCAAAACCTTGTTTTATGCCAAGAGAAGAGTTTATATCCTTGAGATAAAAAAAATTAGAAGATGCAGGGTGCCCTTTGATGCAAAATAACCAAAATAACCAACTATTTCTCCAGATTATTACACCAGGAGAAGAGCATAGCAGTGAGACACATAAAAACAGTGGCATTATGGTACATTTTGTTTCAAAAATATCTTCCTATGTAAGTGTACCATAGAGGAAAGGTATTTTGCAATAGAGATGACCTTCAATAACTGGCTTTTTATGCAACAGTCCCATTTATTTTTGGTTTTGGGGCACACCTGGTGACGCTCAGGGATTACTCCTGGCTATGTGCTCAGAAGTCACTCCTGGCTTGGGGGACCATATGGGACGCCAGGGGATCAAACAGCTGTCCATCGTAGGCTAGCGCTGGCAAGGCAAACACCTTATCTCTAGCGCCACCACTCCGTCCCCAGAAGTCCCATTTTCAATTCACTTCATTGTGCTCAGAAAAGAGCCTTTAGCCAGAATGAAGCAATAGAACCAATGTGCATTTTGAATCAGAACACCAATTTTAACCTCCTGAGTTTAATAAATGCTTAGAATAATCTGACATTGAGGCAGATTAAATTGGCCACAGAGGTCTCATTTTTAACTGAAAAGTCTTATTTAACTTGATCTTGTGTACACCTAGAGAAAATATGGACCATGAGATAAAAAGCAAAGCCAACACACTTTGATTTTGATCAGAGCACATAATTTCTTCCTAGTTTTGTGTCCCAGAGCAAATTTTGGCCAGGAAACAAAAAGAAGCAGAAGTGGAATGTTGCTTATTGACTCAAAAGTGCCAATTTTATACCTGTTTTTAGTGTGCCTAGAGAAAAGTTTAATTATGGAATATAAATTGCCAGTGGAGTAGAGTCAAGCTGGTTTTTGACTTAAAGACCATTTTTGTTCTTCAAACATGTGCATCAAGAGAAGAGTGTGGTCATGAAACACAAAGAATACTTGTTATTATTGTGGATTTTGACTTCAAATAATTGTTAATGATTGTCAGTCTAATTTACTGCACCCAGAGAAGAATGACTTTGCCACAGAGAGAACCATTAGCAATAAGTTGTTTTCTAATGCAACAGTTACATTTTCTAACTAGAAAGTGTGGCCAGAAAATAGAATGGCCATGAGCCAAATGGAACAACCATGGCAGGGTGCATTTTTGACTCAAAAGTCCCATTTTTTAGCCCTTGGAAGAGTTTGGTGTTGAGTCTGAAATTATCAAAGGCAACAGGCTGCTACTTCACTCAAAACACCTATTTTCGCCCAAATATATGTTCTTAGAAAGAGCTTGGCCTTAGTAACATAAAATTGGCTTCAGAGTGCTACTTTTCACCCACTTTAGTACAGGGCAGTACAGGGTCCTGTGATATAAACATGGGTAAAAAAAATGCTGCTTTTGACTCAAAATATCCATTTTAATTTATGCTGTGTGCACCAGAGTTGAGCATGGTTATGCAACAGAAAGATCTATTGCAACAGGGTGCACTGTAAAGTAAAAATCCATTTTAATTCCAGGTTAGTGCTACAAGAAAAAATTTTTTGAAGATACAGAATGTACCTGTGTCATGAGTGATTTTTGACAAAAAAGACTCATTTTTACTATAGGTTCTTGCCCTGAAGAAGAGTGTGGGGCTGAAGCTGAACATACCAGTGATAATTTTTGGACTCATAGGATCCAATGTTATGCCTGCTTAGTGCAGCAGAGATGAGTGTGACCCTGTAACAGAAAAAACTGGCAGTACCCAGCTGTTTCATCAAAAGACACATTTCATCACAAATTTTGTGCATAGAATAGAGTGTGGCCTTGAGGAAAAAAGGACCCATGGTAGTGGACTACCTTTTTATTTATTTCATTTTTTTTAATATATTGATATATACAATTTGATTAAAAACATGATTGTAGATGGATTGCAGTCATATAGAAAACAACCCCCTTCACCAGTGCAACATTCCCATCACCAATTTACCAAATCTCCCAACTCCCTAACCCCCTGCCAGTACTTGAGAGTGTTTTTTTATTGCAACATTCATTCACATTGTTATGTTAATTGTCAGTGTAGTAATTTATCTAACTGCACTCACCACTCTTTGTGCTAGCTTAATATTGTGAGCTGGACCTTCCAGCCCACATCTCTATTGTCTCTGAGAATTACTACAGAAATGTCTTTTATTTTTCTTAAAACCTGAGTGATACGATTCTCTGTCTATCTCTATCCCTCTGACTTACTTCACTCGGCATAATAGATTCCATGTACATTCATGTACAGAAAAATTTTATGACTTCATCTCTCCTGACAGCTGCATAATTTTCCATTGTGTATTTGTACCATAGTTTCTTTAGCCATTCATCTGTTGAAGGACATCTTGGTTGTTTCCAGAGTTGACTATCGAAAATAGCATGGCAATAAAAATAGATGTGAGGAAGGGATTTTTGTATTGTATTTTTGTGCCCTAGGGTATATCCCTAGGATTGATAAAGCTGGATGATATGGAAGTTCAATTTCCAGTTTTTTGAGGAATCTCCATATTGTTTTCCATAAAGGCTGGACGAGAAGGCATTTCCACCAGCAGTGGATAAGTGCTCCTTTCTCTCTGCATCCCCGCCAGCACTGATTGTTCTCATTCTTTGTGATGTGTGCCAATCACTGTGGCTTAGAATAAAAGGAAGGAAATCAATTTTTCAAGCCAGTGGAAAACAAAAAAGAGCAAGGACAGCCATTCTTATATCAGACCAAATTCCATTCAACCTCAGAAAGTGATCAGAGACTAAGAGTATCACTACTTACTATTCAGGGGAACACTAGATCAAGAGGTACTAACCCTGATCAATATTTATGCACCTAATGTAGAGTCAGCAAAATATGTGAGGCAATTTTTGCAAACCTGGAGAAACACATAAAGGAAAATGTGATAATAGTAGGAGATCTCAATACTCCACTATCACCACTGGACAGATCCAGCAAACAGAAAAATAGCAAAGAAATAAGAGCCCTAAATGAAAAATTTGAAGATTTAGGGCTAATAGACTTATATAGAGCCTTCTACGCCCAGAAAACAAAACAAATATTCATCTCAAGCCCTCATGGAACGTTCTCCAGAACAGACTGTGCCCTGGGATATAAATCCAACTTATACAAAAACACAAATGTAAGGATCATTAGAAGCACCCTATCAGATCACTAGCAAAAGAGGTCAAAACTGATTGTAAGAAGAATTGGAGAAATTAGAACACTTAGAGATTAAACAACATGCTACTCAACAATAGCTGGATCAAGGAGGAAGTCAAGGAAGGAATAAAAAGATTTCTTGAGACAAACGATAATGAAGAGACAACTTGTCAAAATTTGTGGGACACAGCAAAAGAAGTAATTAGGGGCAAACTCACAGAAATACAGGCCTATAAGAAAAGGTGAAATTGACAAAATCAACAGATTCAAGGATCACCTTCAGGAACTGGAACAACAGCAGTAAAGAAATCCAACTACAGCCAGAAGGCAAGAAATAATAATAACCAGAGAGAAATATACAACATAGAAACCAAGAAAGTAATACAAAAAATCAATGAGAACAGGATTTGGTTTTTCAAAAAAATGAACAAGATAGACAAACCACTGGCAAGACTCACCAAAAAAAAGAGGGAAAACATCCAAATTAGTAGGACTACAAATGAAAGAAGAGATTTCAACAGAACCCCAAGAGATACAGAATATCATAAGGTCATATTATGAACAATTATACTCAGTTAGGCTAGATAACCCAGTAGAAATAGACAGATTCCTCGAAAAATATAATCTTCCAAGACTGGAAAAGGAAGATCTAGAAAGTGTAAACAGGCCAATCACTTCAGAGAAAATTGAAGCTGTAATTAAGCAACTCCCTAAGAACAAATGTCCAGGTCCAGATGGCTTTACAGATGAATTTTATCAAACATTCCGAGATGACTTACAACCATTGATCCACAGGATCTTTCAAACCATTTAAAAAACAAGACTCCTCCCCAACTCCTTTTATGAGGCTAATATCACACTCATTTCCAATGATGGCAAGGAAAGAAAGAAAACTACAAACCAATCTCACTAATGAACATAAATGCAAAAATATATAACAAAATTATAGCAAACCAAATTCAGCACATATAAAAAATATGATACACCATGACCAAGTGGAATTCATCCCAAGAATACAAGGTTGGTTTAACATATGCAAATCAATCAGCATTATACACCACATCAGCAACAAAAAGACAAAAACCACATTATCATATCAATCAATGCAGAGAAGGCGTTTTACAAAATCCAACACCCATTCATGCTGAAAACTCTCAGCAAAATAGGGATAGAAGGAACCTTCCTCAAGATAGTCACAGCTATTTATGAAAAGCCCACGGCCAACATTATCCCTAATGGCAAAAATCTAAAATCATTTCCACTAAGTCAGGAACTAGGCAAGGCTATCCACTCTCTACACTCTTATTCAATATAATCTTAGAAGAACTCGTAAAAGCAATCTGACAAGAGAAGGGAATCAAAGGAATCCAAATTGGGAAAGAAGAACTCAAACTATCTCTTTTTGCAGATGATATGATGATATACATCGAAAACCCTAAAGAGTCCACAGTAAGACTCCTAGAAGCAATTAACCAATACAGCAAAGTGGCTGGCTACAAAGTCAATACACAAAAGACAGTAGTGTTTCTCTATAAAAATCACGAAGTGGAGAAGAGAAAGATTAAGAATACAATTCCATTTAAAATAGTATCAAAAATATTAAGTACCAAGGAATCAACCTTACAAGGGAAGTAAAGGACCTATACCAGGGAAACTTCAAAACACATCAGAAAATAATTGAAGAGGATCTAAGGAAATGGAAGAACATCTCATGCTCATGGGTAGGTAGAATCAACATAATCAAAATGACTATCCTACCCAAACTCCTATATAGATTCAATGCAATCCCTATCCAAATCCAGGCATCATTTTTAAAGACTTAGAACTATAAATCATAAAATTCTTCTGAAACCACAAAAGACCCAGGATAGCCAAACAGATACTGAAAAACAAGAAACTGGATGGCAACACTTGACCTAACCTGAAGCTATACTATAAAGTCATAGTGATCAAAACAGCATGGTACTAGAACAAACAGAGCCTCAGACTAGTGGGTTAGAACAGAATTTCCAGACATAAATCCCCATATACAGTCAACTAATATTTGACAATAGAGCCAAAAACTTAAAGTGGAACAAAGAAAGTCTCTTCAACAGATGGTGTTGGTACAAATGGAAAACCGCCTGTAAGAAACTGAGTATTGACCCATACCTCACTCCTTCTACAAAAGTCAACTCAAATTGGATTAAAGACATTGAAATTAGAGCAAAATATATAAAGTTTATTGAGGAAAAATAGGCAGAACACTCGAAGACCTATATATTAAAAATGTGTTCAAGGATCTAACACCAATGGCAAGGACTTTAGTATCAAACATAAACAAATGGGACTACATCAAACTAAAAAGCTTCTGCATGGCAAAGGAAACCCAACTTAAAACAAGAAGACAGTTAACTGAATGGGAAAAAATTTTTGCACTCAACACATCAGATAAAGGGCTGATAACCAGAATATACAGAGCACTCAGAAAACCAAGCCCCCAAAATCGAATAAAGCCATAGAAAAATGGGGATATGAAATGAATAGACACTTCTCCGAGGAAGACCAAAAGATGGCCAACAAACACATGAAAACATGCTCACCTTCATTCATCATTAGGGAAATCTAAATCAAGACAACAATGAGATACCACCTTACACCAGTGAGGATAGATCACATCAAAAATAACAGGAACAATCTCTGTTGGCGAGGATGCGGTATGAAAAGAGCTCTCATTCTCTGCTGGTGGGAATCCTCCCTAGTCCAATCTCTATGGAAAACAGTGTGGAGAGTGCTCAAGGAACTCAGAATTGACTTGCCATCTGACCCAGCAATTGCTTTCCTAGATATCTACCCCCAATTCGGAAGGACATTCATCCCAAAGTATGTGTGCACCCCACTATTTATCGCAGCATTCAGTATAATAGCCAAGTTTTGGAACCAACCTCGATGTCCAACAAAAGATGAGTGGATCATAAATATGTGGTATCTATACACGATGGAAAACTACATGGTGATTAGAAATGATACAATCATAGACTTTGCAGCAACGTGGATGGACCTAGAATATATTATGTTAAACAAAGTAAGCCAGAAGGTGATAAATAACACAAAATGATAGCACTATTCTTAAGTACCTAGAATATACACCAGATATACAACCAATACCCCACTATCAAATAACAGGTTGTAACAGGATAGAAACCTAAACACTGTAATAATCACCATATACTGAGGAGTAGTGCCCAAAGCTAATGGAAGAGGAACAACACAAAGCCCGACTACACATTATATCATAAAGAAACCAGCAACATCAGAAACAGCAGCGTAGAGAGAACAGGTATGTAATTAGCACAGGGGACCATATGGGACACCGGGATTCGAACCAACTACCTTTGGTCCTGGATCGGCTGCTTGCAAGGCAAACGCCGCTGTGCTATCTCTCCGGGCCCTCTTTCCCATCTTGCTGAGAGTTTTTATCAAGAATGGGTATTGGAGCTTATCAAATGTTTTATCTGCATTTATTTATATGATCATGTCATTTTTATTTTTTATTTTTTATTTTTTAATATAATTTTTATTTTGATCATAGTGGCTTACATATTGTTGACAATAATATTTTGGTACATATTTACATAAAATCAGGGGGGATTCCCATCAGCAATTTGTCCTCCCTACACCTCGGTTTTTGTCCTACCTCCCATATCCTCTTCCCTCACCACCAGGACTGCCAGAATATGTGGTCCCCTCTGTACCTAGCCTACGACTTAATAGTCTTGCACCTGTTTGGTCCTGGTGCCTCCCTTATTTCCCCCTCTAACTGGGGTGCAGGACTAGCTAGTTCAAGTTACGTGGTTTTGTTTGAAGAAGAGAAAAGTAATAAACTGGGGTAAAAGTCTAATACACCAAAAATAAGCAGAATTCTTCTAGAGGCTCTCATCATCGGTTTGAGAGACGAGGGAGAAAAAGAAGGTGAAACACTCCACCAGCACAAAAAGAAGTGTCAAATATCTAGTGAGGACTCCAACAATAACAATAGGCACCACAAAACAAAAACAAAAACAAAAATGCCACAGTCTTGAGATAAGAAACATGGCAGAGCACATAAAGAAAGAAAAGAATAGAAGAGAAAAAAATAAGTATAAATGGGGGCAACAGCTTCAATAACCACACCAAAACAAAGAAATCGACCAAAAATAGATAGGTAAATAAAGATAATAATAATAATAATAATAATAATAATAAAATAAATGAAGAAAAAATAATATATACAAAATAAACAATGTTTTGTGCTTTTTGCTTTTTTTCACTCCTGCCCTGGCACAGTAAATATTGGGGTCATTCAAAAAGGAATTCACTTGGCCTAAGAGATATGGGGTTTCTCCACCCTTGGAGTATATTGTCATGGGATCAACTATAGACTCTGTTCAGGATCATTTACTCTCCCGGTGGTGCTTCCGTGGTGTTTGGAAGACTTTTGCTCCATCCTAGGTGATACAATCAGACCTCTGTATCTAGCGATCTCAGTATCTGCACAGTTCCAGGGGTGGGACTTATGATGAAGTCAGTCTTTGTGGTTCTAGAAGTTCCGTTCCCTCAGTGTCATTTTAATCCATCTTCTGTGGTTGGTGGTCTTGGTCTTTGCACTAAACCTAAGATGGCACCTAGGATACCATCTTTCTTTGTGCTTCCAAAAGCCATTCTGTTACAATTGTCTCCGCCAGACCTATGGAACTGGGAATCATGGTTGTTGTGCAGGTCATAGTTCAAACCCTAGACTAGGGATTTTTATTGGTCCCAAGATATATACAGTCTGGTCATGGTTCTAGCAGCCAGTCATCTGAAAATCGCGATCTTGGTTTTTGGACCTACCAACGGGTGACAAGTAATCTGATTTTGTCTTATCATTAGCTGGTAAGATAGGATAATCTGTTCTTAGGTCAAGTTGTTCCCATTTTCCTCGTTGTCAGAATATCGTATTAGAGCTGGCACTTGTTGGTGTTCTAGCAGTATTAAGGTTGTCCTGGATGGAATTTGTTTCTTGCAGCTGTTGTGAAGAACTGTGCCGTTTCTGTGTCTGAGATCCAGGGTTCAAGGCTGGATGGATGGTATCTAATAACATGAGGTCTAAGTTGATTCCACATGACATATTTTCAAGTTAGGAGATATCCCTGTATTGTAAACATCTATGAGTTCCTATCTCTAGTAGATAAGAGCTCTTTTTTATATGTAAAATTATTCCCTTTTTTGGTGTGCCTTTGCAGGGAGAAATGGTGCTATATTATATTGTAGGTGCATTTGGGGGTGGACAGAGAGGAAAACAGAAACAGGTCACATACCCAAAAATGATACAAAAAAAATCGGATTAAAAATGTATGTGTTGGGGCCGGGCGGTGGCGCTAGAGGTAAGGTGCCTGCCTTGCCTGCGCTAGCCTAGGATAGACCGCGGTTCAATCCCCTGGCGTCCCATATGGTCCCCCAAGCCAGGAGCAACTTCTGAGCGCATAGCCAGGAGTAACCCCTGAGCGTCACTGGGTGTGGCCCAAAAACCAAAAAAAAAAAAATGTATGTGTTCACATATGTTTATGTCGAACAGACAATTTTTTTTAAAAAGAAATGAATTAATAAAGTACTTAAAGGACCAAAGTAATGCAAAAGACTACCTTACATTTGGGGTAAATCAGGTAAAGAGGAGGTTTAATACAGGTCTTATGCTTATGTTGGAAGTACAGGTTTTCCCATTGTCTTTTGGGTTTTTCTTGTGGTGTGTGGGTTCCCAGGCACCTTTCCATCACACCCCTTGACCTTCTTCAGATTGGTAAAAGATTTGTGGCAGGGAGGTCTTGGAAGAGTTCTTGCATTGGGGATACTTTGGGAACTAAGTCCAGTTTCAAGTAACAGTCCACATTAGGGGGAGTTGGTAGGGAGGGCCGTGCAGTATGAGTCCGCAGAAGAGTTGGCTGCTTTTTCCTGCAAGAGACAAAGTGTGGGTTTGACTGGGTTTCCCTTCTCTTGAGTGCTGGGTACTGGTTCATTGGGGTAGTAGGTCAATCTTGATGCCTAATAGATTAAGGACTGAGGGTGAAGAGTTTTAATATGGTAGGAGGTCTGGATAGGATTGAGGGGTGAAGGGATAGTTGGATTTCCAAAGGGGGGAAAGGGAAGGTATATGGTAGGGGTAGGAAGGGAGAAAAGAGAGAATACATTAGAAAGAAAGGGAAAAGAGAAAAGGAAAAAAGTAAAGAGAAGAATAGAAAAGAAAAAAATAAAAAAGAAAATAGTGAGAAGAGAGGAAAAATAGCAAGGGAATGCTAGTTTGCTTGAATGTGTTCGATGAGTAGAGCCTGTAGTTTAAGTCTGTAGGTGGCAGTTACTGCTTCGGTGGTCTGACTGGTCACATGCTTCAATTCCTAAAAGAAGGTATAACCTTGAGATAAAGTGTATGTTAAAGAGTTTTCTCTGGACCATCTCGTAGTGCCAGCTAGGTATGGTATCTCGTTTGGTATCCCAAGCTGCCATCTTAGTTTGTCCATCCTTTGGTAGAATTCACTTGTAAATCCATCTGGGCCTGGACTTTTGTTCTTAGGGAGTTTCTTAATTACATCTTCAATTTCCTCTGAGGTGATTGGTCTATATAGGCTTTATAGTTCTTCCGTTTCCAGTCTCGGAAGATGGTATTTTTCTAGGAATCTGTCGATTTCTACTGGGTTCTCTAGCCTGAGTATAGTTGTCCATAATATGATCTCATGATATGTTGTATTTCTTGGGGTTCTGTTGTAATCTCTCCCCTTTCATTTGTGATCCTACTAATTTGGGTGTTTTCCCTCTTTTTTTTGGTGAGTTTTGCCAGTGGTTTGTCTATCTTGTTTATTTTTTCGAAAAACCAACTCCTGGTCTCATTGATTTTTTGTAATTTTTTCTTAGTTTTTATGTTGTTTATTTCTGCTCTTGTTTTTATTATTTCTTGCCTTCTGGTTGTGGTATGATTTCTCTGCTGCTGTTGTTTCAATTCTTTGAGATGATCCTTTAAACAGTTGATCATGTCATTTTCCTATTTCTTGATATAGGCTTGTATTGCTATGAGTTTCCCCTAATTACTGCTTTAGCTGTGTCCCAGAAATTTCGACAAGTTGTCTCTTCATTATCATTTGTCTCAAAGAATCTTTTTATTTATTCCTTGATTTGTTCTTTGATCCAGCTGTTGTTGAGCAGCATGTTGTTTAATCTCCAGGTATTAATTTTTCTCCATTGCTTCTTCTTGAAGTCAATTTTGACCTCTATTGCATAGTGATCTGATAGGGTACTTCTAACGATCCTTACATTTGTGGTCTTGTATAGGTTGGATTTGTATCCTAAGACATTGTCTATTCTGGAGAAGGTTCCATGTGGGCTTGAGAAGAATGTGTATTCTGCTTTCTGGGGATGGAGGGCTCTATATAAGTCTATTAGCCCTAGGTCTTCTAATTTTTAATTTAGGGCTCTTATTTCTTTGCTAATTTTCTGTTTGGTGGATCTGTCTAGTGGTGGTAGTGGAGTATTGAGGTCCCCTACTATTATCACATTTCCCTTCATGTGTTTCTCCAGGTTTGCGAGCAGTTACCTCACATATTTTGTTGGCTCTATATTAGGTGCATAGATATTGACCAGGGTTAGTACTTCTTCATCTAATATTCCCCTGATTAGTAAGTAGTGACCCTCTTTGTATCTGATCACTTTCTTGAGATTGAATGCAATTTGTTCTGATACAAGAATGGCTGTCCCTGCTCTTTTTTGTTTTACATTGGCCTGTATAATTACTTTCCATCCTTTTATTCTAAGCCTGTGCTTATCCTGTATTTGTAGGTTTGTTTCTTGCAGACAGCAGAAGTCCGGTGTATTTTTCCTAATCTAGTTCTCTACTATGTGTCTTTTAATTGGAGAGTTTAGACCATTACATTTAGGGAGATTATTGAGAGAGAGGACTGTTTTGCAATTTTGTTGTGTGGAGTGGTTTTTGTTACAATTGGGGGTTTGGATTGTGTAATTCGTCTCTGAGTAGGTCGTTTAGGATTGGCTTTGTTTGCACAAATAGTTCAAGTTCGTTCATCTTTGAGAATGTTTTTAGTCTTCCCTCCCATATGAATGATAGTTTTGCTGGGTATTGGACCGTGGGTTGGAAATTTCTTTCATTCAGTCGTTTATATATGTCATTCCACTGTCTTCTTGCTTGAATTATTTCAAAAGGGAGATCTGGTTTGATTCTTATGTCCCTTCCTTTGTACTTGAGGTTTTTTTTCTCCCTTATTGCTTTAAAAAGTTCCTCTTTCTCTTAGTTTTTTGCCATTTGGATTACTATATGTCTTGGTGTTGGTTTATTGGGGTCTATTTTATCTTCACTTCCTGGATTTGCACTGAAGTTTCTTTCCAGAGGGTGAGAAAGTTCTCTGCTATTATCTCCCTGACTATTTGTTCTTCCCCTTTCCATATTCCCTCCCCTTCTGGTATACCCACAATTCTTAGATTGTTTCTTTTGTCCTTGTTCATTAGATATTGGACTTTTTCTTCTGATGCATTGCCTTTTATTTCTTTGTTGGTTTCTTGATCATATTTTGTTTGCAGTTTTTCCTTCAAGTTCTTCAATGTGCTTCTCCAACTCTGTGTTTCTGCTTGTAAGGCTTGTTACTTTGTCTTTTAATTCCTTCATTTCTTTTTGTGTGGAATCTCTCATGTTCTTTAATGTTTCTTCTTTAATTTGGCTGATGCGTTCATCCATAGATTTCTTATACCCGGTAGCTAGGGTTTCTTTCATTTCTTTTATTAGTTCTTGCATTTCCTTCCTCATGGCTGCTTTTAGGTCTTCCCATGGATCTGTGCATTTTGGTGGACTTGGAAACTTGCTAGGGTTTATCTCCGTATCTCCAGATATAGGGTTCTCCTTGATTTACCCATATTTCTTTGCAGTTATTGGTGTGGTTTGGAGTGTTGTGCCTTCTAAATTCAGCCTGCTTTGTTCCCCTGAGGCGTGGAGATGGGTCCCCTTCCTGAAGGTGGTTCTAGAGGGGGCTGTTGGGTGAGCTCGCTGAGGTCTTTATGTGGCCTGAACCGTTGCTTCTCCCTTTTGTTGTCCTGTAGTGCAGGTCCTCCTCTGGCCACAATGGTGGAAGGCTTTGTTGAACCTAGCTCTTTCCCCTCCCCTTTGCTACCTAGAGGTCAGCCTTCCTTCAGTGGGTCTTGTCAATTTCCTTCTCCTTATTCCTGTCAGCGGTGCAGTTCCGCTCCTGGCCACAATGGTTGCTGGCGCTGTTGGCCTAACTCTCTATGCTCCCTCCTCTGTCTGGGAGGTAATGGAGCTCCGCCCCCTTCGCACCTCAGCTGAAGAAATGCCCTCAGCCAAACCCTGCCAGCTCCTGCCCTCAGTCCTTGGGGAGTCCCAGGTCTGATCCAGGGCTCAGGGGGATGGGCTGCTCTAGGTCACCCAAGGGTCCAGGTGGCCTGCCCAATCTCACCCCATCTATTGGTCCTAGCCTGTCCCAGTGGCGCAGACTGGGTCAGGTGCAGGATTCTCCTCACCCCTCCTACCTTCCCTTCCACTCGGGCTTGGGGTCCCTGAAGCAGCTTGCTCGGGGTGCAGACACTGCTGCAGGTCTGGGCGCCCACGTGGGGGAAGGGACTCACCCACCATCATTTTTATTTTTATTGTTGATATTGTGTATAATGTTGATAGATTTATGGATGTCAAACCAGCCTTGCATTCCTGGGATGAAACTCACTTGATCTTAGTGAAATACCTTAAAGAGGCAGTGGATCCTATTTGCCAGGATTTTGTTGAGTACCTTTTCATTTGTGTTCATCAGGGATATTGGTCTGTAATTGTCTTTTTTGGCAGCATCTCTGTCTGGTTTTGGTATTAAGGTGATGTTGACTACATAAAAGCTATTTGGAAGTGCTCCCGGTTTTTCAATTTCATGAAAGCCTGGCCAGGATTGGTAGTAGTTCCTCTTGAAAGGTTTGAAAGAATTCATTAGTGAATTCATCTGAGCCTGAGCCTTTATTTTTGGGCAGACATTTGATTACCTTTTCAGTTTCCTCAATAGTGTGGAGATGTTTTGATATGCTACATCCTCTTTATTCCACTGTGGAAGGTTATAAGAGTCTAATAATTTATCTATATATTCCATGTTCTGATGTTATTGGCACAGAGTTTCTCAAAGTAGTCTCTGATTACTCTTTGAGTCTCTGCAAAATCTGTAATGATCTCCCCATTTTCTTTTCTAATTTGGGTTATCAAGTTTTTCTTTCTTTTTGAGTTTTGCCAGCGGTCTATCTATCTTTTTTATTTTTCCAAAGAACCAACTTCTGCTCTGTTTGATCATTCGGATTGTTTTATGCGTTTTCACTTTATTGATTTCTGCTCTCAGCTTTGTTATTTCCTTCTGTCTACTTATTTTTTGTTCTTTTTGTTGATCATTTTCTAATTTTATTAGCTGCGTCATTCAGCTATCCAGGTATGCCTCTTTTTTTTTTCCTGATGTGTGCTTGCAAAGCTATAAATTTTCTTCTCAGTACCGCTTTTGCTGTGTCCCATAAATTCCAATAGTTTGTGTCTTCATTATCATTTTTTCCAGGAAAGTTTTGATTACCTCTTTGATTTCATCTCAGACCCACTGGTTGTTCAGCAGTAGACTGTTTAATTTTCAGTTGTTAAATTTCTTCTTCTGTGTCCCTTTGTCATTCACATGTAATTTCAGAGCCTTGTGATAAGCAAAGGTTGTCTACAAATTTTCTATCCTCTTGATTTTATGGAGGTATGTTTTATGTGCCAGCATGTGGTCTATCCTGGAGAATGACCCATGTATATTGAAGAAGAATGTGTATCCAGGTTTCTGGGGGTGGAGTGTCATATATATATATATATATATATATATATATATATATATATATACACATATATATATATATACACATATATATATATACACATATATATATTAGGCCTCTTTTTCCATTTCTTTTTTCAGGGCTAGTATATTTCTGTTGAGTTCAGAGTGGTTCACCTATCATGTGTTGATGGGGCCATGTTGAGATTTCTCACAATTATTGTGTTATTATTGATATCTTATTTCAAATTTGTCAATAATTGTATTAGATGTTTTGCTGGTCTCTCCTTGGGTGTGCATATGTTTAGTTGTGAAATTTCTTCTGGTTGCACAAATCCCTTGATTAGTACGAAGTATCCATCTTTGTCCCTTACAACTTTTCTGAGGCTAATGGTTTTGTATTCTGATATTAATATGGCCACTCCAGTTTTTTAAACATTTTTTGCTTGGTTGATTTTCTTCCAGTCTTTGAATTTGAGTTTATATTTGTTCTGACTATTCAGATGTGTTTCTTGTAGGCAGCAGAAGTTTGGATTCACCCTTTTAAATCCATTTTGCCACTCTGTGTCTCTTAATTGGTGCATTTTGTCCAATGGCGTTAAGGGAAATGATTGCCATGTGATGTAATGCCATCTTTGGATATAAGTTTGGTGTGTTTGTTGGTCTGTCTTGTCTTAAAGTAGAACTTCCGATTTTCATTTTAGGCTGGTTTTGCATCTGTAATGTTTCTGAGCTGTTACTTATCCATGAAGCTATGTATCCTTCCTTAAAACCTGACCGTGAGTTGGGCTGGGTGCTGTATTGTAGATGAAGCATCTATTTCATTCTGTCTTCCCACAATATCCCACCACTGTCTTCTGGCCTTGAGAGTTTCTTCTGACATGTCTGCTGTAAATCTTAATGATACTCCTTTGAATATATTTTTCCATTTTCATCTTGCTGCTTTCAGTATTCTATCTCTATCAGTGGTATTTGTCATTGTGACCAGGATGTGTCTTGGTGTGCTTTTCTTTGGGTTTCTTTTAGCTGGTAATCTTTGGGCATATAGGATTAGATTTTATGTAGTCTTTATCTCTGGGAGTTTCTCTGTGATATCTTTGAATGTTGATTCTTCCAGAGGATCTCATTCCTCGGTCTTTGGGATTCCAATGATTCTTTTGTTGTTTCTGTCGAGTTTATTAAAGACTACTATTTTTCATCTGTTCACATTCTTTGAGTACTTTTTCCATTGTCTGCCTTAATGTTTTTTTTCCAATCTCTTCTGCTGTATGGATTTGTTATGCATTTCATCTTCACTGATTCTGTTCACTGATTCTGTCCTTGACTACTCTTACCCTGTTAGAGAGGCCTTCCATTGAGTTTTTCAGATCAGTTGCTGTATTTTAGACCTGTTATTTCACTTTAGAGTTTTCTGATTTCTATCTTTGTGCTCTGTTCAGCTCGAGCTATGTTTTCTTTGATTTCTATGAGGATTCTCCATAATCCTATTTTAAACTCCTTATCTGAGATACTAATCAGATTGTTGGTATTTTTTGGTTCATAAGAGGTATCATCTTTATTCTTTGTGTATTGTCTTATGGTCCCCTCAGTTTTTTATGGTTTCTCCAGTTCAGGACTTAGCTGGCATTTCTGCTGCTTTTGTATCTCTAGGCAGTAGAAGCTTGTGCTTGCTCATCAGAGGAAGGGCATAGTCTTTCAGTTTCAATATTTCCTTTGCGGAAAGGGGCACTCAGCCCTCTCTATTTTAGAGATACTACTAGACACAAAATGAGATGGATTTCCTGTTGCTATTGTGTATCTGGGCAGGAGAACTGAGGGTTAAATATGCCGTTTGAGGGAAAGGTCACTCGCCTCTAATTTTCAAAGCTTCTGCTAGCCTAAGTCCAATTTGGGTTTCTACTTTTTTGTCTCTGGGATGGAGAAGCCTGTGTTCTATCAGCAAAGGTGGGGTGTCACCTTTTAGGTTAAATATGTCCTTTGGAGGAGGGAGCACTCATTTCTCTGTTTCTCAGTGCTTCTGAAAAGAATGAACCCAAATTAGGGCTACTGCTGTTTCGTGTCTCTAGGCAGAAGCAGCATGTGTTTCCTCAGGAAATGATGGAAGTCCCCTTTCAGATTAAATATGTCCATTTAAAGGAAGAGGCATTCACCCATCTGTTTCTCAGGGCATTTAATAGCTTCAGATCAAGCTGAGGTTCCTGTTACTTTTTTCTCTGAGCAGGAAAAACTAGTGTTCAGTCATCGAAGAGGAGGGTAATCTATCAGGTTAAATATGTCTTTGAGAGTGGTGTGTCTCTCCCCTTTCTGTTTCTCATGGCTTCTGCCAAGTTCATCCTAAGACATATTTCTTGCTAATTTTGTGTTTCTAGCAGAAGAAGCCTGTGTTCCCTTACCTGAGGAGAAGCTTCGCCTTTCAGGTTAAATATGTCCTTTGGGGGCAGGGCACTCCCCATCTGTTTCTCAGGGATTCAGCACAATTGCCTGAACTAAAGTTCTTTCTGCTTTTGTGTATTTGTACAGGAGAAGCCTGTGTTTGTTATCAAAGAGAAGCATCCCATCTCAGATTAATATGCCCGTTGGGTGCAGAGTAATTCACCCCTCTGTTTCTCCTGTTGATTAATAGCTTCCCATTGAGTCAGGGTACCTGCTACTTTTGTGTCTCTGTTGTTTCTTCAGCGGAGGAGAAGCATGACCTCGCAGGTTAAATATGTCCTTATTGTTCTGGGCCACTCACCCATATGGTTCTCAGGGATTCTTTGGCATTGACCCTAGCTAAATTTCATGCTGCATTTGTGTCTCTGTACAAGAGAAGCTTATGTTTCCTCAGCAGAGCGGAGTGTTGCTTTTTAGGTTAAATATGTCTTTTGGGGTAGGAAAAACTAGGCCTCTCTTAGTAATTCTGGCAGCCTCAGGCTGAGCTGTGGTTCCTGCTAATTTTGTGTCCTTGGTAGGAGAAGTCAGTGTACCCTCAGCAGATGAGGATGCTGCCTCAGAGGTAAAATATGTATAATGGGGATCAGGTCACTAACACTACTGTTCTTCAGAGCTTCTAATAGCCTTCTCTGGAACTAGAATTTCCTTCTGCATTTGTGCTCTGTGGAAGAGAAATCTTTGTTCCATCAGTAAAAACCGGGCATTCTCTCTCAGGTTAAATATGTCCTTTAGGGGAGGAGTCACTCACCTCTGTCTTCTCAGGGCTTCTACCAGCCTAGGCATGAGCTGGAGTTTCTGTTGCCTTTCTGTCTCTGGGCAGGACAAGCCTGTGTTCACTCAGCAGAGGAGTAGCTTCGTCTCTCAAGTTAAATATTTTATTTGGTGGAGGGGGCACATACCTGTTTCATAGGGCTTTTGCCAGCCGTGGACCCAGCTGCTTTTGTGTCTCTGTGTATGAGAAGCCTCAAACCTCAGTGGGGAGGGGCGTCACTTCTCAGGTTAAATATGTCCTTTGGGTGAAAGACTAATACCCCTCTTTTCATCTGGCTTCTTCAAGCTTCAGTAAAACTGGGATTCCTACTGCTTTTGTACCACCGGCAAGAGAATCCTGTTTTCCCTCTTCAGAAGAGGGTGTCAACTCAGATTATATGTGTATTTTGGAGGGTGGGGCCTTCACTCCTGCTTATCAATGGTACTTCTAGTCTTGGCTTGAGCTTTAGATCCTGCTTCTTTTCTAATTTGATCAGGAGAAGCTTGTGTTTCTTCAGTGGAGGAGGGCTGTCACATGTTAGTTTAAATATTGCACCTGGGGTAGGGGCACTCACCACTAGGGCTCCAGTCTTGTCCTGAGCTGCATTTCTTACTGCTTTTGTGTCTCTGGATAGGAGAAACCTGTGATCCTCAGCAGAGGAAGGGCATCGTCTCTCATGTTAAATATGTAATTTGGGGACTGGGCACTCACCAGTCTGTTTCTCAGGCCTTCTGCCATCCTCTGCCCAATTTGGGGTTCCATCTGCTTTAGTGTCTTTTGGTATGAGAAACCTGCATTCTCTCAACTAAGAGGGGGTGTTGCTTCTCAGTTTAAATATGTGCTTTGGGGTACAGGTACATACCATTCTGTTCCTCAGGGCATCCACCAATCTTGGCCTGCCCTGGCATTCCTGTTATTTTTGTGGCTCTGTGCAGGAAAGCCCTCTCTTCCCTCACCTGAGAAGGAGCATATTCTTCTAGGTTTAATATGTCCTTGGTGGAGGGGTCAATCACCTCTATGTTTTTCAGGGCTTTTTACAGCATTTGCCCATGCTGTATTCCTGATTCTATTGTGTCTGTGGGCAAAAGAAGCAAGTGTTCCCTCAGTGGAGAGAAGGTACATCTTCTCTCAGGTTAAATATGGCAATTTAGGGAGGATGAACTCATCACTCTTTCTCAGGGCTTCTATCATCCTCATTAAACTGGGGTTCCTGCTGCTTTTATGTCTCTTTTCAGGAGAAGCCTGAGTTTCCTCAGCAAAGGAGGGGTATCGCTTCTCATGTTAAATATGTCCTTTTTCCAGGGGGACACTCACCACTCTGTTTTTCTATGATTCTTTCAGCCTTGGCAATATATAGTGTTCCTGTTGCTTTTGTGTCATCGACTAGGAGATGCCTTTGTTCTATTCATTAAAGAGGAGCATTGCCTCTCAGTTTAAATATGTCATTTGCAGGAGGGTGGAATCATTTATTTTTCAGGACTTCTCCAAACCTTGGTCCAGGCTGGGATTTCTGCAGCTTTTGTGACTCGCACAGGAGAAACCATTGTTTCTTCGGTGGTGATGGGTGTCGCCATTGAGGTTAAATACTTTATATAAGGGAAGGGGGACTGTTTCTCAGCCTCAGACAGAACTGGGATTCCTGCTGCCTTTTTGTCTCTGAGCAGAAGAAGCCAGTGTTCCCTCACTGGAGGAGAGGAGTTGCCAATAAGGGTAAATATTCTCTTTGGGGAAGGGGACAAACATACATGTTTCTCAGGGCTTCTTCCAGTTTCAGTTTCAGCTGGGGGTCCTGCTGCTTTTTTGTCTCTTAACAGAAGAAGCTTGTATTCCCACAGCTGAGGAGGGGCATTACCTCTCAGGTAACAAATAAAATTTGAGGCCAGGGAGACAACCCTCTGTTTCTTAGGGCTTCTGCCAGACTCTGCTCAAGCTGGGTTCCTGATGCTTTTGTGTCTCTGAGCAGGAGAAGATTGTGTTCCCTTGGAAGAGAAGGGGAGTCTCCTATCAAGATAAGTATTCTCTTTGGGGGATAGGGCACACATCCTTCTGTTTCTCAGGGGATCCTTTCAGGTATGACTTCAGCTGGGGTTCCTGATGCTTTTGTGTCTCTGCGAAGGATAATTTATGTTATTTCAGTGAAGAAGTTGTGATGCATCTCAGGATAGATAGACAGATAGATAGAGAGATAGAGAGATAGAGAGATAGAGAGATAGATAGATAGATAGATAGGTCTTTTGGAATGGGTCAATCACCCTCTCCCTCTGTTTCTTAGGGATTCTGCCAGCATTGCCCAAACAGGAATTCATGCTGCTTTTGTGTCTCTGTACAGGAAACACCTGTATTCCCTCAGTGTAAGAGGAGCTTTGTCTATCAAGTTAAATATGTCCTTTAGGGGTGGGTGCAATCACCCATTTTTCTAAGACTTCTTCTAACCCCAAATGATCTGGGCTTCCAGCTGCTTTTGTTTCTCTGTATTGCAGAAGCCTGTGTTCTGTTAACAGAGGAGGGTAGTCACATTTCAGGTTAAGTATGACCTTTGGGGCTGGGAACACTCACCACTTTCCATCTCAAAGCTTCTGTCACCCTTGTCCTGAGCTGGGCTTCCTGCTGCTTTTGTGTGTCTTGGCAGGAGAAGCCCATGTTTCCTCAGAAGGGAATGGGACTCTCATATTTGATTATATATGATTTTTTGGGGGGCACTCATTCCTCTGTTTCCAGATATGTAGTTCCTGCTACTGTTGTGCCTCAGGGCAGAAGTCTTAGTTTCTTCAGTAGAGAAGTTTGGAGTTGCTTCACTTCTCTGGTCCTTTGGGTGATGTGGCATTCATCCCTCTGTTTTTCTGGACCTCTACCATCCTCACCATGATGTGGGTTCATGGTGCTTTTGTGTCTATGGGCAAGAGCAGCCTTTGTTTCCTAAGTTGAGGAGGGGCTTTGCATCTCTTGGGATAGGGGATACTCCCCTTTCTGTTTCTTAGGATGTCTGTCAGCATTTGTCTGAGTTGGGGTTCCTGCTGCTTTTGTGCCTCTGGAAAGGAGATTTCTGTGTACACTCCACTGAGAAGGGCATCTCCTCTTAGGCTAACTCTGCTTTTTGGGACTGGGGGAATTACCCCTCTGTTTCTCTATGCTTTTTCCAGCCTAGGTATGATATGGGATTCCTGTTTCTTTTGTGTCTCTGGGAAGGAGAAGCCTGTGTTGTCCCAGCTGAGGAGGAGTGTTAATTCTCATGTTATATATGACATCTGAGGCTAGGCAAACTCATTCCTGTTATTCGACGGCTTCTGCAAGCCTCAGCACAATCTGAGTTCCTGCTTCTTTTGTGTGTCTGAGCAGGAGAAGCCCATGTTTTTTCAGTGGAGAAGGGAACTTTCATCTTAATATGTTATTTGAGGAGGGTGCACTCACCCATCTCTTTCACAGGGCTTCTGCAAGCCTAGCCCAAGTTGTGGTTTCTGCTGCTTCTGTGTCTCAAGTCATGAGAAGTGTTTGATTCCTCAGCAGAAAAGGGGAATTGCCTCTCATTTAATGTGTTCTTTCCACGGAGGAAGGGGGTCACCTCTCAAGTTAAATATGTCATTTAGAGGAGGGTGAAATCACCGCTTGATTTCTTAGGCTTCTACCATCCTTGATCTGACTTTAGATTTTTTCTGCTTTTGTGTCTCATGCAGAAGTCAGTGTTCGATCAGTGGAAGTTGAAATCACCTCTCAGGTTAAGTAGGTAATTTTGGGAATAGGGCACTCACACCTTTTTATCTCAGGCTTCTGCTAGCCATGTTTCAATCTGGGGTTCCTGCAACTTTTGTGTCTCCCAATGTTCCTTTACCTGAGGAGGGCCATCGTCTTTCAGGTTAAATATGTCCTTTCCGAGAAATTGCAATCACCCCTAAGTTTCTGCCAGCCAGCCTCGGATGAGCTTGGGTTCCTACTGCTTTTGTTTCTCTGGCAGGAGAAGCTTATGTTCCCTCAGCTGAGGAGGGGCATCATCTCTCATGTTAAATCTGACATTTGTGTCATGGAGACTCACCCCTCTTTTTCTCAGGATGGTTTCTGCCATCTTCTGCATGATCTGGCTATCACAACTTCTGCATCTCAGGACAGAAGTTCATGTTCTCTCAGTGGAGAAGGGGACTCTGATCTATGCATAAATTTTCTTTTGAGGGATATGGCACACACTCATGTTTCTCAGTGCTTCTTCCAGCTATGGCTTCAGCTGTGGTTCCTGCTGCTTTTTTGTTGTTGTTGTTATCTCTGGGCTATAGATTCCAGTGTTTACTCGTCAGAGGAGTGGTTTCATGTCTCAGTATATATATATATATATATATATATATATATATATATATATATATATATATATATATATATATATATGTTTTTGGGGGACGGGGCAACCACCCTTTAGTTTCTCAGGGATTTTGCCAGCATTGATCCATGCTGGAGTTTATACTTCCTTTTGTTCTGGACAAAAGAAGCCTGTATTCCTTCAGTGTAGAAAGGGAGTCATCTCTTATATTAAATACGTATTTTGAGAAGGGGCACTTACCATCTCTTTTTCAGAATTTCTGCCAGCCTTGGCCCATCCTAGGGTGTCACCCCACCCCCATCTTCTGCTCTTTTCTGGGAAAGGTCAAGAGGATTATCTGAGGGACAGGAAGGAGATTTGGAGGATTGATTAAGGGGGATTTAGCAAGAGGCTGGAGGGAGAAGAAACATGTTGAATGCAGGGCTGATTATAAATCCAGCATAAAAAGTTATGGTAGGAGTCACACCTGTTAGCTAGGGCCTAAATAAAGCTGATGTCTCGTGAAACCTGTCTGTGGATCATTTCCTTGCAGCTATCCTGAACCCTCAGACCCTCTGGTTGTAGTTTATGCTGCTTTTGGGCCTCAGGGCAGGAGAAGCCTTTGTTTCCTTCAATGTATGAGGCACTTCACCTCTCAGGTAAAATAAGTCCTTTGAGAGAGGAAGCACTCTTCCCTCTGTTTTTCTGACACAATATGGGATTCCTGCTGCTTTTGTGTCTCTGGATAGAAGGATTCTGTGTCCCCTCTGCCTAAGAAGAGCAACTCCTATTGGGTTAAATACGTCCTTTGGGGGCAGGGGGAAATTACCCCTCTGTTGCTCTATGCTTCAGCCAGTATAAGTATAGTATAGAGTTCCTATTGCTTTAATGTCTCTGAGCAGAAGAAACCTGTGTTCCTTCCATGTATGAGGAGTGTCACCATTTAGGTTAAATATGTCATTTTGTGGAGGGTACACTCACCTCTCTATTTTTTAGGGCTTCTACCAACTTCAGTTCCAATAGAAATTGAAGCTGAAATTCCTGTTGCATTTGTGTCTATGCACAGAAACCAGTGTTAGTCAGCAGAGATGGATGTTGCATCACATTTTAAATACATAATTTTGGGGAGAGGGCACCCACACCTCCCTTTCTTAGTGCTTTTGCCATCCTCGGCCTAAGCAGGGATTCCTGCAAATTTAGTGTCTTTGTGGAGCAGAAGTTGATGTTCCCAAACCAGAGGAGAGGAATAGCTTCACAGACTAAATATACCCTTATTGAAAGTGGCAATCAGCTCTATGTTTCTCCAAGTTTCTGCCAGCCTAGGCCTTAGCTAGGTTTCCAGCTGTTTTCGTATATATTGGCGGGAGAACCCTGTGCTCCCTCAGCTGAGAAAAAGTATCACCTCTTAGTTCAAATATAATATTTGGGGCCGGGGTGACCCACCCCTCTATTTCACAGTGTTCTGTCAACCTCAGCCCTGACCTAGGGTCTCTGCTTCTTTTCTGTATCTGGTTAGGCATAGTCTAATTTTCCTCAGTGGAGAAGGACCATCTACTCTTTTGTAAATATATGCTTTGGGTGATGGGGCACTCAACTCTCTGTTTCTCAGGCATCATCCAGCATCACCCAGAAGTGGGATTTCTGCTGCTTTTTTGTATATCGCCTCTTCTGTTCAATATACCCTTTTCAGGAAGGCACACTCACCCCTCTGTTTCTCAGGTTTTTTCCAGCCTCGGACAAACCTGGGAGTTCCTGCTACCTTTGTGTATCTGGCAGGAGAAGCATGTATTCCCTTAGTGGAAAAGGAGGATTGTCTCTCAGGTTACATATGTCATTTGAGGAAGAAGAAACTCACCCCTCTATATATCAGGGTTTCTGCCAGCCAGATCCCAACCTGAATATTCTGTTGCTTTTGTATCACTGGGCAGGAGAGGACTGCATTTCCCTCAACAAAGGAGGGGCTTTGCATTTCAGGTTAAATCTATCATTTGGGATAGCGGGCATTGACCCCTCTTTCTAAGAGTTTCTGCCAGCGAGCGTTCCTGACGATTTTGTGTCTCTTGGCAGGGAAGTCCTGTGTTCCCTCAGAGGAGGAGAGTCGCCTCTCAGGTTAAATATTTACTTTGGAGGATAGGGCCATCACCTGTCTTTTTCTCAAGGCTTCTTTCAGCTTCGGCCCAATCTGGGGCTCCTGCTGCTTTTGTGTTTCTGAGGAGAAGAAGCCTGTCTTCCCTTAGTGAAAAATATGTGTCATACATCAGGTTACATATGTCCTTGGTGGAATGGATACTCATCTCTCTGTTTCTCAGGGCTTCTGCCAGTCTGTACCTAAGATTTTTGTCCTTGGGAAGGAGAAGCCTGTGTTCACTTAGCCTAGGTGCGGCTTCGCCTCTCAGCAAAAAAATATGTCCTTTGTGAGAAAAGGCAGTTACCCCTGTATCTCCTGCCAGCCACAGTCCAAAATGGGCTTCTTGCTGCTTTTGTGTCTCATTGTAGGAAAAGTTTGTGTTTCTTCAGCGGAGAAAAGGCATCGCCTCTCAGTTTAAATATGTCCTTTATGAAAAGGGTGCATACTCCTCTGATTTTAAGGGCACTTCTATCCTCAACCAAAACTAAGGTTTCTGCTGCTATTGTGTCTCTTGGCAGGAGAAACCTTGTTCCCTCAGCAGAGGAGGGTCATTGCATCTCAGGTTTAATATGTCCTTTAGTGGAAAGGGTACTCACTCTTCTATTTCTCGGGGCCTCTGCATGCCTTGGCTTGAGATGGGTTGCCTGTTGCTTTTGTGTCTCTGGGTGGGAAAAGCATATGTTCTCTCTATAAAGGAGGGGCATGGCCTCTCAGGTTAATCAGAACATTTGGGGAGAGTGCTCTCACTTCTCTGTTTCTCAGGGCTTTTATTATCCCCCCCAAACTGTGGTTTCTTGGAGGATCATTGCCTCTAAAATTAAGTACGTCCTTTAGGGGAGGGGCCACTCAACCCTCTGTTTTCAGGACATCTTCTGTCCAAGGCCCTCGCTGGAATTCCTGCTACTTTTGTGTTTGTGAGGAGAGGCTTATGTTCCATCAGCATTGGAGGTGCATAGCCTCTCAGGTTAAATATGCCCTTGGTAGGAGGGACACTCACTCCTTTGTTTCTCAGAACTCCTGCCAGCCTTAGACTAGTTGTGATTCCTACTACTTTTGTGTCTCTGTGCAGGAAAAGCCTCTGTTTTCAGTGGAAAATGAGCATAGCCTCTCATTTTAAATGTATCCTTTGTTAGAATGGGCAATAAACCTTCTGTTACTCAGACAGGGCTTCTAACAGCATGACATGAGGTAGAGTTTTTTCGTCCTTGGGAAGAAGACTTTGTCCTTTCAAAAAGAATGGGATTTGACTTTCAGATTAAATAGGGGGAAGTCACTCTTACGTTTCTTGGGGTTTCTGCCAGCATTGGTCCTAACTGAGCTTCCTGCTGCTTTGAATATCTGAGTAGGAGAAGCCTCTGTTCCCTCAGCAGTGGAGGGACATTGATTCTCAGGTGAAATATGTCTTTTGAAGGAGAGGGAACTCACCCCTATGTTATCATGGCTTGTGCCAACCTTGGCATATGCTTTGGTTCTTGATGCCTTTTTGTATCTGTAAGGAGAAGCCTATGACAGCCATTGCCTGTCAGGTTAAATATGTCCGTTGTGGGAGGGGGCATTTGTTTCTATATTTCACAGGGTTTCTGCTAGCTTAGGCTCAAAATGGGGTTCCTGTGTTTACTGTTTTGGGGCAGAAGAAGCCTGTGTTCCCTAAGCTGAGGAGAGATGTTGTCTCTCTGGTTATTCTTCAATTATGTCTTAGTTATCAATAGTGCATTTTATCTTATGGACTCTACATCTCTTCAAGTAAATGAAGTTCATAATTTTAGTTTATTTTATCATTAGTGTATTATATAAATTATTTTAAATAAAGTCAAAGTAACTGCCAAATTATTAAAAAATCTTTATTGAGATTATGTTTATATATCCCTGGTAACTTTGAAATAGATATTTGCAATTTGATTTTATGCAGTAATTTAAAAGATACTAGGACAGCTTTATTTTGGCAGCTAATTATCTTATTGCTTTTATTGTAATTAAAAAATTGGTAGAAATGGTGCCATAATAATAATAGAGCAGGAAGGACAATTGCCTTCTATGCAGCCAATCAGATATTTAATCCCTGGCATATGATCTCCTGAGCTCTTTCAAGAGTGATCTCTGGGTACAGTCAGAGAAAAGTGCTAAGCACAGTAGGTTTGGCAAAAATGTTAATAAAGAATAAATATTTACTTGGTGATACTCTAAATATCTAATGTTTCTGTGGAACTGAAGAAAATAATTAATCTACTTAAATTATTATTTCATACTGCAGGTTCTATTCCTTCGCTGAGTAGACATGTATGGACTGAAACATATTGGAAACTCTACTATTATTTGTCACATAATACCGCATATGTTATCCATAGTGGAAAGTGCTATATATAATTCAGGTATGGACTGTCACTTTTTCCTCTACTGGATCAAGAGGTTTATTTTAATCATAATTGTGTTATGAATATTAGCAAATACTCTGCATATAATGATATGACCATATTACACTTATTTTGCTTGTATAGTGTATTACATTAATTGAATTCTATATGTTAAAACAAAACCTGAATCACTTGGATGAATCCAATTTAATCATGATATGATGATTTTTAGATGTGTTGTTGAATTTTATTTGCTTGCTATTTTGGTAAGGTTCTTTGCATTGATGTTCATCAGGAATATTTTTGTTTCCTTGTTTGTCTCTCTTTGATATTGATATCTTTTGTCTGCCTTTGATATTAGGCTAATGTTCTCCTAGTAGAATCCAGTAATGTTTCTGTTTCTTTGATGTACAGAAAGAACCTGAAAAGACTTGTCAGTAGGTATTCTAAAGATGTGGAAGAACTCACTAGATAACCCATCTGGGACTAGACTTTTGTTTTTATTTTATTTTTGGATTTTGATTACATTTTTATTCCCTCATACTAATTGATCTATTAATATGTTCCATACCTTCTTAGTCAACTTCTGAGGATATAAGAATCCTAGGTTTATACATATCTTTTATGTCCTCACATTTTGTGGCATAAAGATTTTTAAACTAATCACTGGTGATCTCTGACTTTCTTTGCCTAATTGTGTTCATTATGGTTCTTTTTCTATGTGAATATTTTCTAGATAAATTATGCTTATTTTTTTTCAAAGAACAGGATCTTGGAAATATTTTGAATCCCAATTCATTAATTTCTGCTCTCACTTTTATTATTGCTTTGCTTCTGCCTAATTTAGGCTCATTTTTATGTTTTTTATTATGATCTTAACCTGTGCAAATCGATTATTTATGTGAGCCTTGCCTTCCTGATTAATATTTGAATAGCTATGATTTTTCTCTTAAATCCGCTTTTGTTCTGTCTCATATATTTATGTCACTAGGCTTTTCATTATCATTTGTTTCTAGGAATGTTTTGATTCATTTTCGGATTTCCTTCTACTTTATTTCAGTAGAAAATGTTTTATTTTTGAGTTTTTTATTTTATCCATTGTTCATTATATTAAATTTAATTACCAATGCATAATGATCTGAGATCATTGTTGAAATATTTCTATCCTCCTGATTTTATAGTGTTATGTTCTGTGAGCCACCATATACACTATATTGGACATTGTCACATGTTCACTATGAAAAATATATAGTAAAACTTTGTGGATGTAATGAATGTAATGTTATGTATAGAGCTGCTCAATCTATATGTTTCATTTATTACTTCAAATTCATTTATTCCTCATTGAATATTTAGATGTTCTATCGAGAGGTCAAAAAGAATTTCTGAATTTTCCCACTATTGTATTACTGTCAATATATTCCTTAAATATGTTAGTAGTTGTTTTATGTATTTTTATTATTGTTTTTAGATGAATAGTACTATCCACAATAGTCCCAAACTGAAAATAAAACAAGAAGAAATGATTGAATGAAGAGTCCATGATTATGGGGCCAGAGCAATAGCACTGTGTGAGGGTGTTTTTGCCTTGCATGTGGCTGAACCAGGACACACCTGGGTTCTATCCTCAGCGTCCTACATTTTCCCCCAAGTCAGGAGCTATTTCTGAGCACATAGCAAGGAGTAACCCCTGAGTGTCACAGGGGGTGATCCAAACACCAAGAAGAAAAAAAAAAAGAATCCTCGGTTATATATACAGTGGGTGGGATCTTACACAATAATTAGAAAAAATAAAATCATTCAATTTGCCTATATTTGAATAGATCTGGAAATTATATTACTGAGTAAAGTTAGTCAGAATGTGAGATACTGACACAGAATTCTCTCTAATATATCTCTCATATGATAGAAAAAGTACCTGAGAATTTATTTTCAGTAAGAACCATGCCATTTGACAGTGCAGGTGGTTGAGGACAAAAAAGAAACTAAATTTATGATGAAAGAAAATACTCATCTGGGAATAGCAAATATGCTGAAAGCTGGTTAAATGCTATACATGAACAAAGGTATATCTAAAATAAAAGAAGGAAAAAAGAGGAAAAAAGAGAAGGGAAGGGATGAGAAGGAGGGAGACACAGAGATAAAAGAACAGACAGGTGTGAGGGTGGGTGGATGGGAGGAGAACCATGAACATTGTTAGCAAGAAAATTGCACTGGTGAAGATTGGTGCTAAATCTACAACTGAGTGTAAAAAATTGTAAGCAAGTGTAAAAATTTTGTAACCATGATATTTAAGTAAGTAAAGAAATTAATTTAAACAAATAGAGTTTTGTTTTAGTTTTCATTTTACTCTTTATTGTTTGAGCCATACTTAATACTGTTTGGAATTAAACTTAGTTTCTTGTAAATGCCAAGCCTGTTCTCTTAGATTTGAGCAATTATAATTATAATTATAATTAAGATAACTCTTATACACATGCTTTCCTTTAAATTATATTTATCATAATAACAGATACAAAATGTAGACAGAATTAGGTAACATATTTTAATGTTGCATGAAATAGAGAGAAATTACAAGGCCCTTAATGTTAATATGGAGAGCATTTAATATTATTTACATATAATGGAATATAATTTCTATTTTTATAATAGAATATTATATATATTATATATAATAGAATATTTCTATTTTTATAATAAGCATGAGAACATTCAGTATGCAGCAGATGCAAAAATTATCCTTGATAAATTATTTGGACGAAAGAACTTTGCAGGTTTCTATATGCACATATATATTCAAACATAGACATGTATTTTAATATATATGGCATGTGTATAATCCGTGTAACAAATATAGAAAAGTGTAAGTATATCTATAATTTTATAAAGAATAAAAATAATACCCACTAAACTATTCACATCATTTACATCTGGACAATGAGTTTTGTAAGATAATCAGAAGGATTTCAACTTTAACTTTATACATTGCAATGTTGATTCAAATGTGGTAAAGAAATGGTAGACAACAGGCTCTAATGACCTTAAAGTAGAATAAGCATATTAAAATGAACTAATAAATAGCAATTATTTTATATTACAGTATGGATGAAGATGTACTTCCTCTGTATTATTTAGATAAAACATATCATGGCTTGCTATTTGTAGTCATATTAACAAAGGGGACACTGCTTTAGGATACATTTTATTCTATAGAAGATATTAGAAATCCTCTTCTCCAAAATCTAATGAGATACTTTATTTAATAAATTTCATGCTGCAGAAGAGTAGTGGTATATTGTATTTTATTTGACAAAACCTTTGCTGGATTTCATACTTCCCCTTGATTTCTTATTAATATAAACGTAATTGTACTATCTATGTAGCCTAAAATAGAAAGAACTAAAGGGTTCCATTTTCTGCTTCTAGGCTGCTCCAACTTGCAGAAACCTCTCAGCTCTCTCAAGGCTCTATAACGGCTCTCTCATGACTCCCTCTCAACTCTCAAGGCTGATAGAAAACATAAACATCAGCTATGGACACTTGGCCATAGCAGATATTATGTTAAGGATAAGATAGCAAGACTGTGGAAAGTTCCCGAGACATTAGCCAATCAGTTTCAAGTATAACAAAATAAAGTTGTCTTTTGTGCAAAAACCCTATATAACCCATGAGGGTTATAGCTCATGGAGGGGGATGCCTATTGTGAGAAGTGATCCTGACCAGTCAGCCTTGGGTTTGAATAATAAAGCTTTGTTTTGCTTTAGTTCAATTGTGTGGTCAACTTTCAATTCTGGACCCTAACATTTGGTGGCTCAGCCAGGATCAAATGACAATAACCAGGTCACCAGCATAACTGCCTAGGTTTCATCAACGTGACCTGGAATATCTAGAGGTAGATGCTAGTCTAAAGGGAATGGAGCTCTGGCTGGGCCCATGGGGAAAAACTGGATGCAGTGTTGCTTCCCAGGGACAGAAGTTGTATGGGACACCTGACTATACCCTCATGGGATCTTTTTGGGTTTAAGTCCTACAGATTCCAAGAAGGTTTGTGTTTGAGTCCCGTAGGTCTAAAAAGGTCTGGATTGTAGTCCTAAGGAGTTTGAAAAGATGTGAATTTGATCCTACCTGGTCTTTGAAGGTGTCACATTTTGTGTCTACATTTTGTATCTGTTATTATGATAAATATAATTTTTTTTTGGTTTTTGGGCCACACCCAGTGACGCTCAGGGGTTACTCCTGGCTATGCGCTCAGAAGGTCGCTCCTGGCTTGGGGGACCATATGGGACGCCGGGGGATCGAACCGCGGTCCGTCTCCTAGGCTAGCGCAGGTAAGGCAGGCACCTTACCTCAAGCGCCACCGCCCGGCCCCGATAAATATAATTTAAAGGAAATCAAGTGTCAAAGGGCCTAGGAGGGGTAGTGTGGGTTCGAGTCCCACAGACCCTGAGATCTGAATCTTCCAATGTTCAGCTATGTTTTGTCACCAGTAGGGCAAATTGTCATTTGCTCTTTGTCTTTTGTGCCATTGTCTAGATTAAGGCTTTTTGCATCATCAATCCCTTAAGTCCCATCTGGAGAGGTCATACTCAGACATAATTTCCATAGCATAAGATGTTCCATGACTGGAGATGTTCGTGGTGACCTTTGGATATGTTGGGTTTTCGAAGAACTGTTGCAAGTATGTGTGCTTTGTGCTCTTGGTTGAGTCTTTCTTGTGTCTGTCTTTGTAGTGTAATTTAATTTGTAGGTCTTGTACCAGAAGAGCTCCTTATTTGAAACAGACCAGGAGCAGCTTTGGAGAGTTGGGAAACACAGGACAGTCTCAATGGGCCAACAGGACACAATTCGCCCTGGATAGGTCCTGTCTTTCTTGACCAACCTCAGTTGCACTCCTGCCATTTTTAGAAGAGGCCATATCACAGAGCCAAGCTCTGCTCCAAACTGGTTATATTATAAAACCAGTGACAGCTGGAGTAGTATAACCATCAGGATGGAGGATGGAGTTATGGGTCTGGAAAAATAAGGACTTATGTGAAAGGGTAATTATTTGTTTACAAATTGGAATCAAGTAAAGTTATGAAACAAAACAAAGTAAAGGAATTTTACTTTGAGGCTTCTATTAAAACTGTATGGTCAAATTGGATTGTTATTAATATGTTTCCAAATTAGAAATTATTATTTTTTGTTAGAAAATTCTATGGAAAATGAGCTTAGATGCTCTACCAGGGGTCCTTAAACTTTTTAAACAGGGGGCCAGTTCACTGTCCCTCAGACCATTGGAGGGTCTGACTGTAGTAAAAACAAAACTTATGAACAAATTCCTATGCACACTGCATATATCTTATTTTGCAATGAAGAAACAAAACAGATACAAATACAATATGTGGCCCGTGGGCCATAGTTTGAGGACCACTGCAGTCTAGATTAATGCTACAGTGTTTTTAGAAAATTGGACCTTTAGAAATTACAAAAAAATCAAGATTTTCAAAACATAATTTAAAATGCATAATTAGTGTTCTGTAAATAGAGGAACATTAGCTTTTTTTCTTTTCTTGGCACCTACAGTGTTTTTCGATGCTTGGTGACACTGTGTTAGTTTGTCTAAATACAGGCAGAAAGTTTTCCTCTCTGCAGTGGAGATTATTCCTCATTCAGACAGGAAATATTAAACATTAGCTAGGGGATGGGGTGAAGATGAGGGAGATTTGGGACATTGGTGGTGAGAATGTTGCACCAGTGAAGGGGCTGTTCTTTACATGACTGAAACACAACTACAATCATATTTGTAATCAAGGTGTTTAAACAAAGATATTAATAAAACAAAAGAAAAAGCATAAAAGACCATTAAAAACTCTTTATTTAATCTAAGTCAATATGAAAGGAATTAATAGTAAGAATGAAAGAAGTGGGTCCAGAGAGACAGTGGGGAGGTAAAGCATTTGCCTCTCATGCATAAGGTCATTGGTTCGAATCCCGGCATCCCATATGGTCCCTCGAGCCTGCCAGGAGTGATTTCTGAGCATGGAGCCAGGAGTAACCCCTGAGCACTGCTGGGTGTGACCCAAAAAACAACGAAAAAAAAAAAAGAATAAAAAAGTCAGTTAGGGGATCCAGAGCCCTTTCCAGGGAAACAGAGTTAAAAAGGTTAAATTATAAGAGAAAGTCCAGTAATAACAAGTACTGTTTTAAGTACTCTATTAATCTCAGGGAGACCATAGAGGCATACTGGCCAAATTATGTCAGAAATAACCTTGAAATATCTAGCTCTGAAAGGACTGGTCACAGCCTGGGCCCTGATCTCAGAATTGGGAAAAGTTCTAGAGATTAGAATGTCTCCCAAGCCTGGAGAGGGATGGTACAGAATACCTCTTACCAGGACACTAATTACTACAGAGGATGTGAGACCAAGAGCCACCTCAGGATTATCCTCTGAACATCTTTACATTTTTATATCGGCCAAGCCTGGGAAACCCTGTTAGGACTGGTAAAATATTAATATCTTTATGATAAACCACCTGTTCTATTATAGGCCAATTCCCAGAAATTTTCTGTAAATAATGGGGCATTCCAAATGGAGATTTATCCAGTCTTGCTGGGTTTATGCAAAGGAACAAGCTAAGTTTATTCAGCTATCTGGCAATGTTCAAGGTGTAGGTGGAAAGCAAAGCTAAGTTTTCTGTAACTGACTGAATTCAATGTAGTCTAATGGACTCACCTTAAAGCCCACTTTTATTGGATAGCCCATAAGAAATTGTACTTACTGGTTGTAATAGACTGGTGATGGTGAAATGAAAACTACACATGCTAATGCTAGTCTGACTAAATGATGGAAGCCAAAACTTTACTAGGGAGAATTTAGGTTGAACAGGATGGTAGGTATTCCTCTGCTAATTGATCTGATCTTTTTCTTTTTCTTTTTTTTGGGGGGGGCACACCCATTTCATGCTCAGGGGTTACTCCTGGCTAAGAGCTCAGAAATTTCCCCTGACTTGGGGGGACCATATGGGACCCTGGAGGATTGAACCGCTGTCCTTCCTTGGCTAGCGCTTGCAAGGCAGACACCTTACCTCTCGCACCAACTCACCGGCCCCTGATTTGATCTTTTTCAAATGTTGATAACTGCAAACTTGAACCAGTCAATTGCCTGGACTTTCATTAAATCTAAGGTAGCATAAGAGTTCACCTTGTTTAAGGTGCAGTCTAAAGTCCTTTGACAGCCTGAAGAAATTTAAGTAAGATGAACCTTCGCCCACACTCCCCTTTAATGACACTTTGGTGAAATCTCTAGGAAAATATGAAGCAGAATCAGATTAGCAGGAAAGTTGCCAGAGGAGGAAAGGCAAGAGGGGCCACAGAAACTCACTAGCTAAGGCCATTGGCACCAAACTGAAATTACACTGCATTGTGTCTATCAAATCCAGCATTCCAGGCAAGTGGAGAGAATGAATCAGACCCTTAAAGGGACCTTAAACAAACTGACCTTGAAGACTGAAAGAGGATGAATATCTTTTCTTCCATTCATCATTTAATGGCACAGTGTTCCCTACTTAAGTGATTAACGTTTTTTGAGATTGGTTGGAAGACGCTCACTCCTCACTTATAAATGTGGGAAGATGTTTTAACTGAAACCTCTGATCAAACTGATCTCCAGCCCGTACAGGAATTACAGGTGATATGGACAAAAGTCCACATGAGCTTGGAGACTTTGCAGGAAAATGAGCAAGTTCTTCCCCCACAATTTTAGCCCTGGAGACCAGTGTGGGTCCTCACACATCAGGTTGAACCCCAGTGGAATTGACCCATTGCTATTGCAGTAAAAGTGGATGGGATATGGACTTAGAAACATGCATCCCATCTGAAAAAGAAATCACCAGAAGGAGAAAATTCTGAGGACCACCAAACTCACTTAGAGGATAGCCTAAACCTAAGACTGAAGTGGGCGGACTAAAATGGATAAGACTGTGAATACTGCTAGTATTGTGGAAGAGAGAAGGAAATGCATACTGCCTCCACTTTCGGTTAAGGGCCATATTAGAAGACAGTGGCCATGTATGGCTTTTATGAATGTGCCAGTCTGGAGAAAGATGAGTGTAAAGAAGATGGTTAGAGCCCAGCATGCTCTGTACAATCCTCAAGGAGAATCAAAGATTTGAATCATCAGAAGGAACCAACCTGTCAGACAGCTCTGTTGACAAGTGGATGCAGTCTTGGAAAGACTCCATTTTGCTAAAGTCTTGCTACAGAGTTTGCTTCCTAGCAAAGATCACCTTACAGAAAAGACTGGGGGTAAATCTACTCTTCTTCAAAGAAGGTGGATTGTATATGGCTCTAAGGGAACAGTGTGTTCCTTCTATGCAAACTGATGTGGAGTCATCCAGAAAAAGATATAGTGAGTAAAGACCTGTATGAGAAGGGAAAAGGCAATGGAAAGATTACACCTCCTGGTATGAGCAGTAGTTTATGCAGTACCCCTGGATGTTCTTAGTAAGTCCCTGCACAATTATATCTTTGTCTGCTTTATCCAAACTTTCTTAGATGTGTTTAACATGATTGTGTTATGGTCCTGCTATGTAGAATATGTAAGGAGAGGGACAAGAGATCTCAAGAAGAGTCAAATATTGGACTTAGGGCCAAAAAATGAGGAGATAATGTGTAGATTAGAACAGAAGAGACTTAAATTTCTTACCTAGTGTTAAGGGGTCCATTTTCTGCTTCTAGGCTATTTCCTTTTGCAAAAATTTCTCAGCTACCTATGGCTGTCTCACAACTTTCTCACGGTTCTCAAGGCTGGTAGAAATCTTAATCACAGACCTACTATATCTGACCATAGCAGATATCTTGCTAAGAGAGTAGGAATTGTGGAAAGTCCTCTAGGCATTAATAAATTCATTTCAATGATAACTTAATAAGGTAGCCTTTTGTGAAAAACCCTATATAAACTTTTTGTAGCCCAAAGAGGGGGTCACTTTCTGTGGAAGGTGGCCCTGGCTACTCAGCTTGTGGCATGGTGGTAGACAAAAATAAATTTTGTTTTGTTTCAATTGTGTGGTCTCAACCTTCCACTCCAGCATAGCTATTTATGCTATCTTGGAGCCAAATTAAGTTACTTGTAGATGAAATTATCCTCACACACATTGTATAACCAACTCTGGGTGATGGTGATACTACAGTAAAATATATATATACATATAAATATATGCATACAATATTTTCTTTTTGGGACACACCTGGTGATACTCAGGGGTTACTCCTGGCAATGAGCTCAGAAATTGTTCCTGGATTGGGGGACCATATAAGATACTGGGGGATTAAACCACTATCCATCCTAGGTTAGCATGTGCAAGGCAAATAAATGCCTTACTGCTTGCGCCACTGCTCTGGCCCCTGTATATATTTATAAAAGCATAATTACTTCTAGAATAAGCAAAGGAAAGGAAGAGTTATTGGGTTGCATAAATAGAAAAAAGAGTTTGAACACAATCTTTACATGCAAAACAACATGTTGGATATTTAGTACAGATAGTCCCTTGAGCCCTAATCAAAGGGAATGCCACTTGAGTAGTGAATCAGAAGTGGCCCTTTGCATGGCCAAGTATGATACACCATACAAAAACTGAAATTACAACTTAGAAGAATATGTAATACAATATTTATTATTGGATATTTGGAAAATCTAGAAAGCAAATAACAATTTAAGAAATATTACTAAAAATAACCACATGTTTTGCTTTTATGTTCTGTTGATTTTCCTCAGAAAGGTGTCTGTTCATTTCCTCTTCACATTTTCATGTTGATATTTAGATTTTAGGGTATTAATTTTGTGACTAATTTCTATATTGTAGATATAAACCCTTTATTTGATTGTTGAGTGCAAACATTTTCTCCCAGTTAGCTATCTAGTTAGTCTTAATTTCTTTTGATACACAGAAAAATTTTAAGATGATACATTCCTTTTTTGGGGGGGGGCTCACCTGGAGGTGTTCAGGGTTTACTCCTGGCAATCTGCTCAGAAATAGCTCCTGGCAGGCACGGGGTACCATATGGGATGCCGGGTTTCAAACCACCACCTTAGGTCCTGGATCGGGTGCTTACAAGGCAAACACTGCTGTGCTATCTCTCCAGTCTGATACATTCCCTTTTATTCAGTTTGATTCTGTAGCTTTTGTGCAATTGGTATCATAACATTAAAGATTACTTGGATGTCTGAGTCTTGGAACATTCTGCTTACATTTTTCTCAATGTACTTTTAAGATTCTGGTAAATCTCAATGTTTTTGATACATATTAAATCGACCTTTGTTTAAGGTGTGAGGAATGATTTCAACTATAATTTTAGGTGGTTACCCAATTGTCCCAAAACCGTTTCTTAAAAAGGCTGTATTTATTCCACTACAGATTATCAGCATCTTTGTGAAATATTAATTGACATCTACTTGAGAGTTTGCTGCTTGATATTCTGTTCTGATCCATTGGTCAGAAAGACAGCCTTTGTTCAAATACCATGTTGTTTTGATTGCTATAGGTTTTTAGAATGCTTCAAGTTACGTAATGAGATGTCTTCCATTTTCTTGGTTTTCAATATGTTTTGGATATCCAGGAACTTTTATAACTTCAAACAATTTTTATAATTCATGATTTTAAGTAATTGAATATTGTCTGAATTTGGATAAGGATTACATTAAATCCTATAGTAGTTTAGATAAGATGGTAATTTTGGTTACATTTATTCTTCCAATCCATCAGCATGGAGTTCTTTTCAATTTCTTTAATTATCTTTAATTATTTTTCTTAGTTTTTTTTAAGTTTTCAAGGTAACGGTCTTTTTTGTTGAATTGGTTTGTAGGTACTTTATGTTTTGGCACTATTTTAAATGAAGTATAATCTTTGATTTCTTTCTCCACTGATACAATATTTTATAAGGGAATGCAATTGAATTTTGTATTAACTTTGAGGGCAGCAACTCTGCTGTAATTTTTGTTTCTAAGAGCTACTTTGTGGACTTTATAAAGCTCTCAATGTATATCATCATGTCATAACCAGATTGATATACATAATTTGAATTTGTCATCACTTATCAGTAGAAAACCCAAAAGAAATGACAATGAAATATTATATAACACCATTAAGGATGACAGATGTAAAAAATACTAGAAACAATCTGTATTGTTAGAGATGTGTTGAAAAAGAAACCTTCATACACGGTTGGTGGGAATGGTGTTTATTTCAACTTATATGGATAACAGTATGGATGATTCTTAGTAATCTCAAAATCAAGCTGCCATATGATCCAATAATTTCACTTTTTTTTCATTTTTTTATTTTTTTCTTTATTTGAATATCTCGATTACCTAAATGACTGTGATTAGGTTTCAGTCATGTAAAGAACACCCCCCTTCACCAGTGCAACATTCCCGCCACCAATGTCCCAAATCTCCCTCCATCCCACCCCACTGCCACCTGTACTCCAGACAGGCTTTCCAGTTCCCTCATTCATTCGCTTGATTATGGTAGTTCTCTGTATAGTTATTTCTATAGCTGTACTCACCACTCTTTGTGGTGAGCTTCAAGGAGTGAGCTGGTGTTCCAGCCCTCCTCTCATTGTCTCTGAGGATTGTTACAAAAATGACTTTTATTTTTCTTAAAACCTATAGAGGAGTGAGACTATTCTGAGTCTCTCTCTCCTTCTGACTTATTTCACTCAGCATGATAGATTTCATGTACATCCATGTATAGGAAAATTTCATGACTTAATCTCTCCTGACAGCTGCATAATATTCCATTGTGTATATGTACCACAGTTTCTTTTTTTTATTATAATATAATTTTATTTTGATCATATTGGCTTACATATTGTTGACAATAATATTTTAGGTACATATTTACATAAAATCAGGAGGGATTCCCATCCATCACCGAATTATTCTCCCTACCCGTCCGTTTTTGTCTTCCCTCCCATTTCTTCTTCCCTCACCCCCAGGGCGGCTAGAATATGTGGTCCCCTCTGTATCTAACCTATTACTTAGTAGTCTTGCACCTGTTTGGTCTTGAGGCCTCCCTTATTTCCCCCTCTAACTGGAGGCAAGACCTGCTATTTCAAGTTACGTGGCTTTGCCTGAAAAAGAAAAAAGTAATAAATTGGGGTAAAAGTCTAATACCCCGAAAATGGGCGGAATCTTTCTAGTGGCTCTCATCATCGATTTGGGAGGTGAAGGAGAAAGAGAAGGTGAAACACTCCACCAGTACCAAAAGAAGTGTCAAATATCCATTGAGGACTCCAGCTATATTGATAAGCACCACAAAAAAACAAACAAAAAACAAAACAAAACAAACAAAAAACCAACAAAAACAAGCACACAAACAAAAAAACACACCATGGTCTTGAAATAAGAAACATGGCATAGCACATAACGAAAGAAAAGAGAGGAAGAGAAAAAATAAGTATAACTGGGGACAACAATTTCAATAATCACACCCAAAGAGAGAAATCGACCAAAATAGATAGGTAAATAAAAAAATAATAATAATAAATGAAGGTAAAAAAAATATATATATATAAATAACCAAGGTTTTGTGCTTTTTGTATTTTTGTTTTTTCCCTCCTGCCCTGGCACAGTAAATATTGGGGTCATTTGAAAAGAAATTCACTTGGCCTAAAAAATATGGGGTTTCTCCGTCATTGGAGTATACTGTCATGGGATCAACACTAGGCTTTGCTCAGGATCATTTACTCTCCCGGTGGTGTTTTTGTGGTTGGTAGACTTCTGCTCTGTCCAGGGTGATACAATCAGAGCTCTGTGTTTAGAGGTCTCAGTATCTGCACAGATCCTGAGATGGGATTTATGATGAAGTCAGTCTTTGTGATTCTAGAGGTTCTGTTACCTCAGTGTCATTTTAATCCATCTTCTGTGGTTGGTGATCTTGGGCTTTGCACTGAGCCTAGGATAGCACCTAGGTTAGCGTCTTTCTTTGTGCTTCCAGAAGCCCCATTCCGTTACAATTGTCTCTGCAGGACCTTTGGGACTGGGGATCATGCTTATTGTGCAGGTCATAGTTCAAACCCTAAACTAGGGCTTTTTTATTGGTCCCAAGATGTGTACAGTCTGGTCGTGGTTCTATCAGCCAGTCATCTGTAAATCGCGATCTTGGCTTTTGGACCTACCAAAGGGTGCCAAGTCTTCTGGTTTTGTCTTGTCGTTAGCTGGTAAGGTAGGCTAATCTGCTCTAAGGTCAAGTTGTTCACATTTTCCTCATTGTCAGGATATCATGTTAGAGCTGGCCCTTGTTGTTGACCCCGCAGTATTAAGGCTGCCCCGGATGGGATTTGTGTCCTGCAGCTGTTGTGAAGAGCTGTGCCGTTTCTATGTCTGGGATCCAGGGTTCAAGGCTGGATGAATGGTATCTAATCACCTGAGGTCTAAGTTGATTCCACATGACATATTTTCCAGGTAGGAGATATCCCTGTATTATTAACAACTGTGAGTTCCTATCTCTATTAGATAAGAGCTCTTTTCTATATGTAAGATTTCCCCTTTATTTATTGTGCCTTTGCAGGGAGAAATGGTGCTACATTATATTGTCGGTATATTTGGGGGTGGACAGAGGGGATAAAAGAAACAGGTCACATACCCAAAAACGATAAAAAAGACTTAAACTACAGGCTCTATTCATCGAACACAATCAACCAATCCAGCATTCCCTTGCTATTCTCTCCTCTCTTCTCACTACTTTCTTCTTTTTTTTTCTTTTTTTTTCATTTTTCTCTTTTCTATTCTATTTTCTATTCTTCTCTTTACTTTTTTTCCCTTTCTCTTCTCCCTTTCTTTATAAGGTATTTTTTTCTTTTCTCTCCCTTCATACCCCTCTCATATACCTTCCCCTTTCTCCCCTCTGGAAATCTAACTATCCCTTCACCCCTCAATCCCATCCAGATCTCCCACCATATTAAAACTCTCCACCCTCAGTCCTTATTCTATTAGGCATCAAGATCGACCTCCCACCCAACGAACCAGTACCCTGCACCCAGGCAAGGGGACACCCAGATAAACCCACACCTCGTCTCCTGCAAGAAAAGACAGCCAACCCCCTTGTGGACTCATGCGGCGCAGCCCTCCCTACTAACTTCCCCTAACGTGGACTGTTTCTTGAAAGCGGACCTAGGCCCAAAAGTATCCCCAATGCAAGAACTCTTCCAAGACCTCCCTCCCGCAAATTCTTATCAATCTGAAGAAGGTCAGGGGGTGTGATAGAAAGATCCCTGGGAACCCATACTCCACAAGAAAAACCCAAAAATAATGGGAAGAACTGTACTTCCAACATAGGCATAAGACCTGTAATACACCACCTCTTTACCTGCTCTCCCCCAAATGTAAGGTAGTCTTTTGCACTACTTTTATTCCTTTTTCCTTTATTTATTTTTTTTCAATTTATTTATTTTTTAAATGTCTGTCCTACATATACATTTGTGAGCACATACATTTTTATTCCCCCCCTTTTTATCATTTCTGGGTATGGGACCTTTTTCTGTTATTCCTTCTGCCCACCCCCAAATACACTGACAATATAATCTAGCACCGTTTTCCCCTGCAAAGGCACACTAAATAAAGGGGAAATCTTACATATTAAAAAATAATAAGAGCTCTTATCTATTAGAGAAAGAACTCATAATTGTTTACAATACAGGGATATCTCCTACCTGGAAAATATGTCATGTGGAATCAACTTAGACCTCAGGTGATTAGATACCATTCAACCAGCCTTGAACCCTGGATCTCAGACATAGAAATGGCACAGTTCTTCACAACAGCTGCAGGAAACAAATACCATCCAGGACAGCCTTAATACTGTGGGGTCAACAACAAGGGCCAGCTCTAACATGATATCCTGACAATGAGGAAAATGTGAACAACTTGACCTTAGATTAGCTTACCCTACCAGTTAACGACAAGAAGAAACCAGAAGACTTAGCTCCCTTTGGTAGGTCCAAAAGCCAAGATCACGATTTACAGATGACTGGCTGATAGAACCACGACCAGACTGTATACATCTTGGGACCAATATAAAAGCCCTAGTTTAGGGTTTGAACTATGACCTGCACAATAATCATGATCCCCAACTCCAAAGGTCCTGCAAAGACAATTGTAACGGAATGGGGCTTCTGGAAGCACAAAGAAAGATGCTATCCTAGGTGCCATCCTAGGCTCAGTGCAAAGACCAAGATCACCAATCACAGAAGATGGATTATAACGACACTGAGGCAACAGAACCTCTAGAACAACAACCACAAAGACTGACTTCATCATAAATACCATCTCAAGATCTGTGCAGATACTGAGACCTCTAAACACAGAGCTCTGATGGTATCACCCTGGACAGAGCATAAGTCTTCCAAACGCCACAAAAACACCACCGGGAGAGTAAATGATCCTGAGCAAAGCCTAGTGTTGATCCCATGACAGTATACTCCAATGACGGAGAAACCCCATATTTCTTAGGCCAAGTGAAATCCTTTTTGAATGACCCCAATATTTACTGTGCCAGGGCAGGAGGGAAAAAACAAAAAAAAAACAAAACAAAAAACAAACAAAAAAAAAACAAAAAAAAGCACGAAACCTTGGTTATTTTTTTATATATACTTTTTACCTTCATTTATTATTATTATTATTATTATTATTATTATTGTTATTCTTACCTACCTATCTATTTTGGTCGATTTCTCTGGTTAGGTGTGATCATTGAAATTGTTGTCCCCAGTTATACTTATTTTTTCTCTCCCTTTCTTTTCTTTCATTATGTGCTATGCCAAGTTTCTTATTTCAAGACCATGGCGTATTTTTTTTGTACGTTTGTTTGTTTTTGTTTGTCTTGTTCTGTTTTTTCTTTGTTTTGTGTGGTGCTTATCGATAAAGCTGGAGTCCTCACTGGATATTTGAAACGTCTTTTGGTGCTGGTGGAGTGTTCCACCTTCCCTTTCTCCTCCATCCCCCAAATCGATGATGAGAGCCTCTGGAAGGACTCGCCCATTTTCAGGGTATTAGACTCTTACCCCAGTTTATTACTTTTCTCTTTTTCAGGCAAAACCACGCAACTTGAAATAGCTAGTACTGCCTCCAGTTAGAGGGGGAAATAAGGGAGGCGTCAAGTCCAAACAGGTCCAAGACTACTAAGTAGTAGGTTAGATACAGATGGGACCACACACTCTAGTCGCCCTGGGGGTGAGGGAAAAAGAAATGGGAGGGAAAACAAAAACGGAGGAATAGGGAGGACAATTTGGTGATGGGAATCCCCCCTGATTTTATGTAAATATGTACCTAAAATATTATTGTCAATAATATGTAAGCCACTGTGATCAAAATAAAAATTATATTAAAAAAATTAAAAAAAATAAAAAATAAAATAAAATAAAATAAAATAAAAATAAAAAATAAATTAAAAAAAGAAAGGGAATGAAAATGTATATGCTCACAAATGTATATGTAGGACAGGCATTTGAAAAAATAAATTAAAAAATAAATAAATAAAAGAAAAAGAAATAAAATGAGTTAGCGAAGCTTTTAAAAGACCAAAGTGGTGCAAAAAACTACCTTACATTTGGGGGAAAGCCGGTAAAGATGTGGTGTATTACAGGTCTTATGCCTATGTTGGAAGTACAGTTTTTCCCATTGCCTTTTGGATTTTTCTTGTGGTGTGTGGGTTCCCAGGCATCTTTCTATCACACCCCCTGGCCTTCTACAGTTTGGTAAAAATTTGTGGTAGGGAGGTCTTGGAAGAGTTCTTGTATTGGGGATACTTTTGGACCTAGGCCCGGTTTCAAGAAACAGTCCACATTAGGAGGAGTTGGTAGGGAGGGCCGCGCAGCATGAGTTCGCAGGGGAGTTGGCTGTCTTTTCTTGCAGGAGACTAGGTGTGGGTTTGAGTGGGTGTCCCCTCGCCTGGGTGCAGGGTACTGGTTCGTTGGGTAGGAGGTCGATCTTGATGCCTAATAGATTAAGGACTGAGGGTGAAGAGTTTTAATATGGTGGAAGATCTGGATGGGATTGAGGGGTGAAGGGATAGTTAGATTTCCAGAGGGGAGAAAGGGGAAGGTATATGAGAGGGGTATGAAGGGAGAGAAAAGAAAATAATACCTTATAAAGAAAGGGAGAAGAGAAAGGGAAAAATAGTAAAGAGAAGAATAGAAAAGAGAAAAATGAAGAAAAAAAAGAAAAAAAGAAGAAGAAAGTAGTGAGAAGAGAGGAGAGAATAGCAAGGGAATGCTGGATTGGTTGATTGTGTTCGATGAATAGAGCCTGTAGTTTAAGTCTGTATGTCGCAGTTACTGCTTCGGTGGTCTGACTGGTCACCTGCTTCAATTCATAAAAGAAGGTATAACCTAGAGATAAAGTGTATGTTAAAGATTTTTCTCGTGGCCATCTCGTAGTGCAAGCAAGGTATGGTATCTCGTGTAGTATCCCGAGTTGCCATCTTAGTTTGTCCGCCCTTTGTATCCAAGGGTGCCTGTGGACAGAAAAGCTGAGAGGTTATTTAAAATATAGTAAGATAAAGGCATTAAAACATAGTGTTATGGTATGTTTCCATTGCAGTCAGTGATTTCCCGTGGTGTTCTATACTTGTGTTCCTGTATACGATCTCTAAGGGATTATTGTGGGCCTTTGTTGTAGAAGTCTGATTACATACCTGTTCTTTCTATGCTGCTGTCTCTGTTGTTGCTGTTTTCTTTGTGGTATACTGTGTAGTCAAGAGTTTGCGTTGTTCCATTTTCATGTATTTTGGACACTGCTCCCAAGTATATGTTGACTATTACAGTGCTCGAAGTTTCTACCTTGTTAAACCCTGTTATTTGATTGTTAGGTATTAGTGGTGTACAAAATATATGTTCTAGGTGCTTCAGAATAGTGCTACCATTCTATTCTGTGTTTATCTTTTGTCTTCTGACTTACTTCGTTTAACATAACATGATCTAGGTCCATCCACATTGCTTCAAAGTCTGTGATTGTATCATTTCTGACTGCCATGTAATATTCCATTGTGTATATGTACCACATCTTAATGATCCATTCATCTGTTGTTGGACATCGAGGTTGGTTCCAAGCTTTGTCTATTATACTGAGTGCTGCGATAAATAGTGGGGTGCATATATATTTTGGGATGAATATCCTTCCAACTTGGGGGTATATGCCTAGGAGGGCAATTGCTGGGTCAAATGGCAGCTCAATTCTGAGTTCTTTGAGCACTCTCCAGACTGTTCTCCATAGGTGTTGGACTAGGGGGCATTCCCACCAGCAGTGGATGAGAGTTCCTTTCATACCGCATCCCCGCCAACAAAGGTTGTTTCCATTATTTTTGATGTGAGCCATCCTCACTGGTGTAAGGTGGTATCTCATTGTTGTCTTCATTTGGATCTCCCTGATGATCAGTGAAGGTGAGCATATTTTCATGTGTTTTTTTGGCCATCCTTCTGTCTTCCGCAGAGAAGTGTCTATTCATATCATCTTCCCATTTTTTATGGCTTTATTTGGTTTTGGGGGGCTCAGCTTTCTGAGTGCTTTGTATGTTCTAGATATCAGCCCTTTATCTGATATGTCAAGTGAAAAGATTTTTTCCCATTCTGTTAACTGTCTTCTTGCATTAAGTAGGGTTTCTTTCACCATGCAGAAGCTTTTTAGTTTGATGTAGTCCCATTTGTTTATATTTGCTGCTAACGTTCTTGCCATTGGTGCTCCATTCTCAAAGACCATTTTGATATATAGGTCTTTGAGTGTTCTGCCTATTTTATTCTCGATAAGCTTCATAGATTCGGGTCTGATTTCAAGGTCTTTGATCCATTTTGAGTTGACTTTTGGATAAGGGGTGTGGTATGGGTCAATCTTCATTTTCGTACATGTGGTTTTCCAATTGTACCAACACCATTTGTTGAATAGACTTCCTTTGTTCCATTTCAGGTTCTTGCCTCTTTTATCAAATATTAGTTGGCTGTATATCTGGGGGTTTATGTCTGGGAATTCTGTTCTGACCCACTGGTCTGAGGTCCTGTCTCTGTTCCAGTACCATGGTGTTTTGATTACTATGGCTCTATAGTATAGTTTCAAGTTAGGTAAGGAGATGCCTCCCAGCTTTTTGTTTTTCAGTATGTGTTTGGCTATCCTGGGTCTTTTGTGGCTCCAGATAAATTTTGTGATTGATTGTTCTATTTCATTAAAGAATGGTGTCTGGATTTGGATAGGGATTGCATTAAATCTATATAGTAGTTTGGGTAGGATAGTCATTTTGACTATGTTAATTCTACCTATCCATGAGCATGGGATGTTCTTCCATTTCTTTAGATCGTCTTCAATTTCTTTCTGAAGCGTTTTGAAGTTTCCCTGGTATAGGTCTTTCACTTCCCTTGTAACATTGATTCCTAGGTACCTGATATTTTTTGATACTATTTTAAATGGTATTGTATTTTTAATCTCTCTCTCCTCGACTTCGTTGTTTGTATATAGAAATGCTACTGTCTTTTGTGTATTGACTTTGTATCCAGCCACTTTGCTGTATTGATTAATTGTTTCTAGGAGTTTTACTGTGGACTCTTTAGGATTTTCGATGTATATCATCATATCATCTGCAAATAGAGATAGTTTGAGTTCCTCTTTCCCAATTTGGATTCCTTTGATTCCCTTCTCTTGTCGGATTGCTATTGCTAGGACTTCTAAGGTTATATTGAATAATAGTGGAGAGAGTGGACAGCCTTGCCTAGTTCCTGACCTTAGTGGGAATGCTTCTAGTTTCTCGCCATTAAATATAATGTTGGCTGTAGGATTTTCATAGATAGCTGTAACTATCTTGAGGAAGGTTCCTTCTAACCCTATTTTGCTGAGTGTCTTTGACATGAAAGGGTGTTGGATTTTGTCAAACGCCTTCTCTGCGTCGATTGATATGATCATGTGGTTTTTGTTTTTCTTTTTGTTGATGTGATGTATAATGTTGATTGATTTGCGTATGTTGAACCAACCTTGCATTTCTGGTATAAAACCCACTTGGTCATGATGTATGCTCTTTTTGATGAATTGCTGGATTCTGTTTGCTAAGATTTTGTTGAGTATCTTTGCATCTATGTTCATTAGTGAGATTGGTCTGTAGATTTCTTTCTTGGTGGTTTCTTTGCCATCTTTGGGAATGAGTGTGATATTTGCCTCATAGAAGGAGTTAGGGAGGATTCCTGTTTTTTTCTATGGTTTGGAAGAGCCTATGGAAAAGTGGTAGTACGTCTTCTCGGAATGTTAGGTAGAATTCACCTGTAAATCCATCTGGTCCTGGGCTTTTTTTCTTAGGGAGTTTTTTAATTACATCTTCAATTTCCTCTGAGGTGATTGGTCTGTTTAGGCATTCTAGGTCTTCCTTGTCCAGTCTCAGAAGAGGGTTTTTCTCCAAGAATCTGTCGATTTCTCCTGGGTTCTCTATCCTAGCTGTGTATAGTTGTTCATAATATGATCTTATGATATGTTGTATTTCTTGAGGTTCTGTTGTGATATCTCCCCTTTCATTTGCGATCCTACTGATTTGGGTGTTTTCCCTCTTTTTTTGGTGAGTTTTGCCAGTGGTTTGTCTATCTTGTTTATTTTTTCGAAAAACCATCTCCTGGTCTCATTGATTTTTTGTATTGTATTCTTGGTTTCTATGTTGTTTATTTCTGCTCTCATTTTTATTATTTTTTGCCTTCTGGTTGTGGTTGGATTTCTCTGTTGCTGTTGTTCCAATTCTTTGAGGTGATCTTTTAAACTGTTGGTTTTGTTATTTTCCTGTTTCTTGATATAGGCCTGTATTGCTATGAGTTTCCCCCTAATTACTGTTTTTGCTGTGTCCCACAAATTTTGACATGTAGTCTCTTCATTGTCATTTGTCTCAAGGAATATTTTTATTTCTTCCTTGAGTTGTTCTTTGATCCAGCTGTTGTTGAGCAGCATGTTGTTTAATCTCCAGGTATTAGTTTTTCTCCATTGCTTCTTCTTGATGTGAATTTTGACCTCTGTTGCATAGTGATCTGAAAGGGTACTTCTAATGATCCTTACCTTTGTGGTCTTATATAGGTTGGCTTTGTATCCTAAGACATGGTCTATTCTGGAGAAGGTTCCATGTGGGCTTGAGAAGGATGTGTATTCTGCATTTTGGGGATGGAGGGCTCTATATAAGTCTATTAGCCCCAAATCTTATAATTTTTCATTTAGAGCACTTATTTCTTTGCTATTTTTCTGTTTGGTGGATCTGTCCAGTGGTGAAAGTGGAGTATTGAGGTCCCCTACTATTATCACATTTCCCTTCATGTGTTTCTTCAGGTTTATGAGCAGTTGCTTCACATATTTTGCTGACTCTAGATTAGGTGCATAGATATTGACCAGGGTTAGTGTTTCTTGATCTAATGTTCCCCTGATCAGTAAGTAGTGACCCTCTTTTTCTCTGATCACTTTCTTGAGGTTGAATGCAATTTGGTCTGATATAGGAATGGCTGTCCCTGCTCTTTTTTGTTTTCCATTGGCCTGAATAATTACTTTCCATCCTTTGATTCTAAGCCTATGCTTATCCTGTAGCTGTAGTTGTGTTTCTTGCAGACAGCAGAAGTCCAGTTTATTTTTCTAATCCAGTTATCTACTATGCATCTTTTAATTGGAGAGTTTAGGCCATTAACATTTAGTGAGATTATTGAGAGAGAGGACTGTTGTGCAGTTGTGTTGTGTAGTGTGGCTTTTGTTACAATCGGGGGTTTGGATTGTGTAATTCATCTCTGAGTAGGTCGTTTAGAATCGGTTTTGTTTGCACAAATAGCTCTAATTCTGTCTTGTTTGAAAATGTTTTTAGTCTGTCCTCCCATATAAATGATAGTTTTGCTGGATATTGGACTCTAGGTTGGAAGTTTCTTTCATTCAGTCATTTAAATATGTCATTCCACTGTCTTCTAGTGTGAATTATTTCAACTGGCAGTTCTGGTTTGATTCTTATGTCCCTACCTTTGTACTTGAGGTTTTTTTCTCTCTTATTGCCTTAAGAAGTTCTTCTTTCTCTTTGTTTTTTTGCCATTTGGATTACTATATGCCTTGGTGTTGGTTTATTGGGGTCTATTTTATTAGGGACCCTCTTGATTTCCTGGATTTGCCCTGAAGTTTCATTCCAGAGGGTGGGGAAGTTCTCTGCTATTATCTCTCTGACTACTTGTTCTTCCCCCTTCCCTATTTCCTCCCCTTCTGGTATACCCACGATTCTTAGATTGTTTCTTTTGTCCTTGTTCATTAGGTACTGGACTTTTCCTTCCAGTGCTTTGCCTTTTATTTCTTTGTTGGTTTCTTGGTCATTTTTTGTTTGCAGTTTTCCTTCAATTTCTTCAATGTGTTTCTCCAACTCTGTGTTTCTGCTAGTAAGGCTTGTTACTTTGTCTGTTAATTCCTTCACTTCTTTTTCTATGGACTCTCCCATGCTCTTTAACATTTCCTCTTTAATTTGGCTGATTCGTTCCTCCATAGATATCTTATACTCGGTAGCTAAGGTTTCTCTCATTTCTTTTATTGATTCTTGCATTTCCTTCCTCATTGCTGCTTTTAGGTCACCTTCCAACGAATCTGTGCATTTTGGCGGACTTGGAAACTTGTTAGGGTTTGTCTCCGTATCTTTAGAACTTAGGGTTCTCTTTGATTTACCCATATTTCTTTGTGTTTATTGGTGCACTTTGGAGTACTGTTCATTCCAATTTCAGCGTGTTTTGATCCCCTGTGGTGTGGGAATGGGTCCCCTCCCTGAGGGTGGATCTAGAGGTACTGTTGGGTGGGTTTGCTGCAGTTTGGCTCCTCTTGTGCTCTTTCTGTGGCCTAACCCGACGGGGGATGGGGCGCGGCGGGTGTTCGCGCAGTCGGCGTGTGTGGGCGGAGCTTCCCTACCTTTCCTGGGGCAAGTGAAACCCAGCCGGACTGGCGGCCATTCATGCGGTCCTTCCCAGAGCAAGAGAAACCCAGCTGGAGCGGGCGGCCGTTTGCGCGCTCAGCATGTGTGGGCAGAGTTTCCCTACCTTCCCTGGGGCAAGTGAAACCCAGCCAGATGGGCGGCTGTTCGCGTGGTTCTTCCCGGAGCAAGAGAAACCCAGCTGGAGTGGGCGGCCATTGCGCGCTCAGCGTGGGTGGGCAGAGCTTCCCTACCTTCCCTGGGGCAAGTGAAACCCAGCAGGACAGGCGGCCATTCGCACGGTCCTTCTTGGAGCAAGAGAAACCCAGCTGGAGCGGGCGGCCGTTCACGCGCTCAGCTATGTACCACAGTTTCTTTAGCCATTCGTCTGTTGAAGGGCATCTTGGTTGTTTCCAGAGCCTGGCTATTGTGAATAGTGCTGCAATAAATATAGGTGTGAGGAAGGGGTTTTTGTATTGTATTCTTGTGTTCTTAGGGTATATCCCTAGTAGTGGAATAGCTGGGTCGAATGGGAGCTCAATTTCCAGATTTTGAAGGTATCTCCATATCACTTTCCATAGAGGCTGTACTAGGCGGCATTCCCACCAGCAGTGGATAAGAATTCCTTTCTCTCCACATCCCCGCCAGCACTGATTGTTCTCATTCTTTGTGATGTGAGCCAATCTCTGTGGTGTGAGGTGGTATCTCATCGTTGTTTTGATTTGCATCTCCCTGATGATTAGTGATGAGGAGCATTTTTTCATGTGCCTTTTGGCCATTTGTATTTCTTTTTTATCAAAGTGTCTGTTCATTTCTTCTCCCCATTTTTTTATGGGATTAGATGTTTTTTTCTTGTAAAGTTCTGTCAGTGTCTGTATTTTGGATATTAGCCCCTTATGTGAAGGGTGTTGGGTAAATAGTTTCTCCCACTCAGTGGGTGACTCTTGTATCCTGGGCACTATTTCTTTTGAGGTGCAGAAGCTTCTCAGTTTAATGTATTCCCATTTGTTAATCTCTGCTTCCACTTGTTTGGAAAGTGCAGTTTCCTCCTTGAATATGCCTTTAGTCTCTATGTCATGGAGTGTTTTACCGACGTGTTGTTCTATATACCTTATGGTTTCCGGTCTGATATCAAGGTCTTTAATCCATTTGGATTTTACCTTCATACATGATGTTAACTGGGTGTCTATGTTCACTTTTTTGCAAGTGGCTAACCAGTTCTGCCAGCACCACTTGTTGAAGAGATTTTCCCTGCTCCACTTAGGAGTTCTTGCTCCTTTGTCAAAAATTAGGTAATTGTATGTCTGGGGAATGTTCCCTGAGAACTCAAGTCTATTCCACTGATCTGAGGGTCTGTCTTTATTCCAATACCATGTTGTTTTGATAACTATTGTTTTGTAGTACATTTTAAAGTTGGGGAAAGTAATGCCTCCCATTTTCCTTTTCCCTAGGAGTGCTTTAGCTGTTCGAGGGTGTTTATTGTTCCATATGAACTTAATATGTGTTTGATCCACTTCTTTGAAGAATGTCATGAGTATTTTTAAGGGGATCGCATTAAATCTGTATAATGCTTTGGGGGAGTATTGCCATTTTAATGATGTTAATCCTGCCAAACCATGAGCAGGGTAAGTAATTTCACTTTTAAATAGTTATTATCAGAACAGAAAAACATTGAAAAGTACATATACATGCCACTTTTCATTACAACACTCTGTATAATAAATAAGAGTTGATATAAACCTAGATGTTAAACAACAGATAAGTAGATAATGAAGATGTGGTGCAAATATACACTGGAATACCACATAGCTCTAAGGAATGATACAATCATGCAATTTGCTGCAACATAGATGCAACTGGAAGATATGTTAAATAAAGCTAGAAAATTAAATAAGGAATTATCACTTTTATGTAGCATTTAATATAACTGCATAAGGAAATTTAACTATTTAAATAATGGCTAACGTGAACACTCTAGGTATCAGAGTATAAAGAGAAGGAAATAACTAGATTGCAGGTGGAGAAAGAAATGTGAAATGATGGGTTTAGTAGTCAATGGGATTCGGGTATAATAGTGATGTTAAGGAAAGACAAAACAAAATGTCCCAAAGACAGAATCATCAACACTGAAATATTGAGACCCAAACTTTAACAATCAAACTTTAAAAGGTGCCTTCAGTGGGAAGTATGGGGACTATATCAGCATTGGTAGAGAGAGGTTGACACTGGAGTTGGGATTGGTGCTGAAAAACTTTTGTATGAGTCTCAACTATAAATACCTTTGTAAATCACAGTGATTTCAATACAAAATTAAAAAATATATCACACATTTAACGTGGGGTTCATCATCAGAGGATAGAAAGATTGATTATTATTGCTTCTCCAATATGCATTCAGCTTACTAGTAGTTCCATCAGCCATTGTAGACAGATAGTACAGTATAGAGCATGCCTTTAACCTGGAACCTATGTTTCCATCTGGGAATCTGAATCAAATCCCTGTGAACTTCTTTTTTGTAATGTTTTTATAATTTTTATTAATATCTTTATTTAAACACCTTGATTACAAATATGATTGTAGTTGGGTTTCCGTCATGTAAAGAACACCCCTCTTCACCAGTGCAACATTCCCACCACTAATGTCCCAAATCTTCCTTCTCCTCACCCCACCACCACCTGTACTTGGGACAGGCTTTCCACTTCCCTCATTCATTCACATTGTATGACAGTTCTTAGTGTAGTTATTTCTCTAACTGTACTCACCACTCTTTACAATGAGCTTTATGTCATGAGCTCAATCTTCCAGCCCTACTCTCTTTGTCTCTGAGGATCATTGCAAAAATGTCTTTTATTTTTCTTAAAACCCATAGATGAATGAGACTATTCTGAGTCTATTTCTCTCGCTCTGGCTTATTTTACTCAGTATAATAGATTTCATGACTTCATCTCTCCTGATGGTGACATAATATTCCATTGTGTATATGTACCACAGTTTCTTTAGCCATTCATCTGTTGAAGGCCATCTTGATTGTTTCCAGTGTCTGGCTATTGTAGATAGCGCTGCAATGAATATAGGTGTGAGGAAGGGTTTTTTGTATTATATTTTTGTGTTCCTGGATAGTATTTCCAGCTTTACTACTCAATTTCCATTTTTGGAGGAATCTCCATATCGCTTTCCATAAAGGTTGGACTAGATGGCATTTCCACCATCAGTGGATAGGAGTTCCTTTCTCTCCACATCTCAGCCAGCACTTCTTGTTCTCATTCTTTGTGATGAGTGCCAATCTCAATATGGCACCTCATAGATGTTTTGATTTGCATCTCCCTGATGCTAAGTGTTGTGGAGCATTTTTACATGTGCCTTTTGGCCATTTGTATTTCGTCTTTACCAAAGTGTCTGTTCATTTATTCTCCCCATATTTTGATGGGGTTAGCTGTATTTTTCTTGTAAACTTCTGTCAGTGCCTTGTATATTTTGGATATTTGCCCCTTATCTGATGGGTATTGGGTGAATAGTTTTTCCCACTCTGTGAGTGGCTCTTGTATTCTGGGCACTGATTCCTTTGAGGTGCAGAAGCTTCTCAGCTTAATATATTCCCATTTGTTTATCTCTGCTTCCACTTGTTTGGAGAGTGCAGTTTCCTCCTTGAAGATGCCTTTAGTATAAATGTCATGGAGTGTTTTGCCTACATGTTGTTCTATATACATTATGATTTGATATCAAGGCTTTTAACTCATTTGGATTTTACCTTCATACATGATGTTAGCTGGGGATCTAAGTTTGCTTTTTTCAAGTGCCTAACCAGTTGTGCCAAAACAACTTTTTGAAGAGACTTTCCATGCTCCATTTAGTATTTCTTGCTCCTTTATCAAAAATTAGGTGATCGTATGTCTGGAAACATTCTCTGAGTATTCAACCCTATTCCACTGATCTGAGGATCTATCTGTCTTTATTCAAATACCATGATGTGTTGATAACATTTTGCTTTGTAATACAGTTTAAAGTTGGAGAAATTAATGCCTCACATATTTCTTTTCCCAAGGAGTGGTTTAGCCATTTGAGAGTGTTTATTGTTCCAGATAAATTTCAGAAATGTTTGATCCACTTCTTTGAAGAATATCATGGGTATCTTTAAAGGAATCGCATTGAATCTGTACAATGCTTTGGGGAATATTGCAATTTTAATGATGATAATCCTACCAATCCATGAGCAGGGTTTATGTTTTAATTTTCTAGTGTCCTCTATTATTTCTTGAAACATTGTTTTATAATTTTCTTTTATAGGACCTTCACGTCTTTACTCAAGTTGACTCCAAGATATTTGAGTTTGTGTGACACTGATGTAAATGGGGTTGTTTTCTTAATGTCTATTTTTTCTATCATTATTGGTGTATAAAAAGGCCATTGATTTTTTTGTGTGTTAATCTTGTAACCTGCCACCTTATTATATAAATCTATTATTTCTAGAAGCTTTTTGGTAGAGTCTGTAGGGTTTTCTAAGTAGTTTATCATGTCATCTACAAACAATGAGAGTTTGACATCTTCCTTTCCTATATGGATTTTCTTTATATCTTTTTCTTGCCTAATCGCTATAGCAAGTACTTCCAGTGCTATGTTGAATAGCAGTGGTGAGAGAGGACATCCCTCTCTTGTACCAGAATTTAAAGGAAAGACTTAATTTTTTCTCCATTGAGAATAATATTTGCCATTGTTTTCTGGTATATGGCCTTACAATATTGAGAAATGTTCCTTTCATTCCCACCTTGCTGAGAGTTTTTTTTTTCATCAAGAATGAGTGTTGGACCTTACCAAATGCTTTCTTTGCATCTATTGATATACTCATGTTATTTTTATTTTTCTGTTGTTGGTGTTGTGTATTATGTTGATAAATTTACTAATGTTAAAACATCACTTGATCATAGTGAATGAACTTCTTGATGAGGCATTGGATCCTATTTGCCAGAATTTTGTTGAGGATATCTGCATATGTGTTCATTAGGGATATTGGTCTGTAATTTTCTTTTTTTGTAGTAACTCTGTCTGGTTTTGGTATCAAGGTAATATTGGCTTCATAAAAGCTATTTGGAAGTTTTCCTATTTTTTCAATTTCATGAAAGAGCCTGGCCAGGATTGGTAGTAGTTCCTCTTGAAAGGTTTAAAAGAATTCATCACTGGATCCACCTGGGCCTGGGCTCTTGTTTTTGGGAAGATATTTGATTACCATTTTAAATTTGTCAGTCGTGTTAGGAGTGCTTAGATATGCTACATCTTTATTATTCAACCATAGAAGGCTGTATGAGTCCAAGAATTTATCCATTTCTTCAAGATTTTCATATTTGGTGACATAAAGTTTCTCAATGTAGTCTCTGATTACCCTTTGCATCTCTGAAGTATCTGTAGTGATTTCCCGCTTTTCATGTCTAATATGGGTTATCAAGTTTCTCTCCCTCTCTTTTTTTTTAGTTTTGCCAATGGTCTATCAGTCTTGTCTATTTTTTTCAAAGAACCAACTTCTGCTTTTGTTGATCTTTCAGACTGTTTTTTGGACTTCTACTTCATTGATTTCTGCTCTCAACTTTGTTATTTCCTTCTTTTTCCCTATTCAGTTCCTTTTATTGATCATTTTCTAATTTTAAGAGCTGCATGATTAGGCTATTGAGGTATGCCCCTTCTTCCATTCTGAAGTGTGCTTGCAAAGCTATAAATTTTCCTCTCAGTACTGCTTTTTCTATGTCCCATAGTTTCTGATAGTTTGTGTCTTCATTGTTTTCATTGTTGGGTTTTTTTTGGTTTTTTTTTTTTTTGGTTTTTGGGCCACACCCTGTGACGCTCAGGGGTTACTCCTGGCTATGCGCTCAGAAGTTGCTCCTGGCTTCTTGGGGGACCATATGGGACACCGGGGGATAGAACCGCGGTTCGTCCTAGGCAAGCGCAGGCAAGGCAGGCACCTTACCTCCAGCGCCACCGCCTTGCCCCTGTTATTTGTTTTTAGGAAATTTTTGATTTCTTCTTTTATTTCATCTTTGACCCACTGGTTGTTCAGTAGCAGGCTGTTTAATTTCCAGGTGTTAAATTTCTTCTTCTGTGTCCCTTTGTAGTTCACATATAATTTCAGAGCCTTGTGGTCAGCAAAGATAGCCTGCAAAATTTCTAGCCTCTGAATTTAATGTAGGGTTGTTTTATGTGTCAGCATGAGGTCTATGCTGGAGAATGATCCACTCACGTTGGAGAAGAATGTGTATCCATGTTTCTGTGGATTAGGTGTTCCATATATATCTACTAGGCCTCTTTCTTCCATTTCTCATTTCAGGTCTAGAATATTTTTTGGGTTTCAGTCTGGTTGACATATCAAGTGTTGACAGGGCTATGTTGAGGTCTCCCACATTTACTGTATTATTTTTGATGTCCTCTTTCAAATGTGTCAATAATTTGAATTAAACAATTTGCTGGTCTCTCATTGGGTGTATATATGTTTAGAGGAGTTATATCATCCTGGTATACATATACTTATTAGTACAAAATGTCCATCTTTGTCCCCTACAACCTTTCTGAGTCTAAAATTTGTGTCATCTGATATTAATATGGCCACCCCAGCTCTTGTAAGTTTGTTGTTTGCTTGTACAATTTTCCTCAAGCCTTTAATTTTGAGTCTATGATTATTCTGACTATTTAGGTGTGTTTCTTATAGGCAGCAGTGTTTCATCCCTGTAATTTTCAAGCTTCATCTGAACACATATATTCACACTCTGTGGAATAAAGTTCTTTTTAATAAATGTATTAATTGATATTCTGTGCTTCACAATTCAGTTAATAATGTTCTCATAAGAAACAATTCTTATAAAAAGTGCCAATGACATGTCATATCATATGATACTATACAATAAAATATAATACAATATGGTAAATAATAGAATAGAATAAAATACTATATAATACAATACAGTATAGTAGAGTGTAGTGCATTTTAGTATAGTACAGTACAGTATAGTATAGCATAGCATAGTATAGTATAGCATAGTGTAGTGTAGTATAGTAATATATAAGGGAAGTAATTTGGCTAAATTTATCAGTAGACACTCTGACGCCATTAGGCCTAATGTTATAAAATGTGACTATACACGTATGTGAGTTTTTTTTCATATTATTTACGAATCCTTTTATTTTTTTGCATTTTGTATTTTTTTTAATTTAAACAACTTTATTACATACATAATTATGTTTGGGTTTCAGTCATGTAAAGAACACCACCCATCAACAGTGCAACATTCCCATCACCAATTTCCCAAATATCTCTCCTCCCCACCCAACGCGCGCTTGCAGTCTAGACAGGCTTCCTATTTCCCCCGTACATACTCATTATTAGAATAGTTCAAAACGTAGTTATTTCTCTAACTAAATTCATCCCTGTTTGTGGTGAGCTTCATGAGGTGAGCTGTAACTTCCAGCCCTTCTCTCTTTTGTGTCTGAAAGTTATTATTGCAAGAATGTCATTCATTTCTCTTAAAACCCACAGATGAGTGAGACCATTTTGCATTTTTCTCTCTCTCTCTGACTTATTTCACTCAGCATAATAGATTTCATGTACATCCATATATAGGAAATTTTCATGACTTAATCTCTCCTGACAGCTGCATAGTATTCCAATGTGTATATGTACCACAGTTTCTTTAGCCATTCATCTGTTGAAGGGTATCTTGGATGATTCCAGAGTCTTGCTATGGTAAATAGTGCTGCAATGAATATAGGTGTAAGGAAGAGATTTTTGTATTGTATTAGTGTTCCTAGGGTATAATCCTAGGAGTGGTATAGCTGGGTCTGTGTGAGCTTGATTTCCAGTTTTTGGAGGAATCTCCATAATGCTTTCCATAAAGGTTGAACTAGATGGCATTCCCACCAGCAGTAGATAAGAGTTCCTTTCTCTCCACATCCCCGCCAACACTGCTTGTTCTCATTCTTTGTGATGTGTGCCAATCTCTGGGATGTGAGGTGGTACCTCATAGTTGTTTTGATTTACATCTCCTGATGACTAGTGATGTGGAGCATTTTTCATGTGTCTTTTGGCCATTTGTATTTCTTCTTTGTCAAAGTTTCTGTCCATTTCTTCTCCCCATTTTTTGATGGGATAAGATTTTTTCTTTTAAAGTTCTGTCAGTGCTTATATATTTTGGAGATTAGCCCCTTATCTGAAGGGTATTGGGTGAATAGTTTCTCCCACTCAGTGGGTGACTCTTGTATTCTGGGCGCTATTTCTTTAGAGGTGCAGAAGCTTCTCAGTTTAATATATTCCTATCTGTTAATCTCTGATTTCACTTGCTTGGAGAGTGCAGTTTCCCCCTTGAAGATGCCTTTAGTCTCAAAGTCCTGGAGTGTTTTACCTATGTGTTTTTCTATACATCTTATGGTTTCGGGTCTGATATCGAGGTCTTTAATCCATTTCGATTTAACCTTCGTACATGATGTTAGCTGGGGGTCTAAGTTCAAATTTTTGCACGTGGCTAGCCAGTTGTGCCAACACAACTGGTCGAAGAGGCTTTCTTTGCTCCATTAGGATGTCTTGCTCCTTTATCAAAAATTAGGTGATTGTATGTCTGGGGAACATTCTCTGAGTATTCAAGCCTATTCCACTGATCTGAGGGCCTGTCTTTATTCCAATACCATGCTGTTTTGATAACTATTGCTTTGTAGTACACTATAAAGTTGGGGAAAGTAATTCCTCCCATATACTTTTTTCCAATGATTGCTTTAGCTATTCTAAGGTGTTTATTGTTTCAAATGAATTTCAACAGTGCCTGATCCACTTCTTTGAAGTATGTCATGGGTATCTTAAGAGGGATTGCATTAAATTTGTACAATGCTTTGGGTAGTATTGTTATTCTAATTATGTTAATCCTTACAATTTATGAGCAGGGTTTGTGCTTCCATTTCCATGTGTACTCTCTTATTTTCTGGAGCAGAGTTTTATAGTTTTTTTGTATAGGTCCTTCACAATTTTAGTCAAGTAGATTCCAAGATATTTGAGTTTGTGTGGCGCTATTGTGAATTGGGTTGTTTTCTTGATGTCTATTTCTTCCTTATTACTATTGGTGTATAAAAAGGCCATTGATTTTTGTGTGTTAATTTTGTAGCCTGCCAACTTGCTATATGAGTCTATTGATTCTAGAAGCTTTTTCATAGAGACTTTGGGGTTTCCTAGGTAGAATATCATGTCGCCTACAAACAGCGAGAGCTTGACTTCTTCCTTTCCTATCTGGAGTCCCTTGATATCTTTTTCTTGCCTAATCGCTATAGCAAGTACTTCCAGTGCTATGTTGAATATGATTGGTGAGAGAAGACAGCCTTTTCTTGTGCCACAATTTAGAGGAAAGGATTTCCGTTATTCTCCATTGAGGAAAATATTTGCCTCTGGCTTGTGGTAGATGGCCTTAACTATATTGAGAAAGGTTCCTTCCATTCCCATCTTGCTGAGAGTTTTGATCAAGAATGGGTGTTGGACCTTATCAAATGCTTTCTCTGCATCTATTGATATGATCATGTGGTTTTTATTTTTGTTGTTGTTGATGTTGTGTATTATGTTGATAGATTTACGGATGTTAAACCATCCTTGCATTCCTGGGATGAAACCTATTTGATCGTAGTGGATGATCTTCTTAATGAGGCACTGAATCCTATTTGCAAGGATTTTGTTGAAGACCTTTGCCTCTGCTTTCATCAGCGATATTGGTCTGTAATTTTCTTTTTTCGTAGCATCTCTGTCTGATTTATGTATCAAGGTGATGTTGGCTTCATAAAAGCTATTTGGAAGTGTTTCCATTTGTTCAATTTCATGAAAGAGTATTGCCAGGATTGGTAGTAGTTCCTCTTGGAAAGTTTGAAAGAATTCATTAGTGAATCTATCTGGGCCTGGGCTTTTGTTTTTGGGCAAACATTTGATTACCGTTTTAATTTAACCAATGGTGATGGGGGTGTTTAAATATGCTATATCCTCTTCCTTCAACCGTGGAAGATTATAAGAGTCCAAGAATTTATCCATTTCTTCCAGGGTCTCATTTTTAGTGGCGTAGAGTTTCTCTAAGTAATTTCTGATTACCCTTTGAATCTCTGTCATATCAGTAGTGATCTCTCCTTTTTTCATTCCTAATACGAGTTATCAAGTTTCTCTCTTTCTTTGTTAGTTTTGCCAGTGGTCTATCAATCTTGTTTATTTTTTCGAAGAACCAACTTCTGCTTTCGTTGATCTATCAGATTGTTTTTTGGGTATCCACTTCGTTGATTTCTGCTCTCAGCTTTGCTATTTCCTTCTGTCTCCCTATTTTTGGGTCCTTTTCTTGAGCACTTTCTAGTTCTATTAGCTGTGTCATTAAGCTACTCAGGTATGCTCCTTCCTCCTTCCTGAAGTGTGCTTGCAAAGCTATAAATTTTCCTCTCAGTACTGCTTTTGCTGTGTCCCATAAGTTCTGATAGTTTGTGTATTTATTGTCATTTGTTTCCAGGAACCTTTTGATTGCCTCCTTGATTTTGTCTCGGACCCACTGGTTATTGAGTATGAGGCTGTTTAATTTCCAGGTGTTAAAGTTTTTCTTCTGAGTCCCTTTGGAATTCACAAATAATTTCAGAGCCTTGTGGTCAGTGAAGGTAGACTGCAAAATTTCTACCCGCTTGATATTATGGAGGTATGTTTTATGTGCCAGCATGTAGTCTATCCTGGAGAATGCCCCATGTACACTGGAGAAGAATGTGTATCCAGGTTTCTGGGATGAAGTGTCCTATATATATCCACTAGGCCTCTTTCTTCCATTTCTCTCCTCAGGTGTAGTATATTCTTGTTGGGTTTCAGTCTGGTTGACCTATCCAGTGTTGACAAAGCCATATTGAGGTCCCCCACAATTATTGTGTTGTTATTGATATTATTTTTCAGATTTGTCAACAGTAGTATTAAATATTTTGTGGCCCCTCATTCGGTGCATATATGTTTAGGAAAGTTATTTCTTCCTTTTATACATACCCATTGATTAATATAAAATGTCCATCTTTGTCCCTTACAACCTTCCTGAGTATAAAGTTTGCATTATCTGATATTAGTATGGCCACTCCTGCTTTTTTATGGGTGTTGTTTGCTTGGATAATTTTTCTCCAGCCTTTTATTTTGAGTCTATGTTTGTTCTGACTATTCAGGTGCGTTTCTTGTAGGCAGTTCAAGGTTGGATTGCGTTTTTTGATCCATTTAGCCACTCAGTGTCTCTTAACTGGTGCATTTAGTCTATTGACATTGAGAGAAAGAATTGTCCTGAGATTTAATGCCATCTTTATATCAATATTTGGTGTATCTTTTGGTTAGTCTTGTCTTAAATTAGGTCTTTCAGTTTTTCTCTTAAGACTGGTTTTGAGTCTGTAAAGTTTCTGAGCTGTTTTTTGTCTGTGAAACCATGTATTCTTTCGTCAAACCGGAAAGTGAGTTTTTTTTTTGGGTACATTATTCTAGGTGAAGCATTCATTTCATTCAATCTTGTCATAATATGCCACCACTGCTTTCTGGCATTGAGTGTTTCTGGTGATAGGTCTGCTGTAAATTTCAAGGATGCTTGCTCGAACGTAATTTCCCCTTTTGATCTTGCTGTTTTCAGAATTCTGTCTCTATCTCTGGGATTCATCATTGTGACTAGGATGTGTCTTGGGTTTTTTTTTCTTGGGTCTCTTTTGGTTGGTACTCTTTGAGCATGCAGGATTTGATCACATACATTCTGTAGCTCTGGAAGTTTCTCTTTAATGATGTTCTTGACCATAGATTCTTCCTGGAAATTTTCTTCCTGGGTCTCTGAGACTCCAATGATTTTTAAGTTTTTCCTGTTGATCTTATCATAGACTTCTATTTTCATCTGTTCCCATTCTTTGACTAATTTTTCCATTGTCTGCTCATTTGCTTTAAGTTTTTTTCCAATCTCTCCTGCTGTATGGAATTATTATTTATCTCATCTTCCACTCACCGAGTCTATTCTCAGCTTCTGATACCCTGTCCCATAGCTTATCCATTTTGTCATTCACTTCATTTACTGACTTTTTCAGGCCTGTTAGTTGACATGTTATTTCAGTTTGGAGTTTTGTGTTTTCTGTCTTCACATTTTCTTGGTTCTTATTAGTGTTCTGTTCAACTCGATCCATGGTTTCTTTGAGTTCATTGAGCATCTTCCATATTTCTAGTCTAAAGTCCTTATCTGAGAGGTTGATTAGTTGGTTGTTCATTATCTGGTCATCAGAATTGTCACCTTCATTCTTTATGTCTGATGCTGTCCTGCGTTGTTTCCCTATTGTCTCACTTGTATTGTATGTTTTTCTATGTGTTGTGGTGATATTCATTGGCTAAATGATGCAGGCAGCACACTCCTCTGTCTCCGCCCTTTCTGGATGGGTCAACTTGCCTCCAAGGAAGGGGAGTCCTCCGTGGATGAAGCCTCACACAGGATCAAAATTTAGGCTCAAGCACTCTGCAGAGAAAACAATCTGGAGAGAAATGGTGGGCTTCAGTGATCCAGCACAGTTCTTAGTGTGATTTTTTCTTCTTGTTGCGGTGGTGTTCTTTTCTTAGAAAGAGCGCATGGCCGCGAAGCGATGCGAAGCTGAAGTGCTCTGCTGGAGCCTCTTTTAGGCCCACTCCCAAGATTTTCATGCAACAGGATAGTAGACAGACACACACAGGCAACACTCACAATTTTTCACAGTTGGACCCCACTGGGCAGGTGTAATTTCATGGATTTTCCCAGCCTGACGTCACCAGTTTAGGGTAATTCTCTGCTAACAGCAGATAATCCTGGTGCTCATTATACTGCATTCAGAAATACAGTAACTTTATAAGTCACGTGCGGACAAGTCCCAGCTCCTGGCTTCCAGTTCTCTACCTTCCCGGGGCTCCCTGGCCTTGTCGATGTCACGGGGTGGTGGTCTGTGCTCAAAGGTTTTGCTCAACTCAGAGACTCAAGTGGCCAAGATGCTCCGGCTGGCTCCAAGCTAGACCTGGAGCCAGCAGCCATACAACTTTTAAAGGGCATCATTGCTTCCAGATTCTGGCTATTGTAAATATTGCTGCAGAGAATATAGCTGTGAGGTATAGCTGTGGAAAGAGATTTTTGTTTTGCCTTTTTGTTTTCCTGGGCTATATCCTTTGTAGGTGTATAGCTGGATCATATGAGAGCTCAATTTCTAGTTTTCGAGAAATTTCCATATTCTTTTTAATAAGGGCTGGACTAGATGGTATTCCCTTCAGCAGTGAATGAGAATTCCCTTCTCCTCATATCTCTTGGGAAATTTTTGCAATATTAATTATAAATGAATCATTGAGATACTATTACAAAGTTCTTTATTATAAAGCTTCAGACTTAACAATATCCAATACCCATCCCTTGACCTATAAATATTTCATGCACCAATTTCTTGTATCTCTCATCCAGTTTTATTTTTCTCTTTTATTCAAATGGTAACAATATTGGGAAAGTTTTTGATCACTAACTCAGTCTCTTGCAGTCAATACAATCATTTGCAGTAGAGGAGGTTAAATTTCATATTTATTCCTGACTGATTATCAGTGTTGAAGAGATTGTATCATGTTCCACTGAATGTTTGTTATCAAAGTCTTGAACCTTAAGAAAAGCAATCTGTTCCACTTTCCTGTCTTCGAAACCTCTTGGGAGTGGGTTGAAAAGGGCCCAGAATAATAGCACTCGCAGAGACTCACCCAAGGGCTGGAGTGCCAAAGAATTGTGTCGGACCATGAAAACAGGCTATCTGCAGTATTCTGAAAAAAGGAAGGTCGCCTGTTTGTAATGTCAGGCTGGGAAAATCTATGCCGGCCCAGTGATTCCTGACTGTGAGTGTTGCCTGTGTGTTTTTCTACTGTCCTGTCTCCGAAACCTCTTGGGAGTGGGCCAAAAAGGGCCCAGAAAAACAGCACTCCCAGAGGCTTACCCAAGGGCTGGAGCACAAAAGAACTGTGTTGGACCATGAAAACCGGTTATCTGCAGTATTCTGCAGAAAGGAAGGTGTCGCCTGTTTGTGATGTCAGGCTGGGAAAATCTAAGCCTGCCAGTGATTCCCGACTGTGAGTGTTGCCCGTGTGTGCTTTTTAACTGTCCTGTCTCCGAAACCTCTTCAGAGTGGGCCAAAAAGGGCCCAGAAAAACAGCACTCCCAGAGGCTCACCCAAGGGCCAGAGCACCAAAAAACTGTGTTGGACCATGAAAACTGGCTATCTGCAGTATTCTGCAAAAAGGAAGGTTGCCTGTTTGTGATGTCAGGCTGGGAAAATCTATGCCCGCCCAGTGATTCCTGATGGTGAATGTTGCCTGTGTGTGTTTTTCCACTGTCCTGTCTCTGAATAGTCTTGGGTTTTACTCCGCTTTGCTTCACGGTTGCACACTCTTTCTACCCAATGAATCCCACCAAAACACGCAGGGAAAAAAATCACACTACAAGCGGGAAAATGGGAAAACCTCACAGGCAATTAACATACACAGAGAATGAAGACAATAGCTTGGATGACCTAAAAAACTTCGACCATCTAATTAACCTCTCAGACAAGGAGTTTAGAATAGCAATATGGAAGATGTTTGTAGAACTCAAAGAAAGCATTGATCGATTTGAACAAAACACAAAGACAGAAATCAGAAAACTCCAAACTAAAATAACAGATCTGAGAAACAAGGTAGCTGAACTGAAAAACTCAGTAGATGGCCTCGCAAGGAGGGTAAAAGCAGCTGAGGACAGAATCAGCGTGCTGGAAGATGAGATGCAGAAAAACTCAACATAGCAGAAGAAACTGGAAAAGAACCTTAAGACAAACGATCAGGCAATAAAAAAAAGTACTCAAGGAATGTGAACAGATGAAAATAGAAGTCTTTGATAAACTCAACAGAAACAACATAAGAATCATTGGAGTCACAGAGACCTAGGTAGGAGATCTCCAGGAAGAATCAACTGTCAAAGACATTATCAAAGAGATACTCCCAGAGTTAAAGACTACATGCAATCAAATCCTGCATGCCCAAAGAATACCAGCTAAAGAGTCCCAAAGAAAAACACTCCAAGACACATCCTCATTAAAATGACAAATCCCACAGATAGAGATAGTATACTGAAAGCAGCAAGATCAAAAAGGGAAATTATATTCAAAGGAGCATCCCGAAGACTTACCGCAGACATGTCACAAGAAACTCTCAGGCCAGAAGACAGTGATGGAATATTGTTACAAGACTGGAACTTCCAGCTCACTTCATGAAGCTCACCACAAAGATTGGTGAGTGCAGTTATAGAAATAACTACACTGGGCCGGGCGGTGGCGCTGGAGGTAAGGTACCTGCCTTGCCTGCGCTAGCCTAGGACGGACCGCGGTTCGATCCCCCGGTGTCCCATATGGTCCCCCAAGAAGCCAGGAGCAACTTCTGAGCGCATAGCCAGGAGTAACCCCTGAGCGTCACAGGGTGTGGCCCAAAAAACAAAAACAAAACAAAAACAAGAAATAACTACACTGAGAACTACCATAATCATGTGAATGTGTGAGGGAACTGGACAGCCTGTCTAGAGTACAGGTGGGGGTGGGGTGGGATGGAGGGAGATTTGGGACATTGGTGGTGGCAATGTTACACTGGTAAAGGGGGTGGTCTGTACATGACTGAAATGTAATCACAATCATTTTTGTAATCAAGATGTTTAAATAAATAAAAATACTAAAAACAAAAAGCAATCTATTCTAAGATATTTAAAGTCAAGTACTTTCATTTTATTTTATTGTAATTGGCTGTGATTCTCAGGACTTTCTATTGGTTTTGCGGTCTCTTCTCACTCATACTGGTGCTATGGAACCATGAAGTTTTTTCAGGGATTAAACCAGAATTTACACAATGCATGGCAAGATCTTCAATAATCTACCAGCAAGTCAGCCATAATAAAAATAATTTGTAAAAAGAAGTAGAACTAATTTTTCATGTCAAATATTACAATATTTTATTAAAAATTTTCACTGAATAAATATGAGATGCAAAGTTACAAAGACGTTCATGATTTAGTTTCAGTCATACAATTTTCCAAGAGCCATCCCTTCATAATGCACATTTTTTGCCAAGAATGTCCACAGTTTCCCTAATTTAACACCAGCTTACCTCCTTGTCAGATATTTTCATTTCTCCTCATTTATTTTTCCTTTCAGGCACTATAGGTTGCAATATTGCTATTGAAGAGTCTCATACAACTAATTTTTATCTAATTTAATCCCCAGTTCTTTTTATTTACTTATGTATCTTTTTTTGTTTTTGGGGGCCACACCTGGTAGTACTTTGGGGTTACTCATAGCTCTGTACTTAGAAATTGCTCCTGCCAGGTTTCGGGGACCTAATGGGATGTTAGAATGAAACCCGAGTCAGTCACTTGCAAAGCAAACACATTACCCACTGTTAGCACCCAATTATAGTACAGAGTCATCCTTTTCAACTATCATTATAGAGATCTCTGCTTTGCCTTACCTACACTCTCCTTTCATTGTGGCAAGCTTCCTACATGGACAAGGCTTTATGACCCTTATCTATATTTTCTTTGGGTACCATAGTATTGTTTTTATATTCTCCAAATGTGATCATTCTATGTCTAAGCCTCTCCCTCTCTCTTATTTTACTCAGCATGATACTTTTAATATCCATCAAGTATAAGCAAATGTCATGATTTTATTTTTCCTAACATCTGCATATTATCACATTTTATAAATGTGCCATGATTTTTTTACCTGTTTTAAGGCACTTCCTTTGTTTATGTTTTTTATCTGTTCTTGGACACTTGGGTGTTTTTCAGAATCTGGCTCTGGTTAACATTGCTGCAATAAATTTAGGAGTGCACATGCCTTTTGAGCATTGTGATTTTGGTTCCCTAAGTTATATTTCCAGGAGTGGTATTTCTGACTTATATAGAAGTTCAATTTCTAGTTTTGAGCTTGGAATGTTCATATTGTTTTCCAAAAAGACTGGACCAGTTTACATTTCTATCTGCAAAATAAAGTCCATTTCCCCCACATCCACTTCACCATTAGTTGTTCTTGTCTTTTTAATGTGTATCAGTCTCTGTGGTATGCTTGAAGTTTATTCATTCATGCTATTATATCTTCTTGTGTTTTACAGGCTGACAGTTTCATTGTTTCTTTGAGTTTCTTAAACATCTTTAAAATTTTATCTCTAGAGTTGTCTCACTAACCATGGTTGGGTTCTACATTGTTTTTCCTCAGTGACCTTTGCAGTCTGGAGGTGTTTCATGAATGTCATTTTATTTACTGATTATAATAGATGTATAGCCAGTAAGTATAGTGGAGATATATATATTTTTCTTGGGCATTCTGATGTAGAGGAAAAATGGCACTTCTGGTTCACAAAGAGGATATGATGGTGTTGTTAGTCTATTTCATGAAATTCTGTGACTGGGTGGATCTAATAAATATTTTAAAAATATGGGTCAGTGCCATAGTACAGTAGGTCAGGCTTTGTCCTTTCTTGTGGCCCTCTGGCATTTGATACGCAGCACCCCATTTGGTTCCTTGAGCTATCGAGGTATAATTTTTGAGTATAAAGCCAAGATAAATACTTGAACGGGTATTCCTGCCAGGTCTGGATCAAATACCAAACAGAAAAGAATTTGAAAAATATATTTAATGGAAAAAATCAAATATCTCATTCAATTACACATATTTTTAGAAAACTATTTGCATTTAGATAAGAACAACAAACTGGAAAAATAATTAATATGTCATATTTTTGTTCATAGTTTTAGAAGTTATATGACACAATCTTCCACAAACTGAAACAACGTGTGTAAAATAACTAATAATAATTTGATTGGTAACATTATTATGTTTCTGGAAGTAATAAACCACAGCCTCTCTGGTGAAAAATAATAGTAGTAGGAACATTTCCTCAAATATATTTTTAGAATAAGTATACATTTAATGGTAACCATTGACTGAACTGTACTTTGTGATACATGACTAAACTGCAGTGTGACATATTTATACAAATTAAGCATAGAAATAAAAATACTGATCGGGAATTATATATTTATTTTGAGACTAGGTGATGGTTGGTGGCTAATAATGTCTCTGTGCCCAAAGCTTATTATTAGAGGTGCTTAGAGGAACAAATAGAGCCAAATATTAAACCAGTGTCAGCCACATGCAACAAAAATACCTTAACCCCTTTGTTCTCTGTAAATGTATATTAAAACAAAAATTACTGTGAGCAACAGTTTTAGTTATGCAATGCTATGTGCATTTACCAGTCAAAACTACTGATGTGGGGAAATCACATGTAGAATGGCAATTCATGAATAGAGAAAGAGGTCAATCTCTGGTCTTCCATCCTTTCTTAGTTTCAACTGTAGTCAGTCTCTGAGATACAACTGCTTAGTATCTCAAAAGTAACCACTCAGCCAAAATTATTACACTTAATGCATGAGTTTGTTGTAATAGTTGTCCTACATATTGAATAATATTTTACAATATTAATAAAAATTGAAAATATTTCTAATTATTTTCAAATTTTTATTTAAAGCATTGTTATTTCCAAAGATACTATTAATGAAATTTTACATATACAATGTTTCTGTAACTAGTTCCACCACCAATGTCAACTTCACTGGCAGCAATATTCCCAGATTCCATCCAACGCTATCATCACCCCTGCCCGAGATAAAATCATAAACAGACACATTTTTAAGTTTGTTTTAAGTTTGTCTTCGATTTCACTGTTGACTCTGTGACTTGGGTATTTAGTATTTTTTCTTTCTTAACACCTCAAATGCACCTTAGTCACCTTTGCACTCTCCCTCAGTATTCCATATCAGTCTTTCTCCTTCTCAACTCAATTTCTTTGTTTATCATTACTATACTCTGGAACCAAGAGTATTCTATATTCTAGACAATCCCTAATCAAACCACTGATTTCTATACACAGTTATTCTAAATATCACATATAGTGATATCATCATATACTTCTGGATTACTTCATTTAGCATTACTCCTTCCAGTCCTGCCTATGTTGCAATAAATTTTATGATAGCATCATTATTTACAAATATGTAGTATTTCATTATATATATATATATATACTACATCTTCATGATCCACTAATCTTTTGTTGGACATCTAAATTGATTCCAAATCTTAGGTACTGTGCAGAGTGCTGCGATGATTAGTGGTGTGCATACATACTTTTGAATGAATATTTTTCTGTCCTGGGAATAGATACGGAAACATAGGTTTGCTGAATTATATGTAGTCCTCGGGATAGATACTCCAAATTGGAATGATTGTATTATATGACAGCAACATTCTTAATTTACTAAGAACCCTCAATATTGTTTTCCATAAGTGTTGTTCCAGAAAGCATTTCAAGAAGCAATGGATAAGAGTTCCTTTTTTTTTTACCACATCCCCACCAACACAAGTTCTCCTCAGTATTTTTTGTATGGCCATCCTCAATGACATAAGAGGATATATCATGTTAGTTTTGATTTCAGTTTCCCTAGTGATAAGGAATCATGATCATTTTGATGTATATTGTCCATATGTTGGTCTTTCCAAAGAGGTATCTTTTTATTTCCATTACCCAATTTGATGAATTTTATAGGTTTTGAGTAGTTAACATTAGTGAGTACTTTGTATATCCTAGATATCAACCTTCTTTAAAAAATAAGCACCATGATTTACAAGGTCATGATGCAGACATCTCAGGCATTCACTGATACAACACCAATCCCTACACTAGTGTGAGCTTCCTTCTCTTCAACAATGTTCACAATTTCTCATCCACTCTCAATTCTGCCCCCTAACTGGTATAAATTTAATTCATAATTTTTGTTACAGATAAATGACAAATGAAATATGATAATATTTATAACAGTGTTGTCACTAAAATTGAGGATTTACTAAGCTGGTTGGTGCTATTTTGTGACTCCACCTGGATTTAGGTGTATCTACCTGAGACCCGCCCATTTCTGGGAGGGGTCTTGTGAACCGGATATTACATGTAACCTTACCTGCAAGACCCCTCCCATTCCGGGGAGTGGTCTTGGAAGGTTTTATAAGGCCTTTGACCCAGGGAATTAGGCCCTTTTGGTCTTCTGCCAGAAGATGGCTGAAAGCAGTTAAGACACAGGGCTAGCTAAGAATGGCTGAATGCTTAATTGGTTATGGTATAGGCCACACATGTGGTAGATACGGTATGAATAAAGCTGATACTTCCTGAAGCCTGACTGTGAGTGAGATTTCTACCCGCCACTCTCATGAATCTCCATACCTGCCAGCTGAACGGGGTTGCAGAGCCACGTGGCATGGGATGTCAAAGAAAGGTCTCCATCCATCTATTTCCATCCAGAAACATCACTAATTATTTAACACTACACTATTTGATCCTTATGTTTTATTGAATTATCTCATTGAGCATGGGAGGGCTTGTTAAAATTTCACATTAAATTTGCAGTATTCAAAAAGGGCTGTCATTACTATAAAAATTTATGGTGCGTTCTAACACTTACTCCTGGAGCTGTGAAGACAGAATGATTTGATTGATGAAGCTCATTAGTAAAGGTAGGTCTTTCTGTGGTGGAGGATGTCAGTTGCATTTGTATACTACTTGGCCTTCTGATAGGGAAAGGATCTGTTTTCTCCCTTTCCAAGAAAGCCAAAGAAATATCTAATTTTAAAAAGAGAATTTCACTGATAAAAATTTTATTGGTAGTTATTTAACATCCTTAATATCAATTGAATATTTAATTTTATTATATTCTGTTCAATTGTAAAATGCCAGCCATATTATATTTATGTAAAAAATACCATTCTGCTCTTTCAAAAAAGCTCCTAAAGTGTAACGGCTATTGATTCTTCCTAGATTTTTTGTTCCTGTCTGATACCTGGCATTTTCAAGTGTGCAAATAGTTTCCCTTTTCTGTTACAAACTATAACAACTGAACACTACCACTACATGCTCCAACAAAAAAGGTCCTGCTCTATGATTTATCTAACTTTCAAGCCACCAAATTTGTTTTTTATTTATGAAGCTTAGCTGGAAGCTGTATATGGCTGCTCAACATCTCAATATTTTTTGTTTATTACTATCTTATGTAAAAAACCTTGATTACAAACATAATTATGGTCGGGTTTCAGTCATGTAAAGAACACACTCTTCATCAATGCAACATTTCCATCACCAATGTCCAGATCACCCTCCTCCCCACCCACGACCGCCTGTATTCTAGACAGGTGTTCTACTTACCCCATTCATTCTCATTGTTAGGATAGTTCTCAATGTAGTTATTTCTCTAACAACACTCATCACTCTTTGTGGTGAGCTTCATGAAATAAGCTGGAACTTCCAGCTCTCCTCTCTTTGTCTCTGAAAGTTCTTGCAATTTTTGAAAGTATATTTCTTAAAACCCATATATGAGTGAGACTATTCTGTGTCTTTCTCTCTCTGACTTATTTCACTCAGCATAATAGATTCCATGTACATCCATATGTAGGAAAAATTTCATGACTTCATTTATCCTGATGGCTGCATAATATTCCACTGTGTATATGTACCACAGTTTCTATAGCCATTCATCTGTTGAAGGGCATCTTGGTTGTTTCCATAGTCTGGCTATGGTAAATAGTGCTGCAATGAATATAGGTATGAGAAAGGGATTTTGTATTGTATTTTTGTGTTCCTGGGGTATATCCCTAAGAGTGGTATAGCTGAATCGTATGGGAGCTCAATTTCCAGTTTTTGGAGGAATCTCCACATCGCATTCCATAAAGGTTGGAATAGATGGCAATCCAACCAGCAGTGAATAAGAGTTCCTTTCTCTCCACATCTCCGACAATACTGCTTGTTCAAATTTTTTGGGATGTGTGCCAATCCCTGTGGTGTAAGGTTGTACTTCATAGTGGTTTTAATTTGCATCTCGCTGATGATAAGTGATGTGGAGCATTTTTTCATGTGCCTTTTGGGCATTTGTGTTTCTTTTTAGTCAAATTGCCTATCCATTTCTTCTCCCCATATTTTTCTTTTTTTTCAGTTTTTTTAAATATAATTTTAATTTTGATCGTAGTGGCCTACATATTGTTGACAATAATAAAAAATAAGTACATATTTACATAAAATCATGGGGGTTCCCATCACTGATTTGTCCTCCCTACACCTACCTCCCATATCCTCCTCCCTCACCCCTGGGGCTGCGAGAATATGTGGTCCCCTCTGTACCTAGCTTACTACTTAGTAGTCTTGGTCTTGATGCCTCCCTTATTTCCCCCTCTAAATGAAAGGCAGGACTAAATATTTCAAGTTATATGGTTTTATTTGAAGAAGAGAAAAGTAATAAACTGGGGTAAAAGTCTAATACGCTGAAAATGGGCAGAATCCTTCTAGAGGCTCTCATCATTGGTTTGAGAGATGAAGGAGAAAAAGAAGGTGAAACACCCCAACAGTACAAGAAGAAGTGTCAAATATCCAGCGAGCACTCCAGTGATAACGATAGGCATCACAAAAAAGCCATGGTCTTGAGTTAAAAAACATGGCAGAGCACATAAAGAAAGACAAGAAAAGAAGACAAAAAATAAAAAATACATATATAAATGGGGACAACAACTTCAATAACCACACCAAAACAAAGAAATCGACAAAAAGTAGATAGGTAAATAAAAATAAAAAATAATAATAATAAATGAAGAAAAATACATAAAAAATGTTTTGTGCTTTTTGCCTTTTTTTCCCTCTGCACTGGCACAGTAAATATTGGGGTCATTCGAAAAGGAATTCACTTGGCCTAAGCACTATGGGGTTTCTTCACCCTTGGGATTGTCACGGGATTATTATATTGTCACGGGATTAACTAAAGACTTCGTTAAGGTTCATTTACTCTCCCTCTCCCGGTGGTGCTTTCATGGTGTTTGGAAGACTTCTGCTCCATCCTGGGAGATGAAATAAGACCTCTGTATCTATAGATCTCAGTATCTGCACGGGTCCAGGAGTGGGACTTATGATGAAGTCTTTCTTTGTGGTTCTAAGCTATGGTCTCTCAGTGTCATTTTAATCCATCTTCTGTGGTTGGTGGTCTTGGTCTCTGCACTGATCTTAGGATGGAACCTAGGATAGTGTCTTTCATTGTGTTTCCAGAAGCCCCATTCCTTTGCAATTGTCTCTGCCAGACCTTTGAAACTGGGGATCATGGTTGTTGTGCGGGTCGTAGTTCAAACCCTAGTCTAGGTTATTTTGTTATTGGTCTCAAGATATATTTAGTTCTGTCATGGTTCTAGCAGTCAGTCATCTGTAAATCGCGATCTTGACTTTTGGACCTACGAAAGGGTGACAAGTCTTCTGATTTTGTCTTATCGTTAGCTGGTGAGGTAGGATAACCTGTTCTTAGGTCAAGTTGTTCCCATTTTCCTTGTTGTCAGGATATCATAATAGAGCTGGCACTTGTTGGTGGACCAATGGTATTAAGAATGTCCCGGATTGGATTTGTTTCCTGTACCTGTTATGAAAAACTGTGTTGATTCTATGTCTGGGATCCAGGGTTCAAGGCTGGATGGATGGTGTCTTATCACCTGAGGTCTAAGTTGGTTCCGCATGACATATTTTCAAGGTGGGAGATATCCCTGTATTGTAAACAAGTATGAGTTCTCATCCCTAGTAGATAAGAGCCTTTTTTATATGTAAGATTTCCCCTTTTTTAGTGTACCTTTGCAGGGAGAAATGGCGCTACTTTATATTGCCGGTGCATTTAGGGGTAGACAGAGAAAAAAACAAAAACAGGTCACACATCCAAAAAAATTAAAATAGGAATAAAAGTATATGTACTCACATATGTATATGTAGCACAAACATTTAAAAAATGAATAAACAAAATAATTAAAGGAACAAAGTGATGCATGAGACTACCTTACTTTTGGGGAAAAGCAGGTAAAGAAGTGGTGTAATACCAGTCTTATACTTATGTTGGAAGTATAGGTTTCCCCATTGTCTTTTGGGATTTTCTTGTGGTGTGTGGGTTCCCAGGCACCTTTCCATCACTCACCCTGACCTTGAGATTGCAAAGTATTTGCGGCAGGGAGATCTTGTAAGAGTTATTGCATTGGGAATACTTTTAGAGCTAAGTCTGGTTTCAAGTAACAGTCCACGTTAGGGGGAGTTGGCAGGGAGGGCCGTGCAGCATGAGTCTGCAGGGGACTTGGTTGCCTTTTCTTGTGGGGGGGAAAGGTGTGGGTTTGACTGGGTGTCCTTCGCTTGGGTGCTGGGTATTGGTTCGTTGGGGTAGGAGGTCAATCTTGATGCCTAATGGATTAAGAACTAAGGGTGAATACTTTTAATACAGTGGGAGGTCTGGATGGGATTGAGGGGTGAAGGGATAGTTGGATTTCCAAAGAAGGGAAAGGGGAAAGTATATGGAAGGGGAAGGAAAGAAGAAAAAAGAAAATACATTAGAAAGATAGGAAGAAGAGAAAAGAAAAAAGAAAAGAGAAGAAAAGAAAAGAAAAAGAAAATAGTGAGAAGAGAAGAGAAAATAACAAGTGAATGCTAGTTTGCTTGAATGTTTTCAATGAGTAGGGTCTGTAGTATAAATCTGTATGTCATAGTTGCTGCTTCGGTGGTCTGACATGCTTCAAAGCCTAAAAGAAGGTATAACCTAGAGATAAAGTGTATGTTAAAGAGTTTTCTCGGGACATTCTCGTAGTGCAAGCTGGGTATGGTATCTCTTGTAACTGAGCCCCAAGATGCCATCTTCGTTTGTCCACACTTTGTATCCAAGAATGCCTGTGGACAGAAAAGCTGAGAGATTATTTTAAATATAGTAAGATTAAGGCGTTAAAACATAGTGTTATGGGATATTTCCTTTGTAGTCATTGATTTCCCGTGGTATACTTTACCTGTGATCCTGTATAAGATCCCTAAGGGATTATTATGGGCCTTTGTAGTAGAAGGCTGATTACTTACCTGATCTCTCTATACTTTTGTTTCTGCTGTTGCTGGTTTCTTTGTGGTGTAATGTGTATTCAAGAGTTTGTGTTGTTCCTTTTTCATGTATTTTGGGCACTGCTCCCGAGGATATGTTGAGTACTACCGTGTTTGGAGTTTCTTTTCTGTTATACCCTGTTATTTGATTGCTGAATATTAGTTGTATATAAGGTGTATGTTCTAGGTGCTTCAGAATAGTGCAATCATTTCGTTTTTATCTTTTGTCTTCTGACTTACTTCGATTAACATAGTATGTTCTAGGTCCATCCACGTTGCTGCAAAGTCTGTGATTGTATTGTTTCTGACTGCCATGCAGTATTCCATTGTTTCTAAATACCACATCTTAATGATCCATTCATCTGTTGTTGGACACCTAGGTTGGTTCCAAGACTTGGCTATTATACTGAGTGCTATGATAGTGGGGTGCACACGTATTTTGGAATAAATGTCCTTCCAACTTGGGGGTATATACATAGAAGAGCAATTGCTGGGTCAAATGGCAGCTCAATTCTGAGTACTTTGAGCACCTTACAGACTGTTCTCCATAGGTGTTGGACTAGGGGGCATTCCCACAAGCTATGGATGAGAGTGCCTTTCATACTACATCCCTGACAACAGAAGTTATTCCCATTATTTTTAATGTGAGCCATGCTCACTGGTGTAAGGTGGTATCTCATTGTTGTCTTGATTTGGATTTCCCTGAGTGAAGGTGAGCATGTTTTCATGTGTTTGTTGGCCATACTTCTGTCTTTCTCAGAGATGTGTCTATTCATTTCGTCTCCCCATTTTTATGGCTTTGTTTGATTTTGGGGGGCTCAGCTTTCTGAGTGCTTTGTATGTTCTAGATATCAGCCCTTTATCTGATACGTTGAGTGAAAAGATTTTTTCCCATTCTGTTAACTGTCTTCTTGTGTTAAGTAGGGTTTATTTCACCGTGCAGAAGATTTTTAGTTTGATGTAGTCCCATTTGTTTATGTTTGATGCTAAAGTTCTTGCCATTGGTGCTCCATCCTCAAAGACCTTTTTGATATATAGGTCTTCGAGTGTCTGCCTATATTATTCTTGATAAACTTTATAGATTCGGGTCTTATTTCAAGGTCTTTGATCCATTTTGAGTTGACTTTTGTATAAGGAGTTAGGTATGGGTCAATTTTCACTTTTGTACATGTGGTTTTCCAGTTGTACCAAAACCATTTGTTGAATAGACTTTCTTTGTTCCATATCAAGTTCTTGCCTCTTTTTATCAAATATTAGTTGGCTGTATATCTGTGGGTTTATGTCTGGGAATTCTGTTTTGACCCACTGGTCTGAGGTCCTGTTTCTGTTCCAGTACCATGCTGTTTGATCACTATGGCTTTATAGTATAGTTTCAAGTTAGGCAAGGATATGCCCCCCAGCTTCTTGTTTTTCAGTATGTGTTTGGCTATCTTGGGTATTTTGTGGTTCCGGATGTATTTTGTGATTGATTGTTCTATTTCTTTAAAGAATAATGTCTGATTTTAAATAGGGATTGCATTAAATCTATATAGTAGTTTTGGTAGGATAGTCATTTTGACTATGTTAATTCTACTTATCCATGAGCATGGGATGTTCTTCCATTTCTTTAGATCCTCTTTAATTTTTTTCTGAAGTGTTTTTGAAGTTTCCCTGGTATAGGTCTTTCACTTTCCTTGTAAGGTTGATTCTTAGGTACCTGATATTTTTGATACTATTTTAAATGAAATTGTATTTCTAATGTCTCTCTACTCGACTTCGTTATTTGTGTATAGAAACGCTACTGTCTTTTGTGTATTGACTTTGTATCCAGCCACTTTGCTGTATTGGTTAATTGTTTCTAGGAGTTTTACTGTGGACTCTTCAGGGGTTTTGATGTATATTATCATATCATCTGCAAATAGAGATAGTTTGAGTTCCTCTTTCCCAATTAGAATTCCTTTGATTCCCTTCTCTTGTTGGATTGCTACTGCTAGGACATCTAAGGTTATAATGAATAAGAGTGGAGAGAGTGGACAGACTTGCCTAGTTCCTAACCTTAGTAGGAATGCTTCTAGCTTCTCACCATTAAGTATAATGTTGGCTGTATTTCTCGGATTGCCTTGCCTAGTTCCTGACCTTAATGGGAATACTTCTAGTTTCTCGCCATTAAGGATTATGTTGGTTGTAGGTTTTTCATAGATAGCTGTAACCATCTTGAGGAAGGTTCCTTCTAACCCTATTTCGCTGAGTGTCTTTAACATGAAAGGGTGTTGGATTTTGTTAAGTGCCTTCTCTGCATCGATTGATATGGTCATGTGGTGTTTGTCTTTCTTTTTGTTGATGTGATGTATAATGTTGATTGATTTGCATAGTTGAACCAACCTTGCATTCCTGGTATAAAACCCACTTGGTCATGATGTATGATCTTTTTGATGAAATGCTGGATTTGGTTTGCTAAGATTTTGTTGAGTATCTTTGCATCTATGTTCATTAGTGAGATTGGTCTGTCGTTTTCTTTCTTGGTGGTGTCATTGCCATCTTTGGAAATGAGTGTGATATTAGCCTCATAAACGTAATTTGGAGAGGATTCCTGTTTTTTCTATGGATTGGAAGAGCCTATGGAAAAGTTGTAGTAGGTCTTCTTGGAATGTTTGGTAGAATTCACCTGTAAATCCATCAGGGCTGGACTTTTGTTCTTAGGGAGTTTCTTAATTACATCTTCAATTCCTCTGAAGTAATTGGTTTGTTTAGGCTTTCTACTTCTTCCTTTTCCGGTCTTGGAAGATGGTATTTTCCAAGAATCAGTCGATTTCTACTGGGTTCTCTAGACTAGCTGAGTATAGTTGTTCATAGTATGATCTCATGATATGTTGTATTTCTTGAGGTTCTGTTGTAATATCTCCCCTTTCATTTGTGATCCTACTGATTTGGGTGTTTTCCCTCTTTTTTGGTGAGTTTTTCCAGTGGTTGGTCTATCTTGTTTATTTTTTCGAAAAACCAACTCCTGGTCTCATTGATTTTTGTATTGTTTTCTTAGTTTCTATGTTGTTTATTTCTGCTCTTGTTTTTATTATTTCTCACCTTCTGGTTGTAGTTGGATTTCTCTGCAGCTGTTGTTCCAGTTCCTTGAGGTGATCCTTTAAACTGTTGATTTTGTCATTTTTCTGTTTCTTGACATTGTTATGAGTTTCCCCCTAATTACTATTTTTGCTGTGTCCCACAAATTTTGACAAGTTGTCTGTTCATTATCATTTGTCTCAAGGAATCTTTTTATTTCTTCCTTGAGTTGTTCTTTGATCCAGCTGTTGTTGAGCAGCATGTTGTTTAATCTCCAGGTATTAGTTTTTCTCCATTGCTTCTTCTTGAAGTCAATTTTGACCTCTGTTGCATAGTAATATGAAAGGGTACTTCTAATGATCCTTACATTTGTGGTCTTATATAGGTTGGCTTTGTATCCTAAGACATCATCTATTCTGAAGAAAGGTCCATGTGGGCTTGTGTATTCTGCTTTCTGGGAATGAAGGTTTCTATATACGTCTATCAGCCCTAGATCTTCTAATTTTTCATTTTGAGCTCATTTCTTTGCTATTTTTTGTTTGGTAGATCTGTCCAGTGGTGATAGTGGAGTATTGAGGTCCCCTACTATTATCACATTTTCCTTCATGTGTTCCTCCAGGTTTGCGAGCAGTTGCCTCACATATTTTGCTTGCTGTATATTAGGTGCATAGATATTGACCAGGGTTAGTACTTCTTGATCTAATGTTCCCCTGATCAGTAAGTAGTGACCCTCTTTTTCTCTGATCACTTTCTTGAGGTTGAATGCAATTTGGTCTGATATAAGAATGGCTGTCCCTGCTCTTTTTTGTTTTCCATTGGCCTGAATAATTACTTTCCATCCTTTTATTCTAAGCCTGTGCTTATCCTGTATTTGTAGGTTTGTTTCTTGCAGACAGCAGAAGTCTGGTTTATTTTTCCTAATCCAGTTCTCTACTATGTGTCTTTTAATTGGAGAGTTTAGTTTGTTAATATTTAGGGAGATTATTGAGAAAGAGGACTGTTGTGCAGTTGTGTTGTGTGGGGTGGTTGTTGTTACAATCGGGGATTTGGATTGTGTATTTCGTCTCTGAGTAGGTCGTTTAGGATCGGCTTTGTTTGCACAAATAATTCAAGTTCGTTCTTGTTTGAGAATGCTTTTAGTCTGCCCTCCCATATTAATGATAGTTTTGCTGGTATTGGACCCTAGGTTAGAAATTTCTTTCATTCAGTCGTTTAAATATGTCATTCCACTCTCTTCTTGCTTGAATTATTTCAAATGGGAGATCTGGTTTGATTATTATGTCCCTTCCTTTGTACTTGAGGTTTTTTTTTCCCTTATTGCTTTAAAGAGTTTATCTTTCTCTTTGTTTTTTTTGTTTGTTTGTTTTGTTTTGTTTTTGCCATTTGGATTACTATATATCTTGGTGTTGGTTTATTAGGGTCTATTATATTAGGGACTCTCTTCACTTCCTGGATTTGCACTGAAGTTTCTTTCCAGAGGGTGGAAATTTCTCTGCTATTATTTCCCTGACTACTTGTTCTTTCCCTTTCCCTATTTCCCCCCCTTCTGGTATACCCACAATTCTTAGATTGTTTCTTTTGTCCTTGTTCATTAGATACTGGACTTTTCCTACCAGTGCTTTGCCTTTTATTTCTTTGTTGGTTTCTTGATCATTTTTTGTTTGCAGTTTTCCTTCGAGTTCTTCAATGTGCTTCTCCAACTCTGTGTTTCTGCTCATAAGACGTGTTACTTTGTCTTTTAATTCCTTTAATTCTTTTTGTATGGAATCTCTCATGATCTTTAAAATTTGTTCTTTAATTTGGCTAATTTGTTCATCCATAGATTTTTTTATACTCGGTAGCTAGCATTTCTTTAATTTCTTTTATCAATTCTTGCATTTCCTTCCTCATCGCTGCTTTTCAGTCTCCTTCCTATGGATCTGTGCATTTTGGTGGACTTGGAAACTTTCTAGTGTTTGTCTCTGTATCTCCACAGATTAAGTTTCTCCTTGATTTACCCATATTTCTTTGCATTTATTGGTGTGGTTTGGGGTGCTGTGCCTTCTAAATTTAGCTTGCTTTGGTCCCCTGTGACGTGGAGATGGGTCCCTTCCCTGAGGGTGTTTCTAGAGGGGGCTGTTGGGTGAGATCGCTGAGTTTTGTCTCCTCCTATGCTGTTTATGTGGCCTAATCCGATGCTTTTCCCTTTTGTTGTCATCTAGTGCAGGTCCTCTTCTGGCCACAATGGTGGAGGACGCTATTATGCCTAGCTCTTTCTCCCCCACTTTGCTACCTGGAGGTCAGCCTTCCTTCAGTGGGTCTTGTCAATTTCCTTCTCCTTATTCCTGTCAGCCGGTGCAGTTCCGCACCTGGCCACAATGGTCGCGGGTGCTGTTGAGCCTAGCTCGTTATTCTCCCTAACCTCTCTGGAAGTCAATGGAACTCCGCCCCCTCAGAGCCTCAGCAGAAGAAATTACCTTAGCCAAACCTTGCCGCCTGCTGCCCTCAGCCCTTGGGGAGTCCCAGTTCCAATCTGGGCTCAGGGAGGAAGGCTGCTCTAGGTCACCCAAAGGTCCAGGTGGCCGGCCCAATCTCACCCAGACTGTTGGTCCTAGCCTGTCCCTGCTGTGCAGAGTGAGTCAGGTGCAGGGTTCTCCTCACCCCTCCTACACTCCACTAGGGGTTGGGGTGCCTGGTGTGGGGCACTCGGGGTCCTGGCGCAGCCGAGGGTCTAGGGCGCCCACGTGGGAAGTGGGGACTCACCCGGTCTGCTCTATGCTCAGGTCTGGGGTCCCTGGGATGGGGTACTAGGGGTGCCAGCAATGCCATGGGTCTAGGGCGCCCACGTGGAAGTGGGGACTCACCCAGTCCCCTATCTGTAGCCTGCCACCTTGCTATATGAGTCTATTGTTTCTAGAAGCTTTTTCTTAGAGACTTTAGGGTTTTCTAAGTAGAGTGTCTTGTCATCTGCAAACAGTGAGAGCTTGAGTTCTTCCTTCCCTATCTGTATTCCTTTGATATCTTTTTCTTTCCTAATCGCCATAGCAAGTACTTCCATTGCTACGCTGAATAGGAGTGGTGAGAGAGGACAGCCTTGTCTTGTGCCAGAATTTAGAGGAAAGGCTTTCAGATTTCCTCCATTCAGGACAATATTTGCCTCTGGCTTGTGGTAGATGGCCTTAACTATATTGAGAAAGATTCCTTCCATTCACATTTTGCTGAGAGTTTTGATCAAGAATGGGTGTTGGACCTTATCATATGCTTTCTCTGTGTCTATCGATATGATCATGTGATTTTTATTTTTCTTGTAATTGATGTTGTGTATTATGTTGATAGATTTATGGACATTAAACCAGTCTTGCATTCCTGGGATGAAACCTACTTGATCGTAGTGGATGATCTTATTAATGAGGCATTGAATCCTATTTGCCAGGGTTTTGTTGAGTATCTTTGCATCTGTATTCATCAGCGATATTGGTCTGTAATATTCTTTTTTGGTAGCATCTCTGTCTGGTTTAGGTATCAAGGTGATATTGGCTTCATAAAAGTTATTTGAAAGTGTACCTGGTTTTTCGATTTCATGAAAGAGTCTTCCCAGGATTGGTAGTAGTTCCTCTTGAAAGATTTGAAAGAATTCATTAGTAAATCCATCTGGGCCTGGGCTTTTGTTTTTGGGCAGAAATTTGATTACTGTCTTAATTTCCTCAATAGTGATGGGGGTGTTTAGATATGCTACATCCTCTTCCTTCAACTGTGGAAAATTATAGGAGTCCAAGAATTTATCCAGTTCTTCCAGGTTTTTATTTTTAGTGGATAGAATTTCTCAAAGTAGTTTCTGATTACCCTTTGAATCTCTGCCATATCAGTAGTGATCTCTCCTTTTTCATTCCTAATACGAGTTATCAAGTTTCTCTCTCTTTCTTTGTTAGTTTTGCCAGTGGTCTATCAATCTTGTTTATTTGTTCAAAGAACCAACTTTTGCTTTTGTTGATCTTTTGGATTGTTTTTCGGTTTCTTCTTTATTGATTTCTTCTCTCAGCTTTTTTATTCCCTATTTTTGGGTCCTTTTGTTGAGTACTTTATAATTCTATGAGATGCGTCATTAACTTATACAGGTATGCCCCTTCTTCTTTCCTGATGTGTTCTTGCAAAGCTATAAATTTTCCTCTCAATACTGCTTTTCTATGTCCCATATGTTCTGATAGTTTATGTCTCCATTGTCATTTGTTTTCAGGAAAGTTTTGATTTCCTCTTTGATTTCTTCTCGGACTTAAGCTGTTTAACTTCCAGGTATTAAAGTTTTTCTTCTGTGTCCCTTTGTAGTTCAAATATAATTTCAGCGCCTTGTGGTCAGCGAAGGTAGCCTGTAAAATTTCTATCCTCTTGATATATGGAGGTATGTTTTATGTGCTAGCATGTAGTCTATCCTGGAGAATGTGCCATGTACATTAGAGAAGAATGTGTATCCAGGCTTCTGGGGGTGGAGTGTCCTGTATATATCTACTAGGCCTCTTTCTTCCATTTCTCTGTTCTGGTCTAGTATATTCTTGTTGGGTTTCAGTCTGGTTGAACTGTCAATTGTTGACAAAGCTGTGTTGAGTTCTCCCACAATTATTGTGTTTTTATTGATATTATATTTCAGATTTGTCAACAATTTTATTAAATATTTTGGTGGCCCCTCATTCGGTGTATATATGTTTAGGAGAGTCATTTCTTTCTGCTGTATGCATCCCTTGATTAATACAAAATGTCCATCTTTGTCACTTACAACTTTCCTAAGTATAAAGTTTGTATCATCTGATATTAATATGGCCACTCCAGCTTTTTTATGGGTGTTGTTTGCTTGGATGATTTTCCTACAGCCTTTTTTTTTGGTCTATGATTGTTCTGACTATTGAAGTACATTTCTTGTAGGCAGCAGAAGGTTGGATTTAGTTTCTTTTATCCATTTAGCCACTCAGAGTCTCTTAACTGGTGCATTTAGTCCATTGACGTTGAGAGAAAGAATTTTTCTGGGAGTTAGTGACATCTTTATATCGAAGTTTGGTGTGTCTGTTGGTCAGTCTTATCTTAAAATAGGCCATTCAGTTTTTCTTTTAAGAATGCTTTTGAGTCTGTAAAGTTTCTGAGCTGTTGTTTGTCTGTGAAAGCATGTATTGTTCCTTCAAACCTGAAAGTGAGTTTTTTTGGGTGCAGTGTTCTAGGCGAAGCATTTATTTCATTGAGTTTTGTCACTATGTCCCACCACTGCCTTCTGGCCTTGATTGTTTTTGGTGACAGGTCTGCAGTAAATCTCAAGGATGTTCCCTTGAATATAATTTCTCTTTTTGATCTTGCTGCATTCAGAATTCTGTCTCTTTCTGTGGGGTTCATCATTGTGACTAGGATGTGTCTTGGGGTGTTTTTTTCTGGGGTCTCTTTTAGTTGGTACTCTTCGGGCATGCAGGATTTGATCGCATGTATTCGTTAGCTCTGGTACTTTTACTTTAATGATGTTCTTGATCGTAGATTCTTTCTGGAGATTTTCTTCCTGGGTCTTTGGGACTCCAATGATTCTTAAGTTGTTTCTGTTGAGTTTATCATAGACTTCTATTTTCATCTGTTCCCATTCTTTGAGTAATTTTTCCATTGTTTGACCATTTGCTTTAAGGATTTTTTCCAATTTCTTCTGCTGTATGGAATTGTTATTCATCTAATCTTCCAGTGTACTAATTCTATCCTCAGCTGCTGTTAACCCATGGGAAAGCTCAACCATGTTTTTCTTCAATTCATCTACTGAGATTTTCAGATCTGTTATTTGACCTGAAATTCCAGTTTGTGTTTTCTCATTTCTATCTTCATATTCTCTTGGTTCTAATTAGTGTTCTCTTCTATACTTTCTTTGAGTTCTTTGAACATCTTCCATATTTCGACTCTACACTCCTTATCTGAGAGACTGACTAATTGGTTGGTCATGTTCAAGTCATCAGAGTTGCCATCATCATTATCTATGTCTGGCGCTGGCCTGCGTTGTTTCCCCATTGTCACACTTGTATTGTGGTTTGTTCTACTGTTTTGGTTGTATTCATTGGCTAAATGATGTGCAGGGCCGTGAAGCAAAGCAGAGTGGCCATGCTCCTCTGGCTCCTCCCTTTCTGGGCATGTAAACTCACCTCCAGGGAAGGCGAGCCGTCCGCAGATGATCCACACACAGGATGAAATCAGGCTGAAAATGCAGCACAGCACAGAAGACAGGCAAATAGGAGTGCTTGCATCTGAGTTCCAGCAGAGTTCAGCGGCTTCTTCTTTCTGGGCATGTAGACTCACCTCCATGGAAGGCTCCAGGGAATGTGAGCCGTCTGCAGATGGGCCACACACAGGATGAAATCAGGCTGAAAATACAGAATAACACAGAAGACAGGTAGATAGGGGTGCTGGCATCTGAGTTCTAGCAGAGTTCAGAGGCTTCCCCTTTCTGGGCGTGTAAACTCACCTCTAGGGAAGGATCCAGGGAAGGCAAGCCGTCCGCAGATGAGTCACACACAGGATGAAATCAGGCTGAAAATTTAGCATAGCACAGAAGACAGGCAGATAGGAGTGCTGGCATCTGAGTTCCAGCAGAGCTCAGCGGCTTCCCCTTTCTGGGCTTGTAGACTCACCTCCACAGAAGGATCCTGGGAAGGCGAGTCGTTCGCAGATGAGCCACACACAGGATATAATCAGGCCGAAAATGCAGCACAGCACAGAAGACAGGCAAATAGGGGTGCTGGCATCTGAGTTCCAGCAGAGTTCAGTGGCTTCTGCAAGTCCTTTTCTTCAGGGCTCCAAACAGAAGAAGCAGGAATCAGTGGTCTTTTACATGTAGAAATTGTTTATTTAGCCCTTTTTTTAAAGGTCTTAAACACCAGAGGTTTGAGATGAAGTTCAATCCATGTGTCTGAAGCAAAAAAAGGCAAGAGAGAAGGCACATAAGAGAGGGGAAGAATCCCAGCTGCTGGGTGGTGCTACTGTTCCAAGAGAATTTGAGCTATTTCATCATGGAGTGTTTTACCTACGTGTTGTTCTATATAACTTATGGTATCAGGTTTGATATCAAGGTCTTTAATTCATTTGGATTTTACATTAGTGCACGATGTTAGCTGGGCGTCTAAGTTCAATTTTTTGCAATTGGCTAGCCAGCTGTACCAACACCACTTGTTGAAGAGGCTTTCTTTGCTCCATTTAGGATTTTTTGTTTCTTTATCAAAAATTAGGTAATTGTATGTCTAGGGAACTTTTTCTGAGTACTCAAGCCTATTCCTCTGATCTGAGAGTCTCTCCTTATTCCAATTCCATGCGGTTTAGAAAACTATTGCTTTGTAATATAGTTTAAAGTTGGGGAAAGTAATGCCTCCCACATTCTTTTTACATAGGATTGCTTTAGCTATTCGAGGGTGTTTTTTGTTCCAAATGAATTTCAAAAGTGTTTGATCCACTTCTTTGAAGAATATCAAGCGTATCCTTAAAGGGACCACATTAAATCTGTACAATGCTTTGAGGAGTATTGCTATTTTAATTATGTCAATCTTGCAAATTCATGAGTAGTGTATATGTTTCCATTTCTGTGTGTCCTCTTTTATTTTTTGAGCAGGGTTTTATAATTTTCTTAGAATAGGTCCTTCACGTCTTTTCTCAAGTAGACTCGAAGATATTTGAGTTTGTGTGGCACTAAAGTGAATGGGGTTGTTTTCTTAATGTCCATTTCTTCCCTATCATTATTGGTATATAACAAGACCATTGATTTCTGTGTATTACTTTTGTCGCCTGCCACATTGCTATATGAATCTATTGTTTCTAGAAGCTTTTTGTTAGAGTCTTTAGGGTTTAATAAGTAGAGTATCATGTCATCTGCAAACAGTGAGAGCTTGACTTGTTCCTTTCCTATCTGGATGCCCTTGATATATTTTTCTTGCCTGATTGCTATAGCAAGTACTTTCAGTACAATGTTGAAAAGGGGTGGTGAGAGCAGACAACCTTGTCTTGTACCAGAATTTAGAGGGAAGGCTTTTAGTTTTTTTCATTGAGGATAATATTTGCCATTGGTTTGTGATAGATGGCCTTGACTATATTGATAAAGGTTCCTTTTATTCCCATCTTGCCGAGAGTTTTTATCAAGAATGGGTGTTGGTCATTATCAAATGCTTTCTCTGTGTCCATTGATATGATAATGTGGTTTTTATTTTTCTTGTTCTTGATGTTGAGCATTATGTTGATAGATTTACAGATGTTAAACCGTCCTTGCATTCCTGGGATGAAACATACTTGATCATGGTGAAAGATCTTCTTGATGATGCATTGGATTCTATTTTCCAGCATTTTGTTGAGAATCTTTGCTTCTGAGTTAATCAGAGATAATGTCCTGTAATTTTCTTTTTTGGCAGTATCTCTGTCTGGTTTTGGTATCAAGGTGATTTTGGTTTTATAAAAGCTGTTTGGAAGTGTTCCACCCCCCCCTTTTTTTTGAATTTCATAGATGAGCTGGGCTAGGATTGGTAGTAGTTCCTCTTGTAAGGTTTGAAAGAATTCATCTGGGCTTGGGCTTTTATTTTTGGGCAGTCATTTGATTACCATTTTAATTTCCTCAATAGTGATGCAGATGTTTAGATATGCTACATCCTCCTTACTCAATTTTGGAATGTTATAAGAGTCCAAGAATTTATTCATTTCTTCCAGGTTCTCATGTTTAGTGGCACAGTTTCTCAAAGTAGTCTCTGATTACTCTTTGAATCTCTGCAATATCTGCAGTGATATCCCCTTTCATTTTTTATATATGGGTTATCAAGTTTCTCTCTCTCTTGCTTTTTGAGTTTTGCCAATGGTCTATCAATCGTGTTTATTTTTTCAAAAACCAACTTCTACTTTCGTCGATCTTTCGAATTATTTTTTTGGTTTCCACTTCACTGATTTCTGCTTTCAGCTTTGTTATTTCCTTCTGTCCACCAATTTTTGGTTTCTTTAGTTGATCATTTTTTAATTTTATAAGCTGTTAATGTATGTCTCTTCTTTCCTGATGTGTGCTTGCAAAGTTATAAATTTTCCTCTCAGGACTTCTTTTGCTGTGTCCCATAGATTCTGGTAGTTTGTGTCTTAATTGTCATTTATTTCCAGGAAAGTTTTGATTTCCTCTTTGATTTCATCTCTGACCCACTGGTTATTCAGTAGCAGGCTCTTTAATTTCCAGTTGTTAAAGTATTTTTTCAGTGTTCCTTGTAGTTCACATCTATTTTCAGAGCCTTGTGGTCAGCAAAGGTAGCCTGCAAAATTTCTATCCTCTTGATTTTATGAAGGTATGTTTTATGTACCAGCATGTGGTCTATCCTGGAGAATGACCCATGTACATTGGAGAAGAATGTATATCCAGTTTTCTGGGGATGGAGTGTCATATAGATATAGATATAGATATAGATATAGATATAGGTATAGGTATAGGTATAGGTATAGGTATAGGTATAGGTATAGATATAGATAGATATAGATATAGATAGATATATGTCCTCTTTCTTCCATTTCTTTTTTCAGGGCTAGTATATTTTTGTTGGATTTCAGTCTGGTTGATCTATCAAGTCTTGACAGGGTCATGTTGAGGTCTCTTGCAATTATTGTGTTATTATTGATTTCTTCTTTCAAATTTGTCAACAATTTTATTAGATAATTTGCAGGTTGCTCATTGGGTGTGTATATGTTTAGTAGTCTGATTTCTTCCTGTTTCATATATCCTTTGATTAGTATGAAGTGTCCATCTTTGTCCCTTAAAACTTTTCTGAGTATAAAGTTGGTGTCATCAGATATTAATATGGCCACCCCAGCCTTTTTAGGTTGTTTGCTTGAATAAGTTTTTTCCAGCCTTTGATTTTGAGTCTATGTTTGTTTTGATTATTCAGGTGCATTTCTTGAAGGCAGCAGAAGGTTAGGTTCATCTTTTTGATCCATTTCGCCACTCTGTGTCTCTTAATTGGTGCATTTAGTCCATTGACATTGAGGGACATGATTGTAATAGGATTTAATTTTATCTTTGTGTTTGTTGGTTTCTCTTGTCTTAAATAGACCTTCTAGTTTTTCCTTTAAGGCTGGTTTTGCATTTGTGAAGTTTTGAGTTATTGTTTATACGTGAATCTATGTATCTCTCCTTCAAACCTAAATGTGAGTTGAGCTGGGTGCAGTATTCTAGGAGAAGCCTCCGTTTCATTCAGTCTTGTCACAATATCCCCACCACTGTCTTCTGGCCTTGAGAGTTTCTTGTGACATGTCTGCTGTAAACCTCATGGATGCTCCTTTGAATGTAATTTCCCTTTTTGATCTTGCTGCTTTCCATATTCTAGCTTTATCTGTAGAATTCGTCATTGTGACTACGATGTGTCTTGGGGAGTTTTTATTTGGGTCTCTTTTAGCTAGTACTCTTCGGGTGTGCACGATTTGATTTGCATGCAGTCCATAGCTCTGAAAGTTTTTCTGTGATGATGTCTTTGACTGTTGATTCTTTGTGATGATGTCTTTGACTGTTGATTCTTCCTGTGGATCTCCTTCCTGGGCCTCTGGGACTCCAATGATTCTTATGTTGTTTCTGTTGAGTTTATCAAAGACTTCTATTTTCATCTGTTCACATTCTTTGAATACTTTTTCCATTGTATGATTATTTTCCTTAAGGTTCTTTTCCAGTCTCTTCTGCTGTATGGAGTTGTTCTGCATTTGATCTTCCAGTTCACTGATTCTGTCCTCGACTCCTTTTACCCTGTTGTAGTGGCTGTCCATTGATTCTTTCAGTTGGGTTACTATGTTATTCAGATCTGTTATTTCAGTTTGGACTTTTCTGATTTCTTTCTTTGTGTTCTGTTCAGCTAGAGGTATATTTTCTTTTATTTCCATGAGGATCTTCCATATTTCTATTCTAAACTCCTTATCTGAGACATTAATCAGATGGTTTGTGTTTTTAGTGTCATCTGATTTATCATCTTCATTCTCTTTGCATGGTGTTTGCCTGAGAGGTTTTCCAATTATCATATTTGTAGTGTGATTTTTTTAATGCATGTTGCGCTGGGGTTCATTTGTTAGAAAAAGCACATGGCCATGAAGCAAAGCAGAGAGGCCATGCTCTTCTGGAGCCTCTTGGATAGCGATTTTGCTGGGCCCTTTTCAGCCCACTCAGGAGAGGTTCAGGACACAGAACAGTAGAAAAACACACACAGGTGACTTACAGTCTGTTGCAGTTGTTAACCACTCAGGCAGAGGTAGATTCTTCCAGCCTGATGGCACACACAGACAGAGGACCTGCCTGTCTTCCACTAGCTCTCTTGCCTGCTTTCACTTGGAGACTCTGTGTCCCTTGGTTTTTCGGCCCACAGCAAATGTAGGACAGCGATTTTGGTGGGCCCTTTTCGGCCCACTCAGGAGAGGTTCAGGACACTGGACAGTAGAAAAATAAGCACAGGTGACACTCACAGTCTCTCACTGTTGGTAACCACTCGGGCAGGGGCAGATTCCTCCAGCCTGATGGCACAGAGGACCTGCCTTTCTGCCCAACACCAATATCTTATAGTAGTTTTAGCCCAAGAGATCTGATAGGTAAGCTACATAATATGCCACATTAGGTGAGCTTAAGTGAGAACACAGAAGGCCCAAGTAGTACCAATCACTACACAGATAATCCTTAGACACTGATTTTATTAAAAGCAAGGCAAGATATAATAAGAATTTTAAATTGACTTGTTTTGATTTATTTTATATAATTTCATTTGCTGTTGTGTTGTAACAAGCAGCAATATAAAGTCAAAATTTTGTGCTACATAAAGGAAGGCTATGGACTTGGGTGGGTGGGAGATTGTGCTACTGCTTAAGAGAAGGTCACACTCGTGTTTGGATTGGTGTTTAGATAATATAACTCCTGAAATGACTATTATTAACAATTTGGTAACTAAATCTGTTATAATAAAAATGTTAAATTATCAAATTTTATTCTCATTGTTGCATTATTAAATATGTTCTTGTTTTCTGACTGATTTAAAATGCCCTTATTTTGATCCACTTACTTTAACACAAATTTCAGCATTTATTAGTTAATTATTTCCTTACTTTCAGATATATTGGATGTTTATATTCATTAGATTTACATAAGTGAATTTTGAAATGTTTAAATTGTTATGATTATTTCCACTCAAATTTCAAGCAACTGTTTGCTTCTAGTATCATCCACTTTTTAATTTCCCCTTAATTTATGAGGCAGAACAATAGAATTCAAGTTCTGTTTTTCTTTTAGAAAACAAAACAAATAAAAAAAACCAGCAACAGCTAAAACAACAGCAACAAGAAAAAAACAACTAAACGACAATAATAAGAAAGGAAAAAAGAAAGAAAACAGTGGGAGTGCTAGTGTGGCAAGGTTTTTTGGGGGGAAGGGTCACTCACACCCGGTGGTGCTCAGGGGTAAGGCGCTACCTTACTATTTTAATGTCTTATAAATGAGTGCAATAATTCTATGCCTATACTTTTTCTTTTAATTCATTTCACTCAGCATAATACTCTCCATAACTATCCATGTATCAGCAAATCTTATGAGTTCATTTTTCCTAATAGCTGCATAGTATTTATTGTGTATATGTACCACTATTTTTTATTAATTCATCTGTTTGTATAATACAGCTATTCATAATCCATAATACTTGGGTTGTTTCCAGAGTCTGGATATTATAGAATGTTTCATTAAACATATAAATGGAGAGTTTTTTATATTATGATTTTGGGTTCCCTAGGAAATATTCCAGAAGTGATATTACTGGGTCATATGGGAAATATGTTTTGAGGAATATCTGTATTGTTTTCCCAAAAACTGGACCAGTCTACATTCACATTAGCATGTTGCACTGGTGAAAGGGGTGATTTTTATGACTGAAACCCAAATACAATTATACTTGTAATCATGGTGCGTAAATAAAGATATTATTTATAAAAAATAAAATGAGAATCCATTTCCCTGCATTCATGCCAGCAACATTTGTTTTTGTTATTCTTGATCTATATCATTCTCTGTGGCGTGAGTGATTTTTTATGGTAGTTTAGACTTGCATCTACCTGATGATTAATGATTTTTATGTGCTTTGGGCCAACTGTATTTTTTTCTTTGAGGAAAGTCTTTTTATTTATTCTTCCCATTTTAGTATTGGGATAAATGTTATATTTTCTTGTTAATTTTGACTTGTGATTTACATATTTTAGATACCAATCCCTTCTCAAATAGATATTGGGTGACTACTTAGAATTTTGGGGTATCAATTTCATAAATTTTTTATTATTTTCTACACCTTGTCAGTATTTAGCTCATTTTGTTGGCTATTTTTCAATTTCTTAAGTGTGTCATTAAAATATTTAAATAGACCCTTTATTCATTCCTGATAAATACTTGTAAAGACATAAATTATACTCATTTGGGGAGCACATCTGATGGTGCTCATGGGTTACTCTTGGCTCTGCATTCAGAAATAATTTCTGGCAGCTCAGGGTAACATATAGGATGCCAGAGACAGCACCTGGGTCAGGCACATGATAGGCAAAAACCCTACCCGCTGTGCTATCAGTCCAGACCCTATACATTTTCCTCTTAATACTACTTTTCTTTGTTCTAGAAAACCTGATAAATCATGTGTTATTACTTATTTTTTTTTGATATTTTGTTTTGTTTTGTTTTTGTTTGGGGGCCACACTCATTGACGCTCAGGGATTATTCTGGGCTATGCACTCAGAAATTGCTCCTGGCTTGGGGGAACCTTATGGGATGATGGGGAATTGAACCATGGTGCATCCTAGGCTAGTACTTGCAAGGATGATGCCTTACCTCTAGCGCCACTGCGCCAGCACCATACTTAGTTGTTTTGAGTAACTTATTTCTTCTTTGATCTCTTCTCTGTCTCCCTTGTTTAATATCCAGATGCTAAAATAATTTCTGTTTCTTTTTGGGGGGGGGTCAGACACAGCAGTGCTCAGATGTTACTCCTGGATCTGTGCTCAGGAATCGCTCCTGGTAGGCATGAGGGACCAACTGGGATGCCAGGATTCAAATCATCATCAGTCCTGGGTTGTCCGCTTGCAAGGCAAACGCCCTACCACTGTGCTATCTCTCTGGCCCCCTCTGTTTCTTTTTCTAAATAACTTTTTTTGTGATTGAAAGATTATTTTTATTTAATTCATAATATAATATGAGGCAAGGTGGCATTGTCATCTTTTTTCTTATATAATTCTTTATTTAAGCAACATGATTACAAGCATGTTTGTAGTTGGGTTTCAGTCATAAACAGAATGACGCCCTTCACCAATGCAGCATTCCCACCACCAATGCCCACCCCCCAACCCCTGCCTGTATTCTTGACAGGCATTCTAATTCTCTCATTCTTTAACATTGTAATGCTAGATGCTAGTGTAGTTATTTCCCTAACAGCGTTCACCACTCTGTGGTGAGCTTCAAATAGTGAGCCAGGTCTTCTGGCCAATCCAGCCCTTAGCTCTACTGTCTCTGGGCCTTATTACAGTAATGTCTTTAATTTTTCATAAAACCCATATATGAATGAGACTATTCTGTGTTTATCTCTCTCCCTCTGATTTATTTCACTAAACATAATAGATTCCAAGTACATTCATGTATAGGAAAATTTCATGATTTCATCTCTCCTGAAGGCTGCATAACATTCCATTGTGTATATGTACCACAGTTTCTTTCACCATTCATCTGTTGAAAGGCATCTTGGTTGTTTCAAGAGTCTGGCTATTGTAAATAGTGCTTCAATGAACATAGTGTGAGGAAGGGATTTTTTGTATTGTATTTTGTGTTCCTAGGGTATATCCATCCCTATGAGTGGTATAGCTGGATCATATGGGAGATCAATTTCTAGTTTTTTGAAGAATCTCCATATTGTTTTCCATAAAGGTTGGACTACATAGCCTTCCCACCAGCAGTGAATAAGAGTTTTCTTCTCTCCACTTCTTCACCAACACTAATTGTTCTTGTACTTTGTGATGTGTGCCAGTATCTGTGGCATGAGATGGTACCTCATTGTAGTCTTGATTTGTATCTCCCTGATGATTAGTGATGTGGGGCATTTCTTATGTGTCTTTTGGCAATTTATATTTCTTCTTTGAAGAAGAAATTTTTTTCTCCCCATTTTCGAAGGGGTTATATTTTTTTCTTATTAAGTTATTTCAGCACCTTGTATATTTTGGATAATAACCCCTTGTCTGATGGGTATTGGGTGAATAGTTTCTCCCATTCTCTGGGTGGCTTTTGTATCTTAGGCACTATTTCATTTGGTGTGCAGAAGCTTCTCAGCTTAATATAGTCCCATTTATTTATCTCTGTTTCCACAAGTATGGACAGTGTTGTATCCTCCTTGAATATGTCTTTAGTCTCAATGTCGTGGAGTGTTTTACCTACGTGTTGTTCTATATATCTTATGGTTTCAGGTCTGATTTCAAGGTCTTTAATCAATTTGGATTTGATCTTTGTGGTGGTGTTAGATGGTGGTCCGAGTTTGCTTTTTTGCAAGTGGCTAGCCATTTGTGACAATACCACTTGTTCAAGAGGCTTTCCTTGCTCCATTTAGCATTTATAGCCCCTTTTTCAAAGATTAGTTGATTGTATGGATAGGGAACACTCTCTGAATACTCAAGTATATTCCACTGATCTGAGAATCTGTCTTTATTCTAATACCATGCTGTTTTGATAACCATTGCTTTGTAAGACAGTTTTAAATTGTATAAAGTAATGCTTCCCATATTCTGTTCCCCAAGGATTGTTTAGCTATTCGTGGGTGTTTATTGTTCCAAATTAATTTCAGGAGTGTTGATCCACTTCTTTGAGAAATGTTATGGGTATATTTAGAGGGATTGCATTAAATCTATACAATGCTTTAGGGAGTAATGCCAATTTTATGATATTAATCCAGCCAATCCACGAGCAGGGTGTTTTTATTCATTTCCTTCTGTCCTCTCTTATTTATTGAAGCAGGATTTTGTAGTTTTCTTTGTATAGGTCCTTCAACTCTTTAGTTAAGTTGACCCCAAGATATTTTAGTTTGTGGGGCACTAATATGAATGGAATTGTTTTTTAATGTCCATTTCCTCTCTGTCATTATTAATGTATAAGAAAGCCATTGACTTTTTCATAATAATTTTGTAACCCTTCATTTTGCTATATGATTCTATTGTTTCTATAAACCTTTGGCAGTCTTTAGGGTTTTCTAGATATATGATCATGTCATCTGCAATCAGTGAGAGCTTGACTTTTTCTGTACCTATCTGGATGCACTTGATATATTTTTCTTGCCTAATTGCTATGGCAAGTACTTCCAGTACTATGTTTATTAGGAATGGTGAAAGACGTCAGCCTTATCTTATACCAGATACTAGGGAGAAGGCTATAAGTTTATCAATAACATTTGCCATTATCTTGTGGTAGATAGCCTTGACTATATTTCAAAAAGTTCCTTTCATTCCCATCTTGATGAGGTTTTTTTAATCAAAAATCAGTGTTGAACCTTATCGAATGCTTTCTCTGCATTGATTGATATTATCATATGATTTTTCTTTATGTTGATATGATGTACTATGTTGATTGACTTATGGATATTAAATGATCCTTGCATTCCTGGGATAAAATCTAATTGGTTGTGGTGGATGACCTTCTTGATTATGCATTGATTTCTATTTTCCATAATTTTGTTGAGGATCTTTGCATCAGTGTTCATCAGGGATATTAGTCTGTAATTTTCTTTTTTGGAAACATCTCTGTCTAGTTTTGGTATCGAGGTGATGTTAACTTCATAGAAGCTATTTGGAAGTGTTCCTGTTTCTTCAATTTTATGAAAGAGCCTTAAAGGGATTGATAGAAATTCCTCTTGAAAGGTTTGAAAGAATTATTAGTGAACACATCTGGGCCTGGGATTTTGTTTTTGAGAAGATTTTTTGATCACCATTTTAAATTCCTCTATAGTGATGGGGATGCTTATCTATGCTACCTCATCCTTATTTAACTGTAGTAGGTTATAAGTGTCCAAGAATTTGTCCAGTTCTGCCAGGTTCCTATGTTTCTTGGCATAGAGTTTCTCAAAGTAGTCTCTGGTTACCCTTTGAATCTCTGCAATAACTGTAGTGATATCCCCCTTTTCATTTTCAATCCTGTTTATCAATTTTCTCTCAATTTCTTTGTGAGTTTTCCAGTGTTTTATCTATCATTTTTATTTTTTCCAAGAACCAACTTTTGCTTTTGTTGATCTTTTGGATTATTTCTGAATTTCCACTTCATTGAATTCTACTCTAACCTTTGTTATTTACTTCTTCCTACATATTGTAGGTTCCATTTGTTGTTCATTTTCTAATTTTATAAGCTGTGTCATTAAGCTATTCGTGTAGGCCATTTCTTCCTTCCTGATATGTGCTTGCACAGCTATACATTTTCATCTCAGCACCACTTTTGCTGTGTCACATATATTCTGATTATTTTTGTCTTTATTGCATTTGTTTCCAAAAATGTTTTAATTTCCTCTTTGATTTCATCTCTGATCCACTGGTTGTTAAGTAGTAAGCTGTTTAGTTTCCAGGTGTTAAAGTTTTTCTTCTGTGTCCCTTTGTACTTCATGTCTAATTTCAGCGCTTTTTGATAAGCGAAGGTAGCCTGCACTATTTCCATCCTTTTGATTTTATGGAGATATGTTTTATGGGCCAGCATGATTCTGGAGTATCACCCATGTGCATTAGAGAAGAATGTGTATCCAGGATTCTGCGTATGAATTGCCCTTTATATATCTACTAGTCTACTTTATTTCATTTATCTTTCAAAGCAAGTATATTTTTGTTTTGTTTCAGTCTGGTTGACCTATCAAGGGGTGACAGGGCAGTGTTGAGGTCTCCCATAATTTTTTGTTGTTATTTATAAGTTTTTTCATATTTGTCAACAAACTTATTAAATTCTTTGCTAGTCCCTCATTGGGTGCATATATGTCTAGGAGTGTGATTTCTTCTCGTTTTACATATTTCTTGATTAGTACAAATTTCTACCTTTGTCCCTTACCACTTTTCTGAGTCTAAAGTTTGTGTTGTCTGATATTAGTATGGCCACACCAGCTTTTTTAAGGGTGTTGTTTGCTTGAAAGATTTTCCTCCAGTCATTGATTTGGAGTTTATGTTTTTTCTGACTACTCAGATGTGTTTCTTGTAGGCAGCAGAAGGTTGGGTACATTTTTTGATCCAGTTAGCCTCTCTGTGTCTTTTAATTGGTGCATTTATCTATTGATATGAGAAAGATAATTGTCATGGGGTTTAGTGCCATCTTTGTGTAAAAGTTTGGTTTGTTTGTTGCTCAGTCTTGTCTTAAAGTAGACCTTTCAGTTTTTTCTTTTATGGCTTATTTTAAGTCTGCAAAGTTTCTGAGCTGTTGTTTATCCATAAAGCTACGTATATGTGCTTCAAACTTAAAAGTGCATCTTGCTAGATGCAGTATTCAATGCAAAGCAGTTATTTTATTGAGTTTTTTCACTATGTCCCACCACTGCCTTCTGGGCTTGAGGGTCTATTGTGACAGGCCTGTTGTAAATATTAAAGATGCTCCCTTGAATGTAATTTCCCTGTATTTCCTTTTTTGATCCTGCTGCTTTTAGTATTCTATCCCTATCTGTGGGATTCATCATTGTGATTAGGATGTGTCTTGGGGTGTTTTTCCTTGGGTTTCTTTTAGCTGGTAATCTTCAGGCATATAGGATTTTGTTGCATGAAGTCTAGCTCTGGTAGTTTCTCTGTCATGATGTCCTTGACAGTTGATACTTCCTGGTGATTTTCTTCCTGGGTATCTGGTACTCCAATAATCCTTAAATTGTTTCTGTTGAGCTTACCAAGGACATCTATTTTCATCTGTTTGCATTCTTTGAATAATTTTTATATTGCCTGATCATTTGCATTTAGGCTTTTTCCAATGTCTTCTGCTGTATGGATTTGTTATGCATCTCATCTTCTAGCTCACCTATTCTATCCTCAGCTGCTATTACCCTGTTGGAGAGGCTTTCCATTGAGGTTTTCAATTTGTCTACTGAGTTTTTCAGACCTGTTATTTTAGTTTGGAGTTTTCTGATTTCTATCTTTATATCATCTTGATTCTTATTAGTGTTCCGTTCAACTCAGTCTATGCTTTCTTTGAGTTCTGTGAACATCCTTAATATTTCTTCTCTAATCTTCTTATCTGAGAGACTAACTAGGTGGTTGGCCTATGTCGCTTCCCCATTGTCACGCTTGTATTGTGGATTTTTCTATGTGTGTGGTGGTATTCATTAGCTATATGATTCACATAGCCAAAAAATTAACTGGAGCAACAGTGCTCCTCTGGCTCCACTGTTTGTGGGAGGGATGACCCACCTCCCAATGAGATGAGCCTTCTGGAGAAGACAGACCCTCCAGAGAAGACAAGCCTTCAGGGAAGAATGCCAAAAAGGATCAAAGTGTCAGGCCAAGCAAAGCAGAGAAAAGGCCCAATATATCTGCTGTGCTTCTGAGACACAGAAGAATCAACTAGTTCCACTGTCTGTTCTAATTAACTTTTATTCCAGTGCTTCATAGTATAAGAAAATAGTTGATACAATTTCTATCCTCTTGATTTTATTGCGGTATGTCTTGTGGCCCAGAATGTAATCTATCTTTGAATATATTCCATTTGAATTTATAAATGTGTAATCATCTTTTTGTAAATGAAAAGTGTATATACACTCTATTCTACTCTACTCTGCTATACTCTGCCATGTTATATATATACTATATACATAATATATTATATATTGAAATATATAGTATGTAGTATATTATATACATTATATACCAATACAGTAATATACTGCACAAATTTATACATATATGGATACATAAATCTATATGTATATATACATATAATGCATATAGTAATATATATGAACACATATACATACTACAACCTCTTTATCATTATCATTTCTTTCTTCAAAACTAATATAACCTTGTTCAGTTTTAGTTTTTTAATCTATCATGAGATGAAAGAGAGATGTTGAAGTTTCCAACTACTTCTGTATTGATATTTATGTGTTCATTAATGTCTATTAGCAGTTAGTTAGCCCCTCACTGGTTACAATTATGTTCAGGGGTGTGATTTCTTCCTGATGTGCATATCCCTTTGTTATTAAGAAATTACTCTATATTTCATATAATTTTTTAAACCTAAAGTCTCTGTTGTCTATTAGTATGACCAACCCTGACTTTTTAAGTTGGTTGTTTCCTCGAAGGATTTTCTTCCATTCTTTGACTTTGAGTCTGTCTTTTGTCTGATTATTCAGTTGTTTTTTGGTAAGAGAAAAAATGTTGGATTCAATTTTCTGATTTGTTTTTGCCACTGAGTCTCTTAATTGGTGCACTTACTCCATTGACATTGAGAGAGATGATTGCTATGGAACTTTGTGGCATCTTTTTATAGAAGTTTGGTGTGTTTGTGGGGTTTGTCTTGCCTTAAAGTGCCCCCTTTCTTTTTCTTTTAAAGTTTCTTTTGAATCTGTAAAGTTTCTGAGCTCTTCTTTATCATTAAAGCTGTGTATCCTTCCAACCTGAATGATGGTTTAGCAAGGTAATGTACTGTTGGTGATGCATTTATTTTGTTACTGTATTTGCTGGCATATAAGATGACCCTTCAACCCATGAAAAACCTCCTAAAAGTCGGGAGTCATATTATATGCTGAAACTTGTTCCAGCTTCAGGGATGAGTGATCCGCACCCCTCTTACATTTAAAAAGTAGCTTACTTTTAAGACTTTTAGGAAGTTTTTCATGGGTTGAATGTCGTCTTATATGCCGGCAAATATGGTAATTATTTTTACTGTATCCCATAACAGCCATGGGGCCTGAAGGTTTGTTTGTGATAAATCTGCTCTAAATCATAAGAATGCTTTGTTATATGTAGTTTCCTTTTTTGATTTTGCTATTTCTGTTCTTCATCACTGTGACTAAAATGCTTTTATTTGGTAGCTGGTAATCTTTTGGTGTCCATGATGTGGGTTAATTAACTTTTCAGTTCTGTGAACTTCTCTGAAATTATGTCTTTAACTGTTGCTTCTTAATAGTGGTTTTCTTCCTGCCTCTCTAAGGTCCCAATTAATCTTACGTGTTTTTTGTTGAATTTTTCCCAAAATTCTATTGTCTATTCAGTTACTTTTTATGATTTATTTATCTACTGTGTATTTATTTTGTATTTTTGAGGATTTTTTCCATTCTGTCACTGTCCATGTTTTCTCCACTTCATACTTGAGCTATTACTCTGTGGATAAACCTTCAAGTAAATTGTTCATTTAGCTTACCAAGTTTTTCAACTGTGACATTTCAGTTTGTATTTATTTCTTTCTGCTCACATATCCCTCTGGTATTTTGGTTGTCCTTTCCATTGTATCCTTGAGCTTGATGAATGTGTACTCTGAAATTTCTACTTTGAAATCCATTTCAGAGTTAATATTGGACTGTTGTAATACACCTATAAAAATCACCTTATTTCTTTCACTCACCTTTTCTGAGTTAATTAGCACAAGTGTCTTTAATTACATCAACCCTGTCCCTCAGGTTATTTATGTTAAACTGCCTAATAAAAAAGTGGCAGGGAAAGTAGCAGAGCACTAGAAGTTTGGCTGGCTCAGAAAGATCCAAGAAGCTGCTCAAGAACCCCTGGCTAAAGTGCACTAATTCTGTAACTCTGTCTGGTTTCAGGTTCATGGGTCTCTGCTGCTGACCCACCAGTTCCAGGGTCTGCATGAACACGAACATGCTGATTACCATGAACTGCAAGCAAGTGGCACACAGCAGCAGTGAACTTCCAGGAAACCAGCCAACCAGTGATCCCCAGAATTACTCTTACAGTTTGTTGTATAAACAGGGATGACTCTGACTAAACAGGGGTTTTTAATCAGACTGAGTTTTATAGAGAATGCAGGATTGGGAAGCCTGGGGTCTTACAGGAGAAATCACTAGTCTAGTAAACAGCCCTTTCAACAGTCTTTCAGAAAATCCTGCCAGTGTCCAGGAGAAGCAGTCAGATGAAAATGCCAAAAGAAACAACCACTACCAAGAGAACCAGCCAACCTACCAACAACCAACAATGCCTGCTGCACTCCAGCTGCACTAATTCCTCCCTGGAAAACTGCTTTCAAATTAGTTACAAGTAATATCCATTTGACAGATTTCGCCATACTTAAAGGGACTTTCAGGGAGTATTACCCAAAAACTCCCTTTTCCTTCATATAATAAAAAGTGTTCTTTTTTCTTAAAGGTTGGAATTGTGGGGCTGGAGAGATAGCATGGAAGTAAGGCATTTGCCTTTCATGCAGAAGAAGGTCATCGGTTCGAATCCTAACATCCCATATGGTCCCCCGAGCCTTCCAGGAGCGATTTCTGAGTTTGAAGCCAGGAGGAACCCCTGAGCGCTGCCGGGTGTGACCCAAAAACAAACAAACAAAAAAGATAGGAATTGTGTTTATATACTGTTCCACAGTGCTAATTAAGTTTCTGGAAGGTCATATCTGAAGAGCTGGAGCTAATGAAGACATCAGTCTGAAAAGAGTAGACAGGAGGCCATCAATATCTTTATAAGTTTGCAATCCCTGTCTTTTGAGTTTATAGGTCTTCCTGGAAGTGTTTTTCTGCAGCTGTATAACATTTTCAGTGGCAGTTTTACTTTTTCTCCTTTTTAAAAAAACTAAATTCTTTATTTAAACACCATGGTTACAAACATAATTTTAGTTGTGTTTCACTCATAAGAAGAACACCTCCCTTCTGTGGCAGTTTTAAAAAATTTAGAGAAAGCAATGATATATATATAGAAATTCAAGTGGAAGCATTTTCCATTTTTTTGCTTTTCAATAATTGAGATTTAAGAGTCCTATGCACATGTTCAACAATAGATTGTCCTTGAGGATTATAAGGTGTTGTAATATGCATGGTTTGCCATTTGTTTCAAAAATGTTGATACGTTTTGCTGGTGTAGGCTGGACTATTATAGATTTTAATTGTAATAGGAAATTCCATAATAGAAAAGTATTGTAACAAAAAAGGCAGTGTTGGCTTTAGCTCTTTCTGAAGTCATGCAGGTTTCAATGGACATATAGGTTGCAGGTCTATGATTTAGGGCCCCAAATACATAAGTAGTTATTGTGACTGCAGGATTGCAATCTATACCATCAAGTCTTGGTGGTGTTTGTGTTGCTATATCATGATTACTTGTGGTCTCAAGGTGCTTCTTTCCTATGTTCCTGTCAGTCTACTCCACTGTCAAAGAGGACTCAAGGAGGTTTATGTCAGTGAGAATTTATCTTATGGCTGTGTAATTGGCCTGCTTAGCTTCTGACCTGTGGTAGGTTGGTCACAAACCCTTCTGTCGTTGGGGCTGCTATTTTTAGTATGCTATGCATCCTTTGCTCACCATGAATTTGAACATGCTTTAAGGCCTTTTATTATTATTGGGCTGCTCTCTCTAATCTACTTTGTAGCCTGCACTCACAACTATTTGAGCCTGCCATTAGCCCCTTTTTTTCAGTTCTCTCTTGACTGAGGTTCCTTCTGCCCTCATTTTACTGAGGTTTTGTTTATGAGTGAGACTTCGATATTGTCACAAATTTTAGTATATATTATTGAATATATTTATATATAAAATATAGATATACATGAAATATATATACTATCTACATATAATATATAGAATATTTATAATTTCTTTTATATATGTGACTGATGTTAACTGATTTATGTATATTGAAACATTTTTGCATACCAGGAATAAAATAAATGATTATGGTGTATGATTTTTTGTTTCAAGTGTTGTTAGATTTGGTTTGCTAATATTTTGTTGAGGAGTTTTGCATTGATGTTTATTAAGAAGATTGGTCTGAAATTTTCTCTTTTGGTATTCTGTTTCAGCTTCGGATATTGACATGTTAGCTTCGTAGAAGTTGTTAGGGATAATTACTTTTTAAAAAATATTTTTAAAAAACTTAAGAAATTATGGCAGTAATTCTTCTCTGAAAGTTTGATAAAACTCACTTATAAACCCAGCTGTGATTATACTTTTATTCTTGGTGATATTTTAATGTTTCAGTTGTGTTACTTGTGATTGACTTGTTCAATCTGTCTACTTCCTCATTCAGTTTTGAAAGAAATCATCTTGTGGCCGAAGAGATAGCACAGTGGTGTTTGCCTTACAAGCAGCCAACCCAGGACCCAAGGTGGTTGGTTCGAATCCTGGCATCCCATATGGTCCCCCGTGCCTACCAGGAGCTATTTCTGAGCAGAGAGCCAGGAGTAACCCCTGAGTGCTGCCGGGTGTGGTCCAAAAACAAAAAAAAATCATCTTGTTAGATATCTATTTTTTAGACAATTTAGATTAACATAGTCAAGCTGTTCATAGTAAGCTTTTATGATATCTTGGATATCTGGATATTCCATTGTAATTAATCCATTTTATTTCTGATCTAATTTATTTGAGTATTTTATCTTATTTTACTATGAGTATTGTCAATGGATTATCTATCTTGTTTTTACTTTTGATTAACCAGCTACTGGTTTCATTGATTCTTTAAGTTACATTCTTGGTTTATGTACTATTAATTTCCACTTTTGTTTTTATTTTTTTTTCTTTTCCTAGTATTTTGCTTCATTGTTGTTAGTGTTCCAGCCATTTAAGGTGGGCAATTAGGTTGTTGATTTTATATTTTTCTTATTTCCTTATTTATTACTGTAACACTATAATTTTTCCTCCTTTCATGTTTTCTCATAGATACTGGCAACTTGTTTATTCATTGCTGTTCATTTCAAGGAAATGTTATTTTTTTATTTACTATGTCATTTCCTGGTCATTATTATGCATGTTGTTCAGTCTCTATGTGTTATAGATTTTCCACATTTTTGTGCTCCACTTCTTTATGTGGCAATGCTGTCTGGTAAATTTCTTAGTATATACTTACATTTGTAAATTTATGTAAAGTATCATATACTAAGATATATTCTATCCTAGAGAATTTTCTATATCCACTACAGGTATCACACAGGGTTGGATTGTCCTGTATAAATCAATTAGTCACAGTTCTTCTAGTTTCTCATGTAGGGTTCCTGTCTTCTTACTGTTATTCTGACTAATAGATATAACCACTAGTGTAAGTTGCTTGTTGAAGTCTCCCACTACTTTCATGTTTCCAAACACTTGTTTCTCTAAGTTTGTAGAAAAAGCATAAAATTTTCTGGTCCAAACTTTGTTGATTAGAATTAGTGCTTCCAGGACTATTTCCTCTTCATCAATATATAGTATCTATTCTGAGATTTTTAGATGTGCTTACTATAAGCATCAAATGGATTCATTGTATTTCCTGATCCATCCTGAAACTCTGTACAGGTGGGAGGTGGGAGATTTGCATAAATTTAACCTCAGGAATATTATTGACATAAAGGACCATGTTCCAGATTTCTGTGTAGATTTGTTGCTTTTACCATTGGTCATCTGTTCTATGTTAGTGGACTTTCAGTAGTTCATTCAGAAAACAGTTGGTTTTTGCAAATGTCGGCAACTATTTCTGTCTGAGAATGCTTTATTACCCCCTCATATATAAATGAGAGTTTTGCTGAGTTGTGGATTTTATATTAACCTATTTTATTCAGCTATTTGAATATGTTATACCATTTTCTTCTTATCTGGTCCATTTCATCTAGGATAACTGTCATGAGCCTTATGTTCTATCCTTTGTATTTAATGTTTTTCATTTCCCATATTGCTTTGGTTTCTACTATTTTGATTATTACATGTCTTGCTGCAGTTTTATTTGAGTCTTTTCTTTGGTACTCTTTGACCTCTTCAATTTTTGCAACCAGCTCCTTTCAAAGAGTTGAAATGTTCTGTTACCCTCCTACTCTTGGAGATCACCAAAAGGGGTCTATTACTTTAAGAGAAAATGTTCCTCTCAATTAGAAACTCCTGTGTCAAACTGAGAAGAAGCTTCCCTTTATGCATAAGAACCCTTGCTGAAATACTGTGGGAGAAGAGTTATTAGTGGATAGTTAATGGTGGAGAGTTATTGGTTAGAGTGATATTAGCGGATTTATTGAGGGTTTGCTGGACATTCTGAATGGCATTGCTATAAGATTCTAGCCCTACTTCCTATCTGTTTTATTCTACTAAACCCCTTTTAATAATATCTTTATTTAAACACTTTGATTACAAATATAATTGTAGTTGGGTTTCAGTAATGTAATGTTCACCAGTGCAACATTCCCAGCACCAATGTTCCAAATCTCCCTCCTCCCCACCCCCACCTGTACTCTAGACAGGCTTCCTACTTCCCTCATTCATTCACATTGTAATAATAGTTCAAAATGAAGTTATTTCTCTAACTGTACTCATCACTGTTTGTTGTGAGCTTTATGTCACGAGCTGGACATTCCAACCCTTCTCTCTTTTGTCCCTGAGAATTATTGCAAAAATTGTTTTTATTTTCCTTAAAACCCATAGATGAGTGAGACTATTCTGCATTTATCTCTCTCCCCCTGACTTATTTCACTCAGCATAATAGATTCCATATACATCCAGGTATAGGAAAATTTCATGACGTTGTCTCTCCTGATGGCTGCATAATATTCCATTGTGTACTGTATATGTACCACAGTTTTTTTAGCCATTCATATCTTGAAGGGCATCTTGGTTGTTTCCAGAGTCTGACTATTGTAAATAGCACTGCAATGAATATAGGTGTGAGGAAGGGATTTTTGCATTGTATTTTTGTGTTCCTAGGGTATATCTCTAGGAGTGGTATAACTGGATCTTATGGGAACTCATTTTCCAGGTTTTAGGGGAATCTCCATATCGCTTTTCATAAAGGTTGAACTAGATAGCATTCCCACCATCAGTGAATAAGAGTTTCTTTCTGTCCACATCCTTGCCAGCACTGCTTGTTCTCATTCCTTGTTATGTGTGCCAATCTCTGTGGCATGAAATGGTACCTCATATTTGTTTTGATTTGCATCACCCTGATGATTAGTGATGTGGAGCATTTTTCCATGTAACTTTTGGCCATTTGTATTTCATCTTTGACAAAGTATCTGTTCATTTCTTCTCCCCATTTTTTGATGAGGTTAGCTGTTTTTTTCTTGTAAAGTTCTGTCAGTGCCTTGTATATTTTGTATATTAGCCCCTTATCTGATGGTTTTGGGTGAATAGTTTCTCCCACTCAGTAGGAGGCTCTTCTCTACTGGGCACTGTGGTGTTGGTACAACTAATTAGCCACTTGCAAAAAAGCAAACTCAGACCCCTAGCTAACATTATGTATGAAGGTAAAATCCTAGTAGATTAAAGACCTAGTGAATTATCAGACCGAAACCATGAGGTATATAGAACAACACGTAGGTAAAACACTCCATGACATTGAGAGTAAAGGCATCTTTAAGGCGGAAACAGTACTGTCCAAACAAGTGGAAGCAGAGATGAACAGATGGGAATATATTAATCTGAGAAGCTTCTGCACCTCTATTAAACCCTGTACAGAAAAAAACTTTGTTTGGCTGTGTAGTTCTTTATTGACAACAGGGGAGAGGTGTGATTGTTACATTCTATCACTTGTTCTTTTCCATTTTCTTTTCCCCTCACCTTCTGTTATTCCTATAATTTCTATCATCTCTGTTCATTAAGTAACTTTTATTATATTTTTATTGTTTTATGTTTATGTTTTATTATGTTTTTATTATGTCCCATATATTTTCAATTTTTTATTTCCTTATCAATACTGACTTATAAGTTATCTTCTTGTCAAAGGGCTCTCCCCCTGTAAGATTCTGCTAATATGGCTTGCTAACATATGTTTTAGCTCCTTCTATTTTCTTATTATCTGAAAATGTTCCTTGTTGAATATTTTCTTTGAGTTTCTTGTTTATGGATTGCTTATTTCTGCTGCCTAGTGCTTCTTTAATTTTTGTTGCCAGTGCACTGAATATTTTTTTTAGCTCCTAATCAAACAGACTCAAGCCTTTTATATTTGATTCAAGGCTTAAGGCTTTTAGATTTACATGTTTCTCTCAATATCTGTGACTGCAATTGAGCTCTTCATTTCCCCATTGTCCTTTGAGTTTTGGGCTGTTAATGATGGAATTTTTGAATTTTTGTTACTTCCAAAGTGATCTGTTGAAATGTTTCTACCAAATAGTGGTTCATAAAATATCTGCTTTCTTAGGACTTTTTCTCGCCATGCAGAGTTATTTAAGTTTGCCATGAAAATGTTCAAATTCTTGCTTCATTCAGTTAAATACATTTTGAGGCTATATACTGTCTGAGAAATAGGAGTACCACAGCCCACCTGCGGATGAATAGGAAATGTTTATCCTTATGTTTTTTTAGCTAGACACACTAGCATCTGAGGAGGGTTGGTTTATAGGATATATGAATGCCAGATCTGGCCAATTTCTTGTCAAGAGGCAGGATGGAATGAAGTATAAATGGGGTCAGAAGTTTCCAGTTTGCCTGTAGCAAGCACTTTCAGTTTGGGTGTGGATACTTTGTGATTATTTTATGTTCCCTAGATATCAACCTTTTAAATGATGTACTGAAAGAAAATATTTTTGATCAATAAGCTAGCTGTACTTTATTATTTTCCTAATTTTGTTGCTATACATATATTCTTTTATTTTGGCAGTTTGGAGTCCTGGGTTCTGAGCAAGAAGGGACACCATTTAGTACAGGCCACAAGGAGCAATTCCATTTTACAAGAAACACATGGTGTAAGCCACATACTCGGTTTCCTTAAGCCTATTTACATTAACACTACCCCAAGTATTTGGCCATATCAAGTAGTCTATCAGGGAAGGACACAAGGGAGCAGTAGGAAGATACCCCTAGAGAGCTTCCAATCATTTGAGAGATAAACAGAAAGCTAAAACCTCCTTATATCCCTTCCCTATGTAATCCTCTTCATGATCTTAGGTGGGGTTTGTCTCCTTCTTGAGATGGCCCTGGCAGCCAGTTTGGTGGGGTGTTGGCAGATGGATTAAAGAATTCAGCTTTATGGGGATGTATGGTGGCACAGAGCATAAGGCATCTTCCATGCACTCACTAGCCTAGGATGGACCTCGGTTCGATCCCCTGGTATCCCATATGGTCCCCCAAGCCAGGAGTAATTTCTGAGTGCATAGCCAGAAGTAATCCCTGAACATCACAGGGTGTTGCCAAAAAAAAAAGAACTCAGCTTTAATCTAGTTATGTGGTTTAGTCCTTTGACTCTGGACTCTAATGATATAATTTAATTTGCTTAGCTTTTATTATGAGGCCTTTTCCAATGTCACTATATCTCTGAAAATTGCTTTAAAATCTAGATCACTGAGTGTTCTGCCTATATTTTCTTCAATGTATTTTTGATAACCAATATGACCTCAAGGTCTTTGATACAGTTTTAGTTGAATTTAATAGAAGGTGTGAGATATCGATCCAATTTTAATTTCTTACATTTTTATCCAATTCTTCCAGTATCATTTGCTGAAAAAGCTGTTTTTATTCAATTGTCAAGGACAACATTAGTTGTCCTTGCCTGAGTTGCATACAATTTCTTAGTAAGTACATGGACATTTTTATCTTTCTGACACTGCCATTTTTCTTTTCTGTTTAGCTTGCCATCAAAATATTGATGTAATTTAATATTTTTCAAACCTTGATGTGCATCAGAATCATGAGGTTGGCACACTAAATGAACTGGTGGTCTCCACTTTCAGTATTTCTTAGTAGACAGGGTAAGGGGGTAAAATAATTTTTATTTGTAAATATTTTCCAGTGGTACTAGTTCTAGAACTTTGCTTCTAGTATTACTGTTACTTGGTTGTCTAAATGATCTTTAATATATTTTAATAGTATAAGAAGTAAATATTTATGAATGTAGTTTAAAACATAAAGGTAATAAAAGAGTATAAAAGGTTATTTTAGCACCACCTGCCCCACAGCCTTTGCACTGTGAAACTTCCACCTGGCTTCCCTTCACTGGAAAGCTTTTTCCACATCACCTTAAAACCCAAGGAATACCTAGAGAAACCCATAATGCAGATGCCAGTGTCTTTTATCATATAACTGGGGCTAAGTCTCTAATTGCCTTCCACCACAGTCATTGAGATGTCTGTCTACTATTTTCCCCTGGTTGCCTAAAATGGCAAGCCCCTGTACCACTATGCACGTTTAAAATTCAAAAATCATGTGATAAAAACATGTACAAGCAACAAGTTCACCTCTTCATACTCACTAGATCCAAGTGTATCAGGTGTCAATATCTTTCTTCAAATACCTCAACAATTGCTTTTTAAGCATGCATGATCAAGTGGTTTTATTTTCTATATGAACAGTGTTGTTTGGGATTAGCATTGTTAAAATAACAGATTATAGAGTATAACATTTTGCTGAATGCCTTCTCATACCTATATCCAATGCAGCGCTATTTACAATAGCCAGAATCTGGAAACAACCCAGATGCCCACAATATGAATGGCTAAAAACTGTAATACATATACACAATGGAATACTATGCAGATGTCAGGAAGAATGAAGTCATGAAATTTTCCTATACATGAATAGATCTGGGATCTATTATACTGAGTTATACTGAGTGAAATAAGTCAGAGTGAGAGATAGACACAGAGTAGTCTCACTCATCTGTGGGACTTAAGAAAAATAAAAGACATTTGCCCAGAGACAATAGGGATTAGGGCTGGAATGGCAGGCACACAATATAAAACTTACCACAAAGAATGGTGAATTTAGTTACAGAAATAACTACACTAATAACAATCATGACAATGATACTGATAGAAAGAGAATGCCATCTCGAATACAGACAGGGGGCTGGGGAGGAGATAGGTGGGTGGCATTAGTGGTGGGAATGTTGCACTGGTGAAGGGGCATGTTGAAAAATAAAATTAAAAATATTGTGCTGATGCATGTGGCTGACCCAGGACAGATGCAGGTTCGATCCCCAATATCCCATATGGGATGGCAGCCCCATATGGGGCTAGAGCAAGGGCAAGGGCATAAGATGCCTGACATGCATTCACAAGCTTAGGATGGGCCTCAGTTCAATCCCCTGGCATCCCATATAGTCCCCCAAACCAGGAGCAATTTCTGAGTGCAGAGCCAGGAGTAACCCCTGAGCACTGCTAAGTGTGGCCCAAAATTTCCCCCCAAATTGTGCTGAATTATAAACATTTCAGATTTTAGTCAACTTGAAACCAAATTTCAAATCACAGAGCCCACAAACCTTTAAAAACAATGAAAAACAATGACTTCATAAGCTGTGGTAGACAGGGTCACTGGTCTTGCCAAATCATTGAGCTCAAACAAAGCATGAACACTCATTGATGATGAATTAAATCAATATTTTATGAAATAGCCACAAAATAAGGCAATAATTAGAAGAGCAATTCATCCAACAAAAAGATGAAATATTCAGTGAATTAAATATTTATATGAATAAAATTGAATGAATTAATAAATGTAATAGCCACACATAAAACAGAATTCAACATGAGAAGGGGCATGTCAGTAACATTGAAGACAACCTCACCACAACCAGGGATGAGTTTAGTTAGAGAAATAACTACATTGTAAACTATCCTAATAATGAGAATGTATGAGGGAAATAGAAAGCCTGTCTAGAGTACAGGCGGGGGTTGGGTGGGGAGGAAGGAGATTTGGGACATTGGTGATGGGAATGTTGCACTGGTGATGGTGGTGTTCTTTACATGACTGAAACCCAAACACAATCATGTATGTAATCAAGGTGTTTAAATAAAATATATATAAAAAATTAAAAAAATAAAAGCCCAAAAATACTAGCCATAACTAGAATGAAGTGACAAAACCAAAAATAAATAAATAAATGTAAGAGAATGTAAGATTTATGATAGAAAATAACAAGATGAATAATCTTCAAATAACAGGAATAGCAAAATATGAAGAAAAAGGGAAAAGGGAAGAAAGGATAACAGAAGAATAACCTCTGAGAATTTTCTTTATCTCTGGGCAAAGGCACCTGCACAGATTCAAGACACCTAGAGGGAGCAAACAAAATCCACTCAAACTAATGTCACCAAAACAATCAAAATAATAAAATAAAATATAAAATTAGACCAATTAAACCAATTAAAGAGACAAAAACATAAAACAGAAGCAAAACAACATAAGTATAGCAATTTAACTCCCATTTTCCAAGCTAGGTAAGAGTGGAATGACATATTCAAAATATATAATAAAAATCAGCCTAGAGTCCACTATCCTGTGAAAATATTATTTATATTTGAGGGTCAGATAAGACTTTTTCAGACAAGAATAAACTAGTAGCATTTCCAACAACTAAGTCAACCATTAATGAATAACTGAAAGGCCACCTAGTAAAATTTGACTTCAGAAAAAAAGAGGTAGATTACATACACACATACCAAAAAAATGGCAACACAGCCACATATATGAACAATCTTTCTCAATATTAGTTGACTAAACTCGCCTATACAAGTCAAAGATTAGCTGCATGATTAGGAAAGAAAATCTGTCCATCTGCTCTCTACAGAAAACACAATTAAACCTAATGGATAGCTAAAAACTCAGAGTGAAAGGATGGAAAACACTCATAATAGCCCGTGGAAGAAAAAACGCTATGATAGCCAAACTTATATCGCAGTGGAGTATTCAATATGAATAATGTAAATAGAGGCATTGATGTACACTATCTATTACTTAAGAGAACAATAGGTAAATACAATATCAATATTTTACATCAAATGAAGGCCCAAAATGTTCATAAAGTTTCTGCTAACAAAAATAGGCAAATTGATGGAAGTGAAATATAAGTAAAATACTTAAAGACTACACTTTTACCACTAGTCAGAACAGAGAAACAGAATGTCAATAAGGGGATGAGAGTCCTAAATGCAGAGCTTAAAGAACTGAGATTTTTGAACATATAAAGGACTCTTCATTTTCCAAAACAAGAATATGCATTCTTCTTTAGTGCACATGAAATATTCTCCAAGATAGGTTACATGGGGTATAACTCAAACATATATGACATCACAAATTTAGAACTTGTACAAAGTATCGTCTCAGATAATAATGCCATAAAAGTATAAATTAGCCACAGAAACAAAAGAGAAAATTTCCAACATGTGGAACCTAAACAAGACACTGCTAAACAGAAATTGGAAATCAAGACAAATATTTAAAAAAAATCCTTGAAACTAATTACAGTGAATATACAACCTGTTAGAATCTATGAGATACAGCAAAAACTGTACTCTAGAGGAAAATATAGCATTGCTTGACCACATTAAAAAAGAAGAAAAAGTACAAATTGAAAACATAAGCACACAAAAACATCTAAAATCTGAGGAAAATACAGCAAACTCATAATGGAGTAGGAGGGAAACGTAAAAATGAAAGCAGAAATGAGCAACATAGTAATCAAGAAATTAATTCAAAGAATCATTGAAACCAGGAATTAGTTCTTCAAAAGAATAAATAATACAGATAAACCTTTAACTAGATTTGAGAAACAAATCTCAATAATAATCAAATAAACTAGATCAATAATTAAAAATAAAATAAGAGGTCACTATGAACAACTTTATGATTGTAAGCTGTAGAACCTAGAAGAAATGGATAGATTATTATTTTTATAGTCTCCCAAAGCCTTCTGAGGAGGGGAGATCAAGTGTAAACATGCCAATCACAAGTAAGAAACTAGAAATGGTATTGAAGAATTTTCCCAAAAACAAAAATAGTGGTCCAAATAGGTTCACTGCTTAGTTATAGCAAATCTTCAAAGAAAATTATCATCTTTTATTTAGCTCTTCCAAAAAAAAAACTCTGCTGGAACTCAGATGCCAGCACCCCTATCTGCCTGTCTTTTGAGCTGTATTGCATTCTTGGCTTGATTTCATCCTGTGTGTGGCTCATCTGCAGACAGGTAGCCTTCCAGCACCAGACATAGAGAATGAAGACGGCAATTCAGATAACCAGAAAATGGCCAACCAACAAGTCAGTCTCTCAGATAAGGAGTTTAGAGTCGAAATATGGAAGATGTTCAAAGAACTCAAAATAAGTATAGAAGAGAACACTAATAAGAACCAAGAGAATATGTAGATAGAAATGAGAAAACTCCAATCTGAAATTTTTGGTCAAATAACAGGTCTGAAAAACTCAGTAGATGAATTGAAGAAAAACATGGATGAGCTTTCCCTTGGTTTAACAGCAACTGAGGATATAATTAGTACACTGGAAGATGAGATGAATAACAATTCCATATAGCAGAAGAAACTGGAAGAAAGCCTTAAAGCAAATGATCAAACAATGGAAAAATTACTCAAATAATGGGAACAGATGAAAATAGAAGTCTATGATATGCTGAACAGAAAGAACTTAAGAATCTTTGGAGTCCCAGAGACTCAGGAAGAAAATCTCCAGGAAGAATCAAAGGTCAAGAACATCATTAAAGAGAAACTACCAGAGCTAAAGAATACATGCGATCAAATCCTGCATGCCCGAAGAGTACCAACTAAAAGAGACCCCAGAAAAAACACCCCAAGACACATCCTAGTCACAATGACAAACCCCATAGATAGAGACAAAATTCTGAATGCAGCAAGATAAAAAAAAAGAAATTACATTCAAGGGAACACCCTTGAGATTTACCGCAGACCAGTCACAAGAAACACTCAAGGCCAGAAAGCAGTAGTGGGACATAGTGACAAAACTCAATGAAATAAATGCTTCGCCTAGAATACTCCACCCAGCAAAACTCTCTTTCAGGATTGAAGGAAGAATACATGGTTTCACAGACAAACAACAGCTCAGGAACTTTACAAACTCAAAACCAGTCTTAAAAGAAAAACTAAAAAACCTACTTTAAGACAAGACTGACCAACAGAGACACCAAACATAGATAGAAAAATGGCACTAAATCCCAACAATTATTGATCTCAATGTCAATGGACTAAATGCACCAGTTAAGAGACACTGAGTGGCTAAATGGATCAAAAAACTCAATCCAACCTTCTGCTGCCTACAAGAAACGCACCTGAATAGTCAGAAAAAGCATAGACTCAAAATAAAAGGCTGGAGAGAATTATCCAAGCAAACAACACCCATAAAAAAGCTGGAGTGGCCATACTAATATCAGATGATGCAAACTTTATACTCAGGAAAGTTATAAGGGACAAAGATGGATATTTTGTATAAATCAAGGGATTTGTACAGCAGGAAGAAATCACTATCCTAAACAAATATGCACTGAATGAGGGGCCAGCAAAATATTTAATACAATTGTTGACAAATTTGAAAAATAGTATCAACAACACAATAATTGTGGGAGAACTCAACACGGCATTGTCAACACTTGATAGGTCAACCAGACCTAAACCCAATAAGAATGTACTAGACTTGAAAAGAGAAGTGGAAGAAAGAGGACTAATATATATATATATGACACTCCACCCCCAGAAACCTGGATACACATTCTTCTCTAATGTACATGGGACATTCTCCAGGATAGACTACATAATAGCACATAAAACATACCTCCATAATATCAAGAGGATAGAAATTTTGCAGGCTATCTTCTCTGACCACAAGGCCCTGAAATTATATGTGAACTACAAAGGCACACAGAAGAAAAACTTTAATACCTGGAAGTTTAACAGCCTAATACTGAATAATCAGTGGGTCTGAGATGAAATCAAAGAGGAAATCAAAACCTTCCTGGAAAAAAATGACAATAGAGACACAAACTATCATAACTTATGGGACACAGCGGTACTGAGAGAAAAATTTATAGCTTTGCAAGCACATATCAAGAAAGAAGAAAGGGCATACCTGAATAGCTTAATGATGCAACTCATAAAATTAGAAAGTACTCAACAAAAGTAACCAAATATAGGGAGACAGAAGAAAATAACAAAGCTGAGAGCAGAAATCAATGAAGTGGAAACCCAAAAAACATCCGAACAATCAACAAAAGCAGAAGTTGGTTCTTTGAAAAAAATAAGCAAGATTGATAGACCAATGGCAAAACTAACAAAGAGAGAGAAACTTGATAACTCGTATTAGGAATTAAAAAGGAGAGATCACTACTGATATGGTAGATATTCAAAGGGTAATCAAAAACTATTTTGAGAAACTTTATGCCACTAAAAATGAGAACCTGGAAGAAATGAATAAATTCTTGGACTCATAATCTTCCATGGTTGAATGAAGAGGATGTAGCATATCTAAACAATCCCATCACTACTGAGGAAATTAAGACAGTAATCAAATGTCTGCCCAAAAACAAAAGCCCAGGCCCAGATGGATTCACTAATGAATTGTTTCAAACAATTCAAGAGAAACTACTACCAATTCTGGCAACACTTCCAAATAGCTTTTATGAAGCCAACATCACCTTGATACCTAAACCAGACAGAGTTGCTACCAAAAAAATTTACAGACCAATATCGCTGATGAACACAGTTGCAAAGATCCTCAATAAAATCCTGTCAAATAGGATTCAATACCTCATTAAGAAAATCATCCACTATGACCAAGTAGATTTCATCCCAGTAATGCAAGGATGGTTTAACATCCTTAAATCTATCAACAGAATACACAATATCAACAAGAAAAATAAAAATCACATGATCATATCAATAGATGCAGATAAAGCACTTGATAAGGTCCAACACCCATTCTTTTTTTTTCTTTTTTTTTAAATGAGGGGGAGATACTGGCTCCATGTGCCACCGTTTGATGCTCAGGGGTCACTCCTGGCTACGGGCTCAGAAATTGCCCCTGGCTTGGGGGTACCATATGGGATGCCGGGGGATAGAACCGTGGTCATCGCGATCTTTCCTTGGCTAGCAATTGCAAGGCAGACACCTTACCTCTAGCACCACCTCGCCGGCCCCCAACACCCATTCTTGATCAAAACTCTCAGCAAGATGGGAATAAAGGAACCTTTCTGAATATAGTTAAGGCCATCTATGACAAGCCAGTGGCAAATATTATACTCAATGGAGAAAAACTAAAAGCTTTCCCTCTATATTCAGGCACAAGACAAGGCTGTCCTCACTCACCACTCCTATTCAACATAGCCCTGGAAGTACTTGCTATAGCGATTAGGCAAAAAAAAGATATCAAGGGAATCCAGATAGGAAAGGAAGAACTCAAGCTCTCGCTGTTTGCAGATGACATGATACTCTACTTAGAAAACCATAAAGACTGTACCAAAAAGCTTCTAGAAACAATATATTTATATAGAAAGGTGGCAGGCTACAAAATTAGCACATAAAAATCAATGGCCTTCCTATACACCAATAGTAATAAGGAAGAAATGGACATTAAGAAAACAACCCCATTCACAATACTGCCACACAAACTCAAATATTTTGGAATAAACTTGACTAAAAATGTGAAGGACCTATACAAAGAAAACTATAAAACTCTGCTCCAAGAAAAAAGAGAGGACATGCGGAAATCGAAACACATACCCTGCTCATGGATTGGCAGGATTAACATAATTAAAATGGCAATACTCCCCAAAGTGTTGTACAAATTTAATGCGATCTCTCTAAAGATACCCATACATTCTTCAAAGAAGTGGATCAGGTACTTTTGAAATTCATTTAGAACAATAAACACCCTAGAATAGCTAAAGCAATCATTGGGAAAAAAGAATATGGGAGGAATTACTTTCCCCAAATTTAAACTTTACTACAAAGCGATAGTTATCAAAACAGCATGGTATTAGAATAAAGACAGATCTCAGATCAGTGGAATAGGCTTGAATACTCTGAGAATTTTCCCCAGACATATAATCACCTATTTTTGATAAAGGAGCAAGAAATCCTAAATGGAGCAAAGAAAGCCTCTTCAACAAGTGGTGTTGGCATAACTGGCTAGCTGTTGAATCAAATAATTAAAGATGGGGCTGGATGGCGATGGATGGAGGTGGATAGAGGCCTTTGTCCTTAGGCCCTGGCCACGTGGCTTCATCCCCCATGAACTGGCGGGTCTGAGGTCCAGGAAAGCAACGGGTATTGAACTCACTCACAGGCAGGCATCAGGAAGCATCAACTTTATTCATGCCCTATTCACCACATGTGTGTGGCCTATCTCATAACCTTTCAAGCACCGCCATTCTTCGCTAGCCCTGCATCTTAACTCCTTTCAGCTATCTTCCCTTTCACCTCCATGCTGGTCAAAGACCAAAAGGGGCAAAGACCCTAATCCCTTGGGTCAAAGGCTTTATATAACCTTCCAAGACCACTCCCCGGAATGGGAGGGGTCTTGCAGGTAAGGTTACACCTAATATCTGGTTCCCAAGACCCCTCCCAGAAAAGGGCGGGTCTCAGGTAGGTACACCTAAATCCAGGGTGGAGTTACAGCTAGCCACTTGCAAAAAATTGAACTTAGACCCCCAGTTAACCTCAGGTATGAATGTAAAATCCAAATGGATTAAAGACCTTGATATCAGATCCGAAACCATAAATATACAGAACAACACGTAGTCAAAACACTGCAGGACATTTAGAGTACAGACATATTCAAGGAGGAAACTGCACTCTCCAAGCAAGTGAAAGCAGAGATTAACAGATGGTAATATATTAAGCTGAGAAGCTTCTGCTCCTCAAATGAAATAGTGCCCAGGATAGAAGAGCCACCCACTGAGTGGGAGAAACTATTCACCCAATACCCATCAGATGAGGGGCTAATCTCCAAAATATACAATGCACTGACAGAACTTTACAAGAAAAAATATCTAGTCCCATCAAAAAATGGGGAGAAGAAATGGACAGACACTTAGACAAAGAAGAAATACAAGTGGCCTAAAGACACATGAAAAAATGCTGCACATCACTAATCATCAGGGAGGTGCAAATAAAAACAACTATGAGGTACCACCTCACACCACAGAGATTGGCACACATCACAAAGAATGAGTACAAGCAGTGTTGTTTGGGATGTGGAGAGAAAGGAACTCTTATCCACTGCTAGTGGGAATGCCGTCTAGTTCAACCTTTATGGAAAGCAATATGGAGATTCCTCCAAAAACTGAAAATCAAGCTCCCATAAGATCCAGCTATACCACTCCTAGGAATATATCCTTGGAACACAAAAATACAATACAAAAATCCCTCCTTACACCTATATTTATTGCAGCACTATTTACCATAACAAGATGGCTAAAGAAACTGTGCTACATATACACTATGGAATATTATGCAGCTGTCATGAGAGATGAAGTCATTAAAATTTCCTATACATGGATGTACATGGAATCTATTATGTTTAGTGAAATAAGTCAGATGGAGAGAGATAGATACAAAATAGTCTCATATATATGGGTTTTATGAAAATTAAAGACATTACTGTAATAATTGGGACATTGGTGATGGGAATGTTGCACTGGTGATGGGTGGTGTTCTTTACATGACTGAAACCAAAACAACAGAATCATGTATGTAATCAAGATGTTTAAATAAAAATATATTTAAATAGCTCTTCCAAAACACTGAAGACACAGGGATTTCTCCTAACATTTTCCATGAAACTAACATACTAATACCCAAGTCAGATAGAGGCCTTTCCAAAAATAATTTCAAAACTGTGTTAATTGATGATGAATTATGATGGCAAAATCCTTATCAAAATCTTAGCTAACTGAATAGAACAACTTATTCAAAAATTTATGCATTTGGACAAAATGGGATTTGTCTCAAATATATCAAATTAATTAACATAATAAGCCAAATTAATAACAGGTAAGATAAGAACCATAAATAATTGATGCAGAGAGACCTTCTAACGAGATCCAACATTTATTCATTACTAAAACAGCAGCAACAAAATTGGGGAGTAGGAAACACACTTAAAGATAGTAAGTGCAATTTATAACAAACCCAAAGCCAGTTTTATTCTTTGTGGTGAAAATGAAAACATTTTCTCTGAGATCAGGTACATATCAATTATGTTCATTATTTTAATTTTTTTTTGATTTTGGGTCACACCCGGCAGTGCTCAGGGGTCACTCCTGGCTGTCTGCTCAGAAATAACTCCTGGCAGGCACGGGGGACCATATGGGACAACGGGATTCGAACCAACCACCTTTGGTCCTAGATCGGCTGCTTGCAAGGCAAACGCCACTGTGCTATCTCTCCGGGCCCCATTATTTTAATTTTTATTAAATATAGTACAAAAATTTCTGAATTAAAAATTTAAATGAGGAACACAAATAAAATGAATCAAACTTGAAAAATAAGATGTCTAATGATTGCTATTTGCAGATAAGGTTATAATATACATAGAAAACCCTAAATACACAAAAATTCCTGGAAACAATAAATCAATAAAGCAAAATAGTCAGTGTCAATAGTCAACACAGGAATATTGGTTATATTCTTGGTTATATTCTTATATACAAAAATGAATTAACATAGAAATAGATCAAGGAGTCTATTCCATTTAAAATGGTATCCAAAATTAAAGTATCTAGCAATCAATTTAACAAAAGGTGTGATAAATTTATACCATGATAAATTTAAATAACTTAGAATAAGACCTTAGATAATAAAAATGTAGTGCATGCCTATTGACTGGAAGAATCAATATTGTTAAAATGACTCTCCTACCTAATTTATTATATAGATACAATATACAAAACACAAATCAGACGACTTTCTTGAAGGATGTAGAAGATTTGGGAATAAAGTTTTTATGAAATCAATTGATTATGTGTAACCCAAGCCATATTGCAAAGTAAGAAATGCAGTGGTATTTCATTACCTAAATGGAAAAGTATTATAAAGCAATAGTGGTTAAAACTGGCTGTGACCAAAATAAAGACAAGCTCTCTGGTCAGAATCTAATACCCAATGAAAACATTTCATTTACACGGATAGTTAATTTTTGGTAAAGTAGCTGAGAACATTAAATGAACTAAAGATAACAACAAATGGTTCTGGGGAAACTAGGTAACAATATGTAAGAAATCAAAACTTGATTTGTATCTTATTTCTTACACCAAAGTCGATTTAAAGTAAATCAATGTAATAGAGATATAACCAGAAACTATAAGGTACTTTGAGGAAAATACAGGCTTAAATATTTGGACCCAAATGGCAATTTTAATGATCTGATACCACTGACAAAGGCAATAAAATAAAAATAAACAAATGGGGCTATATCAAACTGAAGAGTTTCTGCACAGCAAAACAAACACAACTCTAAAACTAAAAGAGAGCTAACTTAATGGGAAAATATTCATATTCAACATTTCTTCACAATCTTTGTTGGTGGGGATATGGTAAAAAAGGAACTCTGATCCACTGCTGGTTGGAAAGTTGTTTTGTTCAGCCACTGTGGAACTTGGTTTGTAGTTTCCTCAATATACTTATAATTGAATTGCCATATGACTCATAAATTCTTCATTTAAGTATTTCTTTCCAGACTTAAAATCATTCATTAAAAAGCACATATGCATACACAGTCATTCATTGTTGCAATGAATACAATAGCTAAGATATGGAATCATCCTATGTGTCCAATTACAGATGAATGGATTATGAAGATGTGACGCATATACACAATGGGATACTATGTGACTACAAGGAATGATGAAATTATGCAACTTGCTGAAACCTGGTTGGAATTGGAAGACGCCATGTTGAACAAAGTTAGCCAAAAGAAGAAAGATAAACACATGATCTCATTTATCTGTAGTATATAAAATAGTTGTATTAGGAAATTTAATGTAGTAAAGGGGAAAATGCAAAGGCTAGGGAGCATGATATCAGAGAAGAAAACAAGGCAAGGCAAAAAGGAAGATGATGAGAAAGTAAAGTAATGAAGGAACAGGGATCTGGGTGTAGTTATATTGGGAAGGTGGAAGAGTAATACAGTTCTTTATCCAAAGCACAGACTCAACAACACTGAAAACAAGAAATGTAAGCTGATACTATGGAACTTCAATGTGATTACGAGGCAGGGTGTGTGGGAGGTTGGTTGGAGGATGATGGAAGATGGAGTTGTGGGAGCACTGGTGATGAGGATTTTACACTAATGGAAGGGTTGGTATTCAAATATTTTATGCCTAAAAACAACTATAACAACCAATAATTATAAACAACCAATAATTTTGTAAATCACAGTTATTTAAAAATTTAAAAAAGTTATTTCAATAATACAAATATTGTAGATAAATGCACAAAATAAATCTAAATTTTTTGAAAAAGTGACATCAGTTTCTACATCACTGACCTATTTAGAAAATCATGTTGTACATTAGCTTGTGAAATGCTGAAAAATGATGTCACTCTTTTCATATTATATTGAAATTTGCTTCTTAATCTTAATTGACCATGGCACATTTTTCTAGGATACTGCACTATAGATTAATGTTATTCAAGACACATTTTAAAATGTTTCTCTAAAGTAATATTTAATGTATTAAAATTTTAGTATCCTTGGTTATCTGCCAGAATCACATATGCTTGGTACCTGTTTAGCTGCAGCTGTAATTATTACTGTGTCTAGAATATAGATTTGTTTTTATTTAGTGTGTCTCTGTAACATTAGAATTAATTTCTCAGAAAAACATAGTATAGCTATAATTTACTTAAGAATATATAGTAAAAGACCTGAAATCCCATAATATTGTAAGCCAGTGATAAGAAAATTAAAAAATTCATATAAATATTATTCAATTTGCAACAGTCTCAAAGAAACTTTTTTTTTTTTGGTTTTTGGGTCACACCCGGCAGTGCTCAAGGGTTACTCCTGGCTGTCTGCTCAGAAATAGCTCCTGGCAGCACGGGGGACCATATGGGACACCGGGATTCGAACCAACCACCTTTGGTCCTGGATCGGCTGCTTGCAAGGCAAACACCACTGTGCTATCTCTCCAGGCCCTCAAAGAAACTTTTATTTGCAAACTTTGATGAGTTTTTCTTAAAATTATTGTCTATTTTTCATATCTGATATTCTGAAATATGAGCCTGTATAAAATTTCCCAACAACAGTTAAGCAACCTCAATTTTAAATCCTGTCAGTTGACAGGAATGGAGTTTGTCCAGATTAATTAAAAATAATTTTATTTAATATAATTATCTCACCAGCTTGGACACCAATTCACTCTGACCAATTCCTATTCATCTATAATTGCAAATATGTTTTTTACCACAGAGAATTCAGAAATTAATAAATTGGTAACTTCACCCTAATACCTGTAGTTTGTAATAGAACCATCCTCAAATGGAGGATCAAGGCAAGAAATAGTTTTGAGGATCAGATTAATAAAACAATTGAAGTTAAAAATTAGTTATATATAAAACTTCTACTGATAGATAACTTGTTTTTGCTAAATTTATTATCATTTACTCTTTTATAGTATAGTTTAGTTATTTATATCAATTATTAGAATTTTACTTTAATGATAATTTTATCATCTTAATAATGGCTTTAGGTGGTAAATCTATCAAAATTAGACCTATGGCTTCCTAGGGAGATTTGCATTTTCTTTATATATTTTATTATTTCACAAAAGTCACACCAGATCCTTTGGAATAACATATTTTAAAATCTTAGTTTGACACAGAGTTTTACAATTAGCAGGTACTTGGACATTTGATTCTAAACAGTTTCATGAGGTAGATTGAATCAGGATATTTTTCAAGAGTTCAACCATAAAGTAAATCACTTTTATTTTAATTACCAGTTATAAGTTATGCATATTTAAAGTATTTCTGAACATTCAAAAATGTTGTTGTTTTATTAATGCCTTTGTTGATTTCATTTGTGGGGGTTTTGTGTCACAACCGGGTGCGCTCAGGCTGTGCACTCAGAAATAGCTCATTGGACCATATGGGATGCTGGGGATCAAATCTGCATCAGTCCCAGGTCGGCAGAATGCAAGACAAACACCCTACTGCTGTGCTATCTCTCTGGCCCCTGGTTTCATTTTTTAATCAATTACTTTTATAATTAGAAACAAAGATTTTTAAGGAGCTGGAGTGATAGCACAGTGGTAGGGCATTTACCTTGCATGCACCTAACCCGGGATGGACCCAGGTGCAATTTCTGGCATCCCATATCGTCTCCTAAGCCTCCAGGAGTGATTTCTGACCACAGAGCTAGGAGTAACCCCTGAGAGCTGCCGCTGGGTGTGTTCCATCCCCCCAAACCAAATCAAACCAAAAAATAAATTTTTTGGCCACACCCGGTGACACTCCAAGGGTTACTCCTGCTATGCACTCAGAAATCGCTCCTGGCTTGGGATATATGGGCCACTGGGGATCAAACCGCCATTTGTTCTTGGGTCAGCCACGCACAAGGCAAACACCCTACTGCTGTGCTACCGTTCGGGTCCCAAGACACAAATGTGTTTTTTTTTTTTAATTTGTCAGAACTTAATTAGCTTCTACAGTGGTTTAATTAAGATAATATAAAACCATTATTCCAAATAAGATTTTTTTCATATTAAACACAAAATATCTATGTTACTGAGTAATATAGTACTGTCAGAAAAGTGTTTAAGAATTTTCTGAACTCGTATGACACTGAGAATAAGAAATTAATTCTTACTCTCTCATCCACTATTGTCAAAATGGTAGAAAAACAAAGTCTCCTGAAAATACAGTGTATTTTATATTTTAAAGTAGAAAATAGGTAAACTGTCATTGTTAAATAATCAAAGGTGTTTATGTATTTATTTATCAAATTGGTGAGTGTCAGTATCTTTTTTTTGCATAAAGTAACTAGAAATTTTAATAGTTATAGGCACAAATGAATTCTTAAAGAAAACACACACTAGTAAAAATGATAAACTTCATAGGGACGGACCCGGAGAGATAGCACAGCGGCGTTTGCCTTGCAAGCAGCCGATCCAGGACCAAAGGTGTTTGGTTCGAATCTAGGTGTCCCATATGGTCCCCCGTGCCTGCCAGGAGCTATTTCTGAGCAGACAGCCAGGAGTAACCTTTGAGCAACGCCGGGTGTGGCCCAAAAACCAAAAAAAAAAAAAAAACCTTCATAGGGACAATGACTATCAACATCTACGTTTTAGTGAGGTGTTATTTATATGCCAGGCAGTAAATAGTAAATATAGTCCCTGGGCTTCAAGCTCTTTCTCCCTCATACCTAGATATAGAAGCAGTAATGAATGATACTTAGGTACTATAAAAGCGTTTTTTTTCACTTGTTAATTTTGTCCCACCTATGCAAGTTTATCGCCTAAAAATTCTATCTATAAAAGAAATTTGGAGGGCAGGTTTAGTTACTATTTTATTAATAAAGGCATTTTTATTCTTCATCTCAGTCTTTTATTTTGTACATTACCTCTTTATTGCAGATAACAGCAATATATATGCATTTGCATATATTTAAAGTTTAAATTTCAAAAAAATATATAATTAGGTAATCATACCTAATAAATATTACATGTTCAAAACAAAAGATTATTCAAAATAATAATGCTAATATATTAACAAGTTATATAATTAATATTTCTCAGGACATATTTTTGGGGGTTTTTGGATCACACCCAGCAGCACTCAGGGGTTACTCTTGGCTCTATGCTAAGAAATCGCTCCTGGCAGACCAGGGGACCATATGAGATGCCGGGATTCAAACTACCTTCTTTTGCATGCAAGGCAAATGCCATTGTCTCTCCAGCCCCAGGTTATGTGTTTTTAAATTGAAATGTAATTGACTCTTGTGAGGAAAAAATGAGAATGAACAAAAATTATATATGAAGGTTGGAAAAATAGTACAGCAGGAAGGGCACTTTCCTTGCACACAGCAAACCTCGATTTGATTTCTAGTTCCTACTAGATTCCTCCAGATCCTCTTAGGATCAATCCTTCTGAAGCACAACTGGCCCAAAAACTAATACCAAGAAAAGCAAAACAAATTAGATTTGAAACCTCTGTACTCAGCACATACATATATAAATGTACAAATATTATTTGTAAGGTATTTTAAGGTCCACGTTCTGTACATTATATACCTGTCTGCAATAGAAAATTCATATTTAACTTAAGCAAGAGACTTAAAACTATTAATTTTTCTATATAAAATGTTTCAGATAGCCACATCAAACAAAACTTAAAATTTTATTTTAAAATACAAAACCTTAGATAAATGCTTAGATTATAAAATAAGCTGTTCTTGATGCCAAAGAGATAGATACTACAGTGGGCAGGTTGCTTACCTCAAATATAAGTGACCTGGGTTCTGTTCCAGACACTGCATTTGGTGCCCTAGACCCTGCCAGAGTGATACTTTAAGTGCATAGCAAGGAGATGTGTGCTCCTCATATTAATAACAATAAAAATATAATTAATTTTTCTATATTTTATTCTGTCACTTAGTTGTATAAATTTGGGAAGTTTTTCCACCTCTCTGTCTATAAACTCAGAAAATTTTGAGATTCATATATGGAAATTTCCTCATAATGGTAATTGTCTTAGAGTGAACAGTAAATCACTACCTTTTTGTTTATTTGTTTGTTTGTTTTATTTCTTTTTTCCTTTGGTTTGGAGCACACCTACTCATGCTCAGGGCTGACTTTTGGCTCTTCACTCAGGAATATTTTCTGGAGGGCTTGTGGTGGGGGAACATGTGGAATACCAGGGACCTAACCCTAGTGAGCCATGAGCAAGGCAAGCACCCTACCCATTTTACTAGCTTTCAGGTCTCAAATATTACTTTTTGTTAATTAACTAGTCAGCTGAATGACATTGTTCTCTCCAAATGATGATGACCTGAAAGGCTATATGAAAGATACACAAATTAGGAAGACCTTTATCTAAATACACTCTGAGTATTCTGAACTTCAGTGGTAGTGAAGTCTCTTGCAAGGAAAATATAATTAAATAGACAATATATTTAGAATTGCAACTAGTAATAAATAAATGTCAAGCATATGTTTATCTCAGTGTATCAGGTAGTACAAGTTTCAGTTACATGTAGTTCTTTTTACATCTAGATAGTGAAAGAAATCAAATTGCACTGCCCAGGTTGAAAATAAATTTAGGGTACATTTCTTTGTAGAAATGCAGAACAAGAAATACAAATGTAAATCAATATTTGTGAACTAGTTAGATTTTCCTTCACCAGTCCTCCACATATAATCAATTAAATAACTTAAACAAATATATATATCAATGTATGTTAGAAAGCCATAGTAATCTTGGAACAAGAGAGACAACTGAAGATCGCAAAGCAGTCTTCACTAAGAAAAGTTGTAAGAGAAATTTTGTGGAAAAAATAATCAAACATCATGGGAAATCAGTGAGCCAAGTTCATGTGATATTTCTAATTTTTTCCTAGCAAGTTTTGGCACGAGAATGTCTGTATGTCTTTGTCTTTAATAGCATATTCCCAAGCCTCTGGATTTAGAAATGCTGGCTTCAATGCCGAAATTCAGCATAACTGCTCTTTCCAGATTCCCTTACTTTCAGGACAGCACTGTGCCAACCAGGGCCTCTCCTGGCAGATAAACCTGCTTGATTAATCCACCCCTGAGAGGCGTGTCAGTACCATTTCCTGGAGCAATCTCACAGGGTGGTTCCACTTTACATTTGTACTCAAATACTTTCCTGCTTCTGTCACAGCTGCCAGACCTGCTTTTGCTGCTGCTCAGGTAACTTTCTTCTCACCCTGGCACCACTGTAGGGCAGAAGTGGTTGTTGATAAATGGCTGCTACGTATACGTATACCTTCCTTCTACTCCCTCACTTTCAGTAATCATCTCTTTCTCTATCTCTCTTCCTTAGGGAGCGCATTATAAGGGTACCTTTGCTGACAAGGGAGAAGATGATGGCCTCAAGTCACTGGAGTGAAACAAGCAACAGGAGCTGTGGGACCCAACAAGCTCCAGAGTTGCTGCAGTGTCAGCCACAGCATTACCATTGTTACCATCAGTCAAGCCTAGCCCAGCAACCGCCAGAAAAAGATGTGGTATATGAGCGAGTGAGAACCTACAGTGGGCCCATGAACAAAGTAGTTCAGGCCTTGGAACCCATCAGCTCCCAGGAAGTCCTCTCTCCTCTCAGAAGTGCTGCCTCCTATCAAAATTTGGTTTGGAGTGATCATTCCCAGGTACCGAAAAGACAGTCTGCCAAACTTAGGGAGAAGGAAAATCTTGAGCCAAATTCTCTCTGCTTCTCTACCTCTGTTTTTATTATTTATTGGTCAATATATATGATAGTAAATCTTCTAAATTACATCTCTTCACTGTTCTTTATTCCACTATCTCTGCTGCATGCCTGTCAAATTATTTTCATAATGAAAGAAGGGCAGATGGTCAAGTTTTTGTCGAATTTGATTGAAATATCTGCTTCTGGGATATTACTTTGTCCCAATTGTAATGTAATCTTCAACTTGAATATATTCATTTTTATTGAATAAGCTTCCACCTATTCATTTTATATCTGAAATAAATAGCATGTTTCTGTTTAGCTTTGTTTTGTGTTGTCTCGAATATGGTGATGCAGAACCAAGGGTTGGAAATTATTTGTATTCAACATGTTTTATACTGATTAGGGCAGGCAAAATATGTAGGGTACATGTTCATGTGTATTTCACCTTTCAAAATGACAAAATAATTTTTGTATATCTTGGATGAATAATTTATAAACTTTTGAAGAACATGAAAAAATAATCAAAAATTGAGAAAGCAAATGTGATATGTAATTTAAATAGAATAAAACTTGGATATGATTTAAGATGAAATAATTTTGTTTTTTTATTTTTATCACTGTTTACAATAATTTTAAATGTAGGTAAATATTTTATTTAACATTTTAATATTTTATTTAATTTTATGTTTAATTAAAGACTTGTGATTTACAAAAGCATTAATATTTGTATTTTAAGCATACAATATTTTGACACTAATACCATCATCAGTGTCATCTTCCCTCCCCCAGTGTTCCAATGTTCCTACACCCCCGCCTTGACAGGTACATTTCAAAGTTTTGTGCTTTTAGTTTAGATCTCGTTTTCAGTGTTATTATTATAGAGCTTCAGAGAATTTTTTAGCTTCATACATCTAAATGGGTATAACTCTCACCATTCTCATCATTAAAGTTCCAATACTAAAACTCAGTGTGGCAGGAAGTGGGGGCAATGGAATATGAAAATATTGATGGAAGGAAGTTGTTGGTGGTATTGGTGTTGAAAGATTACATACTTAAAACCCAACTATCAATAACTTTGTGAGTCACAGTTCTTTAATTAAATAAAATTATTTAAAAAAAATAACAAAATTCCAGTGCTGTCTTCTCCATCAGGAAGAATCTTCTCTTTATACCACATTTACTTCCTCTTCCCCTCTGACATCACAATTTTCATTGATTCTTGGAGATAGTTTGCTGAATCCATGTCAATTTGTTTACTTTAGGTATTTATATTTCACCTATGCAAAAACCATTTGCTGTTTTACTGTTCCTATGTCCTTTGGCATAATTATATCAATTATGCCAAAATGATCAATTAAATTATGATATAATTATATCAATATCCATTCAGTTTCCATTTAATGGTGTTATTTTAGTATCAGTATTAATTATTTTTATCTTGCTAATAAATATATAGAAGTTTGCAAGGTATGTAAATTTAAAAACACTAACTACTTTTGCTGTTTCTTTTTAAATTAATTTTACTTGTGATAAGATTTCTGAATTTTATATCCAAAAAGAAATTACTTTTAATATAACTCTAATAACTCAAAAATTGCTATGCTACTAGCTTATGTTACATAATTATATCAATTTGGAATTAAAAAATTATATTAAAATAATTCAGACTAAATTATAAAGCAATATTTATAAGCTATATAATAAAATCATTTAAAGGATGGTTTTAATATATTAAGAATCAAACAGTTTTTCATTCCTAGCTTGATAAGCAGGAAAAGACATTGAGTTCCAGTTGAAATCCAGAGGTTTTGGTTCTCTCAGCCCTTTTGAAAAAACATAACTATACTGAAGTCAAAATGTCTAAAAATCGAGCCAGAGCAGTGGCGAAAGCAGTAGGGCATTTGCCTTGCCAGTGTTGACCTAGGACAGAACGCGGTTTGATCCCCCCATGTCCCATATAGTCCCCCAAGCTAGGAGCGATTTCTGAGCGCATAGCCAGGAGTGACCCCTGAGAGTCACAGGGTGTGGCCCCAAAACAAAACAAAAGTTTAAAAGTATAAATGCTTTTTAAATATTAGTTTCCATGTTTAATAATATTAACACAAAATCTTCCAATATTCAATATCTGAATGTTAGTTAACAGCAATATTTGTCATTCATCTCTCATAATATTCTAAAGCAATAGCAAGTTTATAATGACCATTATTAGAAATGCTAAAGTAATTTAATATTTCATAGCCATTTAATCACATTAATCTATGTAATCTATTGAACAAGATTTTTTATAATTAGATATTGATTTGAAATCTAAAATCAGACAAATTATAAATATTGGCAGAGCAATATTTAGAATCATATTTTATTGCATGCTTTTTAAATTCAACTTTCCTTATATGATAATTCCAGGAGTCAGCAGGAAAAGTTTTTCATGACTTTTCTTTTTTATTTTATGGTATTTGATAATGTTGTCTTTACAAGACTCTTTTCATCTTAAACCATAGTTCCAAAAAGATGATTCAATGAAGAATCATAATCTGAGATAAATACTGTATGGCCATAGAAACTAGATAAATGACAGAATCAGAGAGTGCTACAAGTATGTGTACTTAAAATTTAAAACAAAAAAGTCTGGGTGAGGATGAGGAAGGTAAGATTCTACATATGTGGTAAGAAGAGAAAAAACTTAATTCATTAAATGAAATAGGGAGGAAATTTGACTATAAAATTTCAAATTGATCTAGTTATCCAAAGGTAGTCACAAGCCATAAATAAGATAATCTGGACAGAAATTTTTTAGGTAATTTTTACAAAGGCGATATTTAGGAACAGTTACATTTTCCTTTTTCTCTGTTAATTGGCAGGATAAATTCTTTCAAGAGACAACTGAATTCAGACATAAATTTGATAAAAATTATTTTATAAACAAATTAATGTACAAAATTTGGTTATAAATTATTATATAGGGTTCCAAACATTTCAATTATTCAAAAATTAAGAATTTTGTTTTAATAAAATCTCATTAATATATTATGTCTCAGATATATTTTAGTTGGTGTCTGGAAACTTTTATAATGCCAGTGTTAGTGACGATGGCATTTATGAAAGCCTGAACATTATAAATTACTTGATAATCATTAATTTTACCTAAATTGTTTTAGTATTTTGGTGTTTGGATAGAATTTGGAAAATTCAAAGCTTTTGAATATATATTA